>NW_027526422.1:53214912-53814912 GCF_048455015.1 Haemaphysalis longicornis
GACGTCACTAGTGACGACATCGACTGAAGCGACAGCGTCACTTTCGGTATACATTTTCTGGAACGGGCGTAGTTTCGTTTTGCGTTTCTACGTTCGTCATTAAAGGGACCCTCCAATACTTTCGATAAACGCTTTCACTCTTTACTTCGTGTCTAGAAGCCCTGTGAAAGCTACAGTTATCGCCAGCACGGAGCGGCACTGCATCATTTGCTCGTCGCAACAGATACGCCTTCCGTTTCTGCTTTGTTTCTGTGGCTTTCTTTTTAAAGTTGCTATCGAAAAGCGTTCATTGCAGCAACTGACGGAAAACCGGTCAACAGCCGCTACATGGCCTCAGTGACGTAATTCTGGCCGTCGAAGAACGACAAGACCGGGAAAGAGAGAAAAATCTTTTGAGCGAGTTTCCAAGTTATCTGATGGGCATAGAGCAGTACTTTTTGGCTCAGGTACCTTGCGATCCCCTAATCTGAGTACTGGGTGTGTCGGGTGACTACGTTCTGCAGGCATTTCAGATTTTTAAAAAGTTGACAAAGGTGTTGCAGGGTCCCTTTAAAGGTTCCCGTCACTTGTCCCTTCCCTGTGACAAAAGTTCCCGAGGCAGTGTTTTTGCGGTTGCCTTGGTATGGCCTCTTTAGCACCTTTATGCGGTAACGTCACTGACAAGCCCGCATTGGTTTGCAGACCCCAGGTCAACGTCGTCATCACTTGTATCAAGGTTCATTGCTAGATTCAGTTAAAATAAAGTTGGCTTCGCCACCACGCTTTTCTAGTTTTTTGTACGGATAGACGCCGAAGAAGACGCACAGAGTTCCAAAGGCCGTCCTTCCACACCGACAGCTTTCGAAAGCCCGTGTTCGATGCGCTTGCCGGCGTGTTCTTATTTTTCAGTATTAAACCGCCCCAAGATTTCAAAAGTAGACATTTTTGCCGTATACACTGGCATAAACAACCCGCCTAGTTGGGCTCCTTAACCTTGCACCAAAATCTCGGTGTTGAATTTTTTGCTATGTCGGACGCCCCTTACGTTGTTTCAACCCCCCCCCCCCCCCTTTCCTCCCTTTACATGAGCCTTTGATGGAGCGATGTAATAAATGCCTCCCCATTTATCCAGGCCTTCCGGAAGCACATCCACCATGTCGGTGTCGGCCTCCGCGGCGATCAGTCTTTATTTTTTTATTTTTACATTTGTTTTGGAGATAGCCCTGAGGGCGAAGCGGGTCTGACAACCAGAAAATGGAATCACTGGCTTGAACGCTCCGTCGCGTCGGCTTTGTCGTGAGAATAAAAAAAGAAAGCACGTAGACATTACAAAGATAAATAACGGGAAAAGGCGGACAAAAGGCGGATAACGTTATGCCTAGCTTTTCACAGAACACTACTGTGTATATTATTCGTGACATCATAAATGGACGTTAAACCTTTTGATCTAGCGATAAATCGTACGTGCTTCGTTTTCGCGCGAAACATACTGTTCTAATATACGTAAGTTCAATTTCTCTATTCGCTACACCCAATTTTTTTAAGACTTTCAATTTTATACATACATAAGAATTTCGTGGGTTTTAAATGAAGTTAACAGCGGGACAATGACGTTAAAAACAATAAATAGTCGTCTTAATCAAACTTTTAAATACAGTTGCTGCGATAATTTTCTGACATTTCATTTCTCGCATTTACGGTATATCATTAGACCGGATTACGCGAGGTTATCAAAAGGAGAGTCACGTCTATAAAAAACAGTAGCTTTTATACGGGGTGGAAATAAACCTCCCGTTTGTCCGTCGACGTCCAACTCAAATGACAAAAAGAGGGGAAAACAAATCACCAAAAATGAATGATTCAGTCATAGCGATTATCACATAACTCAATTGTCATGCGTGAGAAAAGATTGATTGATTATGAGGTTTTACGCGCGGATGCTACACAGGCGATGAGGAACCCGGTAGTGGAGGGCTCATGATTAATTTTGACCCCCTGGGGATTTTTAACCTGCGCCTAAATCTCGAACACACGGGCGTGCTCGCTTTTCGCCTCCATAAGAATAGCGGTTGCCGCGGCCGGGAATCGAACCCGCGTCCTCGGGCTCATCAGCACAACGTCTGAGCCATTGAGCCATCACGGCGGACAAAAGAGCCACATCGTAAGCCACACACCTATTTTATTAGCAGGGAAGTGTTTTATGGCGGGGTACACAAACCTCACCGAGGTCATATCCGTCACGGAAATGACGACACCTGAAACAGTTCTATTGGCACGGCGGCGCTAGGTTTCGAGCCCACGATCAGCCTGGCCGCAACGGGAGGCGTGTGACGCTCTGCCAACTGAGCCATGAAGTCATGCCCGGATAGCTGTACGAACGCGCCTTATGTCCTTCCCTCCAACTTTTCCATTCAGATGGTGCTGCCCTCTAGGAGAGGTGAAGCGAAGTAGTGCGTCATGACGCTAATGAGCGCCGATAGTGGGCGCCTCGAGAGGTCAGCGTATAGCAGCGGAAGCTGCTGTGTGTATCCGTCAGCCACCTACGTGGAACTCCGCCCAGCTTGTGAGATCCCGCCGCCGCGTTCCACAAGCTGAGCTCGTCGCAACGCAAGCGTCTGGCGTACACGCAACGGAGCCGGACTGATGTGGTCGCAAGTTTCCCGAAGTGACCCGCCAGCAGGACGTCGCTCGCCAAGCACACCCACAAGACTGCTGACGATCTGAAAATCATGCTCGTTTCGCTGCAGCGGACCGTGACTTCACCAAACAATTCGCTGACAACCCGTTCGGTTTCGTTCGCACGGTTTGCGAGCGCCTGGGGTTCCAATCGAATTTAAGCAATGCTCCGGCGCATGTAATCCAGTTGTTGTGTCTAACGGTGCCATAACGACGAAATATGAATAGCGATGTGCAAGTTCATATCGATGCACAATAAACATTAAAATGTTCCTTTGGAAGCACATTTCACTTTCGTGTTTTAGCGATTCGTATGAAAGAAGGATCAACAGTGTTTTTATTTTTCATTTACTACACGAGATTAGAGCAATACTAAACGCCACTTCCCGAAATAGATGGTGCAAGAGCAGAAAGACGCAGCACGCTCTTCGAAGTTTATACAATAAACTTCGGCAGGGTAATTATTCCCCAATCACGTACACAAATCTGGTCCGGGGGCGCACTTTTAAAGCGGCTATCGCAATTTGACCTCGACAAGCCAGTTCTATGAACAGCGGGTTAGTGTGACGCGCCGGTTCGAAGTAAGGATTAACGGCGTGTCATTCCGAAGAGATATGCAGTACCACCAACTTGAACAGTTTACAGCGAATCCTTACAGGGACTTATAGAACTAATAGGCGTCGCAAGAGAATTTAAGTACCACCCGCTACTGCAACCAACCCACACTGCAAATATTACCACCCGTGTGGCAGCTGTAGTTACGATATGTCATGCAGTCATCTGGAAGAAATAATGTGGCGCGCGCTTTCGTAAACAAATAGAATATATATACAAAACGCAGGGGCCAGAGAGCTATGCACTGGCGAACCCCCACAAAATAGCTTCGGTATATGTTTAGTTACAAATTTTAGCGTCTGCGAATTCAGTTTAGGTGGATAGTTTGAAGTGTAAGCAAGAGCATGCAACGGTTAGATAAATAATAGCGCGTTATGAGAAGGATGGTCAAGTGCATTTAAAACGCGAAAAACAAACTGACTAGACCTGAGAAAAAATTACGAATATTCGAAGTTACAGCTAGACTGCGATGTGTTTACCGCCCCATGATAAACCATTGCGAGAAGTCTGTTGTTATTAGAAGAAAGAGTTTAGTACATGTCATGATTAACGACAACTTGAACGGCGTTTTTTTTTTGAACGTACAGAATCACTTTTTTTCTTGGTTTCCAATTCTTACGCCAGACAGTTACGGGACTCTATCCCCCCATTCACCAACCCCCAACAATCAAATTCTTTCGCTTCTTCTCTCGCTTTTAACCCCGGTGGCTACACAGATCCTCGCTTTCACTCTTGGGCGTACTCTCACTCACTCACTCACTCACTCACTCACTCACTCACTCACTCACTCACTCACTCACTCACTCACTCACTCACTCACTCACTCACTCACTCACTCACTCACTCACTCACCTACCCACTCACTTACTCACTCACTCACTCACTCGCTCACTTACTCATTCACTCACTCACTCACTCACTCCACTCACTCACTCACTCACTCACTCACTCACTCACTCACTCACTCACTCACTCACTCACTCACTCACTCACTCACTCACTCACTCACTCACTCACTCACTCACTCACTCACTCCACACACTCACTCACTCACTCATTCACCCACTCACTCACTCACTCACTCACTCACTCACTCACTCACTCACTCACTCACTCACTCACTCACTCACTCACTCACTCACTCACTCACTCAACTTTATCCAAGTGTTCAGTTAACTAAATTTAATGCACGACGAGCACCTGCCGCTCCAGAATTCACACTTAGCGAGGGTTCCGCAACGAGAGACGAACGCGGCGAGGAACGCGATGGTTACAGACACCGGGCTTACTAGACACCCGCCGCCACCAACGGAGCCCGAGGACACAGCTGCCGCCAACGCAGCTGGTGCACCGCTTGGCACAATAACGCGAAAGCGCGAAACACGCCTTCTGTCAACGTCGCTACTTCTATTTTTTATTCAACTGCTGTTCTGCGCCGCCAATTTCCCAGGCGAGGCTCCAGCGCCGTTCAACGTTGCATTGATTGGAACAAATGTGGTACGTGCTTCCTGGCTCCGGAAACCAGGAGAAAAAAGGGCGTGTGGGGGGGGGGGGGAGCAGACGAAAGGGATAGAGATTTGTATCAAAGCAGAAAATTGGCACGATGCAAGCGTGAGGTGCTGTGGCAGCGACGCGGTTGGAAGGTCACCGGAACAGGCAACCGAGGATAGTAAGGAAATTGTCAGGAGCGACAGAACTGAGGAGGAAGAAGAATTAGGTGCGACCAGGTCGAAGCGTCGCGACTGACACGTGGGCCGCCCAGGTTCATTTTGGTGGCGACGGGAAATTACAAAATAACGTAAATACGAAGTAAACTAAACTGAGCAGAAGAAAAATTATCTGGTTACAGAAGTTATTTTAACACGAAAATGTTTTATTTCCGGATGCACAAAGATATCAATGACGTCATATCCGTTACGTGAATTAAGCCAGTTCAACGAAGCAAGCGGCCTGTAAAGGGTGCACCCCTGCACACAGGGTCTTCTTGCGGGGAAGCAACCTTTAGTACAAAAGAGTACGTTATACTTCGGTTTGTTCGTTTCGGTGTTTACATTTCAACACGAAAGTGTTTTATGCCGGGATACACCAAGATTTCACTGACGTCATATCCGTCACGGAAATGATGCCAGTGCACCTTTGCCGAAGCGACTCGCCAGCAGGACGTCGCTCAGCAAGCACACCCACAAAACAGCCGGCGACCCGCAAATCATGCTTAGCCGCAGATTTCGCTGCACATTTCACTTTCGTGTTTTACCGATTCCTATGATAGAGGAATCAACCGCAGTTCTTTTATCAGCCTCCTAGACCATTAAACTACGAAATACGAAAAAGAAAACGGTTGTAGACGCGGGAAAGGTTTCGCACTAAACCACTGTGTGTCCAGTGTGGTGTATTCGTAACTACTACATATGAACCCGGAAAGCCCACCGTGTATTCGAGGGTGGCTGGCACTTCCTAGGACTCGTTCGTCAAATAAAGAAGCCACAAATTTTTATTTCGTTTTCCGAAACTGCTTTCCTCTCTTCAGAAAATGTAAGGAGAACAAACCCGTGCGTCGCGCGTAGGATCGTTGAAGGTTTTTGCGCAAAGGAAAGACGACAACTTTTCAGAGCTGCAATGCGGCTGTTTTTGTGCTTTTTGAATACTTAATGCCATACTTCACCTCCTTTTTTAAACAAAACGTAAAAGCCTCAGACCTCTTCGAGCATAGTGAATAATGTATGCGAGCGAAAAAGACTGAAAGTAACACTCAAAGAACTTGATGCACGAGAAAGGCTTTTTTCCCCTATCCTTAACAACAGCAACATATCGCTCTCGGAAGACAGCGAATGAACAAGTTGAAGACAGAACAAGGACCACGTTGCACGGCCACAGAGCTAGCTAAGGTAAACTGTTAAGTTTGTTGCTTCCACAAATTTTGGGATTGTTCATACATTTGCAAAAAAATGAAACCTCCAAGTTAGGAGGTTTTATTCTCTTCTTTTTGGATGGCTTGGTTTGGTTCTGGTTTGGTTTAAGAGGTTTTCGGGCTAACGCTAACCATAACGTTCGCCCCAATTGCCGGGAAGAATGGTTCCAAACTCCGATAAACACAGCAAGGGCAAAAGCGGGCCAATCTCGCGTATATGTGACACGGACTGCATGAAAAAACATGCGGACTCTACTTCGAAAAACGAATCTACCAGAAGTTCGCACGTCCTAGACTGCTGCAATTTCCAGCGCCGAACGGAATTTTTGCTCGGGTTTAACGCCGCACACGACGAAAAGTTGTTGCCGCAATCAGGTCGCGCGGAAATTCAAACGCAATAACATTCGCGGCGGTCCTAATTAGCGCGGCTTCTTTCGCAATCGTCTTCCCGTAACTATGACGTGACGGCCGGCGTGTGCAATCAGCGACTTCTTCGCGGCAGCCCGCCGCTGCGCGTGACAAGTGCGCGTATAAGGGGCGCCGGGGCGAAGGCCTCGCTCCATCGACCGACGTCGGAAACAGCAGCGGTGCTCGCGTGCGCCTCCCCCGGCGTTCATGAAAGCCGCTCACGAACGGGACCTTGGCTGGTGCGTGCTGGGAGCACCGGTCACGTTTATGAGTGCCCACTATGCGGCGGGACTCTGGTTCCTCTCTTCGGCGATTCATTGTCTCTTCGTTTTCCTGCTCGTTTTCTACCGCTCCCTGCAGTTCCCGGTCTCGCGAAGTCACGGGTCACCGCGAGACTCACGTCATCACGGCCCCCATTTGGTCGTGACACGCAACAAGCGCTACCGGAATTAGAAATCGCCCCCGGGCACGGGGCTGTCGCGCAAGGTCACACCTCATTGCGCTATCGGCGTCGGGAAGTCCTCGTCGTCGGGAAGATAGTGTGCGCTGTGGCTGCTGACGAAGGGGTGTTGCCAAGCCCGCTCAGTTGAATTGAGGCCACGCTTCCTGTGGGGAACACGTGACGAACAGACCCGACAAAATTGATTAATGCTGGGATGGAAGTTCGCTGCTTGTACTTGGAAGGAATCATTTTGAGTTAATTCCTCTTGCTGCCCCCCCCCCCCCCCCCCCCGGTTTGTGAATCGTATATTACACTGATTCTTGCGTAAGTTGTCGTTGACGACATCGAGTTTTACTTAGCCTGATTATTTTGAAACAAGTTAGCTTTGCCTATTTTACGTCCTAATGTGTTAGGGATTACCGTTGGTCTGCATGACTCAACAAAACATTATAAATCTGCGTATCCAGCCCCGTGGATAATTTGGCCCCTTCTTCAATATTCTACGTCCGCCCCCCTTTCTCAATTCAGACACATTATAAAACAATTTGGCGCATGGGTCACTAGGTCACTAGACTTCTCCCGTCCTTACGTAACCGTGCTCGTTTCCTTACCCTATCTAGCATATCCCCGTGTCAACCAACATGTCACCGATGTCGTGTTGCTAGAAGGACGATTTGCAGTGGAGCGCACCGAGTTTTGATTTCCGGTGGAGGAGTTTTTTCACATAACAAAAAAAAAACATACATAAATACATACATACATGCATACATGCATTCATACATTCATTTACATACACACATATACATACATTCATTCATAAATACATTCATTATTTATACATACATGCATCCATACATTTATACATACATACATACATACATACATACATACATACATACATACATACATACATACATACATACATACATACATACATACACACATACATACACACATACATACGTACGTACATACATAGATACAGACATTCATACGTACATACATGCATGCATACATACACACATTCATACATACATACATACATACATACATACATACATACACTTATGCATGCTCCAGGAGGGGTGTACGTAGGGGACCCATGGACATTTTGTTTAGCATACTCCATACCAACCGCCCTTGTTTCTTAGTGCTCAGGTTTCCCATCTTTTGAAATTCTAATGCATGCAATGCGACTTTATCGTTGGCCAGATGCCAATGAAGCCTGGCAAGCGATTCAGCAAGATTCTCGGATGGCATCTCCACGCTGATGGATGGCGCATGCAAACTACACCGAGCCATCTATAATTTTCTTTGCTTTCAAAGCTGGGACAGACACCCAGCATAAAAGGGCAGCCGTGCAAGGTCTTCCCTAGCATTGTCACGAAAAACTACATGGACGACAAACATTGTCCGTCTCTCGAAATGTGGGCTTCGAATCCAAAAAAGTACAGCCCCTACTCCCCTTCCTCTTTGTCCCAGTTTACTTCCTAACACATACTGCTTCCACGGCTGAGCATTGCGTCACAAAAGCATGCTATAAAAGTGGTAAAGATGGTTTTTCGAGCGCATTTTAATTCGTAGGCACTCCCAGTGTTACGTCGTTAGGAACTTTGCTCAGTGCCACGCGTAAGGCAAGGTACTTAGCGCTGTACGCAGCTCGTCGCTATCGCTTTATACATGTTCCCTTTATGTACCAAAGTATTTCATTGTGCATATCTATGCAGCTTTAAAATACAGGCCTACATGCATCCAAGCGAAATACAGATTATGAGCCGTGTCAAAATAACGGGATTGGTAACAAATGAGGGGATTTAAGATCGTTGGAGGAGCTCTCAACGTAGTATGCATTATATCCTGCTCCCCAACCCAACAACAACAACAGAAAGGCGTTGTCGTATTATCTAATTGCACCATTTTGACGATAGCCCTTTGTATCCAAGGTGACCAGGGCGTAGATACGGGATCGCGATTCCCGAAAACTTTTGCGCCGCTGCTAGGACTTTTATCTCCCCACATTTTTGTCCCTTCTACGTGCAGCATTTCAGCATAGCGGTGCTGAGAGAACTTTTATTGCAAGTGTTGGTACTCCTTTTTCGTTGGAAGTGCACAGTAGAAAAGCAACTGTACTTTTTCTTATGTTCGTTGCTGCTTATTCACAGTGTATTTTATTTTAAAATCAGTATATTAATGCGAGGTTTTCTGGGTCTCCCTGATGGCGGCGGCGTAATCAAAATGCTCTGCACAAAAGCCAACTTTACAAGGAAGCATGACGACAACGACGACAATGATGATGATTATCATTATGATTACGAAGCATGATAAATCATTTCCCGTGGTTAAAATCGAACATCGGTCCCTCGCGTTCTGAAGCCGACGTCTAATCGACTGCGCCCTTCCGACACGCTCGACGAGGGGTTAGGATGGTGGTGTTACCAGTCTTCATCTGAGTAACTCAGCTGAAGACTGGTCCTCCAGTCGAAACGTCAGTAAACCACTGTTTTTGCTTTTAATCGTGAGTCAACCACTTTCTCATATATATATATATATATATATATATATATATATATATATATATATATATATATAGCAAATCATAAAACAAGGAATACAAAGGGGAAGATTTTTGAAAGAAAGAAAAAAAAGTGGACAAAGCATGTTTGCCGGGAGGGATCTGAACCCAGGACCTCCAAAATACACGTCTGGTTTTTTTATTTTCTCCACCTTCCTTTTTTTCTTTCAAAAACTGTATCTGTCTCAAGGGTAATAAAATGACCTGGCGCATTTCCTCTATTTTGCTTTCCTTGGCTTTCTTGACCGCCTACCCTTATTTCTCTCTCATATATATATATATATATATATATATATATATATATATATATATATATATATATATATATATATATATATATATATATATATATTGTAACGTGGCGGCAGGACAGACGACATGAACGATGAGACGTTCGAAGGATCTATTTACAGATTATTTACATGGCGGCCAAGCCAGAGCCCCCGCAGTCAGAGCGCGCAGACAGATCTTCTTCGTCGTCGTAGTCTGGGATTACCGAGCCACGCTGCGTTGCCCTCTTCATCGTCTTCTCGTGACATGGCCCGCCGGTTGAAAGCGACCGTCCCGGTCGACGCCGCCGTATTGCGCGATGTGGTGAGGACGAAATATGAGATGGCAATGTACAATGAAGCCCTTGCCGCCACATAGGATGATGATGCTGTAGGCGATGCCTGGTCTCGCGACACGACCTCGTCAAGGCACCGACGAAACGTCGAAGGTATCCGGAACCACTTCGGACTACTGGGCTGGGGACACGTCATCGTCGTCTGGTCACGTCATCGGGTCTTGGCGGTTCTGAATCTGCAGGTCACGGGCTGGGGATACGGGGCGGGGGGAACGTCGTCGAGTGCTGGTAGCGGCGGGGCTGGGGCTGCCGACGTGGGTCACGCCCCCTCGAAGATTGCCACGATGCCGATGAGGTGTGCAGCGGCGGCCAGCACGGGGAGGGACCCGCACACTCCACCAAATTGTAACGTGGCGGCAGGACAGACGACATGAACGATGAGACAGTCGAAGGATCTATTTACAGATTATTTACATGGCGGCCAAGCCAGAGCCCCCGCAGTCAGAGCGCGCAGACAGATCTTCTTCGTCGTCGTAGTCTGGGATTACCGAGCCACGCTGCGTTGCCCTCTTCATCGTCTTCTCGTGACAATATATATATATATATATATGTATATATATATATATATATATATATATATATATATATATTGTGAGCGCAGTTTTGACACTGATTTCCTGAGTGGCCATTCCCTCCACAACTGGCTGCGGTGTCTCAGTGGTTATGGCGTTGCGCTGCTGAGCAAAAGCACGTGCGTTCGATCCCCGTCCGCGGCGGCCGCTTTGCTGATGGAGGCCAAAAGCAAAAACGCCCGTGTGCTTGAGATTTCGGCGCACGTTAAAGATCCCCAGGTGGTCGAAATTAACCCTGAGCCCTCCACTACGGTGCGCATCATCGCCTGTAAAGCGTCGCCACGTTAAACCCCCAATCAATCAATCAATCAATCAATCAATCAATCAATCAATCAATCAATCAATCAATCAATCAATCAATCAATCAATCAATCAATCAATCAATCCCTCCATTGCTTCCAAGCTGTCTTTCATCAGCATCGTCTTCCTCCACGCATCGCTCGCTGTCATCCCCCCAGCACTTGCCTCGCGCGACCTTCATCGTCGTCGGCGTTGGTTCTGTTGGCTGCCTTGTCGGGTACGTCTAATTAGATACACGGGGCGACTCGGGACGCGCGCGAGCGATCTGAGAGACCAACTTGGGATGGCGCCGCACATGGTAGGTCATGCATTTTGACTACTGTTGGCCTTTGTTGCATTGACTCTTGTTCCCTACATGCGTGGGGTCTCGGCACCCACCGTATTTGCACACACCTCGATACCTTGATTGCGTTAGTTCGTTTTTTTTTTTTTTTTTGGGGGGGGGGGGGATGACCGGTGTGTTTCCGGACGTTCTCCGTTTATTGGCGGGGTTGACCCGCGTCCGCGCTGAGACGACTTGCGCCGCCTAAGGTCAGCGGGCGAGGGCCGATGCCGGCCGGTAGCGCCCTGAGGCTTGAAATGTATAGCGGCCACCATGAGTCCCCTTCTGTTACCTCAGCGAGCGTCGTGTCGGCATACGCAGGCGGACGCTAACTTCCCCCCGATGACGGGCTCGGCAGACGATGACGGGTTTTTGCCCCAGGGGCTAGGTGCGTAGTGCCGTGTTGTTTTTGCATTGCGGTTGTCGACGTAATAAACGCCAGTTCTATGACACCTATCGCTTCCCTTTGGAGGGACTGACGTGCGGGCTGCAAGTGATGAAAGCCGTCCTTGCCATACGGCTTCGCTCGCTCGAACCCGTGATGTGCAGTCTCTCCGCAGATCGGAGCTATGCGAGAGTAGTTATTCTATTTCTTAAGGCACACAACACATACACACATATGTCCGGTGAGCATGTCTTTCTCTACTTTCAAGCATTCCAAAAAATCTACTTTCGAAGAAAACAATGATGAACCGCTTGCCCTATGCACCTCTCAGCTTTCTTCCCTGCTGGCTTTCTTTTCTGCGTACACGCACGCACACACACGCATACTTTCGGTAGCGCAGCTACGGATTTCTGTTCAGGCACGAGAGAGAACAGCAGGTTCCACCATTGCTGAACCAGCTGATAACCCACCAGTGGCGTCACGGCAAAAAGGTGGCCCGCGTTTGGGGCGCACGAAAAAGATGTTAACGCTGGCGGCGTGCTCCCAGCGCGAATTCGGGTGCCGCTAGGGGCCGAAGCGGAAGCCGCGTAGCTTTCCGTCCGGCCGCTGGGAACGCGGAGGGCGAATCATCCGTCTTGCAGCCTCGCGCCGCTGCCGTCCTACCGGGACAGCAAGGGGACAACAGCAAACAACAACTAGCAACAGCCACTGCTGCCGCTGCGGCAGAATGCGAGCGGCCGCTCGGGTGGTAGCTTTGTCCATCCGTCTTCCGCGTGGTCGTTGGGAAAAAAAGGTAAGAGAAGTCATCTCAGTAGCCCCCTTCGCTTTACGTGTCACTGGAAGAGCGTGGTAGAGGCACCACGACGGATGCTCGGGGCGCTGCTGGTTTCCTTACCTTCCCCGCCGCTTTCTCCGGTGATTCATACGAAACGGATTGAGGAAACTTTATTTTAGTTCTTTCTTCGCCGCCTACCCGTTCTGTTTTATATCGTCGACATGAGCCAAGGACGCCCATAGTAAGCGTGCAAGCAGCGTTGGATGGGGTGGATAGAAACGAGTTCCAGTGAGGTTCACGACAGAGGTTGCCGTTAGTTCCACAGCGTTTCAGTCACGGCGTACTGGGGAATGAAGCGGCTTTGTATGATTGAAAACTCTGCGTGCACGTCGCAAGTATAGGGTGCGACACTGCCCGCTTTTCGGGTGGTAGAAAGTGGTAAGATATTGTTCCCTTGGCGTTTATATGCCTACAAACCTCCATCCATCGTCACTGGAGTGAACAATGTTATCAAGGGGTGTTCTCTGCGTTAACGAAAAGCGCCGCTTCCGCAGAAGTAAGGCCTGCCGGAGAATGTCGCTCGAACCAGGCCCCGTCGGCTTGGCGTTCTGCTGGCTGAGCGGGTGTCATCAACATCACTGACAGAAACAACTGTTTCATCGCAGCAAGGTGTGATAGTAGCATAGCGAATTGGTCATAGGCGCGTACAGTGCGGAGCGCATCGGTGAGTGCTGTTTCTGCATTGTCATCGTTTTGTCAGCAAGTTAATTTATTAAATGAAGGTGGCTCAAACGCTGGAAAAAAGGTACCCATTTCTATAAAGACCTGTTAACTGATAACATGACTACTGATGGTGTTCACTCGTTTAAAGCGAACTCGTAATAAAGATGCGATTCGGTTCGGCGAGCGTTATGACTGTCGGAACGAACACAAATGCCAATGCTATGTCAGAAACGACTGACCTGAACCAAAAGTGTGCCGGCTTCTCAATACACGTGGCAACTCAGTATACAGCTGTGCTTGGTCCATGGGACGATACATAGAGCGTTTTTGAAGCTCAGACTTTTTTAGACCGCTACGCTTTTTACACCATATTTCCAAAGCCGGTTTTGAAATTCGCGCGCAGTACGTCACTTGACGTCCGCAACGTTTCGCGCTACGCACGCGGTCTTTGAAAGCTGACATAAAGGAAGCAGTGTGCGTTCTCCTCGGCGCTCCTCGGCGCTCAGTGAACCTTAGAAAATACAAAGAAGCACAAATGAACAAACAAATATAAAGCTCGATCGAAACACAGAAATACCGACTGAAATTGAAAAGAAAAATGAAAAAGAGCGGAAGAAGGTAAAGGTCTCTTAAAATAAGCAAGCAGAGAGAAATTAACATGGGCGAACGCAGAAAATAAATACCGCCGTAAAGAACCAAGAAGATATAACAAAAGAAAGAATTGAACAAAACATGCGTCAGGCAAAGTCATTATCGACGAGGGCCAGGCGCAAGTGGAGAAAAAAAAAAGACAAAAATTAAAAAGAAATAAAAGTGAGGCCCGGCCAGTACAAGAGGCTCGGGGACAGCGATTGGAGATAATAGTCGGGAAATTTACCAATGAAAGATCAGTCGTTAAAAAAAATCACTGGTCGGCTAATATTAGCCTGCATGAAAATTCCCTGCAGTATCGCAGGCGACGGTCAAGGCAGCGTGCAATATTGGCTCGAGACCAGCCTAGCAACAAAGCAGCGAATTGTCGATGTAGGATTCCGCTGCCTTTGCTTTGTGCCCTCTTTATCCAGTCGCGACCCTTTGGGGTTTAACGCGCCGACGCAGCGCAGGCGATGAGGCGCGCAAAACAAATAATTTAAATATATATATATATATATATATATATATATATATATATATATATATATATATATATATATATATATATATATATATATATATATATATATATATATATATATATATATATATATATATATATATATATATATATATATATATATATATAGGGTTTGGAAATGAGGGGCTCGTTAGGAAATACAGAAAGAAATCCCGGCAGTCTACAACGCCAAAGAAGGCATAGGGGAATGGTTAGACTATTTTTTACCGTTAGTGACGTTACATTATTTTTTTATTATTAATTACGTGAGTAAGAAAGAAAGAAAAACACGCGCCCAGAGTGGGGACCGAACCCACGCCTTTCGATTAGATCTCGAATGCATTACCAATTCGAGATCTAATCGAAAGCCGTGGGTTCGGTCCCCACTCTGGGCGCGTGTTTTTCTGTCTTTCTTTCGCACGTAATTAATAATAAAAAAATAATGTAACGTCACTACTAGTCTAACCATTCCCCTATGCCTTCTTTGGCGTTGTAGAATGCCGGCATTTCTGTCTGTATATATATATATATATATATATATATATATATATATATATATATATATATATATATATATATATATATACACCTAGAAAGAGAGAAAAAGAGCGACGAATGGACAGACAGGCAGACTGACAGACAAAACCATACCCTACTCAACGCTGCATGCATTCCAATGTGTAAGACCACGGAGGCAGAGAAATGACGGTAAACGCCCGAACGCAAGCATCAAACACAAGAAAAGAAAGGAAAATCCAGGAAACAGCGCATCGGCAATCGACATAAAAGTGGCATCAGCGTTTCAGGGCCACGATCATAGGTGGTCCACGGGGGCGTGACCGGGGGCCCACAAAGTTATGCCGGTACCGGGCGCTGGTCGAACGCGCCGTCGATCACTGGGCAGCAGCGGACGTACTACACAAACCGCGCATTGCCGTCGAGAGGAGATGGCGAGCGATCACGCCATGGCCAGCCCTGACATAAGCGCACATATTTTACGGCCACGCGTCCAGATTCGCATCGGGCGCTCACAAATGAAGAGCGACACGTAAAGGGACGCTGTGAGTGAGTAGTGGCTTGAAAGGCGCGCTTAAGCTCGCGTAAATGCGTGAACGCGTAAATAAATGCTCCATCTACACTGGGTGACTGGGCGAGAACTGAGGCACTCTGGGGCAAACATCATTCTCAAAACAAATGCAAAACTTGAAAAGAAGGAAGACGATGCAGAGAAAAAATCCCGCAAGTCTCTTTTGGGTGCAAGCGGGGTTGCCCAACCGCGAGTTCTCGATGCGTATTTTCTTTTTTCTGCGTGCGCCTTTGCAGGGTAACAGTGACAGAGGAAGTAAACGCGGCGAGTGTTTTAAAACTACCATAGCTGAAAGCCGCCTGTATTAGCAATCGATAGTTGGTCCACAGTTTGGAGAAAAGCGGAAAGATAATCGACGACGACGTAAAACGTAAGGGATTATTAAAAGCTGGGATGTTCCAGTGATAATAATAATGCACGCGGTTAAATTGACCCGTTTTTCGTACGCTCACCATAAACAAAATCAAGCTTTTCATTTAAGGTAAGCAGAGCTAACCCGTATTGAATCTGAGCTGTTGGAAACATGCGCAGTTAATTTCTGAAATCCTTTTCGCACTTTTCCGCGAACTGTAAACGCCAGTTGGTTGGTGCACATTGCTTTAATAAACAGAGCAAAAGACAGGTATAACCCGTGGTGTTTTGCCATCCTAATGCTGTTTTCTCACTCTATTTCTTTCTGTATAAGAACTACTTTCTGCGAACTCGCGGAAAAATCTGCAATGACAACGTCCAAGTGGTTTCTATGGATAAAGGGCGTAACATTTTTAACTCTGTTTCCTTCCCCCCCCCCCTCTTCTTCCTCCGCGCATTACGCTTCACCGGTTAATGTTTAAAAGGGAAGTAAAACGACGGCTGACATTTGAATGAGCACACGTCACTACTTTGAACATTATCAGTACTAAAATAAGAACGGCGGGGACTCAAACGAGTTCAGTATAGAACATCATTTGCACGCAAATATGGAGACCAAGAATTCAGTTTGAGGTACGATTTCAAAGGCCTGAAGAAATTTAAAAGCAGTTGTTCCGCAATAGCGCGCGTTGGCAGCGCACTCGCGAGCATATATCACAAATTTCGCTTCCGCACAGTCTCAACAAGGAGTTCAGTTGGACCCTCCGGCTTCTATAATAGCTTTTTTGGTGCCTCTTTGTGCTGGGGTGTGCACCGCCGCTGGTGCCGTTTTTTTTATCGGCGTGCCACCTGTTACTCGGCGTGTTCGAACCGAATCGTTATGCAGGCAAGCGTGCCTTTAGCTCCCATTGAGGAGTTGGCTTTCTTGCGGAGCTTTCTCTACTAGCGGTTAAGCCTGCCACAAGTTGAAGCGCGGAGGCAAAATTTTAATACCCATAAGAGAAATGTGCGAGTAATACAGCTAGTAGCATTAACATCGCTCGCTCGATCCCACCCACCCACCCACCCACCCACTCACTCACTCACTCACTCACTCACTCACTCACTCACTCACTCACTCACTCACTCACTCACTCACTCACTCACTCACTCACTCACTCACTCACTCACTCACTCACTCACTCACTCACTCACTCACTCACTCACTCACTCACTCACTCACTCACTCACTCACTCACTCACTCACTCACTCACTCACTCACTCACTCACTCACTCACTCACTCACTCACTCACTCACTCACTCACTCACTCACTCACTCACTCACTCACTCACTCACTCACTCACTCACTCACTCACTCACTCACTCACTCACTCACTCACTCACTCACTCACTCACTCACTCACTCACTCACTCACTCACTCACTCACTCACTCACTCACTCACTCACTCACTCACTCACTCACTCACTCACTCACTCACTCACTCACTCACTCACTCACTCACTCACTCACTCACTCACTCACTCACTCACTCACTCACTCATTAATTAATAATTCAGCGCATTTATACGATCATAGCAGGAAATAAATACTGAATTGAAAATGCATGAACATACCCTGCTATCTTCATGCGGAAAAACATCTTAATTTCCGAGTAAAAGTGCTTCTTTAGGAACCAGATATTTTGATCGGTGCGCATTGGTTACAAAATGATTGAAATAACGGCCGGATAATACAAACCTGAAAAAAAAAAAAGGATACCTTTTTCGGAACTCTCAGCTCACAGTGCCTTGAGATTTTACACCCCTGCATGACCTTCGCGAGAAGCCACGGCTATCTACCGGGAACGAAATCCCGCTGATCTCGATTATTTATCACCTTCGAAATTGCTCCCCAGTGGCTCCCGTAACAGAAATCTCCTGGGCGCTTTTAACATCGGCGCTTGAACATGTCTTTTATACTATATTCATTTTGCCTGATTCAGAAGGCGGGACAGTGGTGCTGCGGATGTTCAACAAAGATAGCGTTCCGGCTAGGAACTTTCTGCCCCCGAAAAAACAAGGAGGAGCACCGCAGGCATTGCGTTCTGATTTGTCGTCTTTTAGGGTAACATTGTTTTCATTATAAGTTTACTCTTTTTCTTCGTTATGTCGGTTGTAGAATACTGAAAGCTGCTTCAGATTAATGCTGCAGCTTATTCGAAAGTTTCGCCTAATGCTCATTGCGGTTGTGGTCCCCAGAATTCTTATTTTCATCATGATGCAAGCAATGGTAGCAGGGTATTTCTGAGCTAATTTAATTAACTTTAGTAACTTCTTGGTGGCGCGCTAGTTGGTTGAACATCATTGGTTGGATTGCGCTGGTTATAACACAAGACGGACTAAAAAGGACACATTCAGGTGGCGCAAAGACTCCAACCAACGGTGAGTTAATAAAAAAATACTCCTGAACATTAAAAGTGGCCCGACGATAACAGTAGGACATATAAACAGACAACTTTCCGCTGTGACAGCTATGACAACGAAATAATGACAGGCATAAATAATACATATTTATGTCGGAAACGGGAACCCTGTCAATTTTCTTTAGCTGCGGACACAACGCATTAAAAAAAAGGAAAGTCAACTTTGATTCGCGACAATACGCGCTCAGGCGAGAACAGTATAGGTCCGTCCCCCCCATCACCGCAGGCCAAGCACACGATGTGCCTTGACGATACAAAAGCATACGATGGAGAAAGGGAGTCGTAAGGAGCGGGGTTCGCTCGGACATAGCCGCAAGTGGGAAGGTTTCGGCAGTGCCGGCAACGCTTCACCGCATCCGACTCCCAAGGAGGTCGGAAGAAACACGCGCGTTGAGCCAAAACACTCCCACGGGCTCAAACAACCGGCACACTTCTAGGCCGCGCGTTGGGAAGACGCTCCCGCTGCTGCGTAGGAGAATGTTTGGCTTCGGCGCCTGGGCGCCGGGCACGTTCGGCGCCCGTCAGAAGATATATTTGAAGAGTGCCGTGACTGCGCGTGCGAGCACGTTCGCGCGCTTTTCCGGAGGTGATACACGGGGGTAAACATGCGCTCCTTCCACTGGTAATATTTTAGTTGCTTTGGATCGCGCTGAAAACCGGGGAAGCCACAGATAATGGGCCTCACGGAAAGGCGAAAAAAAGGAAGAAACACGAAGAATTGGTGTATAAGGAATACGGCACCTTGTGTTTGGTTTGCTTAACGGTCCTCCTGTAAGCTTGTTTGCCTAAGCGCGCGCTGTTCGAAGAAAAACTGCATTGTGCGAGGTTGTTGACGTTATCTTAAGACCCCTTAATGTTTCTCTTTCTTTTCCCCGCTTTCCTGCTATTGCCCCACGTATTGAAGTTAATGAAGCACAGAAGGTGAAAACTGATACCTTTGTTATGCATGTTAGCGGGGTCTAGGTCTTTTCGGTACAGGGCGGTTCGGTACAGGGCGTTTCGGTACGGTCTTTTCGGTACACGGACGTTTCGGGACACGGGCGTTTCGGGACACGGGCGTTTCGGTACAGGACATTTCGGCACAGGGCGGTTCGGTACAGGGCGGTTCGGTGCGAAAACGATTTCGAGCGAGCGTTTGAGGCGGCCAAATTCGCGTGCGTTGTTAACATGGGAGTTGCAAGCACGCAAATCGAACCTGTTTATTACCTGTTGTTGCTTGTATTTCTGCGTTACTTTAGGCCAGTAGAAATTTATGCGGCCTTGCCAAAAAATTCCTATTTGCGTAACCATAGCCAGAAAATGTATAGCTTGTTCATTACTTCGTTCATTTAGCGACAATATCATCATGTATTTTCTACCCGCCGCGGTGGCACAGTGGCTAAGGCGTTGCGCTGCTGAGCATGAGGTCGCGGGTTCGATTTCCGGCCATGGCGGCCGCTTTTCTGATGGAGGCGAAAAGCAAAAACGCCCGTGTGTACGAGATTTCGGCGCGCGTAAAAGATCCCCAGGAGGTCAAAATTAATCCGGAGCCCTCACCCTACGGCGCGCCTCATCCCCTACGTTGCGTTGGCGCGTTAAATACTACAATAAAAAAAGAAATACTAAATATTCGTCCTCTCGCGGGGCTGAATTTTTCACTTGTGCCCTCGCGTTTCCCATCCCGTCGTCACCCACGTGATCTCTTGCGCTTCGGCGCATTCTGCGAAAAAAACCATGCCTTGGTACCTCGAATGGTTAGCGGCACGATTGTCAGCGGGAGCCCGATCTTAGGGCGAGCGTTTTAGAGAAGCTCCGCCGCAAGCCATGCACGCTCCTCCCACCCCCACTCCCCGTGCGTCCAGAGAAATTCTGGTAAGACAGGTGACTGACCCCACGGGGAACCTCCATTGGGATTCCGCAGCCCCTTCGGCCCAAAATTTTGGTCCAGAATAAAAAAAATTACGGGTTTAAAGAGTTTGCGCTGCATGAACATATCAGTTAGTTGTTTATTTTGTTTTTGTTTTGATTTGATTTTGCACAGGATCTCTAGGATCTATTTTTTTAAGACGGCTTCTGAGCTGATATTGTGATTACTTAACGCCTACTTACGAATCCGCATACTTTTCAAGCGATGTCTCCTGTAAATATTTGTTGAGGATAGTTCGTCGATCCTGTTTCATTTGTTTACTTTTCGCATAAATGTTCTTTGAATCGATTATTCAATTACTTAGACATTCTTTCAAATTTTGTTCTGAGTAGCGAAGTTCTTTGTCACAAAAGTACCGCATGTAAACTTCAGAGGTACCAATGAGCCGCGATCCAACGTGGCTCCTATTCGGGGACGCTGCTTTGACGTGAATGTTTGCTGCGGGAAATATTTCTTACGCACTAAGCGCTCTTCCGGGCTGTTAAACTAAGTAAACACCTATCTTATAAATAAGAATTAAATGGTTTAACAGTTCAGTTAGAAACATTATCCGTCGGAATAGTAGCGCTAAAGTGTTACACTGGGTTTTTCACTTACATCATCCCACGCGATTTGAGTTGCAGCGGCTCATTTTAACCTGCAGCATGCCTGTTGCAGTCGGCACTTGTTTTTTTTATATATATGCCATGTATAATGTCGTGCCGACACCTGCTTCTGCGAACATTATTTTAACGGTGTGCGGCTCACAAAAGTACTGATTATGGGGAGCAGCAGGTGACATTGGTCTCAAGTCACGACCATATTAGCAAAACGCCAAGAATTACAGATGAGCAGTCCTTGCGAAGATGAATAACTGTATGTATGCTGAATAAAACATTGCAGAGTGCTTTGCTTTCAACGTCATTACACGGCATTTCCAAATTTGATTCACAAACACAATAAACCCGCCGCAGTCCCTGCTAACTACGAATAAGTTGGGACGGAAGCGTGCGGCAAGGTACAATAGGTGCCTTCCGTAATGCATTGCTAATAGCACATCAAGTACTTGCGTTATCAGAAGAAAGCAACGCACAAAAATGCAGAAACACAAGAAATTGCAACTTCTTCGTCATTACGTAATAAAGGGACAGGTTCCTTCCCCGTGCGGTGGGACTCATTCCCGCAGCCATTGTCGAAGGGTCTCCGCAAACTGATTTTCGAAAAAATAAACTGGTGATAATAATTCGTGAAAAAACGAGTGGAAAAACACGATGATACTGTCACTGATTTGTTATATAACCTTCTGGTGATAATAGGTCGCTAAGAAACAAAATATTGAACACTTATAGGTTGTATAAATGCTACAAATATCGCAGCTAATATTTAAAAAATCAACAGAGGTTTTTTGGGGAAGGCCGCATAACCAACTGTGGCCTAAAATAATGCAGAATTTCGAACAAGAACATCTGTAATAAATAGGTACAAATTCCGTGCTTGTAACCACACCGTAAACAACGCCCGCAGCCTAAAGGGCTCGCCGAAATTCGTCTTCGTACCGAAACACCCGTGTCCCAAAAGGTCCGTGTCCCGAAACGCCCGTGTCCCGAAACGCCCGTGTACCGAAACGCCCGTGCACCGAAAAGACCGTACCGAAACGCCCTGTACCGAAACGTCCTGTACCGAAAAGACCGGAGCCGATGTTAGCGAATAAAAAGGAAGCTCCTAGAATTTAAAAAAAAAAAAAAAACTGATGATTTCACTTTTTCTTTTTTGCAACTTGAAGGGAGAAAGAAAGTATAATAGGAAAAAAATTAGGGTTGATGTTGAAATTTACATGCCATTTTCTTCTGCGTACGGCGCTCGTGAAATATTACGAACTTACTTTGGTAATGCAAGTTACCGTTCTCGTGACTGGCAATTATAAAATAAGTTACTTATACAGTGAATGAGGGAATTACACACACACGCGAGCACACACGGGTACACACACATGCGGACGCACACAGAGATGTCTGAATTGTATGCATGCATTCATTAATGTCGCAGGGTTGAAGGCGCCATGAAGACAAAATAGAACTTTGTTGTATTTGAACAATCAGTCCTTCACTAACTTTTTATTATAAAAAAAATTGAAAAAATCTTTTAACTGAAAAAAAGAACGCAACGAATATCGAAAAACGTTTAAATTTCGCGCTACGGTGAAGTAATATGGGCAGGAGTGACTTGAAATGAAGCAGCCCTAAAAACATAGTTATCACTGTGTTAATTGCACGTTAGCATTCAAGTTATACATTCAAACGAGGCCCCACTATATGACCTCTCACGTTACTGGCGGAGGCTTAGGTAGACGCCCGCAATCACACAAACAAGATTCTGTGACGTCATAGAAAAGTGCCGGAAAGTGGCTGGAGAGTCGCCACTAATAATGTTTTTCTTTAATATATCGATTATTTCTTTAAATTTGTAATAAAATTGGTGTCATTGTAATTGGGACAAAGCAGTCTTTTTAAATGACCTGCGCTTGTAATATGCCTTCAGGCCTCTTTAAACACACAAAAATGAGTAAATAGAAAGTAACGTGAAACAGACAAGCCGAAAACAACTTTTTTTTAATCCTGGGGAAACAAATGGAATAAAAGCTCGTTAATTCGAACTCGAAGGGGACCATAAAATTGTTCGAATTAAGTGTACTTCGAATGAGCGGGCGGGCGCTAGAGTGAATAGACATCACGTCACACTGCTCGGGGAGAACACAAAGAAGCCACTGACTCGTTATCGCGAATCGGGCGCTACTACATGTTTGTTTGTTGCGCACGCCACTTGATCGCAGGCCCAGACGCGCGACCGCGGCACAAATAAAACCTGCAACGGCATGCGACGAAGCATTCGCGCCGGCGGCGCGGCGCACACTGTGGAAGCCATGGAGGAAAAAAAAGCTAAAGAAGCGAAAGGAGCTGTCGCAGCAGCGTAGCGCGCGTGCTAGCTGTTGTTGTTTTGTTTCGTTGTTTCTAATATCTAGTAAATTTGGTTTGTTTTAGATTTGCGACATGTTGTAATCACTCTGGGCCGACCTCTGCTAGGAGCGATGGAAGCCAGGGAATCCCAGTTCGAATTAAGCGTTCTGGATACCGACGCATTCGAATAATCGGAAGTTATCCCCCATCGAAATATAGAGGGATGTGCCGGGACCAGGACGTCAGTTCCAATTACTGTAAGTTCGAATTGGGCGAGCTCAAATTACGAGCTTTTACTGTACTGCGCGATAGGTGGCCGGGTGTTACTTAAGCCTATCTTGTTCGAGTTTTGAGTGCCAATCCTAACCACAAGAAGGAAATAATGTATATAATCACTGTGAGCTGATGAGAATTAGGCAAAAACTTTAGAGTGATGAACACTAGGATAGCTTCGTAACTAAAAATAACCAACTAGCCTAATAATACCCTCTGCTTAAAAATAAAGGTGTTCAACAAAATCCTACCCCTAGTGATGACCTTCATAAGAAACTTAAGAACTCACTAAGCAGCTCGATGCCAAACTAAAATTGAGCCCAACGAGCCATAGACACAAGAATGAGGAAACGAGCGTTTTTGTCAGAGAGTAAACTGGGGTGGAAGACATCCTAGGTTAAACTAATAAAAAGAAGCGGAGTCGAGTCGTGCGCTTAGAGCAGAGAACTTACAACGAGTGGACCATTCAGATTTCGGAGTGGCTGCCGAGATTCTCCGGACCTGAAGTAGGCTGAGAGGGATAACTGGATTACAGGACGATAATAAAGTTCGAGGCCAAATAGTATATTTTGGAAAGCACAGAATAGGCACAGCTGGAAGTTTACGGGCGATGCGTTCGTCCTGCAGCAGACATAAACAAGCTGATGGTGACGATGGTGATATGGTGTTGACACATGATGATTACGATAATAGTTTAACTGCGCGCTAAAGACATTAACTGCTGATTTTTCAAAAAATAAATAAAGTGCGCAGAGAGAGAGAGGGAGAAAACGAGTCTGTCGAGAGTCACACGAACGCTTCGGTATTTCGAGCACAATGAGAGCTATCCCACGCCACCCTAGGCAAGCTTTTTCAGCACCTAAAGCGAATCTCGAGAACCGTTTAATACCCGGGATTGCCGGGACACTTTGCGAAGGCACATTTCTAAGCGGGTTGGGCGTTCCTATTGTGACCCACATAATTTGTTTTAGGACAAAAAAAAAACTAAGTTGTCTAAGCAGTTTGCTATTCTTTTTTCTTTATCTTATAAAGCAAGAAAAAAAAAACAAGTCCCAACAGCTTTGGCATCGTGCAATACAAGCTGACTCCGTTGCTTCCCAAGACATACAGCTTCAAGATAAAGAAGCGAGGGGAACCAGACACGCCGTCAAAGTAAGACCTCCCGAGAGACGAAGCGTCAGGCAGTCGCTTTTTCAGAGGAGCTCGTTGAAAGAAACCCTTACAGAAAACTCAGGTGTCGAAACAAGACAAAGTAGCCGCACCGAACACGCCACCGGAATACAATACGAACGCGCCAACAAATTCTAACGCCGTTGTACGTGAACAACGCACGCCACAAAGAAAGAGAATAAGAAGAAGAGTGAGGAAGCAACGATTGGTACATGACTCGGTTGAAGGAGTTGTTTTGGGGGAATTTTTTTTATCGCTTCGCACTTTGTGATCCCTGAAGCTCTTTATTCCCTTCGACACGTGTGAAGATGGCAACGGGCCGAACGGATGCAACCATTTTCCTTTACTTTAGCTTCATTCAGTAGTGCTCCGTCGCTCGAAATAAACCTGGGATAACAAAACGTCACGGAACAGACAGGAGCGTTTCTGAAAGAGATACAGAAAAGACGGGTTTGAAGTATGGTCACTCTCCTGCTATTTTTATGCTGTGAATGCCGCGGTACGGAGCTGCGTCGATAAATAATGAGCGAGGAGAATCCGCAAGGAATAGCCATAACTACATGGAACGAACAATAACAACAGCAAGGGCAACAACAAAATGATCGTCGCTACGCAGCTGAGCGACGTGATATCCGATCAAATTCCTCCCTCAAAAAAATACGATAAAATAAAACGGCGTTCGAAGAAACGCTAAAAAATGCTCCCAAGTGAAAGCGACGAGATGCAGTTGCTAGCAATGCGTTGCCGCGACGGTGGGCGGTATCGGTGGTCACGGAGACGACGTGGCAATAGGCTTCGTCAGATCGCAGGGTGGGAATAAAAACGCGACGATCCGCGATGGAAACTCGGAGAGGGGGATCTCGCACTGCCATTCACTGGGCGCAACGTGTGTGCCAACGACGCTGCTCGAGCTCATCGCAGTGGCCGAAAAAGTAAACACAGGCGATGACGAGTCGGCGAGAGCAGTTTTGCAAAGCGGCGCGAACTTTTATAGAGCGGCCGTGGTGGTGAGTGGAGCGCGCGGAATCGAACCATTTGCGCCCGGTTGTTATCCTCTTTGAGGCGGCCGCGCAGGAAAAAAAACACTGCGCTCCCGTTGTGTGACGTTGGTCCGGCAACGTGAAACGTGGAGCGCGCTAGGACGCGGCAGTTCCGGGCTGTGATTGCTTGCGCTAGAGAAAGCGTGCAAGAAAGAGTAAAAAAAAAAAAAAAAGAGGAAGAAGGAGCGAAGGCACACAAAAAAGCAAAATACGAGAAAAAAAATAAACAGTAAAGTCTACGACATACGGGGTTTGTGGAAGCAATGGCTTGGCACATTGCAGTGTGCTCGTACGGTTTTCTTTTGTTGTTCCAAAACGGAAGTGGCTACTGTGAAAGCGGAAGAGAAAGAGAAGTGAAGTTAACCATTAGATAAAAAAAAAGAGGCGATGCCAGTCTGGGCTGAAATCCACAAGGCTTTCAACCCATGAGCAGAAGAGTATCAAAGCGGACGTAACGTTATTCCAAGCATTTTCAGCGCTAAACGCCCCACAAGCACCGGAACTAAAGTATAAACCACGCTTCTAAACCTTTTGGTCACGGAAATCTTCCAGACGACTTGTGGGACATTTTTTTTTGGCCTAAAAGAAGACGGGATCTATCTGGACGGCACGCACGCCACATGCTTCCTACCGCAATAGTTATGGCTGGAGAAGAGTTTCATGCTGGCGTGCGGGCACTTCATTAAACAAACGCGGCCGGTAAAGTGTTATTTTTTTTCTTTTGCAAACGCCGAAGCGGGAGCCGACTGAACAGCGCACGATGCCAGGAACAATTTGGAGCCTTATTTAGCGTTGCGCATTCATGTCTTATATAGCTTACACAGTATTTCCGTCAAGGACCGCCGGGTTAGCGGTAGTTGTGCTAACCGGGGTGGTCGCCGGTTTGCACTACAATGTTCCGATAAAAGTGTTCCAATAAAGAAGGTCTCTCTTTCTGTCTCTCGCTCGCTTATCTATCCCCCTCTCTCTTGCTACATGTATATCTTTCTATTTCTAACTTGTTAAATCTTGTCCTCTTCCCCCTGTCCCGGCATCGCTATTTTACCTCTCAACCTGTGTTCGTAATATATATATATATATATATATATATACAGAAAGATAGGGCAGCAGTCTACAACGCCAAAGGAGGCATAGGGGTGTGGTTAGGCTGTTTTCTTTTTCACTACGATTAATGAAGTAAACATTTTTTTAATATACAGAAGAAAGAAAGAAAGAAAAACACGCGCCCAGAGTGGGGACCGAACCCACGCCTTTCGATTACATGTCGAATGCCTTACCAATTCGGCTATCTGGGCGACTGTGTTCTCCTTCACTTTCTAGGCTATTTATATTTACTAGAAGTGTATCTGACGCTTGAGGGTGGTAGCCAGCGCCGCTCTGACTGCACGGGGAGAAGGGGACCTTCTTTTCAACCCCCGGGGCGTGACTCGAGCGTCTACAGCCTGTCATGAGCGGGTAACTGGCGGGAAGCCCTCTTATGCTACCTAGGCATCAAGGCTGCCAGAACCGAGACCCTCGCTAGGCTTTCGCAGAATAATATAGTAAGGAAATGAGGGGCTCGTTGAGGACATACAGAAAGATAGGGCAGCAGTCTACAACGCCAAAGGAGGCATAGGGGTGTGGTTAGGCTGTTTTCTTTTTCACTACGATTAATGAAGTAAACATTTTTTTAATATACAGAAGAAAGAAAGAAAGAAAAACACGCGCCCAGAGTGGGGACCGAACCCACGCCTTTCGATTACATGTCGAATGCCTGTTCGACATGTAATCGAAAGGCGTGGGTTCGGTCCCCACTCTGGGCGCGTGTTTTTCTTTCTTTCTTTCTTCTGTATATTAAAAAAATGTTTACTTCATTAATCGTAGTGAAAAAGAAAACAGCCTAACCACACCCCTATGCCTCCTTTGGCGTTGTAGACTGCTGCCCTATCTTTCTGTATGTCCTCAACGAGCCCCTCATTTCCTTACTATATTATTCTGCGAAAGCCTAGCGAGGGTCTCGGTTCTGGCAGCCTTGATGCCTAGGTAGCATAAGAGGGCTTCCCGCCAGTTACCCGCTCATGACAGGCTGTAGACGCTCGAGTCACGCCCCGGGGGTTGAAAAGAAGGTCCCCTTCTCCCCGTGCAGTCAGAGCGGCGCTGGCTACCACCCTCAAGCGTCAGATACACTTCTAGTAAATATAAATAGCCTAGAAAGTGAAGGAGAACACAGTCGCCCAGATAGCCGAATTGGTAAGGCATTCGACATGTAATCGAAAGGCGTGGGTTCGGTCCCCACTCTGGGCGCGTGTTTTTCTTTCTTTCTTTCTTCTGTATATTAAAAAAATGTTTACTTCATTAATCGTAGTGAAAAAGAAAACAGCCTAACCACACCCCTATGCCTCCTTTGGCGTTGTAGACTGCTGCCCTATCTTTCTGTATGTCCTCAACGAGCCCCTCATTTCCTTACTATATATATATATATATATATATATATATATATATATATATATATATATATATATATATATATATTTATATAACGTTTCGACAGGGGACCGGCCTTCGTTAGCTATATTCTGACGAGGGTCAATCTCCGGTCGAAGCGTTAAATCCATTCCTCTTTCGACGTGTGCCTCATTTTCTTGACTCACACACACACACACACACACACACACACACACACACACACACACACACACACACACATATATATATATATATATATATATATATATATATATATATATATATAAATATATATATATATATATATATATATATATATATGTTCAGTGTGTCGAACCGAAAAAAATACCCGTTCGGTTACGGTTCTGGTTCAGGCGAAATCATTTCGTTCCGGTTCAGTTCCGGTTCGACAAAATCACGTACCGAACCGGTTCGAGAACCGGTTTGATGAGTTCAATTATCACTGAGATTAGAAAAAATAACAGTTTGAAACGACAGTCAAATGATAATACAAACAAAAATTCAAAATGCTGCCGCTCCCCAAGGGCAGTGGCGCAATTGCAAAGCAAACTTTAAACAATTACGAGATATTAGAAAAAAATTAGCCCCAATCCACCCGTGAATGTGGTTGGAAAGCAAAGCTGTAAACGGCACCCATAACGATTACCCATGCGACGTCACTTAAATTCACTCACATCGCTCTACAAATAGCAAAACCAGAAAGAAGTGAAATGCACTTAACCACACCATTTATTACTTCAAAGAGATATTCTTGGTAAGGTTAAATCAATGCATGATGCATGAAAGGTGTTTGGTTGAGTTATATTGGTGTAGCACAAGAGTGGAAACTTTTTTTATAAAATAAAGTAAGCTCCAACCCGGTGTTAGACGATCTGACTTCTCCGTCTCTGCGCCGCAGACGGAGGCGACGAGATTTGCGGCAGAGAAGGAGGAGGAGGAAGAAGAAATAATTTCGTTCAGATTTCTGAATGGCCCAGAGTGCAGCCTTGAGGAGTGATTACTTCTGTGGGGCCAATATGCAGTCCGCGCGGCCTGTGTTCTGTCCACCCACTGAAGCTGGGTAGGTAGAAAGGGCCTGGACAGCAGCATCCCCCATTGCTCTTGTTGGGTAGTAGACGGAAAGAGAGGAGGGTGCTCACGGCTAAAGTCACACACCCCGATTAGGGGGCGGAGTGTTCCTACTTCTGAGCAAAATTTACATTCAGCGTCGTAGCGATTCGGATACATTAAGTGAAGAGTAGGCTGTAGGAAGAAGCCCGCATTGTATGAGCCGTAGGGTAGTTTGTTGTTCTCTGGAAAGGTCAGGGTAAGGCGAAGGTACGGTCTGTCTCAGAAGGCGATAATGCTGGGTTATCTCCCTGAACGTGACAAGAGGGTGACTGTCCTCGTGCAGCTCCATAGCACGGGAGGTAAAAGCGCAGGCTTGTTGGTTGGACGTATTTGTTCCCTCCATTGAAGCGTGAGGGGGTGTCCAGATGAGCTGAATGGAACCGCTTGGGGAGTGGTTTTTTAGCACGCGCAGTGCAGGTCAGGACACCCAACCCGACTGGTAATTCCAGTAGGCTTGCTGGGAATCGGTGACTACCCTCCGAACCAGTTGTTGAGTGAGAGCCAAGGTAATGGCTGCCTCTTCTGCTGCCGTCATTTGTTGGGTCCTACGCGAGGTGCACGCATTGAGGTTGGTTCTGGAGGTAGCCACGATGATGGCGTATTGCTGCCCTCGATGTTTGGAGGCGTCTGTGTAGATAACTGCATGATCCCCACCGAGGGTGGTGTTTAGCGCTTGAGCCCGTGCTTTTCGGTGACCCTCGTCATGTGAGGGGTTCATATTTCTAAGCAAAGGGAGCATCTTTAGTTTTAGTCGCCAAGAGTCTGGGAGTATGTTAAGCGGAGTGACATTCTGGGCTGCACAGCCAATCTGGTGAAGCATGAGGTTAGCCACCGAAGTTCTGAGTCGGACCTTCTTGTTAGAAAGATGGCCTTCTATCAGCTCTTCCATCGTGTTGTGGAGCCCCGTGCTAAGCAGCCTCTGTGTGGACGCACTCATGAGAAGACCAATGGCCTGCTCGACCGCCTTTCTAATCATTATATAAAGCATCTATGTCGGGTAGAAGACAGGGGTTGACGTAAGTGACTCTCGAGAGGACAAAAGCTTCAATTAATCGAAAGGTACCGGATTCCTTTAGGCCTCGCTTCTTGGTGGCAACTCGCCTGATCATGTGTATGATTTGATTAATGCTGTTTTTGAGGCACTGCAAGGAGACGTCACTCTTTGTGTTAGCCTCGAGATGTAGGCCCAGGATCTTGATGCTAGGGCTTGGAGTGGTGGCCTGGCCATCAAGGAGTATTTGAATGTATTCCTTGATTTGGCGTGAGGGCGGACGACAAGGAGTTGTAATTTTTTACGTGAACACTGGAGGCCACAGGCTTTAGCCCATTGGCGTACTAGAAGTGAGATGCCATGCATTGATGTGAGCTTCCTTTAATTTTTTAACTCTTAGCACACGAGCACGGTACGCACAGGGCAGCTAGACGGACGTGAGTGGTCACGTGACGCTTTCACGTGGCATTCAGCGAGAACGGAGGCGGTAAACCCGTAGATGTGCTTGGTGAGTACACCACATGTCTTCCCCGTCTTCGTGTGGGCTCGTAGCTAAATCACGTACTTCACTGTTCGCGTAAGAACGTACAGGCTCTGCATCGTGTGTTTGCAGTGTTTATATGGGGGTCCACGTGGGAACAAACGAGCCAGACGAACTTGTTTCGGCGGTTGCGCGTCGGGGGTCTTTCCCTCTCGCATTTGTTTTTGCGACAAGTTGTCAATCGGCTTTTGTTTCTGCGTGACGTGAATGATCCTTTCTTGCGCACTGTGTGTCAGATGAGGCTAGCTAGGGCGCTACCATGATTTTGTTGTTTCTTCTGCGTTTTTTACTTTTGGTGCACCCAAAGGATATTTTCGGACGGTGGTACTGGCAACAAAGTTTTTACGGGCCCGCTTCACGCTTGAATACTTATCAAACGTGACGCGCAAAAGACTGTACCATGGCCTTGCGGATATAGTTTTGCCTGAGCCGATGTACAGATCCATGTACCGTGCAGGGCCTGGGCAGGACGTACTTAAACGAGTAAAGAGAATGGCAGTGCCGCCATGTGTTAAAACGTTATTTTTTAAACTTCACGTGGGCGTCCTTCCAGTAAAAACCTGGCAAAAAGAGAAATGTCTATACATTCCATGGGGGGTTGACTGTTACCCATGCAAAAAACCCGAGACGGTTGAACATGTTTTCTTGGAGTGTTGGGATGGGATCTTCTTTTGGGATGTGCTTCAGCGCACATTAAAGAAGGACTTCCCCCTGGATGCCTACGGGATCAGGTTTCTATCCATTCAAAGCGAGGATGGGGTACCATATGACCTTGTCATGGTTCTGGTCCTGCACGGCATTTGGAAATCGCGCATGGCCATCGGCCATCGCGACATCGATGCCAAACGGTCCAAAGAGTACTTTTCTGAGTCTGTTCGTCTGATATTGAAGTGTGGAGGGTTCAGCCCGAGCCTCCGGAATGGTTGCCCGTGTTTGAAACATTAACAAACATGAAACAATTTTAGCCATTAATTACTCGGTTAGTCAAGTGCTGGCTAGCGTTTTTAAGAGTGTAGTGTTTTGTTTGTGTGTGTCAAAGTATGGCAATAAAGAAAAAAAAGGGCTCGTAGTTAAATCAGTAAGACAACGTGCTCTCGCTTTGTTAGTCTATTAGTGCCAGGTTCGATTCCCGGTGGTGCCTGTAAATTCTTTTATTTGTTCGCTGGAGTTTTCTGGTGACACCAACGGTCGCGAAAGAACCCTTGGGGGGTAGAGGTAAAAAGCTTTGATTTAAAACAGATGAAGTGGCGACGATTTACCGCCTACTTTATCGCCCAGACTTTATGTTGTCCTAGCGACCATTCATAAAGCCACTGCCAGGGGATATGACGGTGGGAGATATACTCTGCCCTTTCCTTTTTTTGTTGAAATAGCAATCGTCGCTATGGAATCGCCCACCACGCTAACCTTGAAGCCTTAAATTTAGGCCTGCGTACTGGCGTGTTCAAATACCAGCGCTTAATACAAACGGCACACATTTTTTTATATTTGTAACAAAACAGAAAAATCCCACAACAGGCACTATCAGTGAATTAGAGTATTTGGTCACCCTGAAAAATTTTTTAGCTGTCACCTTGCCGAATGTGTTAGCCACACTTTTGTTAAAAGTAAGATTTAGTTAACGCTCAGTCGCTGCATCATTGCTCTGACCACTGCAATTCCTTTCGCGGTAGCTATACCGGGTGTGTGCATTACAATCAGTATGTCATGGTACCGCCTGACCCCCGGCCATCGTTCCGTGTGCCAAATTGCGGAATCTTATAACAGATTATGCTATTAAAAAATCAAAGGGAAATTTGACGCACGGAGCATGAGATGGGACTTTTTTGGGTTGACGCTCTTTAATTCGTTTACAGCAGTACTCCCCTCGGGAACGAGTAGCAGCAGAAGTAATGTAGCGAGTTGGGCAGTCAGTACAAGTACACCTTCGAAAAAAAGCAGATCTGAAACAAACTCAACTGCAGAACACGCATAAAAGATTATCGCTTGGAGCACGGGACACTGGGAGGTACCGGCCTGCCTTTCTGCACGCGTAATCTGCTTTATTACTGTTTTTGCTTGCGGGACAAGGTCGAGGGCTGCAGTTTTTTGCCAAGGGATTAAGTGCGCACCTTAACAGTTTTTCCTGACATATCTGTTATTTGTATCTGTAAAAAACGGAACTTGTGCACTGTGCTGTCCTCAAAAACTGACCACGGAACTCACTTCCTTCGCATTGGTGCCACTTTTGGTTGTGGAAGGCGGGGCAAAGAAAAGTATAGAGCAGTATCCACGTTTTGGTGCTTTTTTTACTTATTCGGTTTTACTTACTTTTTCCGTAATGTTAAAACAACGTGATTCGCCTTTTCTTTTTTGTTGTTTTCCGTGTAAACCCATTAAAAAAACTGGCGCATTTGATTCCCCGTGCTATATCTCTGCTCCGAGGCACAGCTTATGTTACAGGCCGGGAGTCTTATTTTAACTAGCTGATGATATTGAACGTGGATCAAAATCTTGATTCACGGACGTTCTCGATTTTCATCTACTTCAGAAAAACTGTCGTGGGGAAGGGAGATCGAGGCCACTTGGGGTCAGCAGCAAACGGCTTAGCCACTGAGCAGCTGCTGCGGTCACGCTTGTCAAGTATTAACAATTTGCAGGTGTCGGACCTTTTAAACAAATTATGAAATGCAAAAGGTTTGCACACATGGGCTGTGGGCTTTCGCTGTAGCGCAGTGGAGCACTCCTGCAGCCTGATTGCTCCAATAAAGCCGCAACTAGGGAAGGGCAAAGTCATTTTATATTTCCAGCAAGCTGCGGAGAATGACATTTCATTTGGTCACCTTGCACTACGCTCGCGCTTCCAGCAGCAACAGACCATTGATACATTGGTGCTCATTCATTTCCCCTGTTGTTATATAGACCGTGATAGTGTTCAATTGTCTGGAGGGGAAAGTGCGCGCGCGGGTACGAAATTGATGGTACGTGAATGAAAAAAAAAAAAAGCCCTGAATTGCATTGACTGAACCAAAAAAGCCCTGAACCATTATTTCTTTTTTCGGTTCAGTTCGGTTCGGGTTCAGCGTGCTCAAAAAATAAAGGTTCGGGTTCGGGTTCAGTTCCAGTTTTCGGTTCGGTTAGGTTCCGGTTCGACAGCCTGATATATATATATATATATATATATATATATATATATATATATATATATGTGTGTGAAGAAAATGAGGCACACGTCAAAAGAGAAATGGATTTAACGTTTCGACCGAGGATCGGCCCTCGTCAGAATATAGTTGACGAAGGCTGGTCCCCGGTCCAACCGTGAAATATATTCCTCTTTCGACGTGTGTCTAATTTACTTCCTTATACTTACCAGTGTCCAAGAAATTGTATCCTTCTCTCTCTCTCTCTCTCTCTCTCTCTCTCTCTCTCTCTATATATATATATATATATAGATATATATATATATATATATATATATATATATATATATATATATATATATATATATATATATATATATATATATATATATATATATATATATATATATATAGATATATATATATATATATATATATATATATATATATATATATATATATATATATATATATATATATATATATATATATATATATATATATATATATATACATACATCTGTCTAGTTGGCGGTTTTCTATGCACCTATATATATTCCCTTACGTCCATTTCAGTGCCAAGAGTTGCTCACGGCGCAATACTTCTGAGGATGGAAGGCGGGGAAACTGAACAAAGATATGGCTCACAGTAACGTGTAGTAAAATTAATCAGCAACTCTCACCATAAACACAAAATAAGCACGCGTTTTCTTTGCCACAAAAGTACAGCGCGATGTAAAACAGCTCGCGCGCAGTGACAATAATCACGCCATTATTTTAAATATGCTGCAGCAACTCCGAAACTACTCAACAAGCGCACTGCCTCCAGCGAGCCGCGTTGTGCGAACGACATACGCGGGTAATAAAACCTCTCACCGCTGGTAAGGTGAAAGCCATAAAGTTAAGCTCCTGGCGGCACTACTGAGCTGCTAAAAATGTTAGCATAAATCTTCTGGTGAACGTGGGCATAGCGGACGCGCACTCGGCTTGGCCCTTCAGTGTTATTTAAAAAGCGCTGTATAAAACAGGGGCCATGCAAACAAAATACAACGTTGTTTCAGTTGGAAACCAGCCTTTGGAAGCCTACTAAACCCAATTTCAGCCGCGGAAAACGTTTTTTAACCGATAAAATTCAAGGTGTAGTAAAAAGCTTGAGAATTTTGCGCTACAGTGACGTAATATGGGCAGGAGTGACATAATATTGACAAGCACTGGAAAAATAGTTGCCCGTGTGTTAACTGCCCGTTAGCATTAAAGCGCTATGATTAAGTACACTTAAAGGCCCCACTACAACAGCCCAGTCATGTTTGTTGGCGGTGGCTTAGTTGGCCGCCAATAGCACAAACAGGATTCCGCGACGTCATAGGGAAATCGACGGAAGAAAACTTGGAAGCCAGCACTGCTTCATATGTTTTCTTTAAAGGGACCCTGCAATATTTTCGATGAGCGATTTCGCTCTTTCCTTCGCGTATGGAACGACTGGAAAGATATATAGTTATCGTCAGCACGGAGCGGCCCTGCGTGATTTGCTCGTCGCACCACATACGCCTTCCATTTTCGATTTGTTTTTGTGGCGTTTTTTAAGTTGCTATCGAAAAGCGTTCATTGCTGCAACTGAAGGAAAACCGGCCAATAGCCTCTCCGTGGCCTTTGTGACGTAATTCGAGCCGTAGAAGAACCTCAAGACCGGGAAAGAGAGAAAAATATTTTATATTTTGAGCGAGTTTGCAAGTTATCTGATGGGCATAGAGCAGTAAGTTTTGGCTGAGGTACTTTGTGATGACCCCCTAATCTAAGTACTGGATGTGTTTGGTGACTACGTTGTGCAAGCATGATTTTAAAAAAAAAGTTGAAAAAAAAACCGTTACAGGGTCCCTTTAATACCTCTAATACTTGTCTGAAGTTTACGATAAAATTGGTATCATTGATGTCGGGGCAAAGCAGTCTTTTTAATGAGCCAAACTTACATTTTGTCCTCATGGCCCTTTAAACCGAAAGACGCCGGGCACAGGGCTACGGCTTGCAAAAGAAAAAAAAAACCCATCAGATTGTGTCTTCGTCGATAAAGTTACGTAATTCAAAACCAGACGCCGACGCGACTGTCGGCGCATTCCTCTCTACCACGAAAGCGTTTTCTCTGCAACAGGGAGTTCGCGCAGTTTCTACGCGAGCATCAATTTTCCGACCGTAATATTTCCGCCGATACACAGGTCGATAAGCACCCGTTGCCGCCCCCAACAACACCAAGTGCTAACCGCATACACAGCGGCCATGGAAGTTTTTTGCCGGTATTTTCTGTTCAGCCCAAACAGGCACAAAGTAGTAAATAAACAACAGCAACAATAAACTATGCTGTTTGGGCGTAAAAGAGGACAGAGTTGAGAAACGCCGGAGTGCTTCCAAACGGCCGAGCCGTTGTCATGACTACGCGGTTTATCATCTCTTCTGTGCGGGGAAGTGGGGGAGGGGGAAAGAGCCGCCCTTCTCGCTTTGCGCACTTCACTTTCGGACTAAATCTGCTTTTATTACTGACCCCCGCTTCCCCCGAGGCTCTACTACACCCGCAGGCATGGGCTCCTAGCTAGCTCTTCCTTTGTTTTTGCACAAGCGTCCAGGGCCCACCAGTCACGGGTGAATAAAAAAAATGAAAATGGTGCGGTATGAGAGAGTGAGGGTATACAAGGCAGACATTATTTATCACCGAGCCGAGATCCTAGCGACGGATATTCGCCTAGCTTGCCCGCCCTCACGCTGTAGACCCTCCTGTCCCGACCACAAGTAGTATAGCCGGCACTCGATGGTTAGATAAGAGAGAGATAACGCCGAGTTGGTTTCTTTCTTTTTTTTTTGCGTTTGCTCAAGTCTGCGCTGAATGCGAGGCCGTGTTGCAGTACTTTTGACAGCGCGAACATACTAATGCCAATTTTAGGCAGTGCTATCGATTGGAATTCGATTCGAATGATTGTTTTGGGTACACACTACGTTCATATTATACAGACGAAAACAAAACAAAACAAAATCCGACAACAGCCTGAAAATGTCTGTATCCACGCACCTAACGGTGGCCTCCAACATTACTTACAGCATATATAAAGTGTAACTGATAAAACAAAATCCCGCACAGATAAAACAAGCCGGGAAAAACAGAGTCCGTTACCGATATACAACTATCAGGCATAATTAGGTCATGCTAAGTCGACCACGAACGTCTTAAAAAAAGCGACGGAAAGATTTTACGCCAGTAATATATGAGGTATATTATTTCTGCAGATATGTAACACTGCTGGTAAGCTACGCCTAAACATTCCATTAAACGCATAGATTTATTTATATGCAGTAATTGCTAGCGATACCCTCTCATGACCCCTTGAACAGGATGCTGCTGACGCCAGGAACTACCTTACGATTTGGGAAACTGTGTTTAGTGGTTTGGTAAAATATGACTCCCAATGTCCTCTCGAAGCGTATTGGTCAGTGAAAAAGGTTTCTACGTTCAAGAAAGACTGTCGAAATAGGAAGGAAGACACCCCATTTTCCTCTGTATCCTTACGCTTTGTATCTTTTGACGTGGGATTTTTCATTCTCTGGCACCCCTTGGTTTTAAGTGTAGAGCACTTTATGGGCTCGCCTTGTCGTCGTAGCTCGCTAACGGTAGATGTCAAGCGACTTTTAGAATCAGGCGGCGCAGCGAGATGACGGACCCAAATAGACCCTGGTGTACAGTCCTCAAGGAGTCACGCTGAGGCTTTGAAAACCACGTGGTTTAACTAGTCATAACCGTTCGAACCTCGTGAACCGCTGGCGCTTGTCGTGTATCTCCCCGTTGTTCGGCGCAAAGAAAACTGCAGGTACGTTTCAGGCAAAATCTGTGTATATAACCAGCAGCCTCTTCGTTAATTTAGTTAGGAATGCTCGTTGGGTTGGTTTTTGCGATAGTAATCGAAAAAAAAAGTAGCCGCGCAAGAAAAAGATGGCGCGTTCGAAATGACACAGGAAGGGTCGAGCCACGTAAGAAAAAAAAATTAGGCGTTCGAAATGACGCAAATCAGCTCCAACATACAAAATTAATGCAAGCACAAAAAGAACAGAACTCCCGCTGGCGCAGTTTTAGGCAGGGGGCGCGCGAGCTCTGCAAAGGCGGGAAATTTGAATTGCATATTCATCAAGACAGGAGTGAGACAGGGCGGCGAAGAGGGTGATGGGTAGTAGCAGCTAGCGGATAACGGCGCCACCTCCAATTATGGCGAATCACTGCTCTGCGCTTCTGTCAGCTTTCACGCTGAGTGGAGCGGTTTTTTTTGTTGGTTCTTGTCGGACGTCTTTCGTTTTGTTCGATGAAAGGAAATTTGTTTCTTTCCGCTTACCAATATCTGTATCTCCCTTTGTATGTGTGTATGTGTGTGCGTGTGTGCGCGCGCGCGTGTGTGCGTGCATGTGGCTGTGCCGACGTTTTATTAAATGCTTTTCTCTCAATCACCCCCTCACTCAACCCCTTACTCACTCACTCACTCACTCACTCACTCACTCACTCACTCACTCACTCACTCACTCACTCACTCACTCACTCACTCACTCACTCACTCACTCACTCACTCACTCACTCACTCACTCACTCACTCACTCACTCACTCGCTCACTCACTCACTCACTCACTCACTCACTCACTCACTCACTCACTCACTCACTCACTCACTCACTCACTCACTCACAGGGCGGTTTTTTAGAGCGACGCTATTCTTTATATATTCGTCGTAATGTTTCGTAGCTCCGTTGTCATCATAGTCGTCTCCTAGATAGGCAGAGAAAAAACGAGGCAATCCTCCTACTGAATCGCTTTTCTAATTAGTGACTGTCGACATGACGTTTTCCATTATGTGAGGCATTGTGAGTGTTTTCTTTGAACAAAGGACCGGAAAGACTGTTGTGATGACAGCTGGAATACGTTCCTTTACTGCCACTCATGATCCGCCCGTCTAATTATTGTGATTGTCGAAGCAAACAATGGTCGAGCGAGTCTGACCGTAACAACAATGCAGAAATACACCTGCACAGCTTTTTACGCATCCATGCATTTCCTATAGCCAACGATAAATCTGGGCATGAGAAGCGAGGACAAAGTTACTCCCGTAGGCAAGGTAAAAAGGAAGAGAATCAAACCTCATAAAGAAATTAGTTCGCGGCTTGCGGCAGATACGAGGTCGGAAACCATGCTACCGAATACTATCGCGAATACCATGCGTGAAATATTTGCTTCTTCAAACTAGTTGCCTGTACTCGTGAAAGGGCGAAACGCGTGAGCCATAAAAGCGTGCAAACATTACGACACGCGTTCCGGTGCGCCATTCCACAAGTGCACAATCACCCAACCGAGAGTTAATTCTCCGAGTACACCAGAAATACTCCCTTTTTTTTCTTAGCTGATGTCGCTCCACACAACTCCCTAGTGACCTTTCAGTTGATCAGTAGCGCGTGTATATTCGAAACAAACGGGAGTCTCTGAAAAGGGGACATTGCCAGGGCCTGCGTGGGCGCATAGTTCAAGAAGGGGACAGAAGGTGAAGCTCCTCTCCAAGGCCCAGAACAATCACGTCGTTTTCCGCAACCTCCCCCAGGGACTGAAGTGCGCGAGTGAACTTGAGCCCTCAGACACACCGAGAAATGGGTTCTCCGGATTCTGCATTCGCCACGCTTCCCTCCCTGGCTCTTTCGCCGGAGTTTAAAAAAGAAAGCACCCGACTTTCTGCGCAGCCTATATGTTGCGTTGTAAGGAACCCCGTTTTTCTTCGTTTCCTGGCAGCCTACACATCGCAGGGTACGCCGTGATAAAATCAAACTCGATACGCCCCCGAGCCTGCGCCTTTGAATGGCGAACTGTTACGCAATGCTTTTCTTTTTCTAGGTTTCGAAACAGTGTGCAGTGCAGGCCCCGTAACCAGACGCTAATGTAGAAACGCTACGCCGACTCAATCTTACTCCCAAAGTGGACCGACCTCGGCTGAAGGCATGCAGAGGAGTTTGATCCCCACATTTAGTCTCTCTTTGCTTTTCTCGTTGCATGGCTGTCAGGAGAACATAACGGTCAATGGCTCCATTAAACTTTTGTAATTGAAACTGCACCGGGAAAGCGAGTCACGTCCCACATATTCGGGTTTCCTTTACGAATGGGGTTACGCGTATTCTGGAGAAATAGCGCCTTATAAAGATGCGTGTAAAAAAAGAACAGCGGGTTCGAATAATTCAACCACGACCTCAACTAGTACCGCTGAATTTCGAAACCTATTGTAACATTATCGATACTTTGAAAGACCCGTTGTGAACCACGAGGACCGTAACAAAAGTCCGCGGCACGCTGACACACCGCGTTGCCCGCTAGCGGGCTGTGGTCATTGAGTTAAGTTGGGAACGCTTGAGAAAAGTAACTCCTCGTATTTATGACTGTCGCACATTAAAAAACTATACCCAAAAGCTAAAAATTACGTCTGCTGCGTAATCATGCTTACGCCGCTACTATTCGTCATGTATTTTATTTATAGCCAGATTCGCGTATAAGCAGAAAATTAGGCATCGTCTCGTCATTTCAGTGGGAATTTGGCTATATTGGGCGATGTCGCATTTTGTTTGGTTCTACTAGTGTTTGGTTTTGTAATGATGATGATGATGATGATGATGATGAGTACGCTTCCATCAGAACTTTCCGGACACCGCCTGTGCGCGGAACCTCCCGTACATATACGTGAACGACAGTACACGGCGATCTTCAGCGACCCTACCATGCTCTCCTTTCGGCGCGAAAGACGAACCCCTATTCGAAAACGGTAATAAATTAGGTGCATTACAGCGGAAAAGTTGGCGGCACAAAACCAAACCAGTGAAGGGAAGCACCACGCAGCCTCGCATTATTCCGTAGGACTCCGCTGGGACAATATCAGCCGGAATTTTTTGTGCCACCCCTGCGATCGGCAAAGCCCCAATCCAAGATCAACAGGGTGTGGCAACGCCGGCCACCGCACGGCAGCTGTGTAAACAGCGCCAGTTAGCCACGGCAGCTCTTTCGGCGCACTTGTTGTAGCCTGCGCGCACACGCACGCAAGTGCACGCACGCACGTACACGCACACACAGAAGCGGCCGCCAACTCGTCACCTATTTATACTCATGTCCAGTGAAGGGCGATCAATCAGGCGCACATTCGGGCGCACACCGCGCGGATGTCCTCCCTCCCTACCTCTCTCTCTCCTCTAAAAAAAACACCCACTTTCCCTCGCGCAGGTACACCGCGACGTGCTCTCATTGACCCGCAGGTTAGTCCTTGGTCGGCGGCTGCGGCGGCAACACCCTCTAGACATGGAGGACCAAGCACCCGGTTCGCACCTCAGTCGTCACTTGTGGCAGTCATTGTCGAAGTCGTAGCTTATGTTAGTGGACGTTCTTTGATCCGCAACGCCTAACTAAAAGGAATGGTGTTAGCCCGCTCTCAAGCGTGATATCACGAGACTTTTTCCTAATGTAGCGGTGCCACTCGATCGGTGGATGCCACCGATTGCACCGCCATTTGCGTAGGCCGTGGAGACCAGTTGCGTGCCGTGCCGACCAGTTCGCGCTCACTGACTGATTGGACGTCGCCGCGGTGGCTTACAATTCGTACTTACTCGTCACAGAGAGCTCCGCTGAAGGCTCGTAAACATGTTTTCGCGCCCTTATTTAACATACCCCTTTCCTGCCCAACAAATTTCTTTTAGAAAAAAATGGCCACATTTTATTAAATATTGTGTATTTACCCCTTCCTAATGATGCTTCGACAAGCGAAAATGGAAAGCGCAAAGTAGTTCACACAGAAAACCAACCCACACGTATGTGTGTGCAGGGCGTCTATTCGTATGATCTTCAGGTAGTAAGGATAACTTAAAAACTGCATCAGGCACAGAAAAACTGCATTTTCAAGCATTATTTTTAAGTGTTATATTGTTTCCTGGTGTACTTATATTAGTAATGAGATTTTGGGATAATAAATAATAATGAAGTTTTGATTATTATAATTATTAATATAATTAACATTATTAGCATAAGTAATTACGGAACTAGTTTTAGTTTAGGGCGCAAGAAAACATGACCAACGAGCCACCCCAAAACCGCGAATAAATTAGACACCAAGAAAGCTAAAAAAACTTATTTATCGCTAGACATGCAGTGCACGAGCCCGCCACCCTGTACCGCTCAGCAAAATTTTCGTAACGACAAAAGCCTAGCCCACAAAAATGTGTGGGTGCATTTTTTAAGCGTGATTACGGAACGCACACGAAGATAACGGGCGTATTTTTTAGCCGATCGTGTTTTTTCAAGTCCTACAATTCGTGTCTTACGCTTGTTATCCAGAAAATACGATACTAGCAAGAAGAAATATTGGTTTGCATCTTGAAGGCGGCTAGCTTGACCGCGCATGATTGGGCGCAATTTTAATGTGCGATTTCTCGGCCCCGAAACGTCCGCAGCAAGTTCCTAGGGCTGTGAAAACGAAACCGAAACAGGTGCCACTTAGTAAACGAATTTCTTGACTCGCATGTTTGTGTGGGCTGGGCCGCAAATGGATACTGTGCACGCTTTTCTAATTGTATCTGCTGGCGCACAGGCGTTGAATAGATGTGCATCGTAGTAGATTAAGTGAGGGTTATGTAGTGGCAACGAGTATACAAGCTGCGATAAAAAAAAGACCTCCTGAGCATAATATGTTCTTGTCCGCAATTGGCTAGTGAAGGGGCTGAAAGTGCTCGTGCAAAGTCTACGCTGAGGCGGACTCAGACTTTGTGGCTTCCTTGGCCCTGGCGCAATCGTGACGGAGCTGCGGAAGGGACAAAAAATCTCTTGACATTTCAAGCGCACTCAGGGCTGGATGAGGTCTTGTGAACCCTCTGGGCTTCTATTTTGCTGTTTTTTTTTTCGTAATATGTGTATATGTTATGGGCTTAGATTTATGGTTAAGTCAGGCTTTGAGTAGCTACGTTTAGTTTGGTTCCTAATCGGGTTTATCACTCTGTTATTATGTATGCCCTTAAGCTTGAAACCCCGCCCTTTTTATTTTTTGCATTTCACCTCACTTTCTTAACCGCCATTGGACGTAGCAAGGCCCGTTGTTAGTCTGGCCGACCTCCTCCGTTTTTATTAAAACTTTCTCTCTCCCCCTATCTCTTCCCCATCTCTTCCCTATCATCTCTTCCCTCCCTCCCTCCCTCCCTCCCTCCCTCCCTCCCTCCCTCCCTCCCTCCCTCCCTGTCTCTCCCACGACGGTGTGGCTAAACAGAGTGAACTCTGGCTGTTATTGGAGAAATCGCATTACGTCATGAAAACATAATGTCTGCCCATCTTTAGAACTTGTCATTACTCACTTCGTTTGTATTTCAGCATCGCAGCCCGGACGGGACGTCGAGGATTGCATGAGAAATCTATTTACATTACTTAGGCACACTTGGAAGAAATATGCACACGAATTTCCGGTCACTGGGGTACGCTGAGTTCAGCCGAAAGTGAAACGAGGGGACAAAGTCGTTAGCTGCCTACGCAGTTAAAATATCATTAATCTTAAACGCTAATGCATCAGGTCTCGACAAATGTTAATCGCAGTATACGTATCTGGTGAGATAAGATAAAAATAATCCGAGGGAGCGAAGGAAACCTTTGTGGGACTATTTGCAACGCTAGGCAGTGATGGCAAAACCTGTGGGAGGACATCTGTACACCCTCCTCGATTCACGAAAGTTTGGAATTGTTTCTAATGGTCAAGCAGACAGCAATAATGATCAAGTTATGTTTGCTGCGTGCGATATGATTACCCTTTCCTAAAAAATTTCGCGTAGCCGCGCTTGTTAGGGTCATGCAAATGGCTGCAAACTTGCGTTTTGGGCGTGGGCACTTCCCTGCCGAGCCAATACATGCTTTTTAGGACCATGGGCTTGTCCCAAACGTGCTTTACGGGCTACCAAAGCTCTGATAGAGTACCTGCAACACAGAGATCTAGACCAGTCGCTGTAAATAACTCGCCGTATATGTACGCATCAACTTCTTGAACATCATCGCCATCATCTTCATCACGTCATCAACTGGCGTAGCAAGTTAGGCCTTTTAGCCCAGCTAACAATCGCCAGACTTCATTAAAGATCGCTCTCTCTCTCTCTCTCTCTCTCTCTATCCCCACCTTCAACATTAGCTTGTAGGCAGCTACACATGCCTGCAAACAACTGAGCGTAGCTGAGACCGCTATTTCTTTCTTGAATATTGAAAGCGCAAACGACACGAGGACGTTTGTCGTGTCGTTTGCGCTGTGAATATTCAAGTATGATATACCAACTCGCCCAAACCTTCACCTTGTTACGCTATTTCTTTGCTACTCTTTTGCTATAGAGTGTGCTGGAAGGATTAATTTGTAGAGTCAGATGTCGCATCAATGGAAAAAAATATCCTACTAAAGGGCCCCCTACTTATAAAGAGAATGAACTGTAAGAAAATAGCGGGCCATCAGTGATATAGAGGAGCAAACAGATGGTGCCCAGTAATCTAGCGGTCATACAGAATAATCTACGCCTTTTCAGATGGACGTTTTTTTTTATGCGATGCGCGAGGAGGGTTCGGGTATTATCAACAGCGCACAGTAAGGTACAAAGTCCGGTTGCCCAGTGTACCCACGTATGCCCTATCCTCCACGGCCGCCCCATGAGTCTAATGACCACGGAATCCACATCACCATGCATGTGTAGAATAAAATACAGTTGGAAGTTAGATCAGTTGCAATTAACAGCGAAGCGCCGCACCCTGAACCATAAACAAACGCATACTCGCGAAGAAAAGCACACACCCGATTCGCTAAGCGCATTGCCAAAGCTGTTGGCAAGTGTAACACCTCGCCTGAGTCTGAAGGCCGTGACTACATAGAAAAACATCGAAAAGAGTAAAGTGATTTGGTTGAAAACCACAGCACGGTTTTATGTGTTTATTTTACTTGGACTTTTTGTTTTTTCAGAGAGCACTACCGCTTCACCCTACAGTAAAGTAACCGAAATCAGTGCGCGCAGAATTTCGCGAAGCGGTCGACGCGCCATTCGTTCATGATCACAAATCTCCCCGATACCCTGTACCCATTTGCATCACAACGGAAGACTGATAGCAGGCGCAGGGGTCGGCACGTCCAAGACAGCTTTAGTTTAAGGCGCCACCGTCAGAATGGGTCGCAGCTGTTGTGTCTCGATAAGCGGCCGTCCACAGCCGCCGGCGGATGCAGGATTTGTAACGAGACGAGCTCAGGGAGGAAGAGGCCGACGCCGCGCGCCGACGTTAACGGGACCCGGAGTGCCGCAAGGCATTGTTCTTGCACCCCCTCTGTTACTCTGCGGTCTACATATACAAGGCGACCGGGCTTTTAGCGCTGTGAAAATAATTTATCACAACGTGCGCCCAAACTCGTTGCCACACAGCCCGGCGACGCCTACAAAATGTGCGAGCTTGTCGTGGCACGTTTTGGCTCCGGCGGCTCCGCTAATAACCATCGTAGCCTCGTCTCGACCCAGCCCAACCGGTGTTATACGGGCAGCTCTGACGCGGTATACGCAGCACCGCGTTAACGTCGCCACGTACTGCGACCCCATATCTGGCAACAACTACACCCGGCAGGCAACCAAGCATAACAAGGTTTGAGCGTTAGGGAATGCTAGGTTTCGGCGCGAAATAGCGGCGCAGTTTAACAGTGCATCTGTTAATGGTATTCTCTCGTCCAATTGTGACTGTCGTGGCTCAACCACATGATAACGAGCAGCGCGCGTCCTGCTATGGTAACGTAGAGTTACTGAGATTTTAAATTACTGAAAGTGCCAAGCTGCAACGCTATGGTAATTTGTGAGGGCCGTGGATAGCAATACTTGCGATGTCTCCTCAAAAGAGACTAAGCGGTGGGGAGTTATGTGAGCGCAGACAGACTGGTGATTAAGAGAAGAAAGGATACCGCAGTAATAGAACGACGAGACCAGAATACGGCACACAGAGCCCGAAGGTAGTGCGCAGGAAAATGTAAGCGCAACATAGACGCCGACAAAAGCGGAAGCAGCTATCCGATGGCGCAATTATTGCATTTCGGAGGTGGTTCCCTGAAATCCCTTCTGGACATGGGACTTCAGTTTGTGATGACCTGTCTGTGGTTTCAGCATGCTTTGAAGCCATTTGAAGAATGCCACCGAAACGGTACCACGAGCAATGTGTAGTCGCCATGTCGCCAGGTCATCGTGCAACCACACTGAATGTTCCCATTACGGGAGCAAAAAAGATCCTGGAAAACAATCTGACAAAAGGAAGAATCACGATTCTCAACGATATCGGCTAACATGTCCACGTGGAGGTTGGTCACATCGATGACATTTTGTCCCTCAGCGTCTCCGTTGGCGCTCTCTAATACTGGCAGCGCGGGGTAAAACACATCAGACATAGACGAGGAAAACAATTACGATTGTGCCAAGAACACGATCCTTAGGCTCAACTTTAGATTTCCAGCCTTTTGATTTTTTCTGGAGAAACATTTTTCGGCGGATGTGGCTGTTGTCAGAACCCATTCTACCGGCCCGGTTTAGTGACGGCCCGGTATTCCATTGTTTACGCCTAGACCTCTTTAGAATGAGTAACATACAGGCAGGACTCCAAGGCTGAACCACTCTGGAAACGCGTGAATGGCAATTGGACAGCCCCTGTTTGTTGAGCACCAACTCCATTGAGCTTTTGAGGGGCGTGTAGGGGCTCCCGGATTTTCTTTGTTCTTTCAACGAACTACTACACGACATAATGTACACACATAACGAAAGCACGTACTGGAAAATTATTCTTTCAAGCGTTTCACTTTCAAAATAAGCCAACAGATTCTATTGGTTTGGTAGTGGCAGTACAAGGGCATTTACTTGATCGCGCATAGTAGCGGTACTTTCTAACTAAGTACGTCTAGAGAAACACGGCAAGCATATGCGGGGCCTACTCGTTCATTAGGTGTAAGAAATCTACAGTGACTGGCGAAAAGACAGTGCAATTCAGCAGCTTCATAGCACGACTGAAAACGAAATGGCTACGTGTTCGCGACTGGTGCAACCATGAAAGAACGTTCCGGTAGGTTATCTGTGCACGTAGCAAGATGCCTAACAAGACGTTTGGGTTTGGACTTTTAGAGTACTGCTACCTGGAATTGAACTGAACATGAGTCACATTTTGCTTGCATTTAGTGCCGCAAAGACGAAGAACCAAACAAAATGAAGACCATGCCTCCTTAGGCAAGAACGCATGCCTTGTAATCGAGCCGGCAACTTCTTTCGGTACTGTACACGCAGCTGCAGTGTATAGAGCGGGGGTGGAAAGAGAGTAGAGGCGTTACCTTTTCGTAGACGAGGGCGGCGGAGAGCTCGTTCTCGATGACCATCATGATGATTCCGAATAGGGCCATGACCAGGGCGTAGTCGCTGATGCGCTTGCGCTTCTCGAAGAGCGCCTTGCGCCGGCCCAGCCGGTAGCCCACCGAGGGCTTGTGGAAGCGGCCGCCGGGTCCGAAGCCTCCCCCGCCCGCCGCCCCCGCCGCGCCGCCGCTGCCGGACAGCGAGCCTCCCGAGGCGCCCTTGAGGAAGCGCCGCAGCTCGTCGCCGCCCCCCACGCCGGCATCCGTGTGCACGCCCACCAGGGCGATGCCCGCGCCGTCGCTCTCGGTCGAGTGCTGCTGCGCCTGGAGCAATGGCCGGAGGATGCGGAGCAAGGGATGGAAGAGGAGAGACAGAGAGAAAAGGCAACCGGTCAGGGCGCACTTGCTGCCACTAGCAACCATGCTGGCATTCGCGAACATTTCGGGGCAATCGCCACCGACAACTGCTAACGGCCAGTCGTTCTCGGTTATTGGGGTCTTGGGACTACTGCCTTCTCTAGCTTTTCCCAAACGGGCGATTTCCGTTTCCCTAGACAAAGGCAAAACCGATCATTTCCAAACGCAGGCTTTGTATGCATTTTCGTTTTATCTTTGGCCGTCCCTGAATCTCACGAAGTATCGTGACACAGTCTCAGGCATCACTCCTCGCTGTCAATAATTTTTTAGACGCCGTGTTTTGTAGCGTAAGCTACACTGACGGAGGTTGAGCAGTTTCGCGTGGACCTTGAAGGGCCGTCCTGCGCAAGCGCGAGGAGCATTGGATTGCATTGGATTGGATTGGAAATTTAATCCAATTGGAGTATGGGTGTGTAGACAATTGGGTCTGCACACTCGCCGGTCTGCGCATTTAAGAAGAGTGACGCCATAGCCGCGGCGGACGCACTGGCGCCGGCGCGTGCCAAGCTGTGCGGCGTCTCCGTTGCGCAGTAGCCAAGTCTGACGCTGCGCCGGAGCCGCTTGATAGCTGTTTCGCGTGGCTCCTGGAGAGCCGTGCTGGGCATGCACGACGAGCAGTGACTGGACTGGACTGCACTGGACTGGACTGGACGGGACTGGATTGGATTGGATTGAATTGGATTGGGAATCGTTTTAGCAGCAGTAAGTGTGATAATCAAGCTACTCCTATTCAACCAGGAAAGCTAAGAATAACCAGCTGAGCCTTAGCTCACGCTACGTATATCCTGCCATAGCTGAGCTAAGCCACTGCTAATTTTTATCTACGAACAACAATAGCGATTTTCTAGTTAACACTCAGGCATAAATGATTATCCTCATTATCCTCATACTCGCAGGGAAGGGGTCATTACAGGACTGAACACGGTTGTTTTAGGCACGGACACAACTCGACCCAAAACGGCGTGACGACATTTCTTGACAATGGTCGCTGTAAAACCGGGCCAGGCCTTCAACGGCGCAAGTCTAAGCGAGCGCTAAGGAATCCATAAACGCTATGCTGGGTATCCTGGACATACGTCTCCGGAGTAGTTTCTGTAAAGTGGCAGGAGTATTTTGTACGAAAGTCAAGTGCACCAAGCCCACTCGCATACGAACCTCGTGGTCACTTGCTCCCTCCATGCGAAACTCACTAGACCTTTCATTTCTTCGCTTTCTCGGTGTTTCTTTCAAGTGGACACTCACTCACTCGTTCACTCGACTAGCGATCGAAACGCACGTTTTGCACACGAAGTCGTTAGGCCGCTCCACGCTGAAGTATTCACACATTACCCTACCTCAGTTAGGTAGCCTACTCTGTTTCGGCATCGGAGGCATCTACTGTACGATACACGCTGCGCATACGATCATTATGATCATCATTATCAGCATCAGAAGAAGTATCATTACCACCACAGCCACCACCACCACCACCACCATCATCATCATAATCATCATCATTCCTGTTATACGAATCTATGCTGTGCGATACAACTTGCTTATATCATCCATCCATCGAGTTATTGTTCGTCTGCTTCTGACAAAGTCTCTCGGAAGCCACTCCGTTAAAATATTTGACCGCCGGTTGTCAGTTCCCCAAAGGACATGTCCAGCCCAACCCCATGTCTTTATCTTAATTTGGACGAGGGTAGCTCCCACGCGAGTTATCTCCTTAATCCAAGGCTCTCGCTTCCAGTCTTTAAGCGCTATTTTTATTACTTATAATTTTTCTTTTTATGTCGCGTCAGGCCGACCAAAATCTCATTCAAAAGGGCAAACACACAAGTTTCTGCCGCATAAGTCATCACCGAGGGTACGCATAACTTGTATACTTCTCGTTTTAGGGATGTAGATTTCATTCCTTCTGAGTTTTTTTGTGGATTGCTCTCCAGCCCATAGTAACTACGCCTGGCTTCTTCTCGTGGTTTAGGCCGACCCTAAGAACTTGTGAGGGCCAGTTATATACATGCTCCTATTTCAGTATTTCAGGTACGTCCCTTTTCTTTTTAAAGAAAGAAACAAAGTAAATAAAACGTGTTCCGCGAGTGAGACCCACACGCACGAATGTTCAAATAAAGGTCGAATGCCATATAAACTACGCTACCGGACAGGCTAGCGCCTCTCCACCTTCCTGAGTATCACAGCAAAGCTATATACCGGGCTGATCTGCTCGCCTGCAAAGTCGGAGCTCCTAATTCTGCCACCCAACGGAAGGTGCAAGGGTACAACCCCGGACATCACCCTGAGAACGCGGGACGGCACGGCCATCCCACACGTTAAGACCCTGAGGGTCCTCGGCCTCCACATAGACGCGCTCAGGCACAACGGCCTCGCAATCAGGAAGCTGGAAACTAAGATGGAAACGGCCACTAGACTCATTCGGAGAGTGTCCACCAGGCATGCGGGGATGAAGGAAGCAAGTCTGATCCGGCTCGTCCAGTCATTCGCAGTCAGTGACGTAGCCTATGTAGCGGCTTTCCACAACTGGAAGGCGGCGGAGCGCAAAAAGCTCGACGCCATCATCCGCAAGGCGTATAAGGCGGCACTCGGGCTATACACGCACACCAGCACGGACAAGCTCCTCGAGCTGGGAGTTCACAACACTCTTGACGAGATAGCCGAGGCCCAGCGCACGGCACAGCTAACGAGACTAAGGCAAACGAGAGCGGGACGCGCGATCCTACAGCGGCTCGGGCACCAGGGACAAGGAACGCAGGACGGCGCGGAGCGAGCCTCGCTCCCGCGGGACCTGCTCCGCAACCTCCACGTGCCACCCATCCCCCGGCACATGCATCCTGAGCACAATCAGGAACGACGGCTCGCCAGAGCCAAGGCACTCACGGCGACACACGCGATGGACACCGGAGCATACTACGTGGACGTAGCCAAGTACCCGGACCGGCCCAACACGTACGCCGCGGCAGTGGTAGCAGCCACCACCGGGGCGCTGTACACGGCCGGCAGCGTCAGGGCCAAGAGCACGGACCAGGCCGAAGAGATGGCGATCGCATTAGCCCTTACGAACCCAGAGTGCACCACAGTCATCAGTGACGCTAGACAGGCGATCTCGCACTACGCTACGAATAGTGTCTCCCTCAGTGTTGTGAGAGTGTGCGGGGCCCTACACCCCAGACGATCATCGGTGACTATTAAGTGGTTCCCGGCGCACGCCGGCCCGTTGAGCACGGGCGAGAACCGCAACGAGGAGGCGGACCGGGCGGCACGCGCGTTCACCAGCCGCGGCGCGAGCCCGAGCCCCCAACTTGCGGCGGAGGAAGACGACGAGGTGGTGCCACTCACCACCTACAAGGACACCCTGGAGTGGTACCGGACTAACCGCCGGACGCTACCCCCACCCCACCCTAAGCTGACGCGACGCGAAGCAGTGGTGTTTAGGCAGCTGCAAACACGTGCGCTGATGACGCCAGTAATAGCTAAACACATATGCCCGGAGGTGTACCCCAGTGATGTGTGTGTGATGTGCAAGAAGGACAGGGCCACGGCGGCCCACATCCTGTGGGACTGCAGAAGACACCCGAGCGAGGCCAGTGCAGCAGAGACGTTCCCGCCGTACCTTGTCAGTGCGGCGGCGTGCAAAGACTACGTCATACAACACATGGCCGTCCAGCAAGTGTCGGACGCCCTCGAGCTTCAACGCCCGAAAGTGTCACCCCCACCCGGGGGTAGGCATGAGTAGGTGACGGAAGCCGAGTGGCCGGCTGACACGACGTGAGGCCGCGTCGCGTTTGCAGGACAAATAAAGATGTTTTCTCTCTCTCTCTCTCCACTCCCCGACGGTTTCATCTCCGTGTGCAAAAGCGACAAAGCGCCAAGGCCTAAGACGCCGAACGCATGCGTCAGCCTAGTCGGGCACACCGCATAGAGCTCAGAATTCGTTTAAGGAAACCACCAAGCAAGCATCGAAGCCGCATTATGGATGATAGGCGCCTGTGAACAATGGGACATTCCCCCCCACTATGTGTTCTTTGTAAAGATTATGTATGCAGATTATCTTTGAAGGCTAGGCAGGACTAGTGTCACTAACTAGAGCAGTTTTTGCCCAAGTCACCGAGCGCATGCATCGGGATATGCAGAACCGACCCAACAATTGATGCCAGAGAAGCCGAGCGTAGTGTAGGTATTAGACTACTACCATCGAGGCACGCAAGTCCGCAACGGCGGCCGTTTTGGCGTTTATCAGTGTTGCGAGATTACCGTATATACGGCCTCGCCGTTAAATTTGACCGGGTCGTTTGTTCTCAACACTACCGGAGATGCATCAAAACGGCATCTTTGGACACGATCCTGCTGCTGAAGTGCTGTTACACGCGTTACCTTTGGTTCGCATTCGGAACGACGTCGCGCGCAGCGACAGAGCAGGAAGGACAGGCTAAGTCTACCAGAGTTGACCGATTAAAACGCATAAACAGCGAAATGGCGACGCCCATGAACATTCGCAGTGTAAACAAATGTCACGTAATGCGAACTGACCAATGATCATGGCGGCGGCACGGAACAATAGGATGAAAAAATTGCCGATACTCTGTACCCCCATCTAGTGACACTAGCCGATCGCAAGCGACAAGCCAGCCGAGACGACGAGAAACCTCTAATACCCTCCTCCATCACCATCTGTAGTCGTTTACAACAGCTTTGCCGGACATCCACTTTCGCAGGGTGGGATGGCGACCAATTTTTTCTACGTAAATGCAATTGTATTCCATGCTTGTGGGTGGCAGCCAGCGCAGTGAAGGAGACATTTTTTAACCTCCGGGGCGTGCCTGGGGCGTCTGCGAAGTGTCGGGAGCTCGCAGCTAGCCCACAACCCTCTTACCTATGGCACCAAGACTGCCAGAATCGACGCCTTCTCTGTGCGTGTTTCGCTGGGTGAAATTGAATTGGAAATGAGGGGCGCATTGAATGAGCATAAAAAGAAAAGTCTGCAGTCAAGTACGCTTCTTTTTTTTTTTCTTTTTCAGTCTTCAATTTCCTCTACTTAGGCCACTGGTCTACCTGTTCCATATTAAAATTGATGCCCCTCGTACTGAGCTGGGTTCGGGTACCGCACGTGGGGCATGTTTTCTCTCCACTTCCTTTCATCACACAAAGAAATAAACATACTTCAACGCTCAGAATTGTGAACTCTTGTCTCTATGTGTGCCTTGGCGTTCTTGAATGCTGCCTTCCTTCCTCTGCGCCCGTGCGTGCACGCACTCGCACACGCACACGCACGCACGCTCGGTGTCCCTGCCATCCCCATCAAAACAGGAATTAAACTTGCAGTTTTTCAAGCTAAAGCTATGTAAGCTAGGTTTCTGTGTATTTTTTTTCTTTTGTCTGTCAACAAAAGCCCCACAGGCTCCGCATGCCTTTGATGCGCGAGGCGTTCTTTAGCACGAGGCGTTGGAAAACGAACGTCTCGGTGCGTGAGGTATCGGAACGCGGTCACCACCAAGCACGCACGTCATTCAAAACAGAATTTTTAGCTCAATTTTATACCCTTGACCACTTAAATATGTCTATTAAGTAGATATTTTATTAAAAGGTACCCTTCTTAAGACCGAAAGCACGACTTAAATTTCATGCTTATACGTTTCTTCCCTTGGATATGCATTTTAGTAGATTAGTTATATATAATGAGCCCGATTTGCGAGATCGGTAGAGTCAAAAGAAAGGTGTGTGTTACAGCCGTCGACGCCCAAGAGAAACAAAGATTGCTCACAGCTTTAACCTAAATCTTCTGTCACTCCTATGTAAAAACCATTGCTGCCCATCCACTTTCCGAGAGTGGAATGAATCATTGATTTTTTTTTTCTCTCGTACAATTTGGTCTCGCGCAATTCCACCGGAAGATCCATGCCTGAGGCGACAGGGACAGTGTCGATGCCAACCTTTCTGTGAGTGCGTCTTTCCACTCCACCCCTCATTTCCCAGCAGTCACACATCGTTGCATAAGAGTCTCCTTCGCAGTAAAGACAATTTCCTCGGTCTGCAACATAATGCTTTGCCATCGAACAATCTCTCCTCTTTCTCGCGCGTCTCAAACACGGCAGGAGCCTTTTTCGAATCCCCAGTGTCGCTTCTAAACTTTTCCAGGCGCCTCACCCGCAAAAGCAGCATGCTCGTAAGCGTGGACGTTGTTCGCTGAGCTTCCAGGCTTTGCTGGTGAGTCGGGTGCGCTGGGGGTAAAATGTCCGCGCGTTGCTGTTTTAGCTGTCCGCAAATAGGATTTAGGAATTCGGTACGTCACGCTGCAGCGGGAACCTGAATTTTTCTTTTAGAAAAAATACAATACAGCTTGTGGCTTTTGACCTGCGGTTCTAATTGTCCCAGGGCTGCGCTTCTTGGAGAGAGAGAGAGAGAGAGAGAGAGAGAGAGAGAGAGAGAGAGAGAGAGAGAGAGAGAGAGAGAGAGAGAGAGAGAGAGAGAGAGAGAGAGAGAGAGAGAGAGAGAGAGAGAGAGAGAGAGAGAGTTGAAGCTCAGTCGGACTTAGCCTTGCAAAACTGCGTACCGGTCATCGTTCCCTCCCCCGGAACAGCAACTTCCCAGTGTACGACGCATGACAAATCACCAAGTGTTCCACAAGTTCGTGTCCTTCAGAAAATAGCGTATAAAGGGCGAGCTACTTCGCTTAGGAATCCAATGTCCGTCCCGATATATCACGCCCTCCGACGAGGTGTGCTGTGGAGGGCTGCATCTTTGTTTAAAGGTCTGCGAAGAAAAGGAGCCCCGAAACTGTGTTTCGTAAGACTTCGGCGCATTTTAGTTTGCAGCTTCGATTACCTCCCGCCCAAAGATAAACCAACTTTTTTTTTCTCAAACAGCCAACTGCTCACAGCAGCCACATTAAAAGCAGACTACTTAGCTAATTAAGTCGCGAGCGTCACATTCCTCTAATCACGGCTTGCTTAACGGCGAGGAGACGGCACGTGTACAAAGCCCCAAGGGAGAATAAAAGAAACAGCACTATTTATGGTAAGAGAAGAGACGGGAAATGCTACGGAGCAGTTCCGAGGCAAAGAAGTGCGCCTTAATTAGCTCGCTTTTTCTTGCTATTTCCTCTTCGTTTTCGGCTCCATGCGCCGTTACTGTTCAAAGCACTGCGCGCACGTACTCTACGCGCGCTTTGCATACCCTGATTGTCTGCTAGCCTACGACACTTCTTTTTTTACCTGTTACGACTCTCTTTCTCCCTTTTACTAGTGAAGAAGCGAAGGTCCGGGCCACGATTACGCTTTTAGTTTAGTTCTCAGACACACTCCGTGTTCTTGGAATTCCCTATTGGTGCCTCTCGCTCATGCCGCATTACGTCTGCCAGAAAGCAATACATATTATCAGCATCAATGGCAGACTCGGACATTGAAATGGCAACATATCCGTGGAATGGTGAAAGCACGTCTCGGAAATGTTTGTTTTGTAATTTTTACTGTGTTTGACTGGTCCTGAGCGGCTTCTTTTTATAGTCCACCCACGCCTATGCCTCTCAGCCAACATTTCTTCCTAAACTAAGGGTGCATACACATTTGCATACATGTGCATGTGCATGTGCATACAAATTCTGCCCAGGATAAACATGTAGCGTTTTTATTCGTTTACCTTTCTCTGCGGCGATTTTAAACTCACGTAAAGCGGCAGAAAGTAGTGTCACATAAATGCAAAGGGCTCATCACAGAAGGCCATTTCGAAGCGGACCTAGGGCGACTGGGCGCGCGTAGGCTTTAAAGTCGTAAGAGAATTGTGGGATTGTGTGTTTTATATCTGGGATGGTTTTCTTAGCTTAATTATCCCTAATTTAAAAGTACTTATTCGACCACAAGGAGACATTTAGTTGGTATTGTACAGCAGTGGTCTTAAGCTTAAAAAGCGGTCTTCAGCTTCAAAGCTTAAGAATGATAAATAGTGCGCCTATCCAGAAGAACAAATTTAGTCGCATGCTGCATGCGGCGTATGTTTAACAAAAATCAACAAATAAAACTGCATGTATATTGAAAAATGACACAAGCGTTTCCAGCATTACACAACCAAAGTTCCAAGGAAAAGGACGGCGCAAACACACTGGTATACTTTTTTTTTTCATCACAGCTAGCAGCGGAATACATGCGGCGTAATTAAAGCATAGAAAACTATGATCCTGTTACACATTACTAAATTGTAATTAGTACTTTAGTAATAGCAAATAGTAATTGCATATTACAAGTAGTGGCACAAAGGCGGAGCGCAGAGATTTCTCTCAATAGTAAAACAAAACTTAGCAATGCATTACCCACCCTTGGAGCTGTAAAAAGATCTATCGCACGGTTGGGTTCTATTGCCTAAAACGCCATCACCAAACACGATACTGGTCGCACTAGTTCGCAGTAGGACTCCGCAGATCTCTATCGCTCCTTGTACAGGTTCACCAAGATTTAGTGAATTAGCGTATGCGCCACGTACTAGTGCATCCAAACTGTTTTTTTTTCAAGGCACTGATTGCATCAAAACTAAGTATTCACAACACATGTCTAGCTACATCGAAGCTGTCATTTCGTCATTGCAGTGTACTCGCGGTGCTATATTCGGCGCAGCCAACGATACGACCAAACTGAGCATAAGCAACACAGCCTATAAAATGCCCGGACCTTACATGGTTTCGAAGGATGAAAAGCTCTATACAAGCACATAATAATAACAGAGCGAACCGGGTTCACCACAAGTTAGTTGGTTTACGGAATCCGTAAACTAGGTATGTAAAATATGTGAACATACAAAATTTGCGAGGCGCCGACGACATCGGCGCTGTAACTTGGCTCTCTACCTGTAACGTAGTGATTGTTTCCATGCACCGGCGCTATCGCTCACCATGCCCGTCCGACGCGAAGCGCAGGATTTCATCTACGTGTCCTGCCAGCGTTCTTCCAGGGTCCCGGTACGGAACTGCGTAATGTCGCGGCTGTAGTTCCTTGTCGCGGAGGAGCGACTAGTTAACCTTTCGCTGCCCGCGCCGGAGAGTCGCATCCGGGTGGCGGGGGGAAGCGGCGAGCAAGGATGGCGGAGGTAAGCGAGCGAGCCGATTGTGTCTCGCTCGACGAGCTCGCCGTCTTGTCAGCTGCTCGGCGTTGTGTGTCGCTGGAACGCCGAGAACACGTCCCGTTCCGACCCGGGGAGCGCCCGGAAAAACAAGCCCCGTCACGAGCGCACGTACTTTGCTCGCACTCTGTTCGGGCGACACCCGACAGCGGGCCCAGGGATCTCCGAGGCACAGATGGTGGATGAGGGTGGAAGGAGAAGTCTTAAACCGCGTAATCAGCGGGAGAATTGAAGTTGACCCGGATGCTTACGGTACACTCTTGTTGGCTTTCTATTTATTTATTTATTTATTTATTTATTTATTTAGTTATTTATTTACTCACTCACTCACTCACTCACTCACTCACTCACTCACTCACTCACTCACTCACTCACTCACTCACTCACTCACTCACTCACTCACTCACTCACTCACTCACTCACTCACTCACTCACTCACTCACTCACTCACTCACTCACTCACTCACTCACTCACTCACTCACTCACTCACTCACTCACTCACTCACTCACTCACTCACTCACTCACTCACTCACTCACTCACTCACTCACTCACTCACTCACTCACTCACTCACTCACTCACTCACTCACTCACTCACTCACTCACTCACTCACTCACTCACTCACTCACTCACTCACTCACTCACTCACTCACTCACTCACTCACTCACTCACTCACTCACTCACTCACTCACTCACTCACTCACTCACTCACTCACTCACTCACTCACTCACTCACTCACTCACTCACTCACTCACTCACTCACTCACTCACTCACTCACTCACTCACTCACTCACTCACTCACTCACTCACTCACTCACTCACTCACTCACTCACTCACTCACTCACTCACTCACTCACTCACTCACTCACTCACTCACTCACTCACTCACTCACTCACTCACTCACTCACTCACTCACTCACTCACTCACTCACTCACTCACTCACTCACTCACTCACTCACTCACTCACTCACTTACTTACTTACTTACTTACTTACTTACTTACTTACTTACTTACTTACTTACTTACTTACTTACTTACTTACTTACTTACTTACTTACTTACTTACAATACGCACGCGAGGCTGACATTCTGAGCCGGTCTTAATTTTACCCCCTCCTTTCACGCCCTACCATCCTTATAGGCCTCTGAGCCAGCCCTTTTCCTAATAAAGTTACACCTATCTATGTATTTACAATACCGCTAAAGGACGGGAAGCAAGTGGGCTGGTTGGCACATGTTAAAAACGTGGAAAACAGCGCGAATAAACGGGACGAAGAGTATAACACACACACACACGGCGCCGTGTGTGTGCGTCTTCTACTCTGTGTCCCGTTTATTCGCGCTGTTTTCCACGTTTTTAATCCCTAAAGGCACCCGTAAGGGGTTTTAGAGGGTTTACACAGAGGGTTTACACAGAGGGTTTACACAGCACACGTATTGTATTAGCGCAATAAAAGCAAGGGTAATAATAAAAAAAACAGGAGTGTTCAAACTAAACACAAATAAATACACACTGTAAACTTGAAAAAAGTTATAATGCAAAATTATACACGATAACAACAAAAAAGACAGGACTAATTGGAAACAGGGGAAGAAAGAGAAAAATGGAGACAGACGAAATGTGAAATACTAAGAATTGAACAGACGCAAGACTATTATAAGAGGAAATTCTAACTACGACAAAAACTTCGGGAAGGAAAAAATAGACTTCCGAACTAAATTCCCCCAAACACGGAATCTCGCGACGCGGAGAATATCCGGAAGGCACGCTCATATTAATGTGGTACAGCGCAAACAGACGACGGACAGAGAAAGGAACAGGACCGGCGTGCTTGTACAGATGGCTTCAAAACAAATTTAAACAATGTTGCTTGAATTTCGGCAATTTTTTTTACAAGATGGCTTCGCTGATGCTCTTGCATATTGCGAGCGGTTTTTCAGTTTAGAAGGACTATCCTGAACGCTCACTATCCACGTCTTAAGAAAAAGTTTGAAATTCGAATAAACACGTCAGCCTCTGTTCGAATTACCTTAGTCTGAAGAAAACGCCCGCGACTGGTTACGGTCTCAACCTTCGGCCTACTTGAGATGACAGGCGGGTTTGGTCTGTGAAGTTGAAACCCACAGCTGGTCAACAATTAGGATTTTCTCGTCTACGCTAGCGATTGGGGTTTTGGAATATTTTTGTGAGAGAGCATCGGTACACTGCTCCTTCTCCTGACTACCACACTCCCAAATCTATTGCACCCATCGCGAGGTAACAGCACTCTACGCAAAACATGTTAGCGAGCATCCACGAACCATACAAAACACACGTTTCGCTTCACGGCAAGGAGTTGAGGGTAGATGCGAGAGCTATATGTGCAGTCGATACAACAAAAAAAATGCTACAGGAATTATGAGAATCGTCTGCTGCTGCGTACAAATTCTTTTCGATCGCTCCGTTATACACCGAGCTATTTTAAAGCAGGCTTCACCCATGTACAACGATGCATTGCTATGAAAACCTTTTACTTACGGAAATGTAAGTAGATTTAAAAGGTATTAAGGCACCATGTATCCATAGAAAGCACTAAACAAGAGTTGCTGAAATGTCAGATTCATTATTACCCACTAATGTGTTGGCAGCGCAACTTGCCACACTTTTGTTACGTCTCAAGCCCCATATGCCCCATGAGGCGAAAAATTCGGTGTTGTGAGCAATAGACGACCCAGAATTTCTCGTACAATACTCCACGCTCGCGCTTGAAACCCGGCTTTCGAACGAAAGGGTGTCAAGAAGAGAAAACTACAAACACAAAATGAGCCCCATCTTTTGGTGACTTCATGAGATCTCTATACTCTTATCTCGTTAGCACGCCAGCTGAAGCCTTCGGATTCCCAGTTTTCGTTGGCGCTGTTGGAGTACCGTATAGTGGCTACATAGACCCCCAGGAGGAACCTTCAGTTTGCCTGCGTTCGTCGGAGGTGTCAAAGTGGCTTGCGTCTTGTCGCGGTATGGGAGGTGCTTCGACGTCGAGTGTACAGTCAGTTTATGCGCAGGCTAGTAATAAGGCTGACACGTGTGAGGCGTATACAGTGACAGCAATCAAAATAATTCTTCAGCATTATTTGCAATCTACGCAAGCAGACTTAAGTGCCCGAGAATTTTTTTTTTCTTATCGATTCTGAGGAGAACGATCATCCACATTTTCACTATTGTAACGCTCGCGTGTGGTGACTTTACCAATTATGCATTTCTTTTTGCACGTATGAGGCGTCACGCTTTTTCTATGGGGTACTCAGAAAAGAACGATCCCGCTTAAAAAAAAAAAAAAAAAAGAAAGCACCGAGGCGAAGTTTTCCTTGTTTTCGAATGAACCTGGAAACGATTACGGACGGGAATGCGGAAATGTTTCGTGTTTGCTTTCGTTGTAACTCAAACTGAACAGCCGCCACAAAGCGGTACAGGTGCCCGTTAACAAATGATAGTGGAAACAAAATAAAGAGCAAATGACAAGAGAAAGAATGCGGATGCGCGAACGAGGACAGCGACGCTGCCAGAGTGTACGGGTACGGGGAATCTTGTCAGTAAACAAACAACCAATCCTCATCTAGCGAGCGCACTCGGGAAAATACGAAGACGCTCCAAAACCACGTTAGCCACACTTCCCCATTGCCGCTTTCTTTTCGAGTGCGCTAAGGAAACTAGCGGAATCATCTGAAAAGAGTGGTGTGTCAAATATTGAAAAAAAAAAAATTCCCGTCGTAAAGGAGTTCACCACTGATACACGCATCTCAATTAAGTGAAATTTTACGGTACTCTACAATGAAGGGATTGATTGATTTGATTGATTGTAGGGTTTAACGCGCCGACGCAACGCAGGCGATGAGGCGCGCCGTAGTGGAGGACTCCGGATTAATTTTGACCCCCTGGGGATCTTTAATGTGCGCCGAAATCTCTTACACACGGGCGTTTTTGCTTTTCGCCTCCATCAGAAAAGCGGCCGCCGCGGCCGGGAATCGGTCCCACGACCTCGTGCTCAGCAGCTCAGAGCCACCGCAGCGGGTCAATGAAGGGAGCCGCGTTTATTGGAGTTGCCTAGTAGCTCAAGAGGGCTGCATGTTCACAGTACTGTGTATTGCTTAGAAGTGGAGGGTGGGGCTTCGTCAAGCTGCCGTAAAGCAGCTTTTCCCCCTTTCGCCTCGCAACAGCTGTTGTACAACCTCTGTAGAAGTTGAAAGAAAGAAAAATTTAATCGAATAACATTCAATCCAATTCAAGTAGGCCACAGAACTTTCGAGGCCACCCAGGATTAGCGCAACATTTCCAACCTAGTCACTGTTACCCCGTTATTAAATATAAGTTGCTCTTTCGGGCAATGAGACGAGGCTCGAAGAATTTGACGACACACTGAATGCCACTGTTTCGAACACGTAACTGTAACATTACCGTCAAAAGTTGAGTCGAGAAGGCTGTGTTCAGGTAAGTTGGTACACAAACGGGTTAGTTGTTCGTGGCCATGCCTGGGAGTTCGAATGGATGAAAAAGCAGCGGTAAACACAGGACACAGTTAGAAGAAAACGGCGGGACAAGCTGGCACTAACAACCGAACGAACAAGGCACTTGAACGCCTAGAAATGCCTTCCGGCAACAGCATTGCGCATGCGTGAATGCTGTTGTGCACCCGCACCGGCCAGGGAAGTACAAAAACACAAAGGGAAATTTTGGAGGCTTTCGATATATTTAAAGGGGGGGACAATTGCGCCAGTGACGCGTCATTGCTCCTGTCTGGCAAAGAGATAAGCTTTCTAAACGCTGGGGTTACTTGATAAGATTTCGTTCATGCGACGCATGACTATTCCCGCATGCGCAATGCTGTTGCCGGAAGGTATTTCGAGGCGTTCAAGTGCCTTGTTCGTTCGGTTGCTAGTGCCAGCTTGTCCCGTAGTTTTATTCTAACTGTGTCTTGTGTTTACCCCTGGTTTTTCATCCATTCAAACATGTACCAACAAGCCCAGTTCAACGCCTTGGGAGTTCAAAGCTGCAAGCTGTTTTTCGGACTTCAAGAATCTCTTTACCACTGAGAATAATGGCATGCGGTGAGAATATTTTGAATTCACCTTTTGCACATTGCTTTTACCAATTATGGGCAAAAAATTTGTGACTCTTCTTTTTTTTGCACGGATTCTTTGCCGGGGGTACCACCATAACCAGGACCCTGTAACGCCCTGCATTTCATCAAAAATGCTGACTTCGCGGAAGTTCCACCTGTAATCGTTATAATAGTGTAAATGCAGATTACTGTTACCACTAAATTTTGAAAGACTAAAAATAACAAAAAATAAAAAAATTACAGAAAAGGGCGAAACGCGTAACGCCCTGCATTTTCACAAAATGCAGATTTCGTGCAAGTTCCACCTGTAACAATTATAAGAGCGTAAATAAACATAATTGGTCAAACGAAATTTTGAAGAACTAAAACAATAAGAAATATACAAAGGAACTACGGAAAGTGGCGAACGGTGTAACACCCTGCATTTCCACAATAATGCATATCTCGCGAAAGTTGCACCGGTAATCGTTTTAATAGCGGAAATGGAGATATTTGCTTGAACAAAATTTAAAAAAAAATAATAAATAACAAAAATATACAAAAATTACGGAAAATGGCAAACCGTAGAACGGCCTGCGTTTCCACAGTAATGCAGATTCTGCGGAATTTGCCCCTGTAATCGTTATATCAGCGTAAATGTGATAATTCGTCGAAAGAAATTTCGAAACACGAAAAAAATAAGAAATATAAAAAATTACGGAAAATTGGCAAACCGTATAATGGCCTCCATTTTCACAATAATGCAGATTTCTCGAAAGCGCTAAATGCAATCGTTATAATAGCCTAAATGGAGATAATTGGTCGAACAATACTTAGAAAAACTAAAGAATCAGGAAAATATTTGGAAAAACGAAAATTGGGAAATAATATAACGCCCTGCATTTCTACAATAATGCATATGTTGTGGAAGCTTCACCTGCAATCGTTAGTTTAGCGTAAATGGAGATATTTGGTCGAAAGAAATTTGGAAACACTAAAAAATAAGAAAAATATAAGAAATATAACGGAAAATGGTGAACCGTGTAACACCCTGCATTTACACACTAATGCAGATTTCGCGAAAGTTGCAAATCTAATCGTTATAATAGCGTAAATGGAGATGATCAGCGGAGCGAAATTTTGAAAAAGCAAAAAATAGGAAAAATATAAAAATTAAGGAATATGGCAAACCGTATAACGCCCTATATTTCCACAATAATGCAAATGTCGCAAAATTTCCGCCTGAAATCTTTATAATAGCGTAAAGGAAGATAATCGGCCGAACGAAATTTTGAAACGCACACACACACAAAACCAAAATATAAAAAATACGGCAAATTGCGAACCGTGTAACGCCCGGCATTTCCCCAATAATGCAGATTTCTCGAAAACTTTACATGTAATCGCTATAATACCGTAAACGGAGATAATTGGTCAAGTGAAATTTGAAAAAACTTAAAAATAAGAAAAAATATAAAAATTACGAAAAAGGGCGAACCGTACAGCGCCCTGCGTTCCCACAATAATGCCGATTTCGCGAAAGCTTCACCTGTAATACTTGCAATAGCGTAAATGGAGATAACTTGTTGAATAGGATTTAGAAAAACCAAAAATATTTGGCTGTAAAGAACTCGCACTCAAGACAGGCGGCACAAGAATGGCACGCATTAGTAGACAATTCTCTGAATTTCTGCAGAATTTTTTGCGTCCCAATATATGTGATACAATATTTTTTCTTGTGATACCTCTTAAGGGTTCACTTTCTGATGTCCTGATGAACGATACAGAACCTGTCCCTCACCCCCCCCTCTTCCTACTAACACACAATGTCGCAATGTGAAGTTGCCGGAAAAAAAAATGTCTCGAGCTGTTCTTTCTGGTTTTTTTTTTTTTTTTTTTCGGGTGAAGTCCTATGACGGCTAAACTTTCTTCCCTCTTACGGCTTTACTGAGTGTGCCGAATGTGAAAAGAAGCAGGACTTACACGACTACTCCTTGTAGAAAAGGTTTTTCTTCGAATGCTCGGGTTTACACAAATATCAAGAGTGGAACCGATTCAACAACTCATTTATTTTAACCATATCCTCTGACTCATTATCACCCGCATCTGATCTAGCAAGTAGCACCGTTAGTAAGGCTGACCTTCAAATTTCGCCAAAGGCTACACAGCCCACCTCTCTTTGCTTAGCTCTCGTCTCTTGGAAAGCCCACAAGCTTGAAAGGAAGAAAGGGGAGTAAACGTCTCGCGGCCATTCAGACGACTTGATTGCAGCCGAGCTTTTAAACTGTAGTAGGATGCAGTGGCGGCTTCACAAGCCGTGGTTCTAATAATCCATAAAAGTGAGATATGAAGAGATGAGGCCGACACAAAGGCTTCCTCTTGCTAACAAGAGGATGACTCAACAGGTGCGCAAGACGCGAAGCCACTCTTCCGAAACTCTCGAAGGAAAAAGTGCGCTTTTCTGGCTAAGCCGGCTTACTACAAAGAAAAAGATACAGGGTGGGCCAATTAGGAGAAACCTCTCCCCATCCTCCGTTTCCCCTCATCCCCGCTGTCGGCCTCATCCTTTTGTTGTTTCAAGGAAACACGTCAGCGGTGGGCCATATTTACTCACTGCTGCAGCTTTGGGCTGAAGGGACGATAAAGAAACTCGTTCCTTGTCCGGGACTTGTCTTTCGTACGACATGATCGACCGCAGCATAGTATCCGGTGGACGTTTCGCTGCGTTCGAGAGTCCGTCCTCGAGGGCTCTTGGAGACGACATGGTGGAAGCGGTGTGCGCAAGCGACTAGCTATGCGCGTTCTTCGCATGCACGCATGAACTAACACATGTGGCGGGGGGCAAACAAGCCCCGAGGGAGCTTGTGCGTCGTTGCCCGTGTAGTAGAGCGTGTCTGGCGTTACGTGAACGCCGCCGCGCTCCTCCGGACAGAAATCAACGCTCGCGCCTCTTTTTTGTTGTTAATTTGTTGGCGTGCTTTGATGGCTAAGCATTCTTCCCGCTTATCACTTGAAGTGGCCACAAGGGGAAAGACAGAAGGGTTTAACACGACTGCTGCATGGGAGAAGAGTTTTTTTTTTCCTTTGAATGTTGAGGTTAACTACAAGAATATTGGAATTGAAGAGAACGTATAAGCAAGAGAAGGTTTAAACGTGCCCAAACGCGTAAGTGGGCGCACGACGAGACACGATTGTTGTCCTTGTATAGACGACCTCGGTTATCTGTCATGCGGCGCCGTATAATAGAGCCGTGAAAGAGAGACTTCGCAGAGCTCTTATCAGTTAATTATAAGAAATCTCGGAAGTAAAGAAAGAAAAAAAAAAAAACCCGATCCGGGCGTCTGTGATTACTGGTGGTTCTAGTGCACTCAAAGGAATTGCATGTCTCTGGGATAACTACGACAAGGTCAACTGGTGTCTTCTTCCCTTATATTGCTCCTTTTATATACTTCTATCTCATATCCCTCCTTACTTCTCGAAAGAAAAAAAATGAGCGCACTTATACAGAGTAACTTCATTTTTTCTGTTATTACCGTCGTTCATTGAACCTCATATCAGACAAAGCGCCGCAGCACCTTAAAGCTCATAGGTATTTTAGAAGCTTACTGTAGCTCATTGAGAAGGTCTTATTCAACGTATTTTTTATTTCTGAGAGCTAGCGCCTGTAGGAACGAAACGTATAGAAAAAAAAAAAAAAACATGTGGCGGGGTGCCTATCGGGTTATCCACGGTGAATACCGGAGAAGTTCTTTAAAAGACTCGTTATCCTATTTTTTAACATGGAAGCTGTATGTTAAAAAGTAGGATAACAAATCGTATTGTTTCGTGTGCGCAGCTAAAAATATAAGAAACTGCCGGGCGCGCGCACGGGCCCGCGCGGCGACCACTCGGTAGTTAATGAAACCAAGAAAATGCCACGCACTCATGGTGCGTGCCTCGCGACGACCTCCCAGCTCTCCCGGGGCATGTTCGTCAAGCCAAGAATACCAGCTTCGGGAGATTGGCCAAGATTGCGGCGACCACCCGGCACTTAAAAAAACCAAGAAAATGCTGCGCGTTCGTGTGTGCGTGCCTCGCGGCGACCGACCAGCGTCCCCGGTGCACGTTTGCAAGCCAAGCGTACCCACTTACAAAAATTTGCTAAGATCGGCAAAAAAAAAAAAAAAAAAACTCCAGCGTTATTCTTATTCGTGCCAGCACTTGCTCGGAACGAGAAAGACTCCAGAGTTTGCCGTAATAGTGGCAGCGTTTGCTCGGAACGAGAAAGACACGTCATAGCGTACGCCCCTCCTAGGCATAAGCATCAGCAGGGGGGTGCAAAAGGGACACTTGCCACTCCAAACTTCCAAGCCACCCCAGCACAATTGCCCCGCCCCCTCACCAACCCCCTCTCCCCCTTCAATACAATGGGTTTGCCCCCGTTAAGGCAAAATCCTACCGCCGCCCATGCTCCTAAGTGATGTTCAATCATTATCACTTCAAAAAAAAAAATGAAGGAAGCTGACACTTACAGCCACGATGATGGAGTAAAGGTCGTTGCGGCAGCGAAGACGAAGCCATCGGCTGCAATCGCGGGCTTAAACCATCGTGATGGTCGTGAAGGTTGCGTACAGCTTCGCTACCTTCAAGCCTTACGCGTTAGTGTGAGGTCAGTTTCCTTCATTTTTTTTATTTAAAGCTCCTCTTATAAGCTTACAAAAAGTCCTCAAGTTCCCGCTCCCGTTCCCCACTTACTTTCTCTTCGGGCTCCGGGGACATGCGCGAGCCCTCAGTACAGCCCCTGTTACAAATCAGACGCAGTGCATGCCGGATATGGCAAAGAATACCATACCACTAACATACCCGCACTAAAGAAGATCAAATGAACACCATCATCAGGACAGCACATAAGGCAGCCGGAATGCTTACCGTGAGACAAACTGACAACCAGTGGGCCACCAGACTAACAGAATGGGCACCCAGAGAAAGGTCTAGAAGAAGGGGAAAGCCTTTACTACATGTGCGGGGCGTTTGTTCAACTTTCACTAAACCTAACTATACGGTTGATCTGGGCATCGGGTGTTCTCATAATTGAATCAAATGTTCAACCAGAAAAGCATTACGAGGAAGCGTGTCAGCCTTACTTGGAGCGAATCCGGCTTGAGAAGGGCCACTGCAGCTTGTTGCAGCGACTGCCTCTCTCCCACAGCGTAGCGATACGCATCGCGGCGTCTCAAGTCTCTCACTTTGCATCATCGCTAATTCAGGTTCTGCTTTACAGAAGGACGCCGGCTTGAATTAATGTCGTCTCTCCGATGCGACGTCTTCTGCCGATCATGTGTGGCTTCGAAACGCACTAACTTGAGCTGCGACAGTACTAGCAGAATAGTTTGAAGGCGGGATAGCGAGCTCTAGCTACAAAAAAAAAAAAAAAAGACTGTGCGAGAAATGAGACACTGCAAGAAACGACCCTAGCGCGTATGATCTACAAACCCTTCCTTCCAGTCGCAATTTACAATTTGTGTAAGCTGTATGTGTATGTACGCGTTCATCGAAGACTGTTCGTATCTCGCCCGGAGCAAATTTTGCTACACCATTGCGGCCGCTTTTCTGATGGAGGCGAAAAGCTGAAACGCCCGTGTGTTCGAGATTTCGGCGCACGTCAAAATTAATCCGGAGCACTTCACCACGGCGCGCCTCATCACCTGTGTAGCGTCGGTGCGTTAAACACCACAATCAATCAATCAATCAATCAATCAATCAATCAATCAATCAATCAATCAATCAATCAATCAATCAATCAATCAATCAATCAATCAATCAATCAATCAATCAATCAATCAATCAATCAATCAATCAATCAAAATTTGCTTCAGTTTTTTCTACCCCTCTGACATTCTTATTTCCACGACAAAAAAGGCAAACCGCATCTCCTATGCCCTCATTGGCGTCCTTGAGTGTAGTATTTTGTCTTTCCATCATCATCATCATAATCAGATTGTATACGCCCACTTCAGGGCAAGGACCTCTCCCTTATATCTCCAATTATCGAGGTCCTGTGCTAGCTGCGGCCAATTTATCCCCGCAAACTTCTTGATCTCATCTGCCCATCTAACTTTCTGCCGCCCCTTGCCTCGCTCGCCTTGTTTAGGGATTCATTCTGCTGCCCTTAATGACCAATGATTATCTTGCCTTCGCATTACATGCCCTGTTCACGCCCATTTCTTCTTAATTTCTACTAATATGTCTTTAACACGCGTTTCTTCCCTCACCCACTCCGCTCTCTTCTTGTCCATTAATGTTGCACCTGTGATCTTCCGTTCTATAGCTCGCTGAGTCGTCCTCAATTTAACTTGAATCCTTTAAGTCACCCTCCAAGTTTCTGCTCCGTAGGTGAGTACCGGTACGATGCAGCTGTTATACACTTTCCTCTGCAAGGGAAATGGTAGGATGGAATTCATTACCTGAGAATGCCTGCCGAATGCACTCCACCACATTCTTGGCCTTCCAATTATCTCTGCCTCATGGTTGCGATCCGGGGTCAATACTTGGCCTAAGTAGATATATTCGCTTACCACTTCCACTGTCTCGCCTCCTTGTCAAACCTATGTGCCCTCACGAGGCTATTGAGCATTACTTCAGTTTTCTGCACAATAATTTTCAGGCCCACGATTCTGCACTGCTTGTCCAGTCCGGTAAGCATGCTTTGCAATTCGTCCCCAGAGTTACTTAGCTAGGTGACGTCATCACCAAATCTCAGGTTACTGAGGTATTCTCCATTAACCCTTACACCCACCTGTTCCCAATCCAATGCTCTGAATACCTCTTGTAAACAAGCTGTGAATAAAATTGGAGATATTAATTTTTGTCTCCTTTTATGACGCCCTTCCTTGTAGGTATTTTACTTCTCTCCTTACGGAGGACTATGGCAGCTGTGGGCTCATTCTAGATACCCTCTCTATTGTAGATCCTCTCTATATATTTCATATACGTCTTTCGATACAATCACTCTAATCAAAAGGCCCCTCATTTTCAAATACCAGAAGACACACATATATAAAAACGGCGGCCTTGATTGGAGTAACTTGCTCGACATAATACACAACCGGAATAAAAACCTTAATATATAGCTACCCCTAACGTTATCCCCGTTATGTTTCGTCTGTTGCGCTATTCGGCTGCAGCCGCCAGATGCGTGCCTTGGCACCTCACGTGGGGCTTATAGCGCATGACCGCCTCGGACCAAGGTCGATGCCGAGATCGTCAGACGGTGGTTCAATAGACCTTGGCCGCTCGGAAAAGCCGCTAGAAATCTCGGCGCTGCGTTCCGTGCGTGAAAGCGTGGTCGCTACCGCGATCCTCTCTGATGTGCCCCGCTCTACTTCAGCATATGCGGCTCCAAGCAAGCGCCGCACGGCACGGCTGGCCGCCACGGAGTTACCGTAAGTCGATGTTGACTTGGCCGGGCATCGATCCCCATTGAGCGCGCAGGCTGTTCCCATTTCGGGACTCTGTTAATGGCAGCCGGCGGGCGCTGCCCGTACGCTGGTAGAGTTAATGCACGCGCGCCGTTTTTTATTGCCGAAGAAAGGGGCAGCGCCAAACGACGCACGCAGAAAATACTTTTCGTCGTGAAAAATGTTTCTGTGCGAGAAATTTAAAGGGTCCCGGATATGCGTGGGGAATAATATACGCGCGCAGTTCTTTCACGGGGCAATAATGAACGCCTGAGCAAACTTTTACTTTCTTTGCGTGGGACCGATAACTTCGCCACTTGATCAGAAAGGTGAAGCCACTTTTGAAGTTATTACCGCAAGCCCTGGCCACGTATTATGACTACATATGCGTCATTTCGGTCTCTTTATGCGTCCAGCTGACCTGTTGCCTTTTAGACGCAGAAGCGCGGCTTTTCTATGATCTTCAAAAGCAAAAGCATTATAGATAGCAAAGAAAGAAACAGAAATGTTTCAACTAATCGATTGTTCAGTAACAATATCTATAATTTTGGTGCGGTGCAGGTGACGGCATAGCTTTAGACTGTCTTGACTCGATAAGACAGCCGAGATGCTGATTCCCAGCTCATAAACTCCTTTTTGGGTGGCTAAACCCACAGATATTTTTGCTTTGTGCATTCTCATGTTTTCTGACGCTTTTGATACTTGGCTACTAGTATTACGCAGTTTTTCGAGACGGATTTTTACTTGCAAGCAAGCTACCAGCCTTGTATATGTATTCATTTTGTGTTTATTTCCTTGATTGTTCACAATACATTTTTAATAATGATTGCTTAATTGACTGGTCATAATAAAATTTTGTTTGGTTTTGTTATAATAGCTGCTTGAGTAACACTCAGAAATAAGAAAACAGCAACGTTGGTTATGGAACAGGTTTGGGTGGAAGACATTCGGTTTAAATTAAATGGAACATGTGGAGTAGGTCTTTTACAGGCTGGGAGTACGCGTGAGAAAGACAACACGTATATATAGAAACGATCACAGAGGACGGCGCGCTTACACGACGTTTACACGACTTGCCAAACCCCATGTAAACGACACCTTCGATGGAATAGCTACCTGGGGATGGTGAACCAAACAGAGAACGATAAACAATGAGAACGCTAAATGGACCAACAAAATTCGGAGGCAAATAATGGACTCGGAAAACGCAAGATAGAAGTGGCTGGGAATCTTTTGGAGAGGCTTTTGTCCTGCAGTGGACTCAAGCAAGGTGATGATGATGATGATGGCGACGACGTTGATGATTGTGATGATGATGATTACATCTGAGGAGCTAGAATATAGGTTTTTGGCTTAGATTACGAGGTATGCTAAGAAAAATGTTATCGATATGTGCGTTACGTGTTACGTACCTGACGGCGCATCGTGATGTCATCATCCGACCGTTTTCTCGCTAACCGCTGCCCACTAACTTGAAGATGGGAAATGTTAAGCGGGATTAAAATCACGATCATAGAAGGGAGTGGTTCACTGTCCCGCTTGAGACCCCCGTATTTAGTCCCGCTCGTAACCGAGGTAAGAAAGCACGGAGCGGACGATGCGCAATCCCTGACACCATGATACCGCACCGTGACAGATGAGTGGATAGCAAAATGATACGCCGTTGTCACTACTCTATTGAAAAGAGGGACAGAGTCGTGCGACGCCGTTGGGACAACCGCAGTGAGTTGCTTGGTGGAGAGGGGGAAGGGACGCGTTTGTGTGTGTGTTGACGTGTTTATGAATAAAGCTGACATCCCATTCTTCGCTCTTTTAAAAAAAGAGGATTAAACCCTGTAGCTTCCTTTTTTGTTGCTTACATTCTCTGCTGCTTGAAGAAGGAAAACTTGTCAGTGAAGATTGTTACCGATCTTCGCATTACTGATGTCCTGCGTATGGTAATGTAGAGTGAGCATATCTTGCCCGGACATTGTTCTTATCGTTCAGATGCAGGAGATTACGAAACGTGTTGCATTTTGTGTCGTGGCGGCCATCGAAATCAGCTGCGCGCGCACCCATTTCTTCTTGACCCCGTGCGCCACGGTGTTCCCCCCTTTCCTCCACCTGCGTGAACCTCTCTGAATGTGAATAGTTAAATACGCACTTGTCGCAATAAACGCTGTTGTTCTCAGCCCAACCCTCGTCCATGTTACTGCGCCGTGCGCGCTCGAGTTACTACAAAACGTGTCTGTTAAATCCACGCACGGACATGATATATTTTATGTCCCTTGGCATGAACTGCTTAAGCTCAAAAACTTGAAGCAAAACAGGTAGCCAGAATACACAGTTTACAGTCTTTCGAACAGATTAGAATACAAAGTTTTCGATGTTATAAAAATTGTATTAACGGTCGAAAACATTTATCAACATATAGTCGAAGCACTCGTACTTCGGTGATCTCCAGTCTGGCTTGTTCTGAGGTACCCTTCAACGGCGCGAAAAGATGTGCCGTTCGGGCACAGTAGAGAGGACAACAGCTTGACGCTTCTGTATTTCATGTTCGGAGTCTAACAACGGTACGGTAAGAATGAAACCTGCTGTATGACGCACGCTGTTCAAATTTTCAGTTTAACGAGAGAGAGAGTATGGCCCCTTTCGACTACGAGGCGCGCTTCAGTCGTGGGTCAGGAGATATGTTCGACCTCCCTTAGTTTTGTAATTAGGCAGCGCTAAAATCTGGAATGCGCGGACGTTTTTTTCGGGTATTTCCATCAGAAAACTACCTCGCAACATAACTAAAAAAAATTCCTGATAGTTACTACCATGTGACATCAAAGGGACCCTGCAGCACGCTTTGAGCAGTGCAAATAAACCTGCGCGACCTTTAAATTACACAGCCGGGAGTACCTTAGCCAATTATAATACGTACACGTGAAGCGGTACTCTCGCAAATCTATGTGAAAAACGGGAGAAGACCTACAGCGCTCTCTTAAATTTCCCTCATTAGCAAGAACTTCGTCATTCGTCGTTTTCATACCATATGTCATTGTCACTGCCTGCAGCCTCGACTAAGGGGTTACGATAGAGGAAGTGAAATAAGTGTGCACTGCTCACTGCATCGTGGTCATCCGGCATTGAATAAGACGAAAGACAGACGACCTCAGAACTTGCTGCCTTGCGCTCCGCTTTGCAGTATATTCTTGGGCAAGAAGCTTCTATGTGGGCGATTTTCACAGATTCACGGGCGGCGCTACAGCAACTAGCATCATTCCCGCGCGAGCAACTGGCCCACGAAATACACACCCTGCATACACAGGCTGCCAGAATGCTTCACGCGGTAGTGTTACAGTGGCTACCTGGACATTGTGGGGTGAATGGGAATGTGTAGCCGACGAAACAGCTTGCGCGGCCCACACCCAATCTAGTGTCATCATCCCGATTCCTTTCTCTAGATGTGACGCCGCGACACTTGCGTACTCCGTGGCGCGGCAGTCACAACTCTCCACATGGATGGACGGGACAAAAAATTATCAGCCACTATAAAGGATCGATCCCGCCTGCACTTTTCGAATGCCGTGTGGCCTGGGAAAGCGCGGCGAAGCAGTCGTTCACCGCATTCGCCTCAACGTCGCTTTTACCAGCCACTACTTGCACAAGACGCGCCGAGTTGCCTCCCCTCACTGTCAAGTATGCAGTGTCCGTGAGGACATAGAACATGTTCTGTGTGTGTGTCCCCGTTATGGCACCCCGCGGCTAACCTGGAAGACAACTTTGGGACTGCGTGCTGATGCACCATTGAAGATTTGTGACGCCATTGGTCCTTGGCACTCAACTGCCGCGGCAACACGGCGTACACGGGCTTTGGTGTCATTTCTCCGTGACTCCGGCCTGAACGAAACTCTGTGAATGTGCCTTAACTTGACTTCTGTTTGTGCGCCGTGTGCGTGATCCTGCATTTGTCAGTTTGTGTGCTTATTTGCTTTTGTAGTGTCTGTATGAGTTTTTGTGTCTTCGTTTCCCTTCACTTTCGCACATCTCATGTTCATATGGAGTAGAAAGCCAAGCTCGCTGCCAGGCTGACTTCTTTTCATTCATTAAAGGCATTCCTCCTCCTCCACAGAATGTCCCCTAGCCCTGTGTTCTTAGTATCATTATCACCATCACCATAACCATAATCACCATCAGGCTGTCTATGCCCACTCTAGGGCAAAGGCCTCTCCCATCGATCTCCAATTATCCCGGTCCTGTGCTAACTGCGACCTGTTTATCCTGCAAACTTCTTGAACTCATGTGCCCACATAACTTTCTGCCGCCCCCTGCCACGATTGCCTTCTCCAGGGATCAGCTACCCTTAATGCGCAACGGTTATCTTGCCTTCGCATTACATGCCCTGCCCACGCCTACTTCTTCATCTTAATTTCTACTAATATGTCCTTAAATCGCGTTTCTTCCCTGACCCACTCCGCTCTCCTCTTGTCCCTTAATGTTGCACCTATCATTGCGTAAATCTGGGCTAGTTGGTTAGAACTGTGATTCAGTTCGAACCAACAAAAATTCAGTTGATGTCTAGCGCTAGTCCCGCGTGGTCTCTACTTTTGTCCCGTCCTTACCGCGCTACTTAACCATGTTTCGCACCTATCATCTTCCATTCCAGTCGTTCTCAATTTAAGTTGAACCCTCTTAGTGAGCCTCCAAGTTTCTGCCCCGTAGGTGAGTACCGGTAAGATGCAGCTGTCATACATTTTCCTCTTCAGGGACAATGGTAGGCTGCCATGCAATATCTGAGAATGCCCGCCGAATGCACTTCATCCCATTATTTTGGGGCGGAGTCCATTCGGCAGGCGCTTAGTGTAATGAGCGCACATTAAATCATCGCATCATCTACCACCATGGCCCCTGTCCCGTGTCTTCTCGCCGCGTAAAATTTTGACGTGCCGCACTCGTCACATTTTTGCGACCTCAACAAGGATGGTCACCCACGTCCAGGGTGGCTATGTCACGTGACGAAGAAGTAGTGATCCACGGGACATAGGTCCCTGTTCACACACTTTCGAGGTCCATTAAGTGCCGTACGGTGCAGTATTACAGAACAGCTGTCTATGGCTAGGATCCAGCAGATTGTCTCCGGCAACAGAGCGATGCAGACAAGAATCGCACGCGAGTTTAGCGCTACGTTGCGGTGCCCACTCAAATTCCCGGGATGGTAAAACTGTGCGCTACAAATTCAGAGTATGGAAAGATCTAAAAACAAGTCCTACGCCTTCATACCTTAATACAAAACGGCTTGTATTTCTCCTGAAAACAAAGTCTTCTGAGCAATGCATTTGTGTTCAAAGGTGAAGCCTTTTAAGAAGGATTGTTGTAATCTCGGTTTTCATAGTTCATGGCTTTCTAACATTGCGTGTTGCACAATGAAGCACGTCCATCTTCGGGGGGAGTAATAATTTAGAAAGTGGCTGTAACTCTTGTTTTATTGAAACTATCCCGAAACAAATTGTATGACAATTAGCCGCTAAGAGGACTCTAACGTTACGCTGAGTTTTCTTTACTTTTCAAAAATACATAGTTCACAGTGAAGTTCTAAATATTCTGGAATTCTCGTCCGCCGTCAATACATGCACTTCCACGGTAGGGAAACAGACAGCCACCTGTTTGTCCACTGGAACAAAACTATAGTTCGTCAAAGTTTCGTTCAGGTAATTAACCAGGAAGTGCGCCCAATTGCAAATTACAAACAAACGAGTTTTCGTTCGTGCACCGCTTGGGCTACGACCCAAATCAAGGAATATTGTTGCTCACGTTGAGGCTCGGCGCCACAGCTTTACTTGCCATCCTTGTTCACAGAGGGGAAGGGCACTGTATTTTTTTTTTGTGCGCAGGTTGCTAACGGTCCACGACACAAAAACAGTGATCGAAGAACCACGAACATCATCACTGTAAAATCTTCATCAACATTTGTAGGGCCAAATGTGAGTATTTTTATCCCGCTACGAAGAAAATCATTTGGCCTACTAAGCGATTTTTGTAGTGAGAAAAAGTACGGGAGAATTAAGGAGTAATAGTTCTGTCTTCTTGCTACTGGCGAGTTTAAAAATCTTACGTTCCTTTTACGGAGTAAAACAGGTACCAACCACGATTTACACTAATACCGGTATTACGTAATCACATAACCTCTAGTCTGCACTTGAAGTTCATTTAAAAAAACAAAAACCCCGAGCTATCATGTCCAACCTTGTCGTAACTATTACGCAATGTTTGTTTTGAGGCATTTCTGTTAGATGACAAAAATGGCCTATCAGAGCCACTTTTTCGTTCAAAATGGCTGTAATCAGCCATTTTGTAACACAAAATGTAATGCTGACATTGCGTAAGTTCCCAGCGCGAACGCGGTTCTTGATTCTGCGCATCACGTTTTGGACGTCCTGATTTGCCGAATCAGCCACGTTGGTCGTATTTGTTGCTACTTATGTGTGGTGGCAAAGCATATCCACGGACGATTTGTAAAGATATGAAAAAAAAAATGAAGGAACCTCAGACTAAGGCGTAAGACCTCAAGGTAGTGAAGCTGTACGCAGCCTTCACGACCAGCACGAAGATTTAAGTCCACGATTGCAGCTGATTTGCTTCTTCTTCGGTGCCGCAACGACCTTTACACCCCCATTGTTGCCATAAGTGTGAGCTCCTTTCATTTTTGTGGAGGTGATAATCATTGGACATCCCCTTGGAGGGGCGTACGCTATGACGTGCGTTTCTCGTTCCGTGCAAGTGTTTTCACGACTACGGTGAACGCTGGAGTGTTTTTTTTTTTGTCAGACTCTGTCGATCTTCCTATGTGGCTATGCTTGGCCTGACAAACGTGTGCAGTGAACGTTGGGCGGTCACCGCGAGGCCCGCGCTCTCGTGCGCACACTCGGCAATTTCTTCGTATTTTTAACTGCGGACACGAAGAATTGCGATTTGCAAAACAGGTTCCCAGTTAAAATAACAACCTCACTACGGTATTTCATATTGGTTACTACAAACAATGACCACTGTTTCCGCATGTTATGGTCAAGGTGAATGCATCATCTTTGTTTTACGCGTGATTACTGTGTGCATAATCTATGCACAAGAAAAACTGTCTACGACCAATTAAAGCGTAATCAAGAGGCTGGAAATCCCATGAAATTTGTTGATTTCCCAACACGTCCGACCCAAAGGGAAGGCAAGGTGTTTTAAGAAACTAAACCAAAAGATTTAAAGAATACAACCAGCAAAAAATGAAGAGGGATTAGAGGCGAAGTCGGGGATGCGAAGCGCATCGCTGAAGAAGACTCAAAGGTCTGCCCTAACCAACGGGAGAAATGAAAATGAAAGCCGTGTGGCCTAACGCTTAGCTGCGACGAGGGTCGAAGCGCCTAGGAACATGATCAAGACAGATCGGGAGTCAGGCGCGGTGACGTAACGACGCTTGAGAGCGGAAGGAGGCCCTTTCGGTAGGACGCCACGAAGTCTTAAGGAAGGAGTAGGATGCAATGAGTGGGGCGCGTAGGCTTTTATAGTGACTCGTGTGCACTTTCAAAAAAAATTAAACAAGTAAGCCGGGGCTCCTGTTCATTTTGGTTGCGAGGGAAGCACTTGTGACGTAGTTGATGACGCACGTGCTGAGGCGTAGCCAACCGTATTTCCAGCGACGCGCCGCCACCGTTAAAACTTTGTACACTCGGCGTCCACATCCACGGTGACTGAGTACACAGTGCGCGAGGTTCCGCGAGAACTTCCGGCTTGACAGCGAAAAATTCCCTGCGTCTGAAAAACCGTGCAAGGTAGGAAAAAAGAGAGGAAATAAAATAAATAGACCCTCGTTAAGACCGCCCTTACCAGAAAGTTAAGATGATTTTCAAGACGGCAGCACAAGCGATTTTGAGAACATTAAAAATGTTCAAAGCGAACCTTCAGAGGAGAATAACGCTGGAAGCAATATGTACTAATAGAGGTTCCCTGCATTACAGAAAATACTCTGAATTCCAGCGCTAAGCCTGTTTTATTTATCTTGCTAAGTACACCGTTATGCATAAAAGTGAGAAACTGCCGCATGAGGTGATTGCTAAAATGAGTAGAAAGACATCGTGGCGCTTTTTATTAAGCAAAATCCCGCTATTTACTTAAAACACTGATGAAAGAAATAAGAAGAAATTTTAGAAGATACTGTTTTTTTTTATTCAGGGCACTAGAATGCAGGTTACATGATACTGAGGTTATTTAAATCAGGCAGTCTGAACTCTGTCCGCTTTTTTTTTCAGGAAAGAGACGCGGGGCTGGTAGACAACCTTAGTTACTACTAATGAATTGTCTGTAGTGGAGCTGTGCGTAGAATACCACCCAACGATCGAAGACGCCTTTTCAGTGTGTAACAATTGACCTTTTAGAAATAAGACCGACGCAACTGCGGGAGGCCTGCAACGTAGAAGAAAAGTGTGAACGTCTTAAAGAAGATAGTCTTTTTTGGGCTACTTAAACGCAGAAATTTTGGTCTGTCTGTATGTATGTCTGTTTGTCTGTGACTCGATTTAGCCAGCCGGCCAAATTGAAACTCAAGCTGCGCAATAATCTTATATACCCACAGCCAAATCTGAACGTCTAGGTTCGGTGTCAAGATTCGTACTTGCCAACATTGTTGAACAAGAACAAGAAAATACGCAAATGTTAGGCAGAAAATTAATGCATACGTAATATTGGCAGTGTTCTTTCATTAAGAAATTATGAATTTCATTTGCGATAACAAATGAAATACCGTCTAGTCCACTTATAACAATATCCAAGTGCCAAAAAAATCCCATCGTTATAACCGATAATTGTTATAAGCGGGTTGCGAAATAAAAAGACGGAACAGAGCTCAAAACATTTTATTCGCATGCCAGCAGTGTGGTACTACTACTAATTTGCGCAAAAGAAGCAGCAGTAGGTCACCTTTGTTTGCCGCAGTTGAAGCAAGCGCAAATCTTTTCCAAGAGAATCTACAGGGTTCACCTAGCTGAGGAAAATGTACTTTGGGGAAACAAAGTCCCCGAGGGACTGTGTCACGCACTGGGCCTCCTACGAAGACACTACCTGAGTAGGCTGCGCAACCGCGTCATTAGAGTCGTCACTGTTGCACTTTTGGTGTACAATATTACCGGATTCAATCGTTATATCCGATATCCTGGCACTGGAGCATTGTAATAAGCGGTTTATTTTACCATAGAAAGAATACAAAAGTTGACGGTGCCATAGCTGTTCATCGTTATATCCGATATATTGTTATAAACGGTATCGTTATAAGTGGACTCGACTGTAATACATCCACTGCAGAAAAAACATGCACTCCATCGCCTGCTGTCGCCCGCACCACTATAGCTTCTGGTGGCATTTTAGGAAATCAAACGGCAACGAAAGGTTCTACTAGATTGGTCCCACGTTCCGCTTGAAACGCACGTGGAGAAGGGAAACATTGTTCTATAAACATTAATGTGCAGCCCCTCGATTCACCCGCGTTTCCGTCGTACGACAGCGCTGGCGTCGATAACAACGTTGTCGATACAGCAAGCTTAGAGCAGTGGAACGCGGTAAATGTAAATTGTCTTGAGCAAACTTCTAGCGTGTTTATCTTGGGACGAACGAGACTGGAGGTAAAAGGTGAGCGGGAAAGGTGAGTGGGAAAGAGAAGGAAGGAATTTACTTGGCATGGAAGCCAGTCGACTATCATCTTTTGACGACATTTGCAACAAAAGGAGCAGATACGCGGTCATTTTTTTTTCCTGCACGGAACACAGAATGCAAAGCTGGAGGGATGGTAACGCTAGTAATGCACCAGACGTTCGCGCGTTCGGAGATATTTTTCATGAGGAACAGGATCATAATACGCCACCATAATATTTTCGCACAAAAAAAAAAACAACAACTGAATTATTAGTTTTTCAAATTTCCCGCCACGTAACATCACAAATGACGTCATGGGGGTATCAAAATAGATTAATTAGTTAAGCTAAGCGGTGTAGTTGAAGCGGTGCGATAAAACTAAACTAGAGGCACCGCTATATCGAAGAACCCTCTTTCTTTTTTTTGTCGGGAGCTTAGGCTGGGAGCCGTCAATAGCAAAATAAAGTATCTGTGGCACCACAGGGGGTAACGTGATAAGGTCACTAGTATGCGCTCTTTCACCTGTTTTTCTTATTACTTTTCTCGATATTTAATGTTTACTTTAAAATTGACTCGATACTTTTTTCGGTTTAGCAACCTTCCGAATGAATCAAAGCTGCATTTTCTCTTCGTCGTCCTATTACGCGCGCCGTTAACACCGCGACTAATTCCAGCAATGTGGTAGTTATCAAGTTCATAAGGATGTAAAAATTTATTTGGTCCACTAACCACTTTTAACGCGTTTCGTAGGTTGTAAGTGTAGAGGCATGCTTGCCCACGTAACTTTGCTTTCCGCATTAACTGCGAAAAACTTGCTGCGCAATCGCACTGTTGGGTAGCATAGCGAAGAGGTGACGCAAACAGAGCAAAACCTTAGAGAGCCAACTACTATGGGTTCACAAAAGAACGGTCCGTGGACGATGTCGCAGTCAGCTGGCGCGGTCCGTCCGACCAAGCGTGATGGACCACCGCTTCCCTATTGTTCCCTGACTAAGCGACTGCAGTTTCTATTTGTGCTCGAATACTTTTTTTGTACTCGCTTTAAGAAACTCGGAGAGACAGCTGGTGTTTACGGAGCACGCATTTTTCCTGTTCGCAACTGCTCCGCAGTAGAAAAATCCCAGCCACGCTGTTTTTTCCGCCGGGCTGAAGGGCTCGTATTCGAGTTTGCCGTTCTCCCACAAACTACTGCTGAATTCGATCGATCACGAAGCATGTTCTAGTACCGCGGCGTGCGAAAAAGCTTGGCAAGTATTTGAGGATATCGCTCGAAAAACAAGATTAAAACTCTATAACCCCGCATCCCGCATCCCGCATATCCTCTCATATCAGCCCTGTCATTATATCTCAAAACAGCCCATACGACGACAACATCCACAGGTCACATGTCAATGCAACATTCTCGCAAAATACCGGACAGAGTTTTAAGCAAACGAATAGCTCCTCGAAACGAATGTTTCGTAGAAGCGCAGCCACGCAGGAGTTTTTATTGTTTGTATTTCTGAGCGTGGCTGAGACACATTGCGTAACACAGCATTCAAGCGAGCAATGACACATGTTTTGCATCATGCACAATACCGTTTACATGCATCGACGCTCTGTTTGGGGTATCCACTTTGCATGCGCAGTTGTTAGCAGGGAAAGTTCATCCATCGTGTCTGGAAATACGTTCACACCGAAGGAGAGGCGCTAATAAGCTTAGGGCGCGTTCAAAACACCGTTCTCTTTCGTAACAACGGTTGACGTTTCATCGGCGACTGGTTCGGGGTGTAGCTCTTGTTTCGTTATTGATTCGCTCCTCACCAAACAAAGCAAGGCGCGACAGCGAGCAGCTTCGAGAAGCCGACCCTCTGCTAATTAACTAAAGGCGCCGGGAACGTTTGCCAAGGTCTCTGACCTGATTATATAAAATACGATACTTCGAACACTCAATTTGTTACAACAGCGTGCTTGTTAGAACAACCGAAATCAAACCAGCGTTAGTGTTGTTGCCCAATCTCAGCCACGTGAATAAGCAAAGCGAAGCAAAGAGCGGGCATGCAGTCAGCAGGCCTGGGAATGTCTTTTGTTGCGCAACGTTGACTCTCTTTTGTAAATATCGCTATTTTAGCTTTGATATCCTTGTATCCTAAGACTGTTAGCGCTGTAGGGTTCCGCTATTGATAGCAGCTATGACAGATTTGTTGCCACGTTTTGGCTTAGCGTTGAGCGCGAGCGAGAACCACAGTCCACGGGCTTACAAAGGCATCATAAGCGAAAACTTCTGTTGGGTGTCACTGCGCTAACTTGGACTTGGGGGGCAGAAACGCATAAAGGAAAGGCAACAACTCTGTTCGCTGCGTTACTAACTTGAACTGTCAGATGACAACGCACGTGTGAGGCGCTCCTCACGATCGCCAATTCGTACGGCACCTCTGGACACTGCTTATCCGAACGAACTGCCCCGCCAGCGGGTGATGATTTTTGAGCGCACTTTTTCCTTTAATCCAGGCTCGAGAAAGCCGGTGTCACTCGCGGGTCTTGAGCCGTCGGACAGCATCGCGCGCGCGCGAGTCTAGGCGCGTGGTGTTGTTGATGTTGTTTGGCCAGAGGAGAGAGAGAGTACGGTCCTACCTGTGCTGCAGCAGACTCCTTATGTACCACCCGAGTCTTTACTTTTTTGTCGGCGGCGGATGCGCGGCGGGGCTGCCAACAACGCGGCGGGTCAAACTGCGGCGGGCACTCTACGAGGAGCACTTTGCGGCGCGGCCTGTTGCCGCCGCGAGCGGGGGGCTGCTGCTGCTGTGCGAGTGCGTGCTTGGTGCTGCTGTTGTGCATGGTGCAGAGGGGGCAGCGGGCATGGGCAGCATTGGCAGCAGCTTATCGACAAGCCCCTCGGCGGTTCGCACCTTCATGGCAGCCGGAATGGAGAGCGTCGATGTGGGCTTGCGCAGGTGTTTGAAGTGGCGCAGCGCCCCATTGATGCGCATCGAGTCGGCCGCGATCTCGGCGATCTCGTTGTCCCTGTGCAGCTGTCGCAGCGACGTGGTCAGAGCCTGCTGCTGCTGGGGCGCCGCGGTCGGCGCCGCTTGGTGCGACGCCGGCTGCTGCGACGACGCCGGCAGCCCCGCGTCGGCCGCGCAGCGCACGCTCTCGCGGGACACGGTGCGCGTGAGGAACGAGTGCTCCAACCGCGCGCTCAGGCCCAACCGCGTGTGCGGGGTCCATAGGTGGGGGCGCTGCGCTGCCGCCGCGGCCGCCGGCTCGCAGCCCGCCACCGCGCGGCCCGCAGGGGGCGCCCCGCCGCCGCCGCCCGCGGCCGCGGGCGCGCCCCACACGGAGGAGCGCCGAAACCCGTCCTCGTCTGCTCCGCCGGGGCCGCAGCAGGACTCGTCCTCCTCCCGGACGCCGGCTCCGGCCGGCGTGGTGAACTGCACTACCTGAATCTGGGGCCCGATCTCGGGGCACGACCGGTAGTTGGGTGGCGCGGGGGGCTCCAGGGTCTTGAACTCCACCAGGGGCAGGGACCGCTCCGGCTCCGAGTGCATCCGGCCCAGCACCACGACCGGCTTGCTGGAGCCGGACGCCTGGAGCGGGTAGGGCCAGTCGGGAGGCGGCTGCGCGGGAAAGGCCTGGGGCGGCGGCGCCTGCTGGGTCTGCGCCGGGGCCGCGTGGTGGCTGTTGTTGTTGTTGTTGGCCGCGTTGTTGTTGGAGGCCGGCAGGAAGTCATCGTCCACCGCTGGCGTCACCATGACCAGGGACATGCTGGAAGGAGGGCTCCCGGCGCCACCCGGCGGCGCCGCGGCGCTGCTCTGAGGCGTGGTTTCCGGCAGCGCGGTCGCGCGCTGCTGCCGGCTGAAAGGCGACCTCCGGGTGGCCTCCGTAGAGGCGGCTCGACGCCTAACCCAGGTCTAGCTGCTGCCGGCTAGACGCCTCAGCGGGTTTTTGCTTGGTCTTCGTCGCCGCCTCGGCCAGCCGGCGCCTCAGCAGAGCTGGCATCTGCGAACAAAAGACAGGTTCACTGAACTTAGCACCTTTCCGGCAGGCCGTCGGACAAAAGCCTCCCCAAAAAGACATCATGCCCACGTAAATTCAGCAGGAGAGACAATGCGCTCCCGTTGGGAGAAATTTATGGTTGATTGTTCAGCAATTTAAAAGTTTTCCAATTTCAAAGCGTCAGTTTTAGCGTAGCTTCCCCGTGGAGGGACCATGACGTGGGTCTTCGTAGCCGGACAAGTACGCTACTAACAAGTTTGTGAATTAGGTTACATGAATTGTGGTGGCGTTTGACAAGTTTGCAAAGACCGGCCAGGAAGCGAGTAAAAAGAAGCTGGAAATAAAAAGGAAAAAAACGGACACCTCCGTTTTTAGTGAGGACAAGCGAAAGCGTTCGCGGTTGTTCCTCTACTTTCGAAGTGCTTTTCACAGGGAGACGTATAATTTCTTGTCGTACCCGTGTGCTATCTCCGTCAATATGACTTTTCGAAAAACTATTATACCATATCAACGACCTCTGAAGCAGTAAAGGAGATGTGTTTAATTTGATAGTTTACACTTCTGCACACAGCACACTGCCGCAGTTATTTTCCGCGTGTCGTTTTGCTTCCGCGAACATTTCCCTATGAACTATCATACGTGGTGAAAAAAAAAAAGAAAATATGGCTCCGAGTGAACGAAGTATGCGGGTTCACGTACTACCTAAAATAAATGTAGAAAAAAATAAACCCAGTTTTGCCCAGTGTGAAATCTGCCGAAACAGGAGAGCTGTGATTCTCTTGTGTTGACTCGAACGTCGACGTTCTCTTGCCCAAGAACGGCAGTGCCATCGCCGTGCAAATTCTATGGTTCACGCGAAGGAATCGGCCCCTAAAGTTCAGCAGTAGGAGGCTCCCTCCCCTCTCGCTCCCCTACTGGGACGGAGAGGACCCCGACCCTGCGAGTCTACAGCTCCCTCTATCGGTGGGTCTGGGAACCAGTTTCTGCGAGGCAGCCTGCGGGTCTGGGAACCTGGCCCTACACCCGCGTGACGCCGGACCTTCAGCAGACGGACAAAATTGGTTCGACCTACAACAGGCCCGCTATTAATATCAGAGAAAGCATAATTTACAATGACCATCAGTACTACTGTGCGCCAAAGGTCCTCCCCCCCCCCCCCCCCCCCGAAAAACTGGTGCCCTTCGAAGCAGAGAGGGAGAGAATAAACATATTTAATTGCGAGATCATTGGTGAATGATAACCTTAACAGATGGAGTTAAAAATGGCCACGGGAAGTAGGACAAAATTTTTGCTGTTTGTTTCGGCAGTGTGTGTGTGTGTTCCTGAGCGATCACGTCCTCCCTAGACGATTTTAAACATGTACTGCGGTAATCGATTCTTTATTGCAATTGTTATCGAAATTCTGCATACTTAATCTTCCTCTTCTCAAGCTTCGTTTTCTTTTCCTTGTGCGATAAGTGCTGAACTCTACCTAATTAGAAACAAATGACACGGCGGCGGATAGATATGAACAGGTACGCAGAAATAACTCGATTACTTCTGAATTCACTCAAATGGTAACCCGTCTCATTTAAATTTACGCTTTTCTTTTTCGCGAAAGGGACTGATGAAGTGTAGGCATGTAGTTAAGTAAGGTTTTTATTCAGAAAAAATTCTGTTGGCTGGCTTTCTCGGTTCAGGTTGCCGCGCACATTATTTTTGTTTTTCTGTTCATTAGGCTGGCAGCTTTCAGTCAGAAAAAGCAAATCTCAAAGGAAAAAGAAAACCAGTCTATTAATTTTTTTCTATTTGGAAGGCTGGTAGCTTTCAGTCAGAAAAAGACAAACCCAGAATAAAAAAAAAAATACAACGCATCGTAATGCTGTAGTAAGTTCGGATCGTTATTGCAAAAACAGACGGCACAGCAAAGCCCTTTTTCCACAATGCTTTGCCGACGCGAAGTTTTTGTACGTCCTTGTGAGAAAAGTATATTATAGACTGTAAAAGCAAAAAGAAAGAAGAAACTTCCCTTAGGTCAAGACAGGCACTTCTTTCTCGTCTGCACTCGTTGGTATTGATACAAAAAAGGAAAGCATTCACTAGACCACTTCCTAAAACCTCCGCACCTCCTTTTACTTCCACCAACTTCCCTTTCTTTGCGTGAGCCGGGAGTGACAGCAACATTCAACTGGGTTAAAACTGTCTTTGCAACCACGCGGGTGTGTATATTTAGAGCTCTTAAACGTGGGGACACTGTGGCGACTCCAAGTAGCCAGGCTGCTCGTTGGCCGGAAGCCCACAGATTTCCAGCTTTTGTTGCATGTTCTGCGAGCAGAAATACGAGCGTCCATTGTTTCCATTCGCTGTCGTGAGCAGGTGTTGTTTTTGTCCTTCCTTTACCGTCGTCTTCTTTTTCCACCTCAGGTCACTGCACACTAAGCCTGCTCCAGTTTTTTCATTCTTTTTTCTCTAGTTCTTTTTTTCCAACTTTCCTGACGTGGTTTCTGTGCCTGGCGTAGACAAGACCTTTAGTTTGCAAGATTTTCATTTTCTGCTCCGCCCAGGGAAGCGCGTTCAAACTTTTAATTTGATACAACTCGAAGTACGATTTTTCTTTTACCAGCTATTATATGTTCCGGGTATAGCAAGTGTCTACTTCAAAAACTACCAAGTCTCATTCTGTTCTCAGGCTGCAAGCATAGCTGCAACTAGCTGGATTCAAGAAAGAAAAAAAGGTACGCATTTTGGGGCTCATCGAGCAAATTATTTGCCGGAACAAATAATGGCAGCTTCTGCGACATATTGTCTAGTGCGTTTGCCGCACGAACTCATGCACATCTTCATCTGCGCCTTTCCCAAATAGACAAAGTTATCCAAAGTTCTTAACGTGAAAAGTTCTCGGGGTTCCCGTAAAGAATTTCGCTGGCGGCACGAGGCGGTTCAACAGGTGGTCAAATGGAGAGCGGAATGAGGTCAACGGGAGGGCGTGGTGGCGTTGCTATCGACGCCGCGGTTACTAGGACGCCCTGCGCTCTGTGGGTTGGCGCGTAATTTGAAACTGCTTATTTGAAATGCGCTTGACGCTGCTGTAAAAACCGCCATTGCTAGCTACAGTCAGCACGTTGTTGCAAATGCAGTGGCTTCTAAGACATACTGCATGCTGAGGAATGAGCACATAATTTACCTGTATCAAATCTATCTTGAGAAGAAAGCTGTTTGTCGTTACAGAGAAGCATAAAGTTAACAACGGCTTAAGCCACGTAAGCTACCTCGATTGGACTGCACAATTGCCGGGGAAATGTGGACTTGCGTTTTCTCTAGGAACTTTTTCTCTGCTTCCGTGTACTATCGACTGGCACAAGGGGGAGGTACACGAACATTACTGTTATCGTTCTTCGGGCTCCGGTTTGCGGGCTTCACCTCATCAAAGGTCGGCTTACAGAAAAACTCGCTTTCGGTTAGCAGTTCACCGACACTAGGCGGGCCGACGAAAGTGGAAGTTAGCGCTCAGAATTCCGTGCGGTAGGCACGAAGTTTAGAAATATACGAAGGCTAGAAATACAAAACCATAGCAAATAATGGTATAGCCGGTCTGCAGCACGGCGCCCTGGCTGCGTGTACGCTGGTTGACGTGACGTCATTCGCCAGGGGTGGCGTTCTAGAACGGGTTTCTTGCCGTAGCCTTCACTGGTAGCCGTGGGCATCGGCTAGCGCCGGCACACCTTGATGGCTTGTCCGATGGCTTTAGTTTTTTTTTATTTCTACGTACTCTCTTACAGCCGTAGAGCGTAATGGCTGTAACATCACGCCATATGACAAAATTCTGCATGTATTGTCATATTGAGCCTAAATGTATTGTCATATTGTGTCTAAAGCTTGTTGTAGAAGGTTTCATTTTCAGCTAACGTACGCTAAAATGGTTGGCTATGGACGAACAAGGGGCCGCGAAACAAAATGACCCTGCATGGGCGCGGAAGTTGTACGTTTTTCTTTGACCGCTTCGTGCTTAGGCGTGCGATGAAAAGGCTGCAGCGCTCAGCGTTAATTGCCAGCTGACATGGGCATGATATACCTGTTGCGCGTTATCAGTTGTTGCCTGTTCCTTGTGCGCTAACCTGTGGTTCCGTAAACACGTATGTTGGAACTGTCGTATAGCGCATGCAGTGGACGGGAAAATCGCATATGTGAAGCAATTAACGGGAAACTCGCTTGTGCGCAAATGGCGAGTTATACTTAGCGCCTAGTGAAATGTGTAAACGCTCAAATAGAGTAAGTAAGCTTTTTCAGCGCATGGGATTTTTTCCGGCGTGGGCAAATAAAGCCATGGACGTGATTTTTTTTTTCATTTTTTTGTATTATGTATTACAAAACTGATTTGGCAAAATATGGGGCGTGGCAGTTTCCGGTCGTCCTTTACTTGTATTTTTAATTATCTCATCATGTAGTAATTTTTGCTAGATTTCGTACAGCAAGTTTCATTTATTCCTAGCTAATTGGCTTAACTCCGATAATTATGCGTGCATTCCGCCAATAGGATCCCTACGTCAGAGCTAATTTCTGAGAGCTAAAGGGCGAACTGTAATTTTGCGGCAGCTTTTCAGTTGTGGTGCTGCGTTAGCCTAATCTGAAAATGTAACGAATAATCCGATTCAACGCTACCAAGACTTGCGCAACGAAATGTATCGATCAGAATTTGACAGGTAATGGTGTCGTCAGAGGGTGGCTTTCGCAAGGTGTGTGGTGTTCGCTGGGGGCGCATACAGAGAATATGAGTTCTGAGACGCAGTTGTACTGAATAAATGCGCAGGTATTTTTCGCTGCTTTTTAACACTTCATCGGATTTGTAATGAGCACGACACGCCTGGTCTACGGAGGTAATCGGGACTGTTAGGAGTGCATGATCGAGCTACGCTATAGTGGTGGCGTCGCGCCAGGGCATTCGAATGTTTCAGTGCCTCGGAGCGCTTCCGCGAACGTTCTGTTCAATGTCGCGGCGACCTACATGAACTATTACTGCGTCGAAAGCATTAAATTATGGTTCTTTTTCACATTTTACAAACGATGCACTTCTCAACGGACCGTGGCAGTCTACGGCGGAAACCGAAACTCACGTGCGCAAAAGGCCAGCATGGCGTCCGCGGTATCAGCGCCATCTGGTTTAGCCGGGCCTAACTGCTCACTGTACACGGTCTATGCGAAAACTCTGGCCGTCACCATTTCCTTTAATTTCATACCCCATTGGATGTATCATACTTTTTCCCCAACTCCCATTACCTAATCCCTTTCCCCTAGGCACCAAAATTCACTAAAGCGTCACATGGCATCCTTGTATCCCTTGTACATAAAATAAATGAATGTTGCCACCACCACCACGGAGTAAGATAAGGAGGAGGGCCGACTGTGGCCCAGAAAAAAATCATTCGCATTTGCCGATTGTCCCCCGCGCGGCCGGGTGCCCAGCTTTCACTTTCATCTCTTCCTTTTAAGCACCTCCCTCGTCGTTGTGCCTCTGTACATTGCTCTCCCCTTGTTCGCTCTCCCCAGCGGCTTGTTTTCGTTCGCCGCGACATCTGTCTTTTAACATGGCAAACTGTGCGCGCTATAACGAGACGCGCGCGAAATCTAAATTCCTGTGGGCGGCCGCGATGAGCGGTGGGGTAATCACACATCGCCATACATGTGACGATCGCTTATTCTCTATCAAGAAGGTTTTGCACCCAAATATTCACCGCGGGCTGAAAAATATCGACCTAACCGAGCAGATCTAAGATTCAATCGAGCAACGACCATTTCTTAAAACCCAAACACGAAATGAGCCAGAGTAATATCGCACACTACAACATGCACCCTAGCCTGATTCGGATTACGGTAAAGCGATGCAGCACGAGAATCTCCCACTTTATTGCTCGCCCGCTATCCTGCCGCCTGCTTAACGATTTATCATTCTTCTGCACACAAACAACGTTTACGAGGGTTGTCCGCAGTTTCCATAGGCGGGCGGCAATGATGCATACATTTGCACGCAAGAAATTTACGGCTGCCGCTTCGCAATGAATATGGAAATGCGCTGTCAGTGTGATTAGGCGACCAAATAATTTCGAACAACATCTTTGTTTTTAACCCGCTGTCACTGTGCGGTCGTGTAAGCTCTTCGACGCCGCCAGCGGATAACGCCAGATGCATTTCGGAGCAATGCGTTCTGATGACCTGGTTTGTAAAAATGGAGTTTGTCTAGAATGAAGATCCAAGCCGGATAATGATCTATATTTCGTCCTAAAAAGTGCTCACGTCTATTTCTAAATTAAATAAAGTTTAAATTAAATCTGTAACATGTGCTGAAATCCCCACATGTCGCTATCTTATTAATTGTGGCATCGACGGAAGTCTGCCTCTGCATGTCGTATCAGCGTGTCGCAAGTGCTCAGATGTTAAAGACGCAGGCAAAAGGAGCGAGTGACATTCGGAAAAAGCCTGGCACATAACGGTATTATGTGGAGCCGAGATACGGAAAGATTTCTCGAAACGTCACCCCACATGCCTCTGCCGTGGTTGTTTCCTAAATACTCACAACTAGTCTGAATTGGCGAAAGGAGCAGCCATTCACGCAATTCAAATAGTTAAGGTGATTTGAAAATTAGTGTTGCCTTCAAAAGAACCTATCCCCAATCATTATTTTTCAAGCAGCGCTCCGCGTTTTACGTGCGTTGTACAGCAAGGAGCAAGCTGCTTGATACTATTTGGATGTAGTTCTCAGGAGCGCAGTGACCTGCACAGTACGCAGGACAAAACGCACTATACAGTAAGCGGTATGCGTATGCAATCTGCACTGTCGTATGCCGTTCCAAAATAGAAGAAGAAAAGCTCGGGGCTACACTCCCGTGCGACACGAGCAGAGATACTGATACAACTCGGGGTGTACGCTGACTGGTTAGCATTCATACCGATTTTGAGCCAGTAAGTTTAGTTTACAAATGGCGAAAAAGTAGAGGGCACTTGTAATATATCTATTTGGAGAACTAATTGGCTTCTCTTAGCTTCTGTGACAACCGAATTTGTGTTCACCAATTTACGGAACGTAGCCTCGTTCGTGGCACGCAGTGCGGAAAAGGTAACGCTTCTCTATCGGCCAGATGTCTGTACGTGGTCTCTACATTTGTTTTCCCGCCCTGAAAACCAATCTTAAAGCTATCTTTGCCGTACGACCACTTGATTGCGTCAGGCCTCGGTTATCCAGGAGGTGCCGCCTGTGCGAACAAGCTCATCAAGCCGCGCGTTGTAGGCGCGCAACGGACGCGAAGCTGCGCCAGAACATGCCCAAAGCGAACCCCCGCCGAAGCAGACGACAAATTCAGCCGAAATGCACCTCACCGTCGCGCCCGGCGGGGTGAGCAGGCTCCGGCGCGCGAGTAGCGCTGGGTAATAGTGCCCATTGGCAACACCATCTACGCTGTGCTCCGAGAGTTCGGGGCATTAAGGGCTAGTCTGAGACAGGCGAGTCGGCGCTCCTGTTTATCATAGAGTTTCTTAGTGTAGTGGAGAGAAAACTGCGCCTGGGATTCATGTCGGCGTGGGGGGGGGGGGGGGGGGAAGGGGAGGGGGGTGTAATGGCGTTATGGGAAGACCAGAGCTGATGGCTTGGCATGTATAACCGATTCCTAAGCATCTTCTTGAGTTTGCGTTCTGCACTGTGCAGTGCCATGTCTACAAGGTAGCCGCTCCGGCCGAAATGGCCAAACTCTCTTCCCATCTCTCACTTCGCTTCTCTGGCTTCACTTGGAAACTCCAAATTCACTGCATTAGTTCACACCAAGACGGCTGTGCTTCGTTGTATAAGCAAGTGGGAGGACTAGTGCTGACGAGCGATACATATTTACACAAGTAAGAGCCCACAATGTAGGCATGTTACTTTGTTGTAAGGAAAGTGCACCCCCCCCCCCCCCCCGTTCTATTTTGCAGCAGCAGTGCACACGTTAAAAGCGCCCGGGCATCTTGAGTGAGCGGGTAATTTACCGCCGCGGAAATTGTACCAGACGGCCTGTTACGAAAACACGAACGAAAACACGACGAATGCGAGGGGCTCGTTTTCGTAGGTGCGCGTATAAAACCTTTCTGAGCTTTTTTCGTAGGTGCGCGTATAAAACCGTCGAACATATCTTATTAGAATGTGTGGCCTACTTGGCACCAAGATCCCGTTTTCTTGAAGATATTGAACGCCTAGATCAAGGGCCGGTAACTTTGAAGACCATCTTAGGACCATGGACTAGCCCCTCGAAGCAGCGTCAGGCCCTAAAAAGTTTGTTTTCATATTTGGAGGACATTGGCCACATTTCAAAATTGTAAATTCTGTAACACAATCTAAAAAATAGTCCGCCAAGCCCGCCATACCACGCCAGTGTTTTTTTGTTTGCTTCTTCGTTTTTTTTCTCACTCTTTTTTTTTCTTTTCTGCCCACCTCTCTCTAGGGCCTGTTCTCCCTACATCCCCGACCCCTAGCAGAGAAGCATGTAGGTGATCACAAACGCCGGCAAAACTCTCTGCTTTTTCAATAAAGAGCCTTCTCTCTCTCTCTCTCTCTCTCTCTCTCTCTCTCTCTCTCTCTCTCTCTCTCTCTCTCTCTCTCTCTCTCTCTCTCTCTCTCTCTCTCTGAGCTTTTCAAACAATTTATTATTTGAAATGTTTCTAAAATTAGGTTTTAATAAGTTTATCCCAGAATTCTACATTATTGTCAACTACCAGCTTGGTCTGCAGAATAGTAGTCATAACCGTTCTGGCAGATTTCCAAAAAAAAACACGCTCTATTTTTTATTTATCTACCTTAAAAACTGCGTGTTTTATTTCATAATTACACAAGTGCACCCTCCTCGTTGCGTTTTTGTGACATTATATTTAAATTTACGGCCTTAAAACCTTTCAATTCAAGAGAATGATAACACTAAGGTGAGCGCACGGTGTAATGGCTGCCCATGACGACACAGACGGCCTTGATGTGAGCTGCACAGACGCTAGCGGCAGATTCCTCCCTAGTCTATATAGTAAGACTCTATGCTGCTTATATCTTACTCCGGGGTCTATTCGTCTATTCACCCCGAGATTGAACATAGTTGGCCTCTGGCGGCAGAGTGAGGAACCGCTGTTTGTGTGGATGCCGATTTCAGGACGGCCGCTCGTTAACTTTGCGCAAGATGCAAAACGGGCTCTGCCACGATTAAAAAAAAAACGAATATGACTGCTTTTTGGCCTGGTTACCACTATTTGTGATTTTTTATCGAGAAACGTAATGATCAGCGGCCGTCGCGGGAAAGCGCACTAATTAAGTACCATGAAACACCATCGCCGTGGGCATCGCTTGCCGATTGAAAATTGGGAATAACTTTGTTTCGACACTTTTCAGTTTTTTTACAGATGAGTGCAGTAGTCTGCTCTCTTGGAATGGCCCAGTGTGTTTTGTTGAATGTGGCAGTGTTATTATTATAGGCCAAAAGTAGCATGAAAATAGGCAACAGAGACGACGAGAGTCGTGCATGCGCACATATTTGGCATAGCATTGTAAAAATTTGCGGCGTCCCTTGCAAGTATGAAACAAACAAAAACAATTACACAGCACAGGAGCCGTGCCCCGCCCATAAATTTACGGATACGTATGTTACACAAAAGCCAACAAGCGTCCGTTCGGGGAAGTATCCGTGTCTTTCTTTTTTCTTCGAAAATGCTTTTTTTAGACAGTCACCCGTTAATATCATACAGGCGGCGTTGGTGCGATGTATCTGTTAATACTTTTTTATGCATATTTTTTTGCGCATGTGTGAGACTATTTCAGATGGATATTTCCCTAGAATTAAGCAGTTGCGAGTACTTGTCCTGTTGCCTTTATTTCCTCTTTTCTGTGTAGGTAAGCAGGTGGGCCTTTATTCATAAAAAGTGAAAAAGGAAAGGCCACCAGCAGAAGTTATTTGTGGCACTTCGAGGGGGACACCGGAAAGCCTGATGGTGGCGAGGGGGAAGATTAAGACCGATGGATACAAAGGAAATAGAAGGCATGGTTGCAGCATTAGCCCATTTTCATATCACTACAATCATCTCGCCTAAGAAGAACGTGTATTGCTTCTTTGCTATTTTTGGCTATTCTAGGCAGGAGTGAAAACACAATGGCCAGGGAGCCTTTAGGAGCCTTTGATATCAAGACGAAAGGGAACCAGTGCGTCCGTGAGAGATCGATGTTACTGCGTGCCAGGGAATTTTATTTTTTGGAAGCTGCTCTCTGATTGAAGCTATCTCACCAGTGTTTTTGTGGTGTTCTTGAGCGCACGCTCCGGGGAATTTTTGTGTATACATGCGAGACGGTGCCTCCAACAAAACTAGTGGCGAGTGGGTGCTGTGTTTCTAGTCCTTGTTAAATTGCGAAGCAAGTTTAAAACAGTGTGCTCTACTGGGTATTGCTTCGCACAAACGCATGCTCAAAATTAATCAGGTCCCAGCTTCTTAATGTGGACCTAAGGATTAAAAAACAAAGATCGAGTACCAGAACGTTACCAGTCCAGCCTGCACAACACGAATATATTCTACAACATGCACGTCGTCACCCGCGACTCACTTGATTTTTTTTATTTCTCCAACACTGCTGGCTTTAAATTCTATTTGAAAAAAAACAGGCCAGCCACAATGCCTGGACAATCTCAAGCCAAAAGGGGGCTGATTCGTTCTATAAATAATATATCTACCGTGCTTCCACTGACAAGTACTTCTTATTTATTTATTTATTTATTTATTTATTTATTTATTTATTTATTTATTTATTTATTTATTTATTTATTTATTTATTTATTTATTTATTTATTTATTTATTTATTTATTTATTTATTTATTTATTTATTTATTTATTTATTTATTTATTTATTTATTTATTTATTACATAAGGGGCGATCGCCAATGTTTGACTCTTCCAGCGTCACCGGAAATGAAGTCTTTCTCTCTTTCTCTCCCGTTGCATGCGCTCTCTTCACGCTGTAGCTGCAATGTCGGCCGGAAATTAAAGAAAAAAGGCACACAACTTTTATCCGCGCCTAATCGCAGCGGTCGCGGAGCGCGGGCCGCCTTTCCCCCTCTGTGGAGTGTACGCGCCGATCACGGCGGGCCTGGAGCGGGTGCTTTTTTGCCTTGACTACGCTCTGTAGGCAATGCGTGTGCGGGTTTACCACTAATTTACGGTATATTTTAATGAAATGTTAATACATGAGATAGACTAGGAGCTTTTGAGTTGCTTGTGTGCTTTAATACGCAAGATTTCTGGCAATTTTCTTCTGCTGAGCTCTTTCTGTACACCTACTTTGGAGTAGTTGCAGAAAATTCTTCTACCTTCTTTCAAAACTAAACTGGGTCACTGAAACTTGCCTCTGCCGCAGATGGTATTAGTTCCATCTCCACCGTTGCTGTGGTCGGACTGCGGCAAACGCAGCTCCGAGTATTATTTTCACAGTGACTACCACCTCCCTAGGTTGTCACTTTCCCCAGCAAATCTGAGCGGAAGGGGGGCCACTGGAGGGGGTTCTACCTCAATTCTTTCCCCATCCCAGATTCGGACAAAATAAAGTTGTTCACTCACTCACTCCAGCCAACAGTTCAGTCTGTTACCCAAATGTGATGTCTCTTTGTCGGCAACATCAAACTAATCAACGCAAAAGCGAACGCTTGTCTGGTTGCCCAATGGCGGACGCTTAATAAATCCGTGTATGACGCTCTCCAGGAGCTGTTTTGTTTCTTTTATTTATGTTGCACATTAGTAGCACTGCGAAAATGTGCTGCAGAGCAGCTCGAAATTCTAGAGAGAGGAAGTTTTGTTTATAGTTGGCGGCAGTGGTGGCTGGGGGGGAGGTGTTTATATATCGATAAGATTAAATTCAAACTATGTAATGTGCCAAATACTTATGAAGTTCATCCAACACTACCTCTATTAACCCCTGCAGGGATATGAAGCCAGAAGTTAATTACACTGACACGCGCTTCCGCTTGTTGCCCATGGGCACCGAGCGTATCACGGTTAGCTCGTTTTAACAAACATCAGTTTTTGCAGTAAAGCCATCAAAATACCCGCTATACGCGATCCCGGGCACACACACGCAAACAAAAAAAAAAATCGTGACGAAGTATTACAAACATATGTCCGACACGTCATCGTCTACCCACCGTGGACCACGCTACTTCGAGGCAAATTTCAACTCCACCGCGGCCCGAAAAGCCGCCAATTTAAGCCAGATCGCTTAAACTGGTCCTAAGCAACAACTTTCCGTTTTAAAATATCTTACGGAAATGAACGTACAACGCGCTACAACGCAAAATTCACCGAGCCGCCGCTGGCGCCCATGCTCCGCGGAGCAAACGCCCAAGCCAGCCAATCGGCCAGCTACCAGACGGCGCTGCGCACGCAAGATGGCGGCGCCCTCGTTGGATGCTCCGCATAGCCTGGGCGCCAGCGGCGGCTCGGTGAATTTTGCGTTGTAGCGCGTTGTACGTTCATTTCCGTAAGATATTTTAAAAGGGAAAGTTGTTGCTTAGGACCAGTTTAAGCGATCTGGCTTAAATTGGCGGCTTTTCGGGCCGCGGTGGAGTTGAAATTTGCCTCGAGGTAGCGTGATCCACGGTGGGTAAACGATGGCGTGTCGAACGTATGTTTGTAATACTTCGTCACGATTTTTTTTGTTTGCGTGTGTGTGCCCGGGATCGCGTATAGCGGGTATTTTGATCGCTTTACTGCAAAAAATGATGTTTGTTAAAACGACTAACCGTGATACGCTTGGCGCTAATGGGCAACAAGCGGCAGAGCGTGTCAGTGTAACAGACTTCTGGCTTCAAATCCCTGCAGGGTGTAATACAGGTAGTTGTGGGCTGACTTAGTAAGTATATGGCATATTACATAGTTTGAATTAAATATTATCAATATATCAACCCCTCACCATCAGCCACCACGGCCGCCAACTAAAAACAAAAGTTCCTCTCTCTAGAATTTCAAGCTGCTCAGCAGCACAATTCAGCCTTGCAACTGATGTACAACATAAATAAAACGAACAACGTAGCTCCTGGAGAGCGTCCGCCCTTGGGCAACTTAATATTAAGCGTCCGCCGTTGGGCAACCAGACAAGCGTACCCTTTTGCGTTGCTTTTATCTAGTTTGATGTTGCCGACAAAGAGACATCACATTTGGGTAACAGACTGAACTTTTGGCTGAAGTGGGCGATTGAAGAACTTTATTTTGCCCGTGTCGGGTATGGGGGAAGAAGGGAGGTGGAATCCCTTTCAGTAGCCCCCTCCCCCGTAACGCTGAGATTGGCTGTGGAAAGGGACAACCTAGGGAGGTAGTAGTCACTGTGAAAATCGCCAACACTAGCCCACGTAATACTTGGAGCCAGGTATGTCGCATAGTGACCGCAGCAACGGTGGAGATGGAACTAATACCATCTGCGGCACAGGCAAGTTTCAGTGACCCATTTTAGTTTGGAAAGAAGGTTGAATTTTCTGCCACTACTCCAAGGTAGGAGTGTACAGAAAGAGCTCAGAAGAACAAAATTGCCAAAAATCTTGTGTGCTTTATAGTGCGTAACTCACAAGCTGCTAGTCTGGCTCATTTATTACAAAACATCTAATTAAAATAATGTGTAAATTAGTGGTAAACCCGCACGCACGATGCCTACAAGGCGTAGTAAAGGCAAAGGAGCAGCCGCGTCAGGGCCGCCGTGATTGGCGCGCACACTGCAGAGAGGGGGAAAGACGGCCCGCGCACCTCGACCGCTGAGTGCGAGAGTACGTTTCCCCCTCGCCCGATGGAACGGTTTATTCAAACACGAGGTTTAGTTGGCAACGTAGGGCAGTTATTCAGGATTCCGTAGCGCCGGTTTTGAAATAACATTGGGAAGGAACATTTTACCACACTTGCAAGTGGGCAAGTTAATTTTCTGTCTTCATGAATTTGCAACAAAGTGTTGTTTAGCAGGCTTTGTAAGCGAAGTTTTTTTTAGGGTTTCAAGCAAATCTCGCTGTCCAAGGCACCTATTGTATTTGAAAGAGAACACAAATAATCAATAATGTAGCCGTAGCAGAAAATTTCTGCTCCCTGTAAGGTAAGCGTCCGAGAAGATTACCGCACGTTGCTCTAATCTAACTGGAAGTAAGATGTTGGCTCCAATGTGCGCGTGAATACTTTCATTCCCAGCTCCAAGTTTACGACGGAAGTAGTAACTAACTAACAAGACAGCGTTTTTCGTCAGACCTGCCTTCAGTTTCGGTAAAATCTGAATTCACTATGCACGTAAGATACGATCATTTGAACATTTATATTCGTACGCTCATAAAAATGAAAAAAAAAATTCCCCCGCACCTCCCCCAGGGGGATTGTGAGGATGCAGAAATGCGAACGTCGAATGCAACGTCCTCGGGTACCATGCGAGGAAGGCACCGCATAACCTTCGATACGTCGATGGGCACGTTCACCGCCTGTCCCTTGATTCCAAACTGCCCGTTGCCTCGAGTCAGCCGCCTGATGCTCATGAAGGGGAGTCGAGGCGCGATGAGCCGCTCTTCGACCGGGTTCAGATCGGAAAGATGCGCCGGCCGAGGAGGATAACGGTAGCCAAAACTCACGCAGCCCTCCTCTTCGCAGCTTTGTCTTCTTCTCCTTATTCTTCTTCAGCGGTTCCCCTACGGGAAGATGACGATGGTGGTTGAACGCGAAGCTATCTCGTGATGGATTGTTTGGTTGGCCAATCCCTAGGGGCATCATGCCACAATCATCAGACGCGCTGCGGACGCCGACCAAGGGACGCACGACAACCCCCGACTATAATGCATTTCTGCATAAAAATTGCGTTGCCTCCCCAATGCAACAATATGTCCCAAGCTCCCGTAAAGGTTGTGAGAGCAGTGAAGTACTTTTAGCTGTTCAATGCACCTTGTAAATGCAGTCATGCGTCGTGCTAACAACAAAAAAGCGACTTTAACAGCTCTCATCAACTCAGTTCCCCGAGATCAAGGCTTCCTAATTTGTCCCTACCCTATCTCTGTTCTCCTTCATTTGTACGTAATCGTCTTCGAGAAAGTGCTTGCTACGAACTACAGGTCATGTGTCATTCCGTCATTTCGGGCGTTTCCTGGTGATTCCCGGCGGGTTGCCGCTTTCCCAGCCTAGTAATGCACGATTACTGCTGCTCACATGCAATACATGGAACGTCTAGGAGCCAACCCACTCTTGTCTACGCATTTCATGCGCCCACAATGTGCATTCGTACGCTACCGCTCAGCGGAGCATCCACTCTAGCAGCACGACGCTGCTACCCCCTATAGGTCGATTTAGCAGCGAATACGGTAAGACATCTCCCTAACTGCGGCGGCACGCAGAAAACGGGCTTCAAGGCTAAGCCGTCGCTGAAGAAATCGTGGATGTTGTATAAGGAAACAATGCGCTCCACCTTAACGATATTTATAACCGTTAATCATTCACACCTTCCATCCGTGACCATATATAGTCACATATATTTAGCACCTGTTCAACGCTTTCAACAGCCACACGGCTACATGTGTTTCCCGTAGCTGTACTCAGAATTAAAATTGAAAATATTGCATTTGCGCCGACAAAGGAAACAATAATCATGCACGGGGGTGCAGACAATCTCGCGCGATTTTCGAATTCGGTTTATTTATGTGAACAGTAGCGATAAAATTACATTTTTTTTTGCTATCTAACCCAGCGTAACACGTACAGTTACACTATTAGGGAGCCAATGAAAATATGCCGGGTCTAAAAGTTTCCGCTAGAATTCATGACGCTAGATAAAAATATACGAACAACAAGAGGACGCTTTACCTTCACCTTTAAGCACGGAACGCGAGAGCGCTATCGTACTCTGCGATGAGGAAGACTGCACTGTGCCTGGCACAGATATACGGCAGCCATCCATTACAGGGATATCAAGAGCGAGCGCACGCTACCACGCATTAAACTCTAGCGTTGACGTCATCGTGGCCACAAGCGGTGAAATATTTCCGCTTATGCTCGCACGCCGTTGTATGGGGCAGCGCTTATGGTCCCAGGGGATGGAGTGGGCGCCGCAAGGTGGCGCTACTGGATTTTTCACTCATGGTCAACGCCACCGACGACGCCGGATTTTCTGAGACACGGGGCCATAAAAGGAACTGGGGGAAATTTCTGCCAGGGCCACGCGGTGATAAGATCTTCGTCTGCGGTTCTTGACGCAGCATGATCCTTCCCCGTGCAGGCCTGCGCTTGAACCCTGCGACGCTTGAAGGAGCCGCTCACCCAGATTGTCGTCTGAATTTGACGTGCACTTCTTAAAGCGTTGAGAAATGTTTACCACTAATGAAATTTTAACCAAAATCGGTGCATGGTATTCTTGTTCTCGACGCGCCGCAACTTTGTAATTGAACCACTGAGGCTGAATAATAATTTTGTTATTACTTGTTATCCTTATTTGTTAAGATATTAGTTTACTTATCTGGAATAATTTTTCGCTATAAAAAATAAAGGTCCGCACCCCCTTGAACTATTATTATTTATTTTGGGGACAAAAACCTCAAAATTTTTATTTGTAAGGCTCGGTTTAACTTTATCAAACAAGTTATGTACCCACAAACAATAACATCCCTACGTTCGCTTCTCCAAATGGCTATAACTCTTAACGTGTTTTCGCAGTGAATTGTGAAATGTAAAAAACAAATGCATTATTCATTAAGTTCACATGTTGACCTTTCTTGCTTTAATACAGAAGAAATAAATGCTGTATGAAAACGTGTTCAAGTTCTTTTATTAAGGTTTATTTTGGCACATGCTTGATACGCAACAAATCCGCTCATCCTTGAATGAAAACGCGAAAATGTTTAAGGGCGAGAACAGGTAGGGAGAGTTACCGTTTTTTATTTTTTTACTGAGTGGTAACTTTTATAAACGGAACGCCATTACAGAAAAAAAAACGAAATAAACGAAACCTTTCTACTTGTTCAACCCAAATCGTTCGAGCCCAGAGGAGAAGCCGACCTTGTGGAGATAGAGTCGCCATCTCCCGCCGAAAAATGTTCAAGCCTAGCGGGGATGCCAACCTCGTGGAGCTAGAGTCGCCATCTCCCGCCGAAGGATTGATTCATAGAGGCAGGCGCCTGCTTTATTCTTTCGATCGCCGACCTCCCCCTCCCCCACAGCGAAACTCCTCCTCTCCTCTAGACTCGAGCTATTCGTTCCCGAATAGAGATGTCGCCACCACACCGTGCCAGCGTCAGTGCCTCAGCGCGGAAGCGGAAATCGCTTTCGCTCCTCCTCGCTCTCGTTTCCATGGCAACTAGCTAGACGCAGTGGAACGAGGAGAGCGAGACGTAATCCATACGCACTTTGTTGTCTCACTTAGGCGCTGAGGGCTCAGGAGTTTTGTTACCACGCTGTTCGTGTCGCAACGAAAGAACCCTAACGCGGATTTCGCGGCCGGTTCCCCGCGTAGATTCTACTATTGACGATGCATGGTTACCTTAGAAGGCAAGCAGGCTGAAATGGTTATGGGAATATTGGAAACTTGTGCAGTGTCTATAACTTTAAAACATCCAGGAAAGCCTTCTTTCTCAGAAAAACTAACGTGCACCTTTAGACATACCTACATATAAGGAAAAAAAGTAGCTCTCTAAACACACATGTTAGCTAAAGAAGAACATCTAAAGACAGATATATGAACGTTATGCAAGCATGTACCACCGCAACTATTTTTTCAATAACCGGGCAAGCCCACATGTCATCGAATACGAAGACATTTATTTGAATGCATGCATAAACGGCACGGCAAACATCAACCCGCCGTGACATAGGAAGTACTAGCTGCGCGTGCGACAGAGGCGAATTTCAATCCCATGGTGGCAATGGTGCATATTTCCCTCCTCTTCTCTTACGCACATGGTGTGGGCTTGCCCTCAAAAACCTTCACTTCACCATGCACATAAGTATTGCTACCACTGAGCAAAATGAGGCTGTTTCTTGCTCAGCAACCAAACACCACTACAACAAGAAGTCACCAAGCTTGTGCAGGGTGGCGCCAAGGGCTTAATTCTGTCTGCTGCCTGACGGAAATGAGTTGACCCCACTCTCCCATTGCTTAACTGCTTAAAGCAAGCAAAGGAAAATAAAGTTTACCTGGCCTGACCAGTTTGCCCCATGGGTCACAAGGTCATATATAGTAGATACCAGCAACATATGGAGAGCCCATCGTTTTGAAGTAGGCAATGCATTCTAGATGTTGCTGTTTTCTAAACGTGCTGTTGAGCAAGCTGAGTGGTTGTTGATTACGTATAAAGGAATGCTAGAATCTAGAAACAAATTGATGTATAACGGCCGATTACAATGCCGGGAATGCAAATATCCCCGTGTACGTAGCAAAGATTGTTTATTAACGTATAATATTGTAAAAGCATAATAATGGGCACCATTGCCCCGTACGTTTTCTCGCACAACGATAGGTGACGTGGAAAGCTCTGAAATGGCTTAATGTGAATGGCGGGGCGTGATAAACGCCTTATAATAAAGATATAAGTAAAAAAAGAAACTCTTACAGTAAAATCAAAATATGCCACTAGACGTTTCGGGTGGACGTTGTTAAAAAGACACAAACTTCTGCCAGTAAAAATCACCAAACGAACTGGCGCTCTAAAGGATGCTGGGAGGCTTTTCTTTGCAGAAACAACACAATTGCGGTTGATAAGAGTGGCAGACAGACGAAAATATAAAATATCTCAGAATTACCAACAATCATGACTGAAATATTCGGAAGGGTCAGATGTCTCAGCAGTCACAATAAAAATAAAAATAAACTAGCATGTTTAGGCTGCAAAAATGAACCGGTCTGCGTTTTCAACCACAGATACAACTGGGCAAATATATATATATATATATATATATATATATATATATATATATATATATATATATATATATATATATATATATATATATATATATATATATATATATATATATATATATATATATATATATATATATATAATATATATATATATATATATATATATATATATATAAAGACAAGATAGACATCTATTGAATTTTTCATTGAAGAATCCTTCACACTGATAGTACTCGCAGTGTCCTAAAGGAACCTAGACAAGCCGCTTTTCCACGATACCACTTCCTCTTCTTATTTATGGCACTCAATGGGACCCTTTTCAGCGAATGTTCGTTTGAAGAAAGTACTTGGCGCAATTTGTTTTTGCGTGGGGCTTTTCAGAAAGCTCTTCAGGTCAGAAGGTTTAGATAGTTCGAATACTTTCCACTCTGTTTACCCTTTGAAAAGTTTCTTTTATCGAAGTCCTGCAAAATCTCTCCATTTGTCTTTTCGCGTAATACGAAATTCAAAAAAAAAAAAAATAAAGGCGCATCCCTCGTGTGCTACTCTATAACCAAAAGATCTTTGTACTTTAGCTAGAAATTGTTTGGTACAAAAGTAAGCACTAACGAGCCAGCAAGTGCATCTCCCGGCAGCTATGCAACTATCCACGTCCCTCCAAATGCCCCTATTTATGTCTTTATGACCCACACTTAGGCCTGCGTACATTCTTCCACTGATGAGACAACAAATCAAGAAGAGCTTTTCCAGGTACTCCCCAGACCCTCTAGTGATGGGCGACCAGTGATTCTGCTTTTATAGAGCAATCTACATGGCGCAGAAGAAACTGGATCAATCTAGAAAGTAGATTCCGGGGTGGCATGCAGCAAAAGGAACCAAATTATTATTCACAAGCGGGTTGTGAACAGCGTTGCTACTGAGCGTCCAGCTATATGAGGGCTCGTTTTTCGACAAGCGAAGATACAATAAACGTCGACTTCAAATAAAAGAAATCCAGAGGTGCGCTATACATGCACGAACATACTCCCCACTGCGAAACGCTAGCGGGAAAATGCGGCTTTCTTGTGGTCTTTTTAGCGCGCTTGGTTGAATGTGCTCGGTCGTAAACTTCTGGTGATAAGAAAGCTTCGAGTGAAAGGAGCAACGCTAAAGCAGTCTAATGCGTGAAAGAACGCCGTTGTGTGGTCCCCTACCTCTTCCTCGCGGGAAATTTAAAGTTGAAGATGCGGAGCTCTGTAAAACGACCGTTTACGAGAGCACGCGTCGCAGTTCAGGCTTTAGCTGGAACGAGACATTTTAAAAAGCGCTGTCGTCGGAGCTAGTGCACTCCGAGATTCTGAACCTCACGGCAGCACCACAGCGTGGACGAGCAGGGAAATCTTCGAAGATTACGGGCAGAGAACGCAGCTCGCTTCCTAAATTCGGTCACATCTTTATTCGCACTCGCGGCTGTTCTTTCGGTTTGTTTGGTCGTCTTCGTGTCGCAAGTGTTGCAACGTAGCAATGCCGGCAAGAATGCTTAGGTAATTTAGGTATTGGGGCAAATATTATTGACTTTACATTGTACTTTAACTCCGAATTGTGTCTTTCGTAGTAGCTCTTTTTAAAGGGGCCATGAGTTGACAAAATACAAGTTTGGTTCATTAAAAACACTACGTTGTCCCGTTAACAATGGCACCAGTTTTATCGCATACTTCGCACAAACAATCGAGATATTACAGCAAACGTATGAAGCAGTGGCGTTTTCAATGACGTCACAGAATCTTCAATGTGTGATTGGCGGACGCCATCCTAAGCCACCAACAAGAAACATGACTCGGCAATATTAGCGAGGGCTCGAGTTCCGTTTGATGCTATCTTACTGAATTGCGCTACGTATATATAGGACGCTAACAGGACCGCGACTTGCGCCTCATCCCATTGTCCTGTTAGCCTCCTATTTGTCTGTATGCGTAGAGAGAGAGAATAGACGTTTATTTAAATCAACAGGGGGGATTGTGCTGAAGCTTGAAGGAGGCGTCCTCAGTCCAGGATGCCTTGAGCGCGGGCAGCATCGACAGCCCTTTGAGCCAGCCGAAGCTGGTCGTCCAGGCTGGTGCTCGCCAAGGCGCTCTCCCAAAGCTCGACAGTGGAAAGTTGCAGGTTGGGAGGAATGAGTGGAGATTGGTCACATCCTCCGACCACATGGCGTAGCGTTCCGGGTTCTCCGCAAAATCGGCAAAGCAAGGCTTCTGTCGGTCGAAAAGGTGAAGCCGGATAGGATGGGGGAATGTATTAGTCAGGAGAGCACGTAAATGACGTTCGTGCTCTCGGGGTAGAGATTTGTGTGGGGGAGCGAGTGTCTGACGCGATAGCCTGTAGTGCTGCGTGATCTCGGCGTAAGAGGTCAAGGGCTGCATGCGCTCGGGTTCGGCAACGCTGCTCTCGGCGCCCGCTCGGTGGGTCAATTTTCGAGCGATGGCGTCCGCCGCCTCGTCTCCAGGGATGCCGTGATGTGCGGGAGCCCATACAATCCCGATTAGCCTCTTCAGGGGCTGCTGCTGAGTGAATGATGCGTAGAGTTGTTGTGTGAAGGCGTCCCCTAGTGAAATTCCGACAAGCCTGCTGCGAGTCGGTGACAATGACCGCTGCATTAGTTTGTACGACGGCGAGGGCGATTGCTACTTCCTCTGCTTGTATAGTATTGTTGCCAGCAAGCGAGAGGCTGCAACGGGGCTTGTTTTCGACGACTACGGTGGAAACCGCCGCGGACCTACCCGGATAAGACGCCGCGCCCGTATACGCTGTTGTTGGTTGATTGCCATAGATCTTGTATATGGCGTTTGTTCTGGCTTCCCTCCTGTCGACGTGGTACACGGGGTGCATATTACGGGGCAGGGGATTTACCGTGATGTTTTTGCGGACTTCGTGGGGTAGGTTTCCCGTGAGTGCAGGCGGGTGGTCGAGTGGAGCCGAGAGCCTCAGGCGTGAGAGGATCGCCCTCCCCGTTTCCGTAACTCCCAGCCTCGCTCTTTGGTTGGTTAGATGAGCCTCAATTAGCTCCTTGGCAGTGTTGTGAATGCCGAGCCGAAGAAGTCTTTCGGTGGAGGTGGAGACCGGAAGTTCGAGTGCTTGTTTATATGCCTTGCGGATCATCGTGTTGACCTCCTGTGTCTCGGTGATGTTGAGCAGAGCGTATGGCAACACGTATGCGTAGCGCAATTCAATATGATAGCACCACCAACTAGCCCATTCTACGTCCTTTTGAACTTGATGATATCACTTGAATGTTAACATGCAATTAACACACTGACAGTTATATTAAGTGCTGGTCCATATTACGTCACCCGTGCCAGTATTACGTCACTACAGCGCATTTTGCAACCTTTCTTGCGTTTTGAGTGAGCTTCAAAATGCTAGTTCCTTCAAACTGAACAGAGTTGTATTTTGTCTTAAAGGCCCCTTTAAAAATTACTTTTTTGTTTGAATGCGGGATAAGCAAGAGAAACTTGCGAGGTCGAGGATTGGAGGAGACAAAGAGAGGGGGTGCATAGACTGGGGGAAGGGTGGGGAAGGAACGAGGGGGCAGGGAAAAGCTAGTGAGATGAAAGGGAGGGTGGCGACGAGCGTAATGGGCAGGGCAGGAGGAAGACGGCGGGCTTCGTACGGCCGGGGTGGCGGAAGCGCCGTCTCTCAACGTGGTTTGCACCTGAGCACTCAAATACGCCGCCAATTTTAAAGCGAGAGCTTTTTTAGTGGGATAGATGGCATCCTGTAAAGAAACTAACGCGTTTCCTCATAGACTGGTTTGTCGACCGAAAAGCTCTGGTGGGATCTATGGACACACGGCGCGTGCGTTGAACCGCGCTGCCGTTGAGTCAGAACAGTTACTTGAAAATCGCGAAAAAGAAACGGTTCTAGATAAGACAATAAAAGCTTCGATCACGAAGAAGGAGTACGATAGTACATATACGTTTATATCATAAATCACCGATCCGTATACACTTAGATGTTTCGTAGATGCGTTTGCTTTTTCCACGAAAAATCGTCGAATGGTTTTATTCTTTCTTTGCGATTTTGGGCTTCGAAGGTTTGACGATCGATTGAAGGCTCTTTTAGCAAAGGATTTGGTGCACTTTTGACGCAGTTTTGGCGGGAGGAATGTTTTGCGCTTCTCTAAGCTTCCCTTAGGAAGGGCCGGCAATTTTTTTTTTTTTTTTAGCGGAGCTGTTGCTAGTAACCGAACAGTTCGCCGTTGCAGGAAAAAATACGAAGAAAATGCCGAGGCTCGTGAGCACGTGCCTCACGGCGACCTCCAGGTCCTCAGGTCATGCAGTAGCTTTAGCCAAAAAATAAATAAAAATACACCCTCTGACGCTTTCGTCCAGCGCTACAGCGTATGTAAAAAAAAAAAAAAAAACGTGCGGCGATAATGCAAAAGATGAAAAGATACCCTGCTCGGGAGAGGTGGAGACTTGGCTACGAGTGTGCGAATCCTTCCCGAGATGACTGTCCCGCCATTGCTGCCTGGAGTCGATGACGAAGAGCTGGTGGAGCTATAACGCTGAGGATGACTTTGCATCCACCCCTCGCGGCGAAGAAGATGACGACCTCTTCGATGCGTATGACGACGATTACTAGCCCGGTAACTATGCAAATAAGCAATGATACTGAAACTTTTCTGTGTGTCCGGCAATGCTCACCTGCAACAGCTTCGCCGTTCAAGTCTTGCGCGTGAGTGTAAGCTTTCATGATTTTTTCCCTCTTTCTTTCGTTCTGCATTGCATGGCTTCACTACATCAGTGCACCACATCGTGTTGCAATTTCATATTCTGCGTTGAATATAGCACCTCTATTATGTTTTATTTTGTTGTACTGTTGTTTTAGGTGTTTGCGTGTACACGCGCACGTGTGTAGTATTTGTGTACGTGCCCGTGGGTGCGTGTCTTGTACAATTTGATGCGCTATTGTTCACGTTCGCATTGTTTTCTTGCAAAATTGACTTTCACCAGCGCTCAGACTTTTGTGTTTATTGTTTACCTGTTCAGTATGTCGTAAAGTTTGTCGTTTTTCATAGGAACCTGTTAACCTTACGTTTTTGTAACTTTTCCAAGCTATATACTTGTTTGATTCGTCGGCATTACCGAGTTCCCAGCCTTGTGCCACAATTTTTATATAACAGACATTTTTGCAGGAGACTTATTCTCTTGTAAAAAACAAACAAAAACAAATGTGCCTACAAATCGATAACCCCTGATACCGAGCGATAATGGCCGGTGTCGGGACAGCGAAGGAGCAATTTTGTTGTTTTTCAAGGTTTGTAGCAAATTTTAATGTCGCATTTTTCATCCGTGAAGGCAAAGTGCAAACTGGCCCTTGACGACTGTCCTTATTAGTAACCACTACAGAACGATTTCTAGAATCGCGGCAAACGTTTCCGAGGTGTCTTACGGGTTACTTTAGCACATCAAATATACAGCAACGACAGTAGGGGCTAATTGTAACGAGCTGTGCACTGCGCACTGGGGCGGCGTAGCATATTTGAAGTTGGGGTTAGGAAATGCAAATTTAAACGAGTTCTGAGAACTTGGACTGCTCGTTTCACTCTCCTATTTCTTCTGGTACTTTTTTTTTGCTTGAGGGTTCCTGCACTGACTTATCGATTACTCTCACATGAATATTCAAAAGCTAGACCGACCCGATCGACATTACCAGGCAATGTAATCCCGACGCTCTGCCCGGAAGGGTTACGAGGTAGCAGCAAAGGCTGACTTTTAAACGCCGTCTCTCGAATTAAGCAGCTATCGGAACAGATGTCGGCAGCCTCGGCTCAATAAAACATGCAGGCAGCAAGGTTCCGCTGCGTAAGGGGGAAAATTTGTTCTATCTTGTTGCTCTGCTTGATGTGAAAAAGAAAAAAAAATGATTGCAAAAGTTGCCTAACTCTAGACTTTCCGAACTATCCACAGAACGCGAACAAGTAGGAAAGTCTTGAAAAAAAAAACCCCATTACGAAGCCGCTGAAAAATGCGAAGCACAAGCCAAACCTAATGTTAAACGTCTGTATGACCGCAAAGCATCACCTTCGCGAAGGCAGGCAAAAATACGACGAGAAAACTTCGGCGAGAGCATCAGGAGGAACAAGAGGGCCTAGGGTCGATTTCACAAAGCAGTTTGGTTACAACTGCATTAAACGCTACCACGGCAAGCATGCCCCAAGGCGCACCAAGACTGCTCTGCGTGCCTGATGCTGAGATTTAAACGAATATCTCTGCGGCTGTTACGGAATTTAGCCTTTGTAGACAACCATAGACTTTTCTTCCGGGATATAGAAATAGCGTGGCGCGGCCTTTCAGCTAGCAAGAGCTCAATCCAAAGCCTCCTTGGTCCCAGATGGTGCTGCAACGTACCGCTCTAGCGGTTTTCCATCCATCTACCAATCGCCGTCACGACGACCACTGCATTCAGCGGCCGCGCCAGGGCTACGAGCACCCGTATCAGTGCCCTAAAGGCCCGATGCCACGTGTTCAGGATTGCACGCACCCCGCGTCTCACCCGTATTCGCTGGCGGGCTGGAACTGGCCGGGCGCGCGAGTTTAATGCAAATATATTTATTAAAAGCGAACGCAGCCAAATCAGGGGCCAACACAGGGCCAAGGGGCGTGAGATCGCCCACCACGCAGAAAATTAGCAGTGGCTTAGCTCGGCTATGCCAGGATATACGTAGCGTGAGCTAAGGTTCAAGTGATTATTCTTAGCTTCCATGGTTGTCTAGCATTAGCTTGATTATCATTCTTACTGCCGCTTCAATGACACACGCACGGTATACGCATTATGTGACACATGTATATTTATCAAGCGGCTCCGGCGCAGCGTCACCAATCGCCACAGAGCTAAGCTGGTTCCACAGGCGCACGCCGCTGTTGCCACGACGCACGAGCCACCGGTTGCACACCCGGCCACCCCTCGCATGATCATCAAGTGGACCGGGCCGCCACGCGCGGAACGGAGTTCGGCGAAGACGCTGGGCGCGTGGGGTGTGTGAGAGACGCCGGGCGGCGAGCAACGTTCTGTGCGCCGTGTGACGTCACTGCTGCTCGCGCACGCGCAGCACGGCTCTCCAGGAGCCACGTGAAACTGCTCAACCTCGGCCAGTGTAGCTCACGCTACAAAAACGAGAGTGGTGTAGCGGAGACGGGGGACAACCGGGAGGTGCGACTGCGAAGAAGAGGAAGCTACTGAGATGGACTACGAGGCGTCTACCTCGACAGCTGCCGTGAAGTAGCTGCGATTGTACGGCGCTGCCCCAAGAGATGGCGCGCAAGCGGTACCACGCACAAGGAGAGTCAAACACACCACGATATAACCCCAATTTAAACATAAGGGCGCACACAATACCGACATATCCGTCCGAAACTAAACAATGATGCTTTGACATTCAGTACATCATATTGTAGTTTAGGTATCGTTGAATTTTATGTCGCGCTTCTACATCCAAAGCAATCGTGCAGGGACTGCTACCCTTTCTTGCTGTTTATGTCAGGCCGCGGCCATCGTAGAACGAGCAGCCTTCCGATTGTACAAACCACTGTTGTTCGCACAAAAGGTGCCGACTGCTATTCTTTTATTCAGCACGACTGAACTAACGCCCGTGCAATCCTCGGAATGTTCCGCGGGCTCAGTTGCGAAAGGGAAGGGCAACCAAGGAGAATCGCCGACTGTCTGCGAACAACTCCACGGGGAAGCCGTCAAATATCCCGGTTTACACGCTCTTGAAGTAAGCAACGCGCGTCTGCGAATTCACTCCTTCACCGCGCTTATTACGGATTCATATATACATTTACTCTTCCTTCCAGCCTTTTACCAACACAGCCAAGCCCTAGGGCGAAATAGGGCACGGTGCCAGTGAAGCAGGAAGGAGAGAAGAAACGCCAAGCGGCGATCGAAGCACATTATCGATCTGAACTGAGTAAATACACAATGGTGATGTGGCTCGTTAAAAATGTCTACTTTCCTCGAAAAGTACCGGAGGTGAAAAGAAACGGGGCGGCGGCAATAAATATTCGACGCCGTGCGGAAGCGGGGGTGGAACTTATTTTTTTTTTATTACCGTCAGTTATTTCTTAATGGGCAGCTTGCCTGTCCTCCTGTCTGTAAGCATCGAAGTTTGCACCGGTAGAGAATATACCGGTTTCACCTTAGGTACAGCAAAGGCGACGTCGGCCCACATTCCCCCGGGAGTCGCAACGGTGGCAACGACGTCTGGAATCTCGGATAAAGCAGAAAATGTATTTTGAAAAAAAAATCTTCTTTGTCAGCTTCCTTTTGCCTCGCGAGTAAGCTCCGAAAAAGAGGGCGCGGGAGTCAAATTTCGATTTTGCGTCCGCAGACTTTGCCGTTGTTTGAGGCTCAGTTGAGCTACAAAAGGCTTAGGCAGGTTTTGGAAGTGCAGGCAGGCGCTCTGCCGCATAATTTGGCGAATGCCTGACCGAGCAAATGGCTTATTGGTATATTTTGGTACAAATAAAGCCAAAACTGAATTGATTAGTTTCTAAGGCGTTGTGCTGCTGAGCACGAGGACGCGGGTTCGACTCCCGACCGCGGCGGGCGCATTTCTGGTGAGGGCGAAAAGCAAAAACGCCCGTGTGTTCGAAATTTCGGCACATGTTAAAGATCCCCAGGTGGTCAAAATTAATCCGGAGCCCTCCACTACGGCGCGCCTCATCGCCTGCGTTGTGTCGGCGCGTTAAACCCTACAATCAATCAAATCAATCGAATTGATTAGTTTATGAATCCTAATTTCTGCGTGGTGAGGAAAAGTTGAGTTAGGCTTAGCAACACTCGATTTTGTATAGTTAGTTCAAGTTTGTCGCCAAAATCGATTTACTCCAGGTTACAATAAGTTCGGTTGTTAGCCTTGTTAAATATTGAAAAATAAACTAATTCCTAAGTTGTGATATCTGTTAAAGTGCGTTGTTTGGTTTATATAGGCCTAAAGGAACACGTACGTGTTAGCCACGCCGTACTAACATGCCCCATATTTATGGAGAGCACCGTGTGGTCTTTAAAGGGTACTAGGTGGATTCCAAACGTTGTCTGGTTACCTCCCCAGAATAAAGTATAGAACACGACCCCCACCTTTCAAACTTTTCCACCGATACGCACGCATTTTAACAACCCAAATTCGTCTGAAAGTGTACTCTTCTCGTGCTGTCGTCCTAGGTGATTTGCTGACGTCGGTTATGACTACGCACTGGCGAGTCTGCGGAGGAAAATTTAGCGGTTTGCTGGCATGTTCAACCTCTACAACATGCATCTGAACTAAAGAAAGGTCGTTATTATAACCATAAAATCAGTCAAGACCACAACGATTAAGGCTGATTGTTTTTTTTTTCTTTCACCTACTTCCCTCCAATATCGTGACAGATTTCTTATTTTATGCTTTCTGCTCCGGGCTATTCCTCTACGTCTACTTTTTAGATGCGGCGCATCTCTTGCTCTGAGGCATGTCCCTCCTGCGTCGTCGTCGTCGTCGGCGGCGGCGGCGTCCGTCCGCAGCCCTCCTCCGTTCGCCTCTCCCACAGCTGTGTGCAACACTCTCACTCCGGCGCATTAGCATAACGACAGCTGGCGCGCTTGGTTGGCGAGCGCTTCGCTGCTTTAACGCTGCGTTAACAGCTGGTCCGGTGCGCATGTGCGCGCATGCGCGACTCTCCTCCGCGTTCTCCTCTCCTTCAAGCACTGTGAATATAAAGCGGGTATCGCGCTGGGTGGTGGCCGCTAAAACACGTGTACTCTCTCATTTCGCGTATGCATGTGCATGAAAATGTAAAATTGCCTCCATCGTCCCGTGTATGAGAACATCCGTATGTGATGGAAGGCATCCTACGCGTTCACAATACGTTTCACGCGATGTAGAGAATCAACCCAATGGAAACGCCAATTGAACCCCCAGATGCGCCGCATCACACCAGGGTTCCCTCGCGGGGAGATGGAGGCAATTTTCTATTCTGGATGAAGCATTTCGTCCCCTTTACCTTTTTACAGGGAAGCTGTCTATGGCTACGATCCAGCAGATTATATCCGACAGCAGAGCGATGTAGACAAGAATGATGATGATGATGATGATGATGATGATGATTAGTGGCTTTCCCTTTGAATCGGGGCGTCGGTTGTCAGCAATCGACTTGCCTGTTTTATTACGTTTACATGCCCTACTCCCAGGTTAACCTATAGATTTGCTTCCTCCCTCCCATTTCTCCCTCTTTTCTGTTTTAAACTCCTCGCCCCCCCCCCCTTTTTTCTCCCCTCGCTGTTCTAAATTCTCGTCCGCATGATTACTCAACCTGCGTACCCATCCCTTCCCTGCTTTTCCTCCACCACCACTCCAGTCGCCTCTTCGCCACCTCTATGGCCTTGAAGTTGAGGTTCCCCCTCGCCCCAAATCCCAAAGCCTCCGCCAGCGTCGTTTCCCCCTCACCCCACGGTGGCCGTATCTCTGTGCAGCTCCTGACAATATGTTCTATAGTTTCTCGATCACTGCCGCAGCATGCACACGTTTCATCCTGCTGCCTGTAGCTACCCGTGTATGCCCGGGTTCTCAGGCACCCTGCCCGTGCCTCGAAGAGCAACGCACTGCCTCTCGTATTGCCATAGAATCCCTCCTTCTTAATTTCCCGTTTCTCTGTCCTATAAGTCTCCAGGGTTTTTTTCGCTTCCATTCTCTCTGCCCACTTCGTCGTCTCTGCTGCCTTTACCTGCTTTTTAACTGTTGTGTAAACCCCGCTTTCCCCTACCGACTTTCCGTACCGCTTGGTCAGCTGTCTGGTCCTCCGTCTCCACCGCGTGTCCACGCTCCTCAAATACAGGTACTTAAACACCCTCGCGGCCCATCTTTCGTCCTCCATGTCACGAAGTCGCTCCTCAAACTTTATCTTGCTCTGCGCCTCCCTCGCCTCGAAAGACGACCAGCCCATATCCCCTTGTACCGCTTCATTTGTAGTTTTACTGTGGGCCCCTAGGGCCAATCTGCCTACCGCCCTCTGATTTACTTCCAGGCCCGCTTGGGTCTCTGACTTCATGCACGGAACCGAATTAGCGAAAGTTAATCCTGGTACCATGACCCCCTTCCAGACTCCCCTTACCACCTCGTATTTGCTGTATCCCCAGAGGGCTCTATGCTTCATTATAGCCGCGTTCCGTCTTCCTTTCGTCTTAAGGTGAGCCTCATGCGCCTGCGTGTAATCTTCGCTGTTGTTCAGCCATACTCCTAAATATTTATACTCTTTCACCAATGGTATTTCTACTTGCTGCACTGATACTGTTTTGTGCTCCTCGCCGTCATTAAAGACCATGATCCCCGATTTTTCTCTGCTAAAGGATAGCCCTAGGTGCGTCGCTTCTTCACCGCATATATCCATCAAGCCCTGCATACTTATCCGGTTGTCCGCCATCAACAATATGTCGTCTGCATACATTAGTCCCGGAACCCGTTGTTCCACCACCTGCCCGTTTTTCATGTAGGATAAGTCGAACCCCATCGTGCTGACTTCTAGCTTCCTTTCTAACCCCGTCATGTAGATCATGAACAGCAGCGGAGAGAGAGGACATCCTTGTTTCAGACCCTTGTAGGTGTATACAGGCCTATTGTATGTTACCCCCTCCCACACTATTTGCACTTGGTTCTCCCGGTATAGCTCCCTGAGTAAGCTAATGAATTCTGCCCCAACTCCCTCGTCCTCCAGGATACTCCAAAGCCGCTCCCTGTCTACATTATCATAAGCCGCTTTAATGTCCAGAAAGGCCAACCACAAAGGTCGGTTTTGCATTTTCGCCACCTCTATGCATTGGCTTACCACGAATAAGTTGTCGTCTAGTCTTCTGTCCTTTCGAAACCCATTTTGAAGCTCCCCTAATATCCTATTTTCTTCCACCCACTGCTCTAGTTCGAACTTCACTGCCTGCATTGCTAACCTGTACAGCACTGACGTGACGGTTACTGGCCTATACGAGCTTGGGTTTGTCCTGACTCCTTTGCCCTTGTACACTAAGTTCATCCTGCTCATTTGCCACGCGGCTGGTATTGCCTTTTCTTCTATCCTTGTTCTGATGGCTTGCAGTAGCTTTCCCTTGCTCTTTGGTCCTAACTGGTTAATCAACTCCATCGGTATCCCATCCGTGCCTGCCGCGGTATTCTTGGGGACCTTTTCCTCTGCTCTTTTCCATTTCAGCTTGTCCCCATCTATCTCCAGACCTTTCGGCCTACCCGCCGCGACATCTCTGTGTCGCTGCGGGGCCTCTTCATCTACCTTACCGAACTTCTCCGTGATGATTTTGTGCAGGTATGCTAATGCTTCCTCTCCCTTGAGCATCTGTCCCTGCTCGTTTTCTATAGTACCGCCTTCTGTGGGACTCGTACGTTTCCCTAATGCCTGCACATGGTTCCAAAACCTTCTCGGCGCGTCTCTACCCCTTCCTCGTATTTGCGTTACCCATCGCTCGCTGTCCCCCTTTATTTTCGCCTGCACTAATTGCTGCACTTCCTGTTTCATTTGCTTATACTGCTCCCATTTTAGGTCCACCTCCTCCTGATGTCTCCCCATCCTCTTGGCCTGCCTGTGCTCTCTAGACGCCTGTTTACGCCTCTCTATCGCCGCCTTTATTTCTTTGTTCCACCAGCTTTTGGGTGTTTTTTTTCCTCTCCATCGGTTGGACCCCTCTGCCTTGACTATTTTTTCCTGCATAGTCTTGATGAGCCTGTCATATTCCCACTCTTCTCCAGGATTTATTTCTATGTCAGCCTCAATGCTTTTGGCTATATCCGCACTTTGTTTGCTGTTTAACTTTGTGCGCTGCTCCGGTCGACCCGTTTTTTCGCCCCCCAGTTTCCCAAAACTCAGGTTTATGCGCTTGTGGTCACTGCCCAGACTGTGGCCCCCTTCCTCATCTATGGTCATGCCATCCAACCATTCATAAAGTCCCTCTGAAATAAGGCAGTAGTCAATACTCGACTGTCTCCTACCACACTCCCACGTTATTTGACCCTCGCATTTTTGTTCCCTATTTACTATGATCAGCTTCTGGTACTCACACATATCTAGCATTAGATTTCCGTTGAAGTCGGTGTACCCGTCTAGATCTTCAATGTGGGCGTTCATGTCCCCTACCAATAGTACCTCCCCAGAACGCTTCAAATCTTCGATGTCCTTTTTCAGACACGCCACCAGTTTTTTGTTTTGTTCTTTGCTATCCTTACCCGTCCACAGGTAAGACACCCCTAAAGCCATCTCTCTACCCTCCACTATCCCTTTCATCCACACATGTTCTTTACAGTCTTCTTTCACTCTCTTCCAATTAGTCCCCTGCCGTACCAGCATACCTACTCCTCCGCCTTTTCTCAATCCAGCCGTCCTGTTACAACCTTCCCATACATACTCTCCGATTACCGGAGGTTCCTCCAAGTCCCTCAGGTGCGTCTCGGTCACAGCGTATACCTGGATATCTTCCTCTTCTAGCTGCTTAGTAATCTCCATCCACTTCTCTCTTTTCCTGCCACCCTGCATGTTTATGTACGCGATATTCAGTTTTCCCCCTCTCTTCTTTACACGCCGTCGTCGTCCCTTTCGTTTGTCTGCACCGATCTGCACCGGCCCCGCTATCTCCCTTTGCTCCTTGCATTTGCAATCGCATACGAGAGGAGCGCCACCTTTCGGAGCCCACTAAAATCTCCGGGATCATGAAACTGTGCGCCACACCTTCAGCGTATAGAAAAATTCGTAAAAATTAAACAAAAAGGTCCTAGGGCCTTCAGATTCTGATATAAAACGGCTTATATTACCCTTAAAAATAATCTTCCCAGCAATACATTTCCGTCCCTAGCAAGTTCCTAGCAATACATACATACATAGCCAACTTTTAGGGAATCATTAGGATCTCTGTTTTCGTAATCTGGCTTTCCCACATTATTAATGGAAAAGCCAGCTTACAGTGAGGCATGACACAGGGAACTATTCCATCCAGGGACGGAGTACTACTACAGAAAAAATCCCGAAAAAAATTACATGACAACTATCCCTAAACGGCTCCACCATTACGCATAGTTTCATTTACTTGTTATAATTAGTTCATAGTCAAGTTTCAAACATTACAGAATTACTGTCTGCTCTCATTACATGGCCATCAAGGAAGAGAGTATGGTTACAGAAAACGGCTGTAACTGTTGTTACAGCCGGAACTATATAAAAAAATATATGACAATTACCCGCTAAGACGACGTAGCCTTACGCACTACGACTTCGCTAGTTATCCTTCTTCACAAGGTGGAAGGACACTGAATTGTTTTCTCGGCGTTTTAGATGCAACGCATCTCATGCTCGCCCCTCTGTCCTTCCTGCGTCTGTCCGGCGTTGTCCACACAGCTGCGCCTCTCCTCCTCTCCTCTCTCCGATAGCGAACACTCTCTTCCAAACAGCTGCGGGTTGGCGCAGCGCGCTCTCACTCCGTTGCTAGGCGCTGGTGGGCGGCGCTGCGCTCGGCGCTGCGCGCGCTGCGCATGTGCAGTACTCTCTCTCTCCGCACTCTCCTCTCCTTCGGGCGCTGTGTATATAAAGCGGCATGCCGCGCTCCGGCGGTCTCAGTCGACGGTCGTCCGCCCACCTCCCCTTCACGTGAGAATCCCTGCTATAAGCGTAATCAATACGATGGAAAACGCCAATGGAACCCCCCATGAGGTGCGTTGCATCACACCAGGGTTCCCGCGAGGGGAGGTGGGCGTAATTTTTACATAATTTTTTATTCGGAAGTGTCCGTGTTTGCATGTTCCCGAGTATATGAGTACTAACATGCTTGGTGGCGCTTCTAGCAGGCAAAACAGTCGTAATAGTTAAGCTATCTGTCTACTCTCACACACCTCTAGCTGGACACTATCTTGTGTGCAAGAAAAAAAATGGACCCATCTCCCCGCGAGGGGGACTCGAGTAAATGCGTCGCATAGGGGGTGGGTGTATTGCGTTAACGTTTAGTGTTTGGGGGGTTGGTGCTATCACGTGTACACCACGCAGTTATCACGCCGCTAGCACGCCGCTGAGTCGCCAACGCACGCCGCTGACGACGTAGTTTGAACGAGTCAAGGATATAAGGCGCGTATGTAGCCTTTGATTCTGTGTCGGTTTTGTGGCGCAGTGGGAAGAGCACCATGTACCTCGCGTTCCGCCCACAGGTAGTGAATGCGTTGTATCAGCAGCTTCTTGACGTAGTTTGAATGAGTCAAGGATATAAGGCGCGTTCGTAGCCTTTCATTCTGTGTAGGCTTCGTGGCGCAGTGGGTAGTGGGTAGAGCACCATGTAGCTTGCGTTCCGCCCGCAGGGTCGTGGGATCGAAACCAGGTGCCGGTAACTGTTATTTCTTTTTATAGTGTAGGGGGGGGGGGGGGGGGGGGGGGCTGGCTGCTGCGGACGCCGACGCACGGGTGACATCGTGAGTTATACAAATGCTCTGCATTTAAAAAAAGAAGTCGGGATTTTATGTCCCAAAAAAATGTTTTGTTAGTACATCGCGTTTGTGCCTCTTTCTTCGTATTCTTCGGCTTCATTGGCCACCAGACCGGAGACCCTTCAGAACTTCGTATTGAAAATCAGACATCTGTGACACGAAACACGCACTTAGACAGGCCCACTGGGGACACTTGCCGTCGCTACTTCCTTAGAATTAGCGTGCTTCGTACATCTGATTTCCTCACGTGGTATCACGTGCTCTTCTCACGCACTACGCTTCGTGATGCTTCATGGTATTATCCGGTGTGGACGGATAACAACGCCGGATTTTCTGACTCACGAGGCATATAAGGTTTTCATGCATAACAAGAAATGCACATAAAACACACCGCTTGGGTGTGAAGCGACGCGGAAAGCCAAAGTGGCGCCCTCTAGAGCGGCGCTTTAAATGGCCTGCGTATGCGTGAAAAGGGGAAAGCTCGGACGCACGGCTCTCTTGTCTGGAATTTGATGTACGCACCATAGGATGTGACAGCAGCGCTGAAACTGTGAAACGGGTGGCTTAAAAAATAAACTCACTGCTTCTCGTGCTACTGCCTGAGAGATAAGTGACGGCAAGGTAAAAAATGATTGCCAATAATACGGAACCTCTGCGGGATGTCGTCATTGCAGTATGCTCTAAATATGAATGACAGCGAAGGAGCTAATTGGTACGAAGGTTATGAGAATGTTTTTGGAGAAACCGTTACGAGTGACGCAAATACAAACAACGAGTGAACAACTTGGCAGCTGTGGCAGCGTTGGAGACCCAAACGCAGCTTTTCTAACCAGCTGTCGTGAAAGAAAAAAAGAAAGAGGGAAGGGATGTGGGAGCTTCTGAATGAGAATTGGACAGGTCAGCCCTCAGCTGTGAGGACTTTTTCATTTTTTCGCTTGACGCTTCCGTTCGTCGCGCTGAAGCGTCGCTTTACAATAAAATTTAAAAGAGAGATTTGTTTGACGTCATACCTCTCAACACAATGACAATAATTTTTTTTATGTCGTTTCTCGTTCTCCTGCCTTCTTATTTTTGGCTGTACTTATGTTTATTGCAAACAGTGAAAATATTTTTCTTACTATTCTACGTTACCCACATCCGCTTAAGTTGTAAAAATAAAAGCGCAAGTGCTTTCAACACGGACGATGACATTTCTCAGACAGCAGAACCGTGTAGCATTAGATTCAAGAAACCGTGCGTCGTTGAAGATGACCGAAGACAATGCGAGTGTGTGTGTGTGTGTGTGTGTGTGTGTGTTTGTGTGTGTGACATGTTTCAGTAAAGAAAAACACCCTTGACGATAAGCGAAAGTGCCAATTGCCGCTCGACAGCCAGAGAGTTAAACCACGGTGCCATCGAGGCATTTTCTTCTCAACTAACCAACCAAGACTCAAACTAAAAATAAACACGAAAAACCACGTGGAAACCGACGGTTCAGTAGCGACAGCACAAAAAATAAAAAAAAAAGCGCTCTTGCACAAAAAGATTGACTGAAGGGAATTCCGTTCCTAAGAAGCGAAAAATGGAAAGAGAAAAAACTCGCAGAGAAAACCGGTGCAATTTCCTGCCTGATACAAGACGCCTTAACGACCCCTACGCACGAAGAGGAAGTTGAAAGAATGGAATAGGACCGAGAAAAGGAGAGCGTGCAAAGCGGACAGAGGAAGCGCGGGCTATCTACAACTGCACAAAAGAGCCCCATGAAGGGGGAGATGCGAATAATCATTTTTTTTTGCGTTTTTGTACAAAAAGGTACAACGCGATATCGGAACTTGAAAACACACACCCAGGCGCTGAGATATCCATCATGCCCTCCAGAGGAATACACCAGCCAGGGGGTAGGCACGGACTTTAATCAGGTTATACCTGCGATGAGAAGTGCGGAAAGCACTTCGGACCATACTCTCGATCACCGAAGATATATTCCGCCCTTCGGAAAGGAAAGTAATTCTTGTTTCTTCGCAGGTCGTTTCTGGTGGAATTTCTTTCCGCTGTATGACAGCTTGATCGAAGCGGCCTGAGGGAGTGGGAAAAAAAGTAAGATGACTGTAAACATGAACTATAAACTTAGAATCTCCAAAGGAAAGCGTGGGATTGTGTATTTTTGGTTTTATCGCCAATAGTACGCAGAGAAAAAAAAAGGAGAATCAAAAGCAGACAAATAGTCCCGAACCAAGTTATACGTCTTTCGGTACTCCACGCTGGAATTTGAAACTCTTGCACGCGGAGGACAGACACCAAGGGGACTGCCAGTTCGGCGGAGTGCTTGCGAGGTACAGAGTGCGAAGATCAGGGCAGAGGGAGAGCTCGGTAGAAGAACAGATAATTCCGCTACAAGAATGAATTATGATGACACACGTAAATTCATGGAAGAGACCCTCGAAGGTCATCGAGAGAAACCTTCTGTGAGCAAGACTACGGTCTATATGAACTGTTGTGCAGCGAGAAACTTGATGAATTTGAGAACTGCTTTGGTCAGCATTAGGGATACTTTCGAGCACAAAAGTGTCACTAAACGGAGGATTGTTAACTGTGCTGTGCATTTGGGATCCTATGGAGTGCGAAACGTGAGCAGAAATGACTAGCAAATGCCGAGATGCCTAACCGACATCCCAGACATCAAAACTGGCGACGTTCGACACTCCATCGCAGAACAGTTTACGCGTTTATAAGTGCTATTTCCTAAGCGAAGGTCTTAACAGAAAGAAAGAAAGAAAATATGAGTATTAGCACTGATTGATTGACAGGCTTTCATGAGAACATGGTGTGGGATAAAAAAGGAATGGGGGAGAGCTTATGGACCATTGAAAAGTCGAAAAGTCATATTCAGTTCTCTTACACTGCACTAGGGTTCATAAAAACACCCGGAAGAAACCTGCAACTGTTGTACAGTTTGTTCCCATTCCTTTAACTAAAGTAATCTGAGGGGAACTATAACCATCGTCCAGTTTCTGAACTTTTGCTTGGACTACTTCGAGAAGGCAAATTGAATAAGGGGTGGTAGTTCACGTATCAAAAAATCGTTAGAGTCTATTTTCTAAAGAAAAGTGCATAATTCCTTGGAGTAGCGATGTATCAATGCAAACTGTTAGTGCTCTTGTATATCATTTGTTGTGAAGGAAATTCGACATCCACCTAAATGCAGCCGTACGGCTACGAAATAAAGCTGCACACCTTCCTCCGCTTTACTTTATTCGTTATTGAGAGGGACCCTCAAAATTCTATTCGGCGAATGCGGGGCCGTATGGGGTATGCGGGAAAGTTGAAAAGTGGCGATGCGGGTGCTTGAGTGCTTATTTAGACCGTCGCAGAATATTTGATGCGAACTATAAAACAAGAAACGGTGAGGTCAATCTTGCATATAGTACCCTGCATAAATTGCGAGTGAAAATTCTGAGCGCAGTACAACTGAGGAGGCCACCAACTTGCGTTAGACAAGTGATGAGGTAACATGGCATTACTTCTGGAAATATGTGGGGCATTTTCACGCAATTTGCGCCGGTATTTAAAAAGAGGAATGTTGAATTATCCACTGGCGTAGTAATATTCTATACATATTTTCATACTTTGGGTAATTAGCTAATTAGATGGTATACACTATTACGTTTTAATGATTGGAGCTGGCAGAGTTTTGGACTTACAAGTTTTTACTGCGCAAAAAATGACTAAAAAAACCCTGAGCACAGCGATTGCCGTAAAAGGTTGATTGCTCTAGTTTTCTCGGCGCGTTAACCACGCATCTCAGTGCGTACCACTGGATATAACTGTATCGCGCCTTTGGTGTCGAGCTGCAGTTGTCAAAGCGGGCGTTCGGCCACAATTTTTTAGTGCAGATAAACTTTTCCTTGTGTCCATCAAGCTCAATAAATTCTTTGTCACAGACAGTGATTCTTACATAAAATCCAATAGTATGAGTATTTTCCGCCAATGCGCACCTTCGGAATTAAGCATTTGGTGTGTAACTTATTTGATTTAGTGTGTCGTAGACGGACACTTATTAACTAACGTAATAGTGGGCGGTACTCGTCAACTCGAGTGGTTAATGGTCCCTTCGCCGGTAATAAATCAAACATTTAGAACTTTTACCCCAATACACCTTACAGTCCGCATTTAAGTAAAAAAAAAAGAAGTTAGGAAAGACATATATTATACAGGAAGCCACATAATTTGGATTTACAAGCGAAGGTGCCGGGCTCAGGAGAGCAGAAAAGCCCACCAAAACATTGTAATGGTTTGTACTACGAAATTTGCTTTGACAAAGATTTTCAGTGGAACAAAATGTTGTAAAATATCCTGCCAGAAACGCTGCTGTATAGGGCTTTACTTTAACGAATTAGGTTTAAATTGAACAATTTTAAACTAACTACACGTGTTTGGTTTCTTGTACTTAGTTAACTTATTTTTTGCGTTTAATTCTGGACTGTATTGCTTCACGTGGAGATCAGCTTGGGAGTTACGCAACTCTCAGAACAACTATTCCGACTTGAGCAAAAATCAAAAATGGACGAAATAAGCGTCAACGCACACAAAAAGGAGCTAGCCCCTGAGGACCTACTGAAACGAGGCAGAACAAGTGCGAATTACGTAAGTCAATTTACGTAATGAACACGTGCGAGCGGCTAAGTGGCTAAGACTTTTTGCTGCAGCACCCAGGCGGTTGCGAGTTTCATTCCAGAGCACGGCGCTTTTTCCGCCATTTTTAAATGAACGCAAGAAGCAAATGTACGCGAGATTCGGCTCTCGTTAGGGAACATCGGCTAGCGAAAATTAACAGAGAGCCCTCCACAATGGCTCGCATCGCAACACAATGAACCGTTTCCCACAAACTGCGCGTTGAATTTGAAATCTTAGACTAAAGCTTCCGGCTCGGTCAATCTAGCCCTATTTTTATAGCACATACGTCTACCCTACTATACTTGAATGCGTACTCTAACTACCAAACACGTGTCGACAGGCTGGCAGCTTGTTCCCTATGGAAATCCTCGGGAGTGCGACATCCTGTCGAACAAAGAAGGGGAGAAGACCGCTGCTGGAAGGCGGGTCCAGTCGGGCGAGCGCCATATCGTCCCTCTAATCGGCCGGTAGAACGTTGGGGCAAAGAACAAGTCCACCGACGGGACGGCCGCCGGCTTACATCATGCTTCTCATTGCTTATGCCAATCCATGCCCCGGGCGGAGGCCGCCACTGCACGCCCCCGTTGGCGCATATAATTCGTACTGGGCCCGCTACCCCCCGTGACGCAAGCACCACGCTCTTCCGAGCGATAACTTATTCAACACGTTTTTATAGCGCACCGGGAGGAATCTGAATGAGACGGCCGAACACACGGGCCGTCAGGCTTCGCCGGAGAAACCACTGCGCATGCGCGAAGGAGGCGGGCGTCTGTAACGACGCCGAAGTACTGGGCTCGGTCTCCTTTGAGAATTGAGGTATTCAAGTTCTTCAGAAGGTAGCGGTGATAACAGCGTGGTACATGTATATATAACAGGCGCTGTCCCACTAAGCTGCTGCTTGCATAAGCAGAAACAGGGTCGTCGAGTTCCATAAGACTTGCAATCCTTTGTTCCTGCCAGGCGACTTGCATCAACGCCTTCCAGGCAAGCAAGCCTCCGCTCAGCAACCAAATTTCCGTACTTTAGCTGTTACTATAGCAAAAGCTAAAGATTTTATATTTCAGCTGTTATTAAGTAACATTTTTTAAAGAAATATTTTAACCATTTAGTATATAAGTATTTTAACCAAGCGGTCAATACTAATCATTTTATTCGCTGTCTTGTCAACCTTGAAACAAGCTTTAATAAAGCCCCCGAGGTTGGTCGGAGGTATGTACCTGCCCTTTGGTTGTGGTATGCACGTACCTATGTATGAATTTGGTATGTATGTATTTACACTTAGTAATACGCAAACGAGCCGTGTATCAACTTGATTTACGCTTGCTCACAAATGCATCGTGCAGGTCCTTATCTATTTTTCAAAAGATCTACAGAGCGGGTCGTAGCACCGAGGTTTGAGCACTTCACACAAGGCAGATGAGAGTCTGTGAACCTCGTTACAAATGGACACCGTCGGTGGTTGCGACATTTTTATAATACTGTATCGTGATTGGTTCAGAATTTTAAAATATACAGTTTTCTTAGTGGGATAGAAGGCATTCGGTCAAAAAACTAATGCATTTCCCCACAGAACGGCTGGTCGACCAAAAAGATCTGATAAGATGTCTCGACACACGGAGAGTGCGTTGGACCGGTCTTGCACTCTGTCAAAAGGGTTACTTGAAAATCGCGAAAAAGGAACGGTTCTAGACAAGACAATACACGCATCGATCGTGAAGAAGGATAACAATAGTATATACCTTTATCTCATAAACCACGTGTCGGTATACATTTAGATTAGCAGGTTCGTTTACTTAGTGCGCGAAAAATGGTCGCAGGGGTTCCTTCTCCGTTTGCGATTTGAGCCTTCGAAAGTTTGACGATCAATCGGACGCGCTTCTAGCGAAGGTTTTGGTGCACTTTCGACGCAGTTTTGATGCGACAAAGCCTTCGCGCTTCTCTCAACTGTCTTTACGAAGGGATGGTAACGTTTTTTTTATTAAACGATACTGCCTCCTGAAATAACTTTAAAAAAATTACGACCTGCTGCTTCCTGCTTGACCACTGCAGGATATGTGACGTCCTAGTGTCCTTGGTAACACCATGGGTGCTTACACGTCGACAACGTTCTCCGTCGCGAACACGTGTACGATCGCGGGGAGCCTCTGCATGGTCTTGAGCGTTGTTCGGTCGTCTCATAGTTCGCGCAGTAGCACGATGCAACGACGCTCCGCTGAACCGACGAGAGTACGTTCCCTTGCATCAAAGGCGACGGATAGCAGGTGGCAAGCAGAGAAACTATGTGATCGCAAGAGTGGACGTGATTGGTTGAACGCACTGCAACTCATCCGCGACAACATAAATGCTCAGTGAACGGATGACAGTATTACGTACGCAGCTGCTAACACTGGTCTCTCTGCTGAAAATAAGGCAATGTTAGTTAAGCGCGTTCGCCCTGTTCGTGTTTCGGCGGATACGAGGTTCATCAGGTGCAACGCGCCCACTACTGCTGGCACTCTCAAAAACAACACGGGTGGGTCTGCATTTCTATTTTTATAGTGAAATGTAGGACTACAGTTGTCACTAGATGAGAAAAGTACAAGAAAAAAAGAACGACTGATTTCTAGAGAATCAAAACGACGGACAAAAATAGAAGAGTTCGGTTCTGTGAAGGCGGCTCGCCGAATGGTGACATCGACATCGCGGCGTTGCCCTGGAACGGGGACTTAAATATATGGTTTAATATGTGGCTGTCAGCACTGCGATGTTCAGCAGTTCGTGGTTAGGGCCCCCCTCGGGAGTTCAGATATATAGCAGCAATCTTAATACAACGTCAAGCAGCCAGACCGCGATTCGGCTTTCCGAGCGTCCCTGATTGATGGCGCTGCCGCAAGCACTCACCTAAGTATGCTCGTACACGGGGCGAGCTTAGATCGACCGGTCACTCACCTCGGCACGTGCGCAGCGTTTATAACCAGATGGCGCCAGTTACCCGGAGTGTGGCAGCAGCGGTACGCTAACATCGCCTCCACGCATTGCGCCTGAACAGGTCATAGCGGCGCGAGAGCTGCCTGCGCGCGCCGAAGCGATATGTCGAACTTTCCAAAGGTTCGGTGTTCAACTATCATGTCCCACGCACCTGTCGTCATGTCATATATAGTCTTTGTTGTTGTTGTTGTTGCTGTTGTTCCTTATGTGTCTTGGTTTTTATTCCTGGATTTATGTTCCTTGTCATCTTACTGCAACCTCCCCCCCCCCCCACCCAAAAAAAAAAGTAACCGACGCATTATTTGTCATAGCTACTGCTGAATAATGTGTAACCTCCTGCATAACGTGTATATTTATGTGCACATGAAGTTATCGGTGCAAAAAAAAAGGAAACGGGGAAGCAAACGAAGTTACAAAGGGTGCTGTCAAGAACGAAAAAAATTAAAGCTCCTTTCTTAAAAAAAAAAAAAAAAAGATGGTTAAAACGCGAAGCTTTCACCCATGCAACCGGAGTGAATGTCAAAGTCCAAAATCTGGACTGCTTCAACTATGTCAGAATGGTGTAATCGCATAGACCTCGGCTTCATAACGCAAGGGAACCAAAGTTTGATTCCGAACGCGGGAAGTGTTTTTTCTTTTTCTTGTGGTGCTGAATGTGCTTTCGCTTATCATCATCATCGTTTTGTGAGACCCATTGTTTAAGTTGGCCTTTCTGCACATTTTATGCGAGTGCCCACGTTACTCGCCTGAAAGAAAGAAGCTGTCGTCAGCACTGAGGAACCTGGCCTCTCGGCGGCCATTTTCGGAGGAGAAGATTCTGTGCCTCTGGACCTCTCTGTCATCCGCTCAGAAGGCGACTAAGGAACTCTTACGCTTTCTACGGATGTATTGGACTGGTATCGGAGCGCACGCCGCTCTATGCCGGGCCCGCACCCGCTGCTCTCGCGGGAACAGGCGGTGCTCTATAGACAGTTGCAAACGAACTCGGTGCTCACGCCGGCGCTCGCGCGTTACATGTGCCCCGACGTCTACGACAGCGAAAAGTGCAGTGTGTGTAAGAGTGCTACTGCTACGCTGACTCACGTGTTGTGGGATTGTGAACTGAATCCAGAAGAGGCGGCTGCCTACCCAGGCAGGCTGCCGAAGGACATTCCTAGAGCCGTGTTAGCACAGGGCTCAGTGCAACAGTTACAGGCGGTCCAGCGGATCGAGGCAGCTCTCGCTCGCCAAACGCGCAGGGATGCATCCCACGCGATCCAGGGGCTGAAGCCTCGCGGAGAGCGTTGGATTCCCCGACGTAAGCGACGGGACACGACTTGATGACTGCCCCCACATAGTCAGGTAGCAAGAGGGCCCTGCGTGGCACCCTGCTACCTCCGCCGGAGACTTCAATAAAGTTCACTTCTCTCTCTCTCTCTCTCTACGGGCGACAAACTTAAACACCAGACTATAGACTGAACGCCTCCAGTGTCAATCAGTGTCAGTGCTTCAGCGCTGGGCATACGTGTCTACTCCAACCTTTCTTCATTCTTTCTTTTCTCTTTTTTGCCTATTTTTCCTTTCCCACGTGCATGATAGCAAACTAGGCTCTAGCCAGGTTAGCTTTCCTGCCTTCATTTTACACCCTTCATTCCTTCCTGCAGCGCGTTTTCGCGCACGGTCGCTATCACTGCGGCACAGAAAGCTTCTCTTCAAGAAGGAAGGAACTCGTATGCTGTCGGCATTCAAAAATTCTGATCAGTTGTGCTAAATCAAAGGTGGCGAAGACAAAGTGCGACATACAAGGGGATTTAGCAAGTATCGAGAATGCCTTTACGTAGACAGGTATTTTCTAAAGGACGTACACGCCGCTCGTGAAAAAAATAGAAGATCCCGCGCCCGAGCAATATTTGAGTCATTTTTCTACTCTATTAAGCCAACACTATTGTTATTCTTGTTCTCACATTTTAATATACCGAGTTTGTGTGCAAATAGCATTGAAATAAGGCCGAAAGAAGGGGCATGGGAGGGTCGCAGCGCTTAGGAAACTTCGGGGGGGAAGGGGGGGGGGGGCGGGGACACCCCAGAACGTCCCCCCCTCCACCCCTGGCTACGCGCCCCTGGCAACAAGCGTTGCGCGAATATACATAGTATTCAAAGCACAACTTAGTCGTGCCGTCCATGCACCCATTTAAAGAACAAATTGCAAGGAAATCGGCGAATATTGCAAGCTTTCCGGCATTTTTTCTTACTGCCTGCGCATTGGTGCGACAGATTAGGGACAAGAGATAACAACAGCCCGCACTGGTGCCCTCCGAAAAAAAAAGCCAATAAAAGGAAATAAAAGGAGAGTATAGAGCACGGTGCTGCGTTTGGGAAAGAAATCACGTCTGCACCGAGGCCCGGAACAGCCGTTCACTGTGATCCGCTTTGCGCGTGGCATCACTCGGCGGCTTTCTCTCCCACTCTCCGGGCGTTGGGGCGGGACAAGCAATACTATTAGTGGCGCCTCCTGGGTAGCTTCCTGCATTTTTGAATCTCATCGGGCCCACGTCGGTATACACTAATAAGCTTGGTTGGCCTTTCCGTAAATCCAGACGCTCGCAGCAAAGAGGTCTATACCGCGGATAGGCACTGTCCGAACCACGGAGCAAGATAATATCTTGCTCCGTGGTCCGAACTACTGCACCGGAATAAACAACAGGTTTGTAGATTTCTGGCGTCGTATGCGACGCTCTTGTATGTTACGCCGCAGTTCCCAGGTATGCACGAGTTACTGCCTTCGCAAAGGAACAGTAACAGTTCCCTTTCTGTAAAGGCACCTTCAAAAGGGTTCATAATTCGTGTTTAGCGAATAGCTTTGAATCTACTCGGAGGTTTATGCAAGGCTCCTTCCTTCTTTTGGCATGCCCCCCGCCACTCCCAATGAATGTGGTTAGTGACCAGTGATAGCTTTCTTTTTATCTTTTAGATGTTTAACAGTCTTTGGACTCCCTCCCCATCCCCTCTGAGCAGCGCTATGGCTTCTCGCCCGCTGTCTGATAACCTTGTTGACGTGATTCCGGCCTAGTTGGCCTATTTTTAACAATTTTGAATTTGAAACGTGGTTTTCGACAGAGTCTTACAATTTTTTTATATTCGGGAAGCTTATATGGGAGTCAAGATCCATTCCTTTTAGTGCAAAGCCACCCGCCTTCCCCTCCCCCCCCCCTTACCACGGTGTCTTTCCCCAGTTATCCCACCCTTTTTTTGTTGTCACGGCCCCCGCGGCGAAGAAGAATTTGGCTTCTTCTGCTACAACATCTGTACATGGCACATTGTAAAATTGCCTTCCCTGCATGACACCAAAGCTAAATAACAGTCAGGGAACAAGAGTACAGGCGAGTTTTCAGAAAGTTTGAAATATCGTCCTTTCCCGCAACCACACAGACCACAATCGCCTTTTCTCGCTCGCTCCAGCTATCAAAAAGTTGCTTCACCGTTCTACGGCCGCTTTGGTAGCATAGAAAGCGGTAATAAATTACAAGCGTGAGAGATCGTTAAAACATCCGTTGCATGCAAAAAGATGTCTCAGCTAAAGGGTGCTAGAGACAAACCCAAACCCCTTTATGGATGTGCCGCGTCTACAAAAAATATACAGTAGCGAACAAGGATAAATCGGGCGCGCGGAAGGCTAATATCGATGAACTTGCTCCGGCATGTGTTGACTCGCAAATAGGAGGAGTCATGAAGTCAGCTTTGTACTTCTGTAAATGTCTGCGACCAGCACACGCAGGCACGCATACACAAGTACTTGTACGTGCAAGCACACACATGCTGACACACGCACGCGCGAATGAATTGAAATGCCGCCAGTAATGGACAAAATATAATTACACGTGTGCGAATATTCGAAGCTTCGAATGCTTCACGAATAGTGTTTGCTATTCTATTCAATTCCCAGTGGAGTTTTACTCTTCGGAGTATTCGAATATTCGAAATCTACAAACGATGATGATGATGGTGATGATGATGACGATTGCTATTGGTTTCCCCTTTGCATCGAAGTGATGACGTGGTGATGATAACACAGCAGTGAAAGCTAACTTTGCCGCACGACATGCAAACTTTCAAGCTTCGCCACGCAACTCTCTTTTTTGAGTTTGCTTTTTTTGCACAACGGCAAAGCCTTGAAAGAAAGCGTAACGTGCTGGCCTTGCACAGAGCAAATGTGTGCTAACTCTGCTTTACACTCATGCACAAATGAAACACGAACACGAAAATATGAACCCTAACACACAAATAGCGCGATTTCTTTCCGTTCAAGTGAAACTGCCGCAGGCCCTTATTTCAGTAACAAAGATTGAAAATGTGCCTTTCGAAATATATTACTATCCAGCCATTATTTTATCTCCACTATCAATATTTTTATTATTTTCTGTGTTGTAGTTCATGTTTTCATGTTCTCATTTCATTTCTTCATGACCGTGCGTTAACTGAAGTGAAGAAAAAATACCACGTATGCAAAATGTTTAAGATGAAATTAGTTTTTTTTTTTTGCTATACAGTGTCATGAGTGAGAGCTATTACGTATTGGCTGTGCTTGTAGTAAGGTCATGCTAGCGCCTAGTACGTCTATGCAAAGCCACTTTAACACGAAAGTGTTTTATTCCGGGATTCACGATTTAATTTACGTCATATCGGTCGCGGAATTGACGCCAGTACAACGAAGCAAGCGGCCTGTAAAGGGTGCACCTCTGCACACGATGTCTTCTTGCGGAGAAGCAACCTTGAGTATTAAAGAGTACGTTATACTTAGGGTTGTTCGTTTTCGGGTTTTATATTTTAACTCCAAAGTGTTTTATGCCGGGATACACCAAGATTTCACTGACGTCATATCCTTCCCGGAAATGACTCCAGTACACCTTTGCGGAAGCAACCCGCCAGCAGGACATCGCTCGCCAAACACACCCACAAGACAGCCGCTGACCCGCAAATCATGCTCAGCTGCAGATTTCGCTGAAATTTCACGTTCGTGTTTTACCGATTCCTATGGCACAGGAATCAACCACAATTTTCTCTTGACTGGATGGAGTCACGCCAGAGATGTACGCGTCTTATTTTTACAGTATGTTGAGAAACCGACGTTGCGTCATAATTTTTACGCCAAATCTGGTGATCAGGTGCTTTTCCATCTTGTCCTACTCATTTATTTTTATTTTTGTGTCATTTTACTATCACGCGCTACCACGATCGGATGTGTCTAGTCTCTACTGCCTAAGCTACCTTCGTTTTTAGAATCTTTGTACATATTAGAAAATCCCTACACGCTAAAGCAAATATATTTCTATTCGAAAATGTTTCATTCGATTCGCAGTCAACTTTTACTATTCGCATTCCAAAACATTCCTTTCCATTCGCAGTCAATTTTAATTATGAGCATGCGATTTGCATTCTTAAATTTGGAATTCGCACACCTTTAAAAGCCAGCCTAGATTGGCCCTGCCGATTCCGCCTGCTGTTGTCAGAGCCTCGAATGAGAGCAGTAAAGTAAGCGATGAACATATGATAAATTCCAGCACTGTGACAAATATTCATGAAAAACTGCCACACGAAAATAGCGTGGAGCGTTATTTAAAGTGCGAAATAAAGGCTGCAACGACGCCAACCTAATCATGCTGTCGTCGAGAGATCCCCCAGAGGAGAGCGCCGGTGTGTTCTTCGAGACAGCACTTCCCGGAAAGGCGGTATTTAAATTCATAACGGTGCAGCGAGGCTTTCCAGGAAACGGCAGCCACAGACGCAAGCGCCGATGACGTACTCCTAGGGCCTTTCACTAAAACTGCAAGTGCAGTCGAAACTGGGACCATGCCTCGCAACTCGGTATTAAAAATGGAAGCGCGCTCAGATCGATCTGGGGCACCGTTCGATCGAAGATATATTTTGGAAAGGGTGTTCCCGTCGCCCCCTTTCCGTTTCTCAGAAGTTTGGTGCGACGAAAATATCCTGTTAGCAGCCAAAGAAAGGAAGGTTTTAGAAGGGATATGAATATTAGGTTTGAAGAGAGAGAGAGAGAGAGAGAGAGAGAGAGAGAGAGAGAGAGAGAGAGAGAGAGAGAGAGAGAGAGAGAGAGAGAGAGAGAGAGAGAGAGAGATCTTTAATGAACACTGGTAATCTTAGCGATAGCGATCATGTTCAAGAACGTGATGCGCAGAGGAACGGTAAGTTATTCACAGCGACAGGTCGGGACCTGTGTGTTGCAGGTACTCTATCGGAGATCAACCAGTCGTGACGAAAGGCCTGAAGAGAGCCGAAGCCTGCTGCTTGCTCCACCGAGTAAGAACAGACTCATCCCGCACAACAGCTTGGCTACATAAAATCAACATTGCCACTGGTGACATTGATCACTTCATTATGAACTGCCCCAAAACCAACCCTGAGCGGACGAACTTTTTTCGTGATCTCCAGAAGTTAGGAGTGCCCCATGCTACATCGGAGGAAGTTATTTTTCCTAGGGACCACTGGATTGTGCGAGGAGAAGTGTCTTATCTCCTACTGTGATTCTTGCAGTCCGCAGGACTAAGTGAGGTGTGGTGACATTGTTTCTCTGTTATTTTAGGGCTAAGTGAGGTGTGATGACTGAGAGTCTCTGATATTGTATTGGGGGCGATTAGGCGGAGCAATTGCCGACAGCTATGCAAGACTAAGTCCGCCTCATTCAGCAATACTTACTACTACTACTACTACTACTTTTGTAGCCCGTAAATCACGTTTGGGACACGCCCATGCTCTAAAACGTCCTTCAGCTGAATGTCCGCGGAAAGCGGCAGTCCCAAAGACACTGCGAGGGACACTCTTTGAGCCCTGAATCGAGCACATTCACAGAGTAGGTGGTGGAGGGTTTCTCGCACATCACAGTGTGCGTAGAGCGGCGACGTAGCTTGTTTGAAGAAATGCTTTCTGTAAGCATTGCACAAAACAATGTATATTGCCGTAACGCGGTGGAGACGCCATATGACCACGGGCGTACGTAACCCATTGCTTTCACAGCAGAGCTGTTTAGGCTGAGCTTTGTTCGTCCATCGCACTAAAAAACCTCGAAGCCTCAAGAAAAAATTGTGTTTAGGCAGGTCCCGGAAATCGAACCAATGACCTTCACACCGTGAAACTGGCCACCTAACCACTGGCCCACCTCAAAGGCCTCAGGAGTATGGGGTCAGCAGCTGTGGGGAACAATGACATGTGCCGCCAATGGGGGGAAAAAAAACGCCTGCCGTCGTCAGAATCCAACCTGGGCCCCTGGCGTAATTAAACCGCTGTCTATACTCCTGAGCTATCATCGCATTCCGGACGCTCAGCATTTTCTTTGGGTTCGTAGCGCGGGCGTTGGCTTTGGACTTGGCCGCGGCTTCCAGCGCCTGCTAACGCGGTCAGCTTTAGGGGAGATGTGAAAGCCTGCGGACGAAACGATACGCGCCTGCCAAAGATGGAGAACTTTCGGCGGCAAGAAGGAAGGAAGGAAGAATGTAGAAGAAAGGCAGGAAAGTTAACCTGGCTAGAGCCTAGTTTGCTATCCTGCACGTGGGAAAGGGGAAATGGGCAAAAAAGTTAGAGGAAAAAAAGAGGAAAAGTTGGACCAGACACGTATGCCCAGCACTGAGGCACTGACAGTGATTGACACTGGAGGCTCTTAGTTCGTCGCCCGTAGAAAACGTAATAGTTCCTTAGTCGCCTTCTGAGCGGATGACTGAGAAGGCCAGTGGCACAGAATCTTTCCCTCCGAAAATGGCCGCCGAGAGTCCAGGTTCCTCAGCGCTGACGACAGCTTTTTTCTTCCAGCCGAGTAGCGTGGGCACTCGCATAAAACGTGGCGTATCGTCTCCGATGTGCCGCACGTTTCGCACTCCGCCCTTGCTGCCATTCCTATTAAAGGGGTCCTGAAATACCTTCCGACGATGCATGGATGTATATGTAACCAAATAAGACAATGTATTAGCAATCTCCTCCCGCAAGAATTTTGTTAAAGCGATGAGTATTAGCTGAGAAATCGTAAATCAAAAACCGCGCATTATCGTCGCGCCGCGTTTCCTCCTCTTTTCAACTGTTGACGGCGCGCGAGCACTCCCTCCCATGATGCTGCGCTAGTCAGCGGTGACGTACTTCCGCATTACGCTCCTCCGACTGCCGTCTGCTACGGGCAAGTTTTGTTGACACCATGAATTCCGCACTCCGCTCAAGGATGGATAAGCGAACGAAAAATCTGGCCGCATGTGTGCGGTGGCCTGGCCTTGCCCTTTCGCGGTGTGCGTTGCTGCAGTGCAGCACGTGACTTTTAATCGGCGGCGAACTCGCAGCCGCTCGGGGTGGATCGTGCGCTCGGTCCCTTTCATGCACCGCGCACTGTTTATCCAAAAAGCGCCGTATCAGATGTGGCCCCGCTGGTGCCGGGTCTTATTTTGCGGTGGTGGTAATTCCTGCCGGCGCAATGTGAAAAAGACATTTTAAACTGTTACAGAACCCGTGCGCAAAACGCTTCAATCATGTGACCAGTTCAGCTTGGGGCGACGCGTGGTGGAGAGCGGCAACGTTGGCAAAACATGATCCGGCGCGGCTCTGAGCTTTCTAGCGCTGGAGCGAGCGCCTTTCTTTGACGATCTCAAACATCGGTTGCCTTGGCAACAAGGCACAAACCGCCCCAGAGGTCAGTTACGCTTGCGTGATCCCGGTTCAGCTCGGGGCCCCACCTCGCGACATGTGGGCACTGCAGTCGTACCACTCACTCTCATTAGGAAGTGTGAGATGCGTTTGGCATTACAGGAGGCGATGGTGTGTGTGTTGTGGACGCCTTTGTTTCGCGATGAAATGCGACGTTGTGCTTCTGCGGGTGGATAGTGCTTCCCATGGTCTGGATTATCTTTCTCGAGCGACGTACGACTCAACCTCGCATGGGGTATGTGCAGTGTGCGTGGCTAAAAGCCATCTCGGCTTGCGCGCCAGAGTTAAGTGACTTGCTGTTCGTCCCCGCAAACCGCGCGCGAGGTGAGTGCCGAATTTACGACGGGCAGGAGGAGGCAACCCATCGTCTGTCAATCGCGGTTCAGACTTGCAACGCATGTTGTGACGTTGTGTTCGTTCGAAACGCATCTCTGGATTGTTTTGAAGTGGAAAAAAATGTATCCGTCAAACCCGGGCATTCGGCTCAGGGCGTTCTCTGCGATTGCACGAAAGAAGTGCCACGGGGCTTCAACGTTTTCTTTATGGAACGTACTCCGGTAAGAGAATATCCATGTCGTGTTATGGCCGTGTTGCATTCAACACGAACGGTTAAGCGTTTGTTTACACTTGTTTCGTTCGTCGTAAAATGTCCAAGCACTCCGGCACTACGCTGGCAGATCAGCCGGCGAGTCGACGCTGAGCAGACGACTCATCTCTTTGCCGGAAGTGCGTGAAAAAGCCGCCCAATAGCAGGATGTCTAGCTCATGACGAACATCGGGGAATCGATGATGTAGACATGTGAAGATGGCGGCGTCCAAAAACACGAAGGAAAGGGTGAGAAAAAAGCGACAAACTTTGCAACAAAAGTGTGAGCTTTCCGCTGCTCGTAAAAGAGTTATACTTGGCCCAGATGACCTTGACGACCCAATATAACGATTGCTCTACTTCATTTAGTGTGCTCAAAATGCCTTTCAGGGCCCCTTTAAGTACGAGTAAGCATTTGTGAATGCCACCCCCAGCCAGAGACGGCAAAGAAGAGTTGCGTCAGACCGTGGGAGGCCTAGTGGAAGGGGACGTTGCAGGTGCGGGTCAAAGGCACAAATGCGTGCGCATGTGAAATCTTCTGGAGACCATTGGGAGATAGCTGTTTCTCGGGCCAGAATGCGGAGGACCCTAGCTGCGTCCGTCCTAGACAATAATTTAAATCCATGTGAGGTGCAACAGCCAGGTCTCCGAAGAAGGGAGAAGAGCGGCCGCCAGCTCTGCTGTTTCTCCAGCCTTGCACCACTAGTCCAAGCTGCGCCAATTTTTGGGGGCGAAGTCGCTTAGGAACTGCGGCTGTTGGCGTCTAGTGTCGTCGTCGTCATCGTCGTTGTCGTCGTAATCATCGTCTCATGTAGTCACGGTACTACATTACCGGGAAACTCCTTTCCGCCTCGCGCTAGAACGTAACGCGTACTAAAAAAACACCGGGACACTCGTTTACTTCTAGCGCTAGAGATCTTCGTGCTTCAAAGAAAAGACACGAGATTTTTACAGCAAAGTTCTATACGTCTGCCCCCAAACGGGTTCATCTCCGTTGGCAAAAACGCCAAGGGGCCAAGAATGCACTTATACACTGTATGCTTCGCCCCTCCCCAGGTTTCACGTTAGTGGAGATGGCCCGAGATTTTTTTTTTTATGTGAAAACAAACAATGTCATTTTAGTAAAGGTGAATTTAGAAATAGCGGTAAGACTTACTGTTGGGCACATTGTCAGGTGATTTTGGAAAGACGCAGCGAAAAGTCGAGTAGCGGAGAGGAAAAGACGACGGGACACAAGCGCTGTCAAAGACAAAGATTGAGAGAGTGACGAAAACAGCAGACACGCCATGGCCTCGGTCTGTTAGATCTTGGATGCATTCCAAATCTGCAAGCCGACAGCTGAATAAGCGGAAACACGGATAACCGTCAGCGTGAGTCACACTCCTATTCTCGCGAAACTGGTCAAACGAAGGTGTCGAGAAGGCAAAATAAAACATATGCAACCTTTACTAACACCTTTCACAATAATCAATGTTTATCGACACCGGCTTGATAAAATGGCTTGAAATAATTGAATTATGGAGGTAAACGCGCCGACGCTACACCTAGGCTATGAGCCACGCCGTAGTGGAAGGCTTCGACTCAATTTTGACTACTTGATATCAAACGTGCACCGAAATCTCGACACATGGGTGTTCTTGCTTTTCTCCTCCATCTGAAAAGCGGCCACCGCGGCAGGGCCGAGCCTGCATCCCTTGGCTCAGCAGCACAACGCCTTAGTCACCGAGCCCCCGTGGCGGGTGGCTTGATAAGATGTAATATCACACGAAAAGGAAAGGATGTCGTTCGTTTCCCATCGGTCGACTTCCCTGAAGTTGCAAAATTCCGAACCCCCTTCGCTTGATAGATTGTCGGGTTTAACGCGCCGATGCAACGCACGCGATGAGGCGCGCTGTAGTGGAGGGCTCCGGATTACTTTTAACCAACTGGGGATCTTTAACGTGCGCCGAAATATCGTACACACGGGCGTTTTTGCTTTTCGCCTCCACCAGAAAAGCTGCCACAGCGGCCGGGAGTCGAACGCGCGTCCGCGTGCTCAGCAGGAGAATGCCTTAGCCACTGAGCCACCATGGCGGGTGTGAACCTGCATTCGCTAGGTGCTAGAAAGGGTTGCTGTATAGGTGCCCAGAGATAGCAGCATTCCGCACAAAAAGCAGTGCGAAAATTTAACTATCAAGTTTGTGTTAATTTTATTGAGCCAGCTAATCATTAGATCATATAATGAGCGTGTTGAGATTAAGCGAATCAACTTAAACAAATAACTCGGTTCAGAATACAACTGTACGTCATTAAACCTGGAGCCTACGAGGGGGATACGCCCGTCGATTCCGTTGCAACATCCAAACGCAGACTCTTTGATGCGGAGCTCAGTTAGGCTGAACTACAGCAAGACGAGAGAAACCCAACCGAACCTTATCAGTACGAAATTAGACCCAAGGAATGATCGGTGTGAAGGCAGCTAATCGTCAACGCTAGAATGCCTTGAAGCCAAAGTCACGACTCTCTTTCCACTCCGCACGTCCTCGACAGCGATGCTCAGTTGTTGAAGGCTCAAACAAATCATAACACACGCAGAACGCCTTGATAAAGCCACCAAAAGAAGCAGGGTCTCGTAAATCTGAGTGGGTGGACGGATGCCAAAATGACGTTTCTGCTTATTAGCTTTTTTTCCTCTCAAGCACAGGTACTTGGCAGTCTCAGCGAGGCGGAAGGTCAACCAGTTCCGGTTTCCAAACAACAAGGCCATGCACTTCCTTTTTCCGGCTGTTTATTCTTAATCGTGCTAGGACTTGTGACTTGTGAATGCGTTGGTCACACTGTTGTCAAGATTTGAACAGCATCGTTGTGTCAGGTGCTGCTTCGCACTCCGACTTGACTTCACGTCACTAACGCTCGACAACAGAAAGGGAAAAGTAGAACAAGCAATATATTGGCGTGACCAGGCTATCTCTGTACGCACACTTGGAAGGCTCGCACTTGAATGTTCCGAGTCCGGACCGAAGAATTTGAACGAAAAGGTTCATTGTAGACGCACCGACATTAGGTCATTGTAGACGGCAACTGTTCTACCCATGAAAGGGTAATATATTAAACCATCTATTTTAAAACGGTTGAAAGTTGGGCAAGTTGGTAATGATGCATCTCAAAAAACAAACTGCACGCAAATTAACGGGAACAGGAACACATGCATTGGTACACAGCACTGCGCTTGTGCTGTGTTCATGTGTTCCTATTCCCGTTAATTTGCACACAGTTTGTTTTTTGAGATGAATCTATATAGAAATTATAATTACCACCATATCCTTTGAATACTAATTGTTCAGGAGCCTACTGCCTTTCCACAGGGCGCTAAAATGAACAACGAGAACGAAGCAAATTCAGTAGTGGCATCCCGTATTGAGAAAAGCAAAATAACACAGCAAAATATGATAGCCCACATAAGTGGTCGCCGTTTTACGATAATGCGTGACCAACGGAGCTCGTTAAAGACATTTTTTTTTGTTCTATTTTTCTCCTGTGCGAACCAGTCGCCTATATAGCCTGGTTGTAGAAAAAAAAAGTACCGGAATCGGCAGTAGTTCTCGCGCCACTGCACAGTCGAAATTACATAATTTTCCAGCCCAATGTACAAACCACCATTCAATCAAACCTTGCTCATCCCTCTTTCGCTTCCGCGCAGGCATCTCCGTGAACCGCCATTAACGAGATTGTGCGGCCTCGCGGAAGATTGAGTGGCAATTAGGCCTTCCCCTTTGTACCCCGTATATTATACCCATAAGCTGAGGGCTTTTTCGGGCCACACGCTGGATATGCGCCCAAGCGTACAAAAAAAAAAAAAATGAACAAGAAAAGTGTCAATAAATGATTCGCTATTTTGTAAACTTTGTACTTTCAATACCGCCAAACGCGGTCTTTAATGCATAGATCACGGGCTTCGTACTCTCATAACGATCGCGGGGAAAACCCACACGTGGGGAAGCGAAGGCCGGAAATTCGCGTCATACCGGGTTCAAAGGGAAGCGCGTGCTACGGGATCAACACCTACAACACTGTAAGGCCTTGTTTTAGAGTATCCACATAGAGTTCAGTCTGCTCACCTGATTCAGTAAGCTTAAACCAATTCATAAAACGTACCCGTATGTATTGCTAAGAAGGTGGCGTATCTAGCCAACGAAGTGACGGAAATGAGGAGAACGGCATGCGGCCCGAGGCATTCTCCCGAAGGTAGTGTCGGTCCACCGGTTTTCGCGAGGGTGGGGCATTTCGCTGCTACAGTCTTGCTTTTCCTGAAATTATTCCGGGCTTCGGAAGTAATTATTGCGTTCAGTCATGCACTATGGACCGCTCTGAAAGCGGCTAACAGCTGTTTGGTCCCCGCATCCTCTCACACGCCAGGATGGATACACCCCGGAACTCGATATTTGCTCCCGAGTTTACTGGGGGCACGTGCGCCGTAATTAATGCCTCATATTGAAAACTTCGCCCCGTGAGTACGCGTCCTCGTTTTCGTTAGAAAGAAACGTGGAAAAAGTGAAGCGAGAGATTTATGGTTTCCTGCACACGTTTTCTTTTTTTTGTGTACTTTTATCTTTCATACGTGCTTCTTCGTAGAACGAACGCGAGTCGGGAAATATTAATGGGAAATCAATCAATCGACGAGTTCTGCACCCTGCCGTTGCCACGTGGCGAGAACACGTTAAAAGCTCGTAAAACCAAAACCTGAAGGCTTTCCACACTGTTTTAAGTGTCACCCTTTGTGTAATTTATGTAGCGCGAAGGTAAGAAAAAATGGATGCGGCCATATTTGCATAACTCTACTAATACTGAAAACTCTGAGTAGGGAAGCGAACAGCCGAAATTCTGGCTCCGATTCGAAGAGAATTTCGTATTTGAATTCAGTTTTAGAATATAATGTAACGTTGCGACAACTTCTAGCAATTTGGAAGTATTTCAGGGTTCTGAAGTTTCCAGGAAGGCATACTTTTATCCTGAAAAAAAAAAAAACTGCAAAAAAAAAAAAAAAAAACTGCACGACACACATTATGCATGTGTGACCACTCTTGCATTTCACCCATGTCAAGTGCCATAAGTCATCATTGCTACATCGCTACACGTGGTGCGTGCAGAACAGTGCGCGCCACCACCATCCACATAGTTTTTCAGCGAGCAGCTCTTTCATACGTCGAGTTATTTCCGCCACCTAAATCAGCTCTTTAATGCAGACTCTCGGTAAGACAGACTCGGTTAAGTTGAATTTTAAGGTTAAGATGAATTTTAAGGTCAAGGCGGACAGCACGCTCGTTCTCTTGCAAAGTTCACAATGTAAAAAACGCCCGCTTCAGACAAATTTTTGATAATGCAAACAAATTTTCACGTTCCCTTCCAGTTCCTACTAACGGGAGTCTGCTGTATTTACAGAACGAGTTCTGCACAGTAACTTGTAGATAACCCGCCTATATGTGCCATGATTTTCATAGCGAACTGTCAGCAATGTTAAAAACGACAGGCTCATATCATGTCTAGCCCTTTATGGGTTTTCTCGCCTCATTACCGAGAGAGAGAGAGAGAGAGAGAGAGAGAGAGAGAGAGAGAGAGAGAGAGAGAGAGAGAGAGAGAGAGAGAGAGAGAGAGAGAGAGAGAGAGAGAGAGAGAGAGAGAGAGGGAACAAAAACATCTTTAATTGTGAGCTTATTCATTCCCCCTCCCCCCTTCCCCCGGACTGGGTTGTATGCTGGTGAACTCCCAAATGCGCCCAAAATATCCCGAGTTCACTTCTATTCCACTTTCTATATCAATAACGAAATCAATCAATCAATCAATCATTCAATCAATCAATCAATCAATCAATCAATCAATCAATCAATCAATCAATCAATCAATCAATCAATCAATCAATGGTGCATGATGGTAAGAGCACTGGCCCAGTAGGGGGCGTCCCTAGTTCGGGATCTCCTGCTCCTTGCTGGCTGCTCCTTCCCTCTCTATCAGCATGCGCTGGGTCGAGAGGTTCAAACTGGACCATCTCGTTGAATCCCCAGGCCCCGAGCGGAGCTGGAAAGTCGGTCCACCCACAGCCTGTACGTGAACCAAGTTCTCTCTCTCCAAGCTTTCTTTTTTTCTCCTTGTTACTGAAGCAAAATATCTAGCTGCGAATTTTCACGCAGCCCCATTAAGGTCACGAAATATTCCCTGCCATTCGAGATAATTACGACAAAGTCACAGCTACCTTGTAATGTACCGCAAGAAATGAAACAGGAATTGGTAAGCAGGCGCAGTTTGTCTCGCCTAACGGCGGACTCCGGAACGTCTGACCCTCCTGTGTGTTTCATCTTTTAAGAGTGAATGCGTTTCGGAGATTTCAGACCAAAAACATTTGTTTATTCCTCGTGTTCCGCTTTCTTTAGTAAAATGAAGATGAGAAACAAACAAATAAATTAAGCGCATTTGAGGCAGCCTTTCACGTTAATTCATGGCCAGCAAACAACCTACTTCTTGATGAGTTCTCCATCATTTAAAAGGGTAATGTCCCGAAATTCAGTAATAGCCACGTACGTACATACGTACACTCACTCCAGTCGCAGAACAAAGCCACGCAGATCCACGCCCGAAATATGCCGTGCGCATTGTGGGTCCCCGCCACGCCACTGAAAGCCCCCTGCGGCTTCGGTAGAAGCACTCAATGCCGTACTGCTCTCCCACTCAACATGCTGCAATCATCCCGAGCCAGCCCGAACACTCCTTTTTTTTCCAAAATTCGAGCGGCAGTCTTGCGTTAGCCTTGACACGGCAACCCTCAGCCTTGCAGCGGAGCGTCCTGACAGGCTGAGTGTACTCGGCGGGGTCGAACACTCGTCTTCCCAAACGCACGTTGCGGCATTTTTTCAATGACCTTGAATACGGAACACACCATGCGGAAGCCGACGAATGCAGTGAAAACAATCTGCACTCTGAGTCGACGACATTTGAAGGGGATTTAAAATGAACTATTCACAGCTGCTCGTTGTAAAAAAAAGCAACCCCGCCTTTTCGTTGATCCGCCGCCAACTACGTCAAATAGCGAATGCCTGAATGGAGGGCTTTTCCCTCCGACATTCCCGAATTCTTGCTGCGTACTGTCGTATTCCTCCAGACACTGTTTGGAACGTCGCTGCCGCATAGATTCCACTCGGCTGCGATGTTTTGGCTTGACGCCAACTAAATTCTTTTCGTACGTGCTGGCCAGACACGTCTACCAAGCAAAGTCGAGTATGTATGTATTTATTGCACAAAAAACAAGAAAGGAAGGTCCACCAACAGGCGTAAATTGTCTCGCCTAGGGGCGGACACCGGAACGCCTGCTGGTGTGGGGGAGGTGGGATAGGGAGGAAAGAGTACATAGGAATAGGGGATAGGGTAGAGGGCTAACATAAATATATGAAACATGGGCAGGAATAACCTATATACAACGTTGGGTGAAAGAGAAAAAAAAAAGACAAAAAAAAGGAAACACTAGACAAATAAATAAATATCAAAATACAGGACACAAAGGAGTAGGACACCTGCACACTTACACACACGCACTCACACACCCACACACACACACACACACAGGAATTCTACCCTAACAGCTACACTCCACTGCGACCCGGGCAGTTACGTAGAGTTGTAGCTTAGTGCATTGTGGAGCCCCGAGGCCCCCAGGTATGCTCCCAGGGCCTCGAGCACTTTGTCCCGCTCCCTGGCATTTCCTGGGAGCCAAAGCAGTTCCTCGAGCGGCCGCACCCCTCGGAGCACGGCCAGAAGCTCCGCCCGCCCTGCCGCAAACTTGATAGCGTGACTAGATAGCGTATTTGCACGCATTATTTTGCGGTTCCATACCGACTTCTGGCTTGGTTTATTAACTCAGAATGTATTGATCAGGGTTGCGAAACAGCAATACGGTCTGCTGTGACGGAAGTACGAAAAGGCAGACGGACACGGGAAACCGACACATACTTCGTCGCGTGGTAAAACAGTCGGACCAATCAGATTCAAATTTTCATGTTTCCGGTACAGATGCTCAGCACCGCGCGTCCTCACAGACTTGAGGAGAACGACGAAAGAACATATGATGGAAGCTATGGCCCTCGCTGGCGTTGTGGTTATACGTATCCTCCCAAGGAAATGACACAAAAGCTAGAAAAGCTGGGTTACAAAATCTTCTCAACCATCGGGCAAATCGACTTTCAGACGTAGAAAAACCAACAGAAGAAGACTAAGTCATACCGGTGCGATGACTATGATGATATTAGTGGTGACGTTGATTAACATTACGATGATGATTATGGCAATGGCGAAGATGGCAAAAGACTGTATAGTTTCATAGCGAAGGCCATCCCATCACATATGAAACCGGCAAGTGTCATCGGCCAAGAACCTAAAAAGGTCTATAATACCGGCCGATCGACAAAACGACAGACAGATAACGTACGACGGTTCTTTCTATAGAAGTTCCGCAAGAAAAGGCATTGCGCTGAAATGCAAAACAGCGCTTTCGCATTCTCAACACGATTCAGCACTCTACACTGGCCCATTGTTGTGGTTTTCCTCAAATATTTTACATTTTCTTTTTTTCGCATTTTTGGGTGTTGTCTTTCATTATTATTCATCATTTCCTCTTCCAATATGCAATGCCGTGAGCGAAACACCTCTCTACGTACCCTCCCACATTTTCTGTACCCATTTTCTTTCATTCCTTGAAGACGACATCCTAAGGGAGAACGCAGTGTGTACGTGCCACGTACGCTACTTTCCTACCATGTTGTACTGGGTCACAAATAAACGCCTCCACTTCCTCATGTCTACAACCCATGTTAGGTGCCCGTGTGTACGAAATTTCGGTGCACGTTAAAGATCCCCAGGTGGTCAAAATTAGTCCGGAGCCCTCCACTACGGCGCGCTTCCTCGCCGGCGTTGCGTCGGCGTGTTAAGCCATACAATAAACGCATGTTAGCTTGCGTCGCATGTTTAAAAGAATTAGAAATATCACCCCATCACGTCGCTCCTGAATCCTGTGCTCTAGGTTTAGACCATGTCGTAGAAAAAAATGACCGTGAGTTAGGCGCTTAGGGAAATGTGTCTGTGCGAGTCTTTCCGCTTCAACTTAATTGACACGGGGTGTTAAAGGAGTACTGACACCAAATTTTGACGCCTAAAAAATGATATAATTGGGTTCAGTAGTTTGTACAGATGCCTCACAGAAATTTTTGCAGTGATCCGAGGCCGGAATCAGATCTAAAATCGATTTTGATTGTCCCGGCCGCGAGCTTCCACAAACGGCAGCACTAGCGAAATCGCTTTCGGCGTGACGAAACATGGGCCTGCGTGTCTGGCCGGTTCAGGGTGACGTCATATAGCCGTTTTCGGAACCGGAAACGATATCCTGCTCTGCTGTTGTCGGTGGTATTCGTTCGGGCAGGAGACGTACGGGAGTAGCTGTGTGAGCAATGCTTGTAAACTTTGCGCACTTTGCGTGTTCGACGTCTTTGCTCTTCAGTTCGTGGCCGGCGCATGGTGCTCCCTTGCACTGGTGCTGAAAACTGCACAGTTCGCGATGTCGACGCGCACCGCGGCGACGCAGCGGTGCGCGTCGCCGAGCTCGACCAAGTTGTCCTATGGCAAGCTCGCGGAATGCGAAGTACTGCTCGTGAAAGCCTGTCCGAGAAAATCGACGACGACGCCAAGATGCATTATTTTCCACGCGACGACATGCAGCGCTAAACGTGGACTGAGTTCGTGCGCGACGGCGGCCGCAAGAACTGTCGCCCAAGCCAGCGGGCTCGGCGTTGCTCGCGTCAGCTTGGGTGTTGGGAACTTCAGGCTTAGTATCGTGGCGCATATTTGATCGCCGGTATCTGTATAAATTCGAATGACCATTCCTTACACGACTTTTGACCACACTATCATCTCCTTTTTCGCATACTGAGCTTTATTTTGGCGATAATTCCCGTTTCAGTTATCGGTGAACAAGACATCTGCCGTGGCCTGTTACGATTCTAGCGCGCAGGTGGCGCCATCTTTTGGCCGCTCGCCGCACCGTGGTGCCGGCAGTGCTGGGTCGGAGCGCCGAACCTCCGCTGCCGGTCAGCGTAGGCTTACCATCGCGGTAAATATCTGAACGCCGCTTTTAAATTCAGCGCTGATAACAACCCCCAGCACAATTTTTCAACACACTAACATCTACTTTCTCGCATGTGGAACTTCTTTTTCGTGATCAGATTGATTAGAAGAGTGGCGACAAGCTGTTGCTATCACGGTCTGCGCCGGTTCGAGCCGCAGTGATATTAAAAAACGGACGACGGCGAAGTCATCGCCTGCCTAATCGCATGGCCAAATAAAGTTGTTCTGTCTGTCGGGTGCCAGCGACTCATCCGAGTCTGACGATTCAGACGACATGTCGACTGCGAGGGCGAGTGCGGACCATGTACAATCGTAGCAGACGATGCGGTGAACGTCCCTGATGTCACGGGTGAGACCATTACGTAAGGCTGGCCCGCTTGCAGGCTGGCCTTCGAATGGCCATTTTCCCGCGCGGCGACCAAATTTGAAACTGGTTGCAATAAACGTGCTATAATTATTTCTGTGTTGGCGGCTGACGGCTTTCGATTTTCGTAATTACTGAGCCAATAGGTATTCTTTACAGAATAAAAACTGAAAGCGAGAAATTTGGTGTCAGTACTCCTTTCATATCATTGGCGCAATAATTAGGTCAGCACAGCAGGCCAGACAGAATGGCAAATGGGGGGAGAAAAGCTTCGTGTTCATCATATATATATATATATATATATATATATATATATATATATAGAGAGAGAGAGAGAGAGAGAAATAATACTTTGGAGAAGGTAGTGGCCTCAGACCTCTGCCAACGTTTCGACAAAAGGACTTGTCTTTTTCAAAGTCCTCTTGTCGAAAAGACTTGTCAAAAAAAGACAAACGTTGGCAGAGGTCTGAGGCCTCTACCTTCTCAGTATTATTTCTGTCTGGTGACCATCTTCAAAGCCCCTCGTTCCCAATATATATATATATATATATATATATATATATATATATATATATATAACAGAAATAAGAATTGGCAGTCAAGACAACCTCGGAAAGCAAAGGGGAGGATGTAGTACGTCAAGATAAAGAATTTGGAAAATAAGAAAGTGGAGAAAAAATGCCCGCCAGGTGGGATCCGAACCCACGACCTCCAGAATACCGGTCTGGTGCGATAACCACTACGCTACCGGCGGGGCTACTTTATCCTCCACTTTCTGGGGTATTTATGTTTACGTGTTTTTGTTTCCTGCGCTTGGGGGGGGTAGCCAGCGCCACTCGGACTACTCGGGGTGAAGGGGACCTTCTTTTTAACCCCCGGGCCGTGACTGGAGCGTCTACGATTCTGGAGGTCGTGGGTTCGGATCCCACCTGGCGGGCATTTTTTCTCCACTTTCTTATTTTCCAAATTCTTTATCTTGACGTACTACATCCTCCCCTTTGCTTTCCGAGGTTGTCTTGACTGCCAATTCTTATTTCTGTCATATTTCAACGAGCCCCTCATTTCCTATTCTGATTCGCTATATATATATATATATATATATATATATATATATATATATATATATATATATATATATATATATATATATATATATATATATATATATATATATATATATATATATATATATTTATATAGTGGGCGCGTATAAAGATTGCCCAGAGGAACTTGATGATTTTATCCCGCATTAAAAGAGGCATGACCTCAGCGGGCTCTTATGTCTCCTAATTAAAACGTTGCTGCATGTCTGCTTCAGCGAAATCAACCACACACATTGTTAAGCCGCGCGATATTCCCAGTTAGGCGAGGGCATATTAAATGCCGCAAAATTGCTTTTAAATAAGCGGGGGAAAATCCTGCCTATGGATCGTTTATTCCAAAACTTCACACAGGGATGGAATTTTAGTGCCTTTTTTGATGCAAAAAACCATTTGCACCGATTCACAGCCAACCCTGTCTGATCATGGTGAGCGAAACAATATTTTCACGGTGATTACCAGAAAAGCCGGTGCGGCACCCCGGCAAGTATACCCAATCTTAAATTTTCAGTTATCTCATCTTACAGAATAACAAAATTAGTTGTAACGTGAACTACGTAGTAAACAAATTAAAGTTCTGACTTTCCTCAATATCTGAGGACAAGCAACGCTGAGGTTGTGCGAGAGGTAGGGGTAAAACGCATTCTACATTAGTGCTCCCAGTAAGGAGTTCAGAATGAAAATGTCAGTTTTGGTGCATGTAGAACGATACCGTCCAAAACATCACCCCCCGTGCACAAGAGAGCAGTTTTCCTCAGGCTACTGCAATCAACAGTCTCAGTCATTAGACGCTCGATTTCTCACTCGTAAGCCTCGGCAATTTGACGCGGAGTGTATCAGGACAGCAAACGTTATCCAGCTCAAACAAAACAGTGGGCCATTTTCAACCTGGTTACGACGCTCCCGGGATGTGCTAAATACGCGAGGCCCGCCTCGAGCCACCCGTTCTCCCGTTGTTGTTGTTGGGGGGCGGTTGTGCTGGTAGCGGCGACGGCGTCGACGTCAGTCGGGTGTTGCCAGCGGCGGTGAGCGAACGCCGAAAATAACGTCTGCCGCCAAACCGGGGACCCGCCGTCGCTGCCTCCCGCCGGCACCTCCGGCATTCGAAGCGCGACCACCCTGCGTTCTTTGCTCGGCCCTGCGTTCGTTTTTTTCCACCTCTTGCACCGGAGGGAGTGAAGAGTCGGCGAGCAAGAGCAGTTGGCAGAGACCAAAACATCGGAGACGACCCGGGCAGACGCGCGAAACGGGAATCATTGGATTGACGCCAAGGCCTGCACGTGCAAAGGGACCATTCTTTCTCGTCCCGACTGTCGGCAAAATGTGATACTGGAAGAATATTTCCTGTTTCCTAGTTGTCCTTTTTTTTTTCGCTTACTATATACGGTGAGCTTTTCTTACTTAGAGAGCTATTTCGAGGTGACATGACATTCTATCATACGTTACTCGCGTCGCAGCGGCATAGGCTTCCAGCGACCTGGCATGAATTCGGTTGCGCTGAGAGTGCATACGTAGGCTATTTATGCGGGGCTCTCACTGCAGGCGTGCTGTGTGCGCCGACCCGTTGGCTCCGTTTCTACCCTCAGGAGCCTTGTTACGCAGGTCTGCCAGGGATCATTCTAGGCACCAGGTGTACGCTGAAATTTACTTCAATGGGTAGTTAGTAGGCATTTTCGAAATTTACGCTGAAATCAACTTCTACAATACGTTGTCGTTAAGAAACCGTACGCACAAAACAAAAATCGTCTACTGAGCGACTTTCAAAGCCGCTCTTGCGAGGAGAGACCGGATGATTTGCACGTATAGAGGACGTTTACTACACATAGCATGCATGCTTGGAGACGTTTAAACGAACCATTAGATTAACCGGCCTGTGTACACAAGCACAAACGTCACACTAGTAGTAACACTGCGCGGTTCCATTTGTCAGTGCCCAAGATAACACGGCTATCAGGGACGTCGACCTATGTAAAGCGCGGTTTCCGGATACCATCGGGACACTCATTGTTCAGTGCGAAGGCCTGTTAGTGGAGACGGTGACACTGAATCCTCGCAAAGCCGTCGGTAAAAATTTCGCGGTCCCCCTACAACATGTGACTCAATAGACAGCGTCGGCTGAAGCGATATTTGCATGGTATTACGTCCGAACTGATTCAATATACAGTGGAACCCCGTTCATACGTTTCTCACCGGACCGGGAAAACAAAACGTAACAACCAGGAAAACGCAGCAGCGAGGAAACATTCGAAAATGAACGAAAACCGTGTAGCTTTAACTTGCCACCATATAATTCTGCAACTTTGTCTTTAGAACCTTAAAAAATTCGAGAAAGTAGGATTGCCGCTTTTCGCGATCGCTGGAAAACACCGCCCGTGGCAATTCAAGGTGCCTATCGATGCCGGCTCTCTTCCGGGCTGGCTGCTTGTCTACTGCGTTTAGTACGTAAACGTTTTCTTGGAGGGAAAGCACCTCCCGTTTTCGCGACGCCATTAAGGTACGACAAAGTTCGCGGTTGCAAGTTCAACAGTGTTCTCAAAGCTTGAAGTGCACGATGACGGCGAGAGCGCGTGCTATTCTTGCGCTGGTGCTTTATGACAAACACGCACTTCCGACATTCCGAGCTGAAACTTCTGTTGTAAGCGCAGTGATGATGGTGATAGCTTAGGGTAACATAGGGCAAAGTGGTGACGAACCACACCCGCATGCGGCTTCATGCAGTTAGTTCAGTAGCCAAGCCTGGCCAATTCTTGTCAAATTTCAAAATGGCGGTCGGCGCATGTGGCCCGGGCGACTTCGGAGAGTCAGATTGCGACAAATGATCCGGGAACGTACTCTGAGCCAAGAAGTAAAAGTGAAGATTTTAATACATGGGACTCCATGTGAGCTGCGCCGGACTATACAAAGACAACGTAGCAGCCGAAAAAACGCAGCACTGAGGAACGTAAGAGTGGGGGTTCTACTGTATTCGGTTCAAGATAAACGGCAATATTAAACGGCGCATTTTAACAATTATGAAATTTTATCCATTCACAAAACTACACGAGCCGCAACGTACGAGCACACGTGCAATTTCGCCCCAAGGATAAATAGAGTCGTTGGGGACTATGCGTGACACCGTGGTGCCCAAAGCGCACACGATTGTTCAAATGTGCTACTCATCAACATTAATGAGTTTCCGCAAAAAAGTGAGGGTATTCCGCCCTCCACTGTTTTACTTGCCCGATACACTCACTCGCTCCCTTCGTTTCTGTGACTACGGTTTTCGCTCAGTGATACATTCCAGCCCCCTCCCATACATTTGACGCTGTCAAAGTCGGCTTCCCCTGATGATAATCTGCGTGCAGTGGTGCACGCTTTACAGGCCGGTACAATCTTTTTTTTTTTTTTTTTTTTTTTTTATGGATACGAGGTTAGCGCAGTGCAACAGACCAAAGACAGCTGACACGATACACTTCGCGCTGGTTGTTCACCGCTTGTTTTGATGAAATGGGAATAACGTTAGCACTCCGTGCTTGCAAACAGCATTGCCGGTATGCTGGCACTGATTCAAAGCGAATGTTCCAGGTCACCGACTCCAGCCCTCGTCATCACTAAACATTTGTTCGAGAGCCTCTCCTGACATTTTGAAACAGAGAGAGAGAGAGAGAGAGAGAGAGAGAGAGAGAGAGAGAGAGAGAGAGAGAGAGAGAGAGAGAGAGAGAGAGAGAGAGAGAGAGAGAGAAACTTTATTAGGCACAGATGGGTTAAGGGGATGGAGTGGCCACCAGGCTGTTGGCGACTAGAGCAGCTCGTTCAACCAAGAGCTCTTGGGCGGCCAGGTCGGAGCTGCCCAGCGCCTCCTCCCACTGCTCTCTGCTGGTGATTTGGGGGAAAGGGTCTTGAGGGCATTTTCACATGCAATGGGTGAGTGATGCATACGCACCACAAAGGCGACATTCGGGAGAGGGGAATTCTGAAGGGTGAATGTGATGGAGAAGAAATCTAGTTAGGAAGGCTCCCGTTTGAAGGAGTCTCCATGTTCGTACTTTATGTTGTGGATGAGATGCATGGGCTGGTGGGTAGAGGCGACGGGAGAGACGGTAGTGAAGTGAAGTGAAGTGAAGTTTATTTTCTTTTCATAGAAAAGAGGGGACCGAGGCAAAAGGCGGTTAAGCCCGACGAGGCCTCGGTACCCTAAGCCTGTAAGCAGTAAAAGTGATCATTAAAAGTGATCAGCTTGTCTCTGGTGGACCTGGCGCCGTGGTGGGGAAAGGGGTTCATGCCGACCCGGTGTGTAAGCTCTCGGGCCGCCATGTGTGCCGCCTCATTCCCCTCTAGCCCTGCATGGATCGGGGCCCAGACGAGTTCCACAGAGAGAGTGGGTAGATTTTGCTGGAGAATTTGGAGCGTATCCGAGGAGATATTGCCTCGTGCAAAATTTCGAATGACCAGTTTCGAATCTGAGATTATGATTCTAGGCTGTGGCCGACAAGTAAGACCCAGAGCGATTGCCTTTTCTTCCGCCTTAGCTGGGGAATGAGTGCGGATGTACATTTTGAGCTCATAGACCTGCGTGAATGGCTGCTAGATTGCAGATACGTGTGTGTGTGCGTGTGTTCACCGTCTCATTCATTTAACTTCTCCTCCCTCCACCTTTCTTTACCCCTCTCAAACAGTTTAGGGGTGCAAACCAAGCCTACACCCTTCTTTCCCAACCATTGGTTACATGGAATACCTACAATTCAGGGTGATTATGTAGCGATACGTCGCGCCCGAACGTTATTTCCACTTACCAATGTATAATGCAATGCAGAGACCGTTACATTTACATTGTTGCGCTGCCTTGTGGTTAAGGCGATGTTCGCTTGACCTCAAGGTCACGGGCTGTATTCCCAGCCATGGGGTATTATAAGAAATATTGGTATTCTCCGGACCTGGCGAAAAACAGCAACGTTCGATTGTGGGCATTTTGGGTGTATGTTACAGGTCGCCGCGTGATTTAAACTAATTTAAAATAAGAAATTTTCCCAGTTACATATTCCCTAAGTTTGTTTGACTATAAGACAATTGTAGCAAAACAATGACAATAAGTGCACAAGGTGGAGCTGTGTTTTTGCTTTTTAAGAGCAGAAAAAGCAGGACCACAAATTATTCCCGCGAATCTTTGCCTTTTTAAAGCTGTTTGGAATGCACCAGGCATAAAATAAAATAAATTAAATGGCGACGAGAGGCAGCACCCATTGACACTGGCCATTACATCCACCACTTCCAGCCGTGTGATGGGCGTATTGGCGTAAACTTCCAATAGAGTTGAAACCATGGCCGGGAATTTGCGGGAAAAAGCAGGAAAAGAGAGCCATTTTTCCCTACATTTTGCCCGTCCGGTGGCCTTCGCCTTCACTAATGTAAAGGGCGCTGGTCTTGCAACGCCTCCTCGCTCTACAGCCCAGAAGACAAAAGGGTCGCATTAACGCTAGGGCAGTCTTTTTGTCCTGTTTTCCTTCGCGTTGCCAACTAGAGCTGAAAACCAACCATTGTGACCGGCAGGCCAGGGTATAAAAGCTGACCCGGAAAGAAAAGAACGCGAGAATGGAGAGAGAAAAAAAGGGGAAGCATCGGGCGGACAGGATATTTCGGGAAATATCGGTTCAGCCACCGTGAAGGCCACAGTTCCCTATTTCTACACTTATAGTTCTTTTTTTATTGTAGTTCAGACCATTCGAGTGAGGATAGATTGGGGTCGAGATACGATGCGCACGCGTAAAAAAACTTCTCTGTGCATTTTCTGCAGGTAAGTAATGTGCGAGGAAAAGCAAATCGGGTAGAGAAAAGTCTTCGAGAACTCATTTTGACTACAGTGACTAAACCCTTATGTTTTTTTTTCTTTTCTACATGTGGAGCAACACAAAATTGAATTCATAATCTGTTTACACAAGAATTTATTTGTGCGGTGTTAGTTATTACAGAGTATTCTTAAGGACGTAAGCACTTTTGTTTAGCTTTGCGTTGTTTCTTCTTTTTTTCTTCTCTCTACGCATTCATCGGTGGTATGTCGTCGTTTTCAGAGTCAGGAAGCAAGTCCCATTTCTTATGATCTGAGAATCGAGTTAAGCAGGGAACAAACAGACCCCCAACTTCGTCTTTACGGTTGGATGCGCATGCCCGGCAGCAGTTGTTACGCTACACTGCTCATTCACGTGTGTGAGCGCCTCTAGCGGTGGGCGCCACTCATCGCGCGTGTGCGTTCATCACTTGCGAGTGGTAAGTGGCGCTCACACTCATAAGTGCCACTCGCACTCTCCACTCACCACTCACGCCTCCAATCACACGCGTGAAATTACTCGCCAATTTTTTCGCCAAATTACGCCCGTCGAATTACTCGCCAGCCCGAAACAACGGCGCGGCTCACTCACCAATCACGAGTGAGTGGGGAGAGAGCCTCAACATTGTTTCGAGTGAGCGGTGAGTGAATGCACACGGGAGGGAGCCTGCCGGCCTTGGCCACTGTCTTGGCAGCATGCAAACACCATGTGATCCAACTCGAATGTTTCTTCTGCACCAGCCTCGAAACCCGCATGCTGCAAACCCACCTTACGAAATGGAATAAATTTCTACAGGCTCGCACACGACGATTACTCCCGGATGTAGGCACGCAAACATTACAGCCCTGGATGGATGAACTCCTCAAGTACACACGAGACGGCAGCCATCACGCATACCGTAAAATTCCGCACAACCAGTCGAAGCTTGTCTACAGGACATCCAGAAAGCATGCCGCGGTGCGGTACACAACACAGAGGGAAACGTAGCAAGCACAACCATTCCCTCGCTTGCTGTCTCGCCTGCGGGAAGCTCTAGGAATTCCAAAGGAAAAGACCTACCTTCGTTGTTGAACTAAGCTTTTATTCATTGTCCAGCCGTATCACTCACTTCCCGTTGCGTTGATGCGTCACAGCCTCCTTCTTTCTTCCACAGCTTTACCACCTCACACTTTCCGAATCTATAGGAAACATACAAGATGCTCTCCAAGAAGCCACGGACATTGTGCAGTCTTACGCATTGTCAGTGGGTCTTCAATGCACACCTCATAAGTCTGAATTAATAATTGTGCGCAAGCACCCACCTGCTCGAACTATTGAGCCCATCTCCTTACATTTGGACGGCCAGGATATCAAACCCTGCTCTTCAATCAAAATTCTCGATCTCACCATACAGGCAAATACACGGAACGATCTGGCCTTATCCAAATTATCCAAGACATTCACTCAAGGTATGCACATGCTCCGACGCATATCTAACCGCCATCGGGGCCTGAAAGAACAAGATATGATTAGACTGGTTCGAGCACTTCTGATCTCTAGGGTTATCTACGTTGCTCCATACCTCTGCCTCACGAAAGGAGACTTGGACGCCCTTGACAAGTTCATACGCAAGGCATTCAAACAGGCATTGGGTCTGCCTATGAACACCTCTACTCAGCGGCTTCTACAACTGGGTCTTCATAATACCGTTTCAGAATTAATTGAAGGCCACCTTGCCAGCCAACGTGTCCGGCTCACTCAAACACCTCCGGGCCTTTGGCTACTCAAACGCCTACGACTCGCGCACCCAGCATCTCCTCCTGCTCTTCTTGTCCTCCCCGAGGCTTGGAGATCTGCTGTACGGGTTCGTCCATTACCGAAGAACATGCACCCTGATCTCCACCCGGGCAGAAGACAAGCACGGAGTCAAGCCCACGAGAACATCTATGGGAACCGTCTGGACGTCGCGTATACAGACGCTAGCTCGTATCCAGGCGGGCAGCACAAGGTTGCAACCGTCACCACCAAATCGGCCCTTATAACCTGTGTTTCAGTTACCACGACATCCACGCATATTGCTGAGGAACTGGCCATCGCACTCGCACTTGTTCACACCAAGAGCGCGGTCATCTTAACCGACTCCCAAGCTGCCTGTCGGAGCTTCTTGGCGGGGAGGGTGGCCCCACCAACTTTCCGCCTCCTCTCGCAACATCAGCCACAAAGAAACGTCGCCCTCGTCTGGACACCCGCCCACTGTACATTGACAGGCAATACTCTTGCCCATCATCAGGCCTGCGCTTTCTCCTCCCAGGCCCCAGAAGAACAAGCGGAGTCCACACCACTGGTTACGTTTCAGGACATCACACAGTACTATCGACTCGACAGGCAACAATTCCCTCAACCTCACTCCAAGCTGTCCAAATCAGAAGAAACGACTCTTCGTCGCATCCAAACGAATACCTTCGTTTATCCAATTCGCTTACACCACAAGTTTCCTACTCAATTTCCCGCCCTATGCACTTTTTGCTCTAAGCCTGGCACACTCGTCCACATTTTATTAGAGTGTACGCATAACCCTGACCTCCCACCCTTTCCTTCCCTCCTCCCCCTCCATGAGCTGTGGGAGAACCTGATCACCAGCGACCACCTGGACGTCCAGCAACTACTGGCATCTAGGGCGTCGGTCGCCCGTTCGTCACTTGGATTCCCGGACTAGGGAACCACTCCTACTTTATAAGGCACATTAAAGTTTCATACTACTACTACTACTGTAGGGATGATTGTGGTCACTCAGCGCCAATTCCACAAAATCTGTCGTTTACTTTTGTTTTGTCTTCCTTCCAGCTTTCTCCGCGGTGATTCATCTACCCGGAACCGCCGTCATTCGCGCCACCCTAGAGCGTTTACAACACCGCGCATCGTTGCTAAAACAAACAAGGCCGGACTCCCGTACACGCGCCGCTGTCGGCGGGCTTCAGCCGCATCTCACGCCTCTCGGAGCCCGGACGTGTGAGTGATCGGTGTTGTTGGCAGAGCCGACGGCGCGCGAGATGAGCTCGTCGCCACACGCTGACTGCTCCGGAGCGCTCTACGCGTTCTGGTCAATGGCGCGCCAACGTGAGTCAGCTTTTCTCGCTGGCTTGTTGCTTTTCACTTGGTACCGTTCATTCGCAGCATGAAGAAAGCTCGCTGGCGCGGTCCAAAAATACCATGCGAAAATTATCACGCGGATCGCTGGCAGCTTCTTCCACTAGGGTGCATCGCAGTAGGGTTTGACAACAAAGTATATGCGGAATCAATTCTCGTGAATTTCGTTTGAAGAAAGAAAAACTAATGATGTAGGGTATATATAGCAATGTACAAGTACCAGGTCCATTGTGTTCGAGGGGTGCGTGACATCGTCCCGCAAACTCGCATAGGTTAAATTCGGCATCGCCCGCTGAAGCAAGGTTTGCTCGTTGAATGGGTTTTCAAGTTGTCCTTGGGGCTTGTGGCGTGGTCACCTCGTCAGATTGTTATTTTGGATTGCGAATGCCGAGGGGGTACGTTTTTATGTTTGTAATCGCTAAAAAGACAAGATTTGAGAGAGAGAGAGAGAGAGAAATGACCTGTATTGATTCGTCCTGCGAGAAAGAATGAAAACAAAACAACACAAGCAATACAAAACATCGCGAAGTAATACGTTTCAGGCAACCAAATACACCTCGTACGACGCTTCGATCAGATATATTGGCAGAAGCTATTATAGAGACGTATATATATATTTACGTACGTGCATACATGCATGCATGCATGCATGCATGGGTGATGCGACAATTCTGTGGCAACTTTAAAGAAAGGTTATTTTGGGAAAAGGTTGGCTTGCTAGCACTCCAAAGTTTTAAAGCGAAGCTTTAGTGTCGTCACTGATGCCGTTGCACGCCAATAAGCCCTGCAGGGAAGCAAAACGTTTCCCCACGATGATGATACATGATTGTGGGTGAATTGAAAGAAAAAAATGCTTCCCGTGTCCGGAATAGAACGTGGGTCCCTCGCACTATGAAAGGGCGTCTATTCGATTGCTCCGTTTGGACATGGTCGAAGCGAACGCCAAGTAGCAGGTACCGATTCGCGCCGTACACCCCAAACCCAAACGTTAGGCCTACGGAGCGCACACCCGGGAGTTGCTGTGGGTGTTCTAGAAAAGTGGTGCGTGAATCCAGAGTAGAACATACTTGAGGTGTGGGATTGACTAACCAAAGAATTCATCACGAGAAAACTTCGCGTTTAACCATCGTCGTCGGGAGACGCAGAAGAGCAGGATTTTTTTGATGGTCGCATTTATGGCATCTTTCAGGAAGAAAAGGCGTCCCTTTCTGGAAGAAATATGGATGTTGAAACGCGAAGCTGCTCTGCGATACAAACGCAAAGTCCAAAATCCAATCAGCCGATGTCCAAATCTAGTGCACCGCTGAGCTAACCGAATGTTGTCATGATTTTCTAGCCATAAGTTGGTAATTGGGTCACCAGAATGGGCTCAGCCTCGTCGTTGATTTGGACTTCGGATGACTGAATTGTGCGCTTAGCATTTGTATGGGAGAAAGCTTCCCTTTTCATCATCGTTATTGTCGTGATCATCATGTGCCCTCTGTGGAAACCCAGTGCGTAAAATTGGCTTTTCTGCAGTGCCTCTTCTCCGACGCCGCCAGAAGTGAAACATAGAAGGCTTCGCTTTAAAATAACTCAGGCGGCATACCGCCGTTCGTTTGTTTTTGAAATTGATTAGAAACCGTCGAATGGCAGTGGGCTAAGCTGTTATGGTTGGTATAAATGTATATATGGATAGAATACAAAAAATGTGCGGCACAGTTTCCGCAACGCATAAATGCAGAGGGTGCCCCTCCGGGCATTGGTAACGACAACCCTGCGAATGGATGACAAATGAAGCAGCAATGAAATGAAAGAATCGGTGTTAAGTTCAAACTTCTAACGCGGAAAAATTCGCAGTGAAAGCGAAACGTTTGTGGATTTGTGGCGAAGGCTCATTCGGAGCAAAGGCTAATTTTGCATAGACCATGCGTGCAGCTGACGGGCGAAACCCATTAGCGCGTGAAAAAAACGGGGAACCATTGAATTAAATCGGCACGATATGCCGAATTCCGGCGTTAACATCCAATCGACCTCGGAACGCGTGCATGTGCTTCTGTTTTTTGCCCCTCTTGTAAACCGCGGAAACAGGCGGGCTTTCCGATTCGGGAACAGCAGGCGTCATCGCGAGATCCGTCTCCTGGGTTTGACTGCATTCCAGCGTTTTTTTCCCCGCCTGTTCCTTTCGTCTTTCACCTAACATCGGGGGCAAACGAAGCGATGAAAGGAAGACAATAGTGGGCGAACTCCCCAGGGAATTCTGAATGAGCAAAGGCGAAGTCTAATTAGTCCTCCAACGTGGTCCAGGGAGCGAGCAAGAGATGCACAAGAGCGTGAACAAACGAGAGCTCAATGGAGAGCCCCGCGGGAGGCGCTCATGCAGGGAGAGGCTCGTGACCGTCCACGAGTGGTGAGCTCGCAGGCCGGCGGTGTGCCTTCTTCCCAGCAGAGACTGCCCGAACAAAGGCGCCTAATTCCTTCAGAGCGCAGCCGGCGGGGAAGCTCGCACGTTTTCATCCTAATGCAGCTTACAGCGCCCGAGCACGCATGAAACTCGCCGTCACTCTCCGGGTGGCACGTATACTCTCTTCGTCCCTGCCGCTGGATGAGGCTGCTCGTCCGAAGGTCACGAACTTCCCGGAATGTGACCCCGAGAAAAGTTTGAGAACGCAATGGAGTGTGGTCACTTTTTTGCGCATGCGTTGTCAGCGACGCGGAATGCCGAAAGAAAAAAAAATGGCTGAGCCAACCACAAAATATTGCTTGAAAGCAAAATGCATCCATGCTTATAAAGTGTTGTCCTATACCCCGCTGTATAAGTATGCGCTGCTTTCTGGGCATGTAAAACATTCGTAGGCTTCCGAGTGCACGTGCGCAGGATTCAGAGTTCGGCCACAGATTTATTGGGGTCGACCCTACTGGCGCTTGCGCATTTATTGATTGACTGATTAATTGATTGATTGATTGTTTGATTGTTTGATCGATTGATCTATTGATTGGTTTATTGAATCATCCATGGATCTATCTATCGATCGATCGATTGATTAATGAATTGATTGATTGATTGATTGATTGATTGATTGATTGATTGATTGATTGATTGATTGATTGATTGATTGATTGATTGATTGATTGATTGATTGATTTTAATCGCCGTTTTATATAGTCTTCTCCGATGCACCTCTGCGGACGTGTACCGCTTCCGGCGAGGTTGATACGAGTTGAAGAGGATTCTATGCTTGTGTGGCTTAAAACGTAGGCGTGAAGGCGTCCCTACCATCCTTCTCTCTTTAAGCGTTTCCCTTCCTCTTGCCGTTACTATGATCGGCGGCGCTGGCGAATCGCCTTTGTCAGACGGGTATATAAGCTCCGCGTACGGAAGCGCTAATGTTAAGCTGAACGACCAGCCAAATAACCTGAAACTCTTTGTATGCCAAGCTGCGGGTACCGTTCGACGACGTTAGACGTCGAAGCTTAACGGTAAGTCTGACGCCAGGACGAGGCGTACCCGCGTCCCTCTCCCCGCGTCTTCAGCGCGCCAGCAGTTGGGCTAGCCCTTGAGCGAAGGTGGCTCCGTTGATAGGGTTTCGTCTTGCGTCCGCGAAATCAAGGGTGGTAGGGGAAGAGCACTCCAGCAGTAATAAATGCGAAGGGCTTTCCACCGACAACGAACGTAAAAGTTGCGCTCACAATGAAAGGACAATGATAGTAAAATGCACCGACAATATATACACACCGATGGGTGGACGCAGTTTTTGTATCTGTTATTTGCGCCGACCCGTATGTCGAGCAAATATGTTGAAGACAGAAAAGGAAACCTAATGTCTTGGACAAACACACGTCCACACCCACTCACGCACACAAACATACAGAGAGAAAGAGAGAGAGAGGGAGGGGAGGAAAACCTTATGAAATTCAAAACTACTGCTTCAGCCCTTGTTTTGCCTTCAGCTGGTTATATCTACACACCTCCGAAAATATCAGCTATGGCTGGGGGATAAAACAGATTGTGCACCATAACTTCCGCTCTGAAACGGTAATATAATACCAGGAAGAGAGCCTCCGCATGTGATAGAAATACCGACGAGCGACGCAAGGGGGCGGGTTCGGGCATTCTGGAAACGGCTTCGTTTCGCGAACCAGTTACCGTTGTGCATTGCAGATACCAGCTCAGGATTAGTAACAGCGAGCAATTAGTCTCGCCGCAAAAGACGTAATTCACACTGGCATCCTTGTGAAAGATGGGAAGGTTTACACATGAAAGCGTTTTTTTTTTTCGTTGCGTGAGGGGCTTTCTAACTTGCAATTTAAAGTAAGGGAGCCGCAGTCCTAAGGATAAGAGGTTTCGACTAAATCCTTGGCTGCGTACCCTTTGCACAAAGATATAGATTCTGGCGCTTTTTGGCGGGGCTATGAAGAGGGACTGTTCGCTTTCGCCATTCATAAACCTCCTCCAAACGCAAATATGCGACGTTAGCAAATGTTTTCGCAGACGCTAAGATTAAAGCGGACTCTCTTGTCATACGTGTTGGATAAGCAATGAATCTTGTTGATTAGCACATTTCACGGGTGTTTTTCTTGTTTGAGTATGAAGATCCCTCTCATCACGCGGTAAGCATGTTTTCGTGCCTCTGTAGTATTCGGCGCATGAGTGGCATCGCTTCATTTTCTAGAGATATTCGTGTAGGCCTTCGCGCAGGAAGCATCTGAGACTATGTCAAAAATTGAAACACAAGTTGTGACTTAGTGAATGCCGTCTGTAAAGAACGGGAACAACGATGGCGGGAAAACTTACACGCACTGTTTACAGCGACGGGGTCCTTTTTGCCGTATACACAAAAAATACAGCCATGTTGTAACCCTGTACCTGAGATTCAGAAGTTGGGGAGTGCTATCTGTTTCGAAGTTCAAATTGGGACTTTGGGTGGCGAAGCTGGTTGTGGGCTCTCCGAAGAAGCATTGTTGAGGGCTGCAGATTATTTTGGAAACCTTGGAACGTTTTACAGTACCTAAAATTACTTGCGAAACTTTTACGTGGCCCAATTTCTACAAGTTGCGATGCTTCATATCCCCACCGACACATAGGCATGCATTACTGGCTTCTACAGATGAGCGCTTGTAAGATTCTATGCATAAGCGCATCACTTCATGAAAATTTGCTAGTCAGAATATATAAAGCTTCACTAATGCAGTATTTTGCGAAGGCCATAAACGCTCGTCAAAAATGTGCCCTAAATCAATAAGGCAATACCACCTAATTGGGGATTTCATACTTCTTAGGCAATTTGTCGAGTTTAATTAAGAGTAAAGTAACAGCGCACATCATATTGGTGTAAAGTAATGACGCACGGCATCCGGGCTTACAGCATTGTTGATAGGGCGGGTGAATCGGAAAGTTTGGGGAGCGTTTTTCCCCAAACCAGGAAAGAACAATCCTTTTATTACATTGTTGATCTTGCCCTTCGCTTTATCATTCCATTTCTCTGCTTTGTTTTCTAAAATGCGCGAAGGCAGTGCCGCAAAGTTAATCAAACATTCTATGATAGAGCTGAACTGCTTTTATTGTGCGTTGTTAAAAGAGCCATGAAGAGAAAACACAAGTTTGGTTCATTCGAAAGATTGCCTCGTTAGAACCATAACGACACCACTTATAACGCAAACTTCGCTCAAATAAGCTACATAATTAGGAAAAAAGGAAATGACCATGCGACCCACCAGCTCGTTTTCCGCAACAGAACCTGTGATGTCACTTGGGAATGCTCTGCGATTGGCGGAGGCCGGCAAAAGCAAACGCATGTTAGGCAGGGCTTACAGTTTGCATAGCGAGCTAAATGCCCGTGAAACATACTGCACATTCTTTTTATGACAAAGAACGGTGGAGTAAACGGTTGAAGGTCCGAACGAACACGCAAGCGTGTGCGCCAATGCGTACGAAACTAGCGCCGGCCGAGCTCGACATCTCGCCGTCGCGCAGACAAATTTTCGGGTTCGAAGCTCTTCGGGGCCAACGAACCGTTCCAGCACGCACAGCCGCGACCTTGCTTCGTATCGTAATCCCTTCACAGGAGGTTGGCCGTCATATCGCCAACCAGCAAAGGTAAAAATAGAAACGAGGGGAGTAAGGAACAGCAAGAAGCGACGAGATAGTGCCAGTCGTCGCGTAAGTTTCGAATGGTGTTGGCTTGCTGCTGTCGTTACGAGCTCGTTTCCAGTTTACAACCACTGAAAACTTCAGTTTGTTCGAGTACTTTACAATGAAATTTCGTTGCTGCGTTTTGAAATGCCCATGTAGTACGGGCAAATCGTCGAGGGAGTGCGACATCCCCGCCGGTGAGGAGATCTCCTTTCATGTGCTGCCCAACGACGAACCTAGGCGAAGCAAGTGGCTACGTTTTGTGAACTTTGCAAACGGAGGAGAAAGAGAGCTAAAGGAAGTACGAGTGTGCTCGCTTCATTTCCGAGGAAGTGGTTACGGCAGGGACCCTTACGTTAGCTCACTCCTGGGACATGCTGGCGCTCGTCGCCGACTTCGTCAAATCGCTCTGACCTTGGGGAAAAAAATGCCGTAAATACCGCGCATTGACGCTCGTATCTTTCTGGTCGAAGCAGAGAGCTCGCGCGAACGGCTTTCCATACACGACACCGGCCAACTGGCATGAGTGATACTGCTACTGAAATTGAACTATTATTAACCGTAATCAAAATACGGCACATACGCACCAGTCTATATTCGTCCGTCGCGACGGGGCTGACGAGGCAGCGGTGCCGACGGCTGGGCGTTCGTCTGTTGTGGCTATCGCGGAATGGTCGCTTTCCCGTCCACCGCGTATCCCACAACTCTTACCGCTCGTTCACTTAGAAGCATTGAGCGTTTTAGTGGTGTGAGGTTGTTAAATGCAAGCCCGAGCTCCTCGGCGAGAGTTTTTTCCATGACTAGGGCTGCGGGTGCACTAGGTTTTACTAGTATTTTTAAAATGGCCGCCGTCTCGATCGACTCCCGCGTGTGGGTGCTATATGGAGTCGACATACTAAGTATCTGTTTCATGGACCGGCTCTATGACGCCATTGTACACGTCACGGAATGTTCAATTTTAGCGGGAGATTTAAAATTTTGGCTTAAATTGCCTTATTTCTCAGTGAATAAAGCATCATTTGCTTCCGGGAAAGCGCTTGGGGTACTATGAAACACCTAATCTTTCGAATAAAACAAACTTTTGTTTTCTCTTCATGGCTCCTTTAAAGATTGCTTTTTGGTGCAAACTCTACACGACGGGATATTGGCGTTCTCCATGACACCAGCAGTTTTTTAAAGATGATAGTCTTTCTTGGGATACTTGAACGGGAAACTTTTGGTGTGTCTTTCTGTGTTTCTTCCTGTCTGTCTGTCTGTCTGTCACTCGATTCAGCCAGCCGGGCAAACTGAAACCGATGCTGCGATATAATCTTATATACGTCTAAGTCCGGTGGCAATGTTCATACTTGTCGACATTGTTGAACAAGAACAAAACATCACGCAAATATAAGGCAAACGATGAATACACAAGGGATATTTGCAGTGTTCCTTTATGGGTGCTTTATTTGTGCGATAGCAAACGAACTATTATGTCTACTGCAAAAAAAAAAAAAAAATCACTTCGTTGCCTGCTGTCGCTGGCGCCACTATAACTTCTGGCGGCATTTTAAGAAATCAAATGGCGACAGTTACGAAACATTCCGCTAGATATGTTCCATGTTCCGCTTGGAACGCACGTGAAGTAAGCAAAATGTGGTTCTATAAACGTTGAACTAGGCCGCCTCGATTCACGTGCGTCTCCGCCGTACGGCAGCGCTGGTATAGAGGCACCCGGTCTGGACCAGCAGAACGCGGTAAATTTAAATTGACTTAAACAAACCTCTAGCGTGTTTATCTTGGGAGGAGTGCGACGGGAGAGGAACAGCATAAGAAGTGGACGGGAAAGCAAAGGGAGGCATTTACTTTGCAAATTTCGACGTATTGTCGTTCGTCGACATTTGCAACAAATGGAGCCGATACGCGGCCAACGTTTGGCTTTATTTTCTCAGGGCAAAAAACTAGCCCTAGAAACTTCACGCGTTAAGCAAATTATACATTAGAACACTGACTAAGATTTACACAACTGCAGCAACGGCATCTACAAAAGACGATATATTTTTTCATCTAGGCGGGAAATCGAAACAAATTACTTGTTTTGACAGCTGCTTTCACTTCAGCGAATAATAACCCGTGTATATCCGGGCACCAACTGCAAAAAAAAAAAAAAAAAAACGCGACAGTAGCACATTGTATATGTCCAAAAAACAGCCGCACGCACGGCGACAATTTATTGTTAACGTGAAGTATTATATCGGAAGAAAAAAGAAAGTTAAAGCCCCAAATTGTTTCCTAATTTGCCTCGCAAATGTCAAATGCAAATTTGCAAAGTCGTCTGTGAGCGGACTAAACGGCAACCGGCGCAAACACGCGGGGCCTTTTTATCGTCCTACTTTTATTTTCCCATCCGCACAGCCTGCTTCCCGCGTTCAGCATGCCTCGCGAGCGGCCTCTAATCGAATAATCCCTGGTCGAGATTGCTCGTGTAATGCCAGGGGCGCGCGTTGTTCGCCAATCTCACCACAGAGGCGCCCGTATGCCTCCTCCCCTTACGCAAACGCAACTGGCGGCAAAACAGCGTCTGTTTATACAACGACGCCCTCAGAAATTGCGTGCTGCCAGAACGTATATTAAAATGGCCTATATAATAGCCTGCGACATTCTTTTTTGCACCCGTCTGTTATGAAAGCGCGATTGCGCAACAAAGTAAACAACGCTCGGAACCGTAAACAACACTATGTTCTTTATATACTAGCAATAAACGTAAAGAGCGTTCCCTCCTTCGTACTGGCCCGCGCTGTCTCTTTCGAATGGCGGCGATTGCCAAGGAATGTGGCGGAGCTGTAACGTCTTGAACTTTGCTAGGGACCGCACTGGGGTTCCCTCCTACAAAGATGCTTCTTTTCCTATCTTTTTTTCAGCTATAGCGGCTATTGTGAGGCTCCACTTTGCGCTTGGCGTTAATCCGTTCGAGAGAACTATTTGCGTCAAGTGGATCCTCGGCGCGCCAGGAGCAGAGAGCGTGCGGTCGCTCCTTGACCTTTCGAAACTACGTAGCAGCCAGTGCTTCGGTGCTTGCGCAACCGATGCAGCGTGATCTTCATTCCATTGGCTCACACTTATGCAATTACGTCAGAAAATTTCTTCGATCTCGTTCTCTCGCCGTATAAATCGGCGACCGCAAGCTTGACGCATGCCTCATTCACATAGAGGCGTCCCCCAGGGAGCGGTCCTTCCTCCTACACTATTTAACCTCGCCATGCGCCGTATCTGATACCGTGCTCTAAAGCATTTCCAAAAGATTTGATCCCTCTCTATGCTAATGGCGTTACTATCTGGATCAATTAAGGCCGCCCAAGACTCGATCATGACTCGCTTCAAGAAACCCCGAACGCCGTCAATCAAGCAGCTCACACCATCGGTCTAGCTTGCTCTGCTGAGGCGACGTCACTGCTCCTTTTGCAATCGGGTCAGTGGCACTCCCCTGAAGGTACACTTCGGCGCCATGCACTTATCTTCTTCCTCATAGGGATGGCCAGTAGCGCCCACTACGACGCCTGCAAGTTTGAAGAGACAATCTAGCATGTGATTTGTCGTTGGCCCCAGTATTCATCGGAAAGACGCGTGTTTGCCGCCAAGCTCAGCCAATTGGCCAATCAACCGTTCCAAGTAGAGACCATTTTAGGCCATCGACCCCAACCATCGACTTCGCAGAAGGCAACAAAAGCCCTTCTGCGTTTCATGAAGGATACTGGCTTAGATGAACGACTATAGTGCCCACAAACAGACTAAAGTGCGTGCGCGTCCCCGCTCCTATCCCCTCATTTTCGTCTACTCTCTCCACTGAATCTGGGCTCCATGCCTGGAGCCCCTCTCGGCCTTTTCATTCGCTTTTCTCTTCTTCCACCGGATCATATATGAAAATTATTAGTTTTCATATTCGATTTTATACGGGGAAAGCTACCACCATACAAAACATTATCGTCCAGGCAGACCCATTCATAACATAATGCGCTCTGCAAAAGCAAGCTTCAGGGGGTCTCAAAGAACATGACCTCTTCCAGCTTCGCAATTCCCTCATCCTAACGCCATGTGTATTCCCCACGCGAACCTCGGAAAGCAAGGGTGACGCTCTTATCCGTAAGGCGTTGAGTATTTCCCTTGTTGATCTCGATCGCCACTTGCCCCACTCGGCTTGGCCAACTCGTTGTTCTCCCCATGGCACCCGGCATCACTGACGCAGCAGCCGCCGACACTAACACCTCGCATACATTATAAGAGACCACCTTTTTTGGAACGAACTAGGATAGCCCCCCCGCCCACCGCGGCCTGAACCGACTCTTCTAAGCGGTAAAATGATCTGACATATTACTGTACTTATAATTCTGCTAAATGGGCAGTAATTCCAGAACACATTTGTTCCTACGTGTGCACGTCAGGAAGTCCTCTTCCACGAGAAATTTCAACCTGAGCGATCTACCCTCCGACCAACTTGTAGCAGCAAACGCAGATTAAAACCAGGGAAATACTCCCGCACAAACTTCTCATTCATCTCGGTTACGCTGCCAGTATGTATAGATACTTGAAGAACAGGCATTCATTTCAGATTACAATGCCCCGGCACGACCGCACGAGGTGGAAAACATCCGGCGTTGTCTTTAGAGGCATGGAACCGTAAGGTATGCGATGGTATGGACAACGGGGCTGCAAGATCTGAGGTCGGCGACATGGCGGGGAAGGAAGACACAGGGCTTAGTCGCTTTGGGGTCCGGCGACGTCATTTCTACTGTTCATGTTCCCCACTGAAGTGTCGAATCAGCGATAGGACGAAGCATCATCTGACGCGTTATCGTACTCCTCAGCCCCAACAAATGCTTCCTCACGCCCCGGACTGACCATTTATCCCAACAGATAATGCCGTACGCGCTGACAGGCGTCTAATCAGCGTCATCTCACAACTCCCGCAACGCTCCCAACATTAAAAGAACCGACGTTTAAATTCTGTAATCCACCGCACATAACTGACAGGGAATAGATCTAAACGGTTTAGCCACCTATGCTGGCGGAGCTCACAGCCATCCGGGACAGGGCTTACAAGAGCTAACTCCGGGGTGTACTTCAAGCCCTTAGAGGTTGCACTCTACAACTTTACGCATACGCTACGGCGACCATGTGGGATTTACGCCGCGTAGGTTACAAATGGTCGGTTTCCGGGAACATTCACAAGATGCTGGACACGTACCCTGCCCTCTCCGGCTGCAGCGGACACGGCTTAAATACGCTTCCTAATCATATTGCGGCGAATAGTGACCGCACCCTACGTTTATTCACCGGCCACTGTTGTTGCTAACACAGCCCCACAGGCAAAATTCACCAACAAAATGAAGATATAAACCTCGCCGCAATTTCCCTCGTACCACGGTGTGGAACAGACCTTCCCATTATACGCACTTGCTAGGACGAAGTCCTGCTGCGTGGAGTTAGCGCTGAAGTTACCTTTTTTTTTTTTTTTTTTCGGTGACCCGGGTGCGGCCACTACGCAACCACACCCCATTCACTGAGAACTTCCCCTTCTGCAATGGCCCTACCGAAGATACTGAGATTGAACACTTATTAAGTACGCATGCTTCACTTAGAGAGACGAGAACTCGACACCTTCGAGGCACAGGCCTCCACCCTCGAAAACCCCCCGACCTTCATCGGTGGATCATGGGGACCACACCATCGCTCCCGTCTTGCATTCTTCATCCAGGCGGAAGCGAGAGTATGCCTGTAATATAATTAATGCCAGATGGCATACATTTTCATACATCGGCGAAAATTGCCCATACCGCGACGAGGAGGTAAACAACGACATGTGCATGTCGTATTCGTCACTATCGTTTCTGCGTTCTCCGAAGACCGTTTAACCCGGGAAAGCGGAAACAACGCTACCATTCGGCTAACCCGGGCACAGGTAAGCGGGGCCGTGTGGTGGTGTTGACCAATGGAACGGGATGCCCTGAGCACACTCAGATGACATCGGCCCATTGCATGGTACGTAATAAATGTATTATCTCATCTTTTTATCTGTGAACCATTGCAGCTAGTTCCCGGATGTCGTACTTTATAGATTAAGGTACGAGGCGGTTCCAGAGAAAACTGTATTTGTCTTCTGCTGCAGTGGCGCCAATAATGAACTTCTTACAAAGCGAAAGTACCGTGAGAAAACAGAGACGAAAAAAAAAGAACTTGTTTTTATCGCAAATTACCCTTTACTCCTGACAAAAAGCTATTTTTAATGTTCTTTCAACAATTATTCCTATGTCAGCTTCTAATGGCGCACTGAAATTTAATTAGTCTAAAATGCTGAATAATCATCTCGTTTTTAACGCACTTCAGCTGTTTCTTTTTTCTCCAGCTTGTAGACCCATACGGAGCAACTGTCCCGATTTGCCTCAGCCTGTTAAACATTCTATCGCCTGGTGGTGGTCGTGGTAGGGGTGGCGAGCCTTTCGGGAAGACGCATCGATTGTGGTTTCCATCCTCGGCACCGCCACGGCCGAGTGTCTGATTGAGACCGATGGCTGGATGCACTCTCGAAACCGACGAAGGCGTTGCCAGGCCCTCTGTTCGCGAGCAGGTCGATGACTCGAGAGCAGAACGACTGCTTTTCCCGGAAAAAATGGCCGACTCCTTGTTCGGAAGCCCCAATACATGAAGCTCATGCGGTAAGGTGGAGCCACGGAGAAAATAGCACCGATCAAATGATCGTATCGACCACGAATCGATTTCGCCCCCAGCGTGGCCGCGCTGGACGTTCGTTACGCGTTCTTGCGAAGAGTTTGCCGGTCGCCCTATTTAGACCGGGGATTAGGAAACCTTCGATTTAAGTGGAATGGCTGGTGCCACCTTTTTTATATGCTTTTTTGGAAGGAAATCGGAAAGTTTAGATTACCTGATCAGACGGTTTTGCGGCGAATGCCAACTAGTTTCGGCATGCGGACTTGGTGTTTTGGCAACTACGGGCAAGTTTTCAGCGTAGACTAAAACTACCGTGATCGTGAAGAGTTGTTTAGTAATTTACTGGGGATTTCGTAAATTTTGGAACCCCTTCTGAAGAATTTTGAACGATTAACTTTTCTGTAGAAAAGGAGTAGAAAAGTACAGAAAAAGTATATCTTTGTACTCCTATAGGTAGGCCTATAGAAAGTGTCCTCAGAGTCGGTTTATTTTCCGTAAAATTTCCATTTTTATTTGCTTTTGATTTTTAATACGCAGTAATTTGCGTTTTTATGATTTTATTTATACAATTATAGCAGTGGAACGCGGTAAATTCAAATCGCCTTGCGCAAACCTTTAGTGTGTTTACCTTGGAATGAGCGCGACGGTACAGGAACAGCATGAGAGGTGAGCGGGAAAGCAAAGGGGGGCATTTCCTTGGCAAATGTCTACGAAGACTATCGTCTTTTGACGACATTTGCAACAAAAGGAGCAGATACGCGGCCAATTTTCATCCTGTCGCCTGCATGTTGATCGTTGTCATTATGGTACGTTGATGCCGAAGGACATAGTGACCGTATGCAAAACGAGTTTGGTTAGCCCGCATCAAATGCCGTTTACGTCATCATTGAATGGAAACTATAGGGGTTGCTAGCCTAGCAAGGAACTTCGTTGACACTACTTGTTTTTTTTACCACGTCGTGATTCTGCCGTCGGCCGAATTAGAGCACAAAATATGCTGAAGTACTTACTCAAGCAGGGGCCATCAATCGTGAAATGTCGTGACGACCTTAATTTATTGCCTGCGATAATGAGAAGCGAACGGCCCCAGTCGGTCATCCATCTTAATTTAGGTTTACTGTGTCTCGCGCGGTTTCACTATACGCTAAGCAATCACTTTTACAGACTAAGCACGTGCGGTGCGAGACGGCTTCGTTTACCTTTGCTGTTTATAGAAAGACCTGTTGAAATATGCTAGCCAAGTATAGCAAGGCAAGAGTGCCGGCCCTTCGGCAGTTGGTACCTTTATGAGAAGTTCAGTACTATTTAACCGCTCGTATAGACGAAAGTTGGTGATGCAAAATCTGTGACGTATCCTGTGTAGTCGTGGAATCTGCACAGAATCTGACGCGTTCAGCAGAGCAGACACTTCCATCCACGAAACCTTAGTTTTGGTTTCAGATACAGTCATTCATCTCTTGCTCCTCCTTATGCTCTTTATCATCTTCTCCGTCAATCGCCTCAACGAAACAATCCCGTTATACTCAGTATTCGATCAGTGTGTATTATTTTTTTCACAAACTTGTTCTCCGCCCCTTTTATACGCCTCCCCCGCTGCCCAGGCGGCACTCAAGGGAATTAGACTAAATCACCCCCTGTGTAGTAGATGCTTTCGTGTGTACACGCTTATGTGCGTTCGTGCGCGTATATGCGTGTTTATGAGGGAGAAAGGGAGGGAGATCGAGACTTGGACAACAGTGGCGACATCAGTGGAGGCAGCGGCGAGTAGAGACTGACGGACGAGGGGAAGTAAGAGAAACAGAACAAACAAGAGAAGAAAGAACAGGAGCAAGTATGAGGGCGAGTACCCGTTTGCTCAAGGCAGATCGCTATGCGCGCAGCCATCGCGCAGCCATCGCCTAGCAACAAAGACCAGCTCCCCTCTTTCTTGCTGGCTTCGCATCGCTTCTCCCAGGAGGCTCCGAACGTTTCAGAAGCTTTGGAATCGTGCCTTGGGCTCGGAAGCGTAAGACGTCCCACTCGCGAAAAGCGTGCCCGATTTGCGAAGCTGAACGAACCGACATTGTGCCGCGTCAGCAAGAAAGAGGAAGGCGCGTTCCCGTTGTTGGGCAACTCCTGGGCATGTGCAGAGACGCTCACCTGCTGATCGAAAGGATGCCGAGCCAGCAAGAAAGAGGAGGGCACCCCTTTCTTGCCTGCAAAAAATTGGCGCAGCTTGCACTAATGGTGCAAGGCTGGAGATACGGCAGAGCTGGCGGCCCCTCTCCCTTCGTTGTACACCCGGCTGTTGCACCTCACATGCATTTCTCAACTTGCTGATGAAAGTTCTTCATGACTGGCAAGCCCGGAGCCATTTGTCCGCACGCTTTCACTTCTCTCCCAAAGTGGAACGCGTTAGCACGCGTTAGAACCACCATTGGCAGCAGGCTTGGCGAACTCGGCTTCTAGCTGTCGCGCGAACTCGGAGTCTGTGCTCCCCACTGGCAAGCCCGGAGCCATTTATCCGCAGCCTTTCCCATCTCTCCCAAAGTGGACCGCGTTAGCACGCGTTAGAACCAGTGGCAGCAGGCTTGGCGAACTCGGCGTCTAGCTGTCGCGCGAACTCGGAGTCTGTGCTCCCCACTGGCAAGCCCGGAGCCATTTGTCCGCAGCCTTTCCCATCTCTCCCAAAGTGGACCGCGTTAGCACGCGTTAGAACCAGTGGCAGCAGGCTTGGCGAACTCGGCGTCTAGCTGTCGCGCGAACTCGGAGTCTGTGCTCCGCACTTCAGGCGCAGATGCACGTGAACTGGCGAGTAGACGAGCAGACGAGAGATCACGCCACGAATGGTGGGCAGAGTGTTCTCGAAGGTCGAGCTGGCCGGCGCCAGGCGCTCCTCACGAGGCGCACACTCACGGGAGCTCGGTATTTCTTGTTATTTTTGCGAGCTCCTCACGTGGCGCAAGGCCACGCGCAAGACTGGCCGACGCAGGGCACTCCTTACGAGGCGCACGCTCACGTGCGCTCGGTCTTTTTTGTTCGCATTTTTTTTTTTTCTGGTAACGCCATACAACGGAACTAAAAACAGCTCTGCTGTTAAAACGTTCCTGGCGCTGTGCTGAGTTGCCTCGTCAGCATTCGCTTTTATCGATGACACCTGTCGCTGGATCGGTGGTAACGGTTATGTTGGCTTCGAAAATAGGACGGGTTTTACTTAGAGAGCTCTATATGTTCCAGTGGACCCGCCGCGGTGGCTCAGTGGCTGAAGGTGTTCTGCTGTTGAGCCCAAGGACGCGGGTTCGATTCCCGGCCGCGGCGGCCGCTTTTCTGATGGAGTTGAAAAGCAAAAACGCCCGTGTGTTCGATATTTCGGCGCACAAATGGTCAAAATTAATCCGGAGCCCTCCACTACAGCGCGCCTCCGCTGTCAAGCGTCGGCGCTTTAAACCCCGCAGTCAATCAATCAATCAATCAATCACTCAATCAATCAGTCAGTCAGTCAGTCAGTCAGTCAGTCAGTCAGTCAGTCAGTCAATCAATCAATCAATCAATCAATCAATCAATCAATCAATCAATCTGTTCCAGTTGCAAAAATGTTCGCATTCACGCACCGGGTATACCCCCGACACCGCAGTCAGAGTCCCAGATATCTTCCTGTAAGGTGTGGGGATTGTGGTTATGTGCTCACCCAGAGAAAACCGAACGGTTCTCCCTCCGCTCCAGCGCTATACGCGTCGGATTCATCCCTTGACACGAAGCTACATTGTTTTAGGGGCGAAGCTCCTTAAGGCGTGGGTCTGTCCATCCTCGACGTATGTGTGTAGCCACCTCTAGTTTAGTTCTTGGATTGTTTACTAGATGGCGTGGCTACCTCTAGTTTAGTTCTTGGATTGTTTACTAGATGGCGGTACTTGTATATGATGAAAAGATGCGCTTGGATTGTTTACTAGATGGCGTGGCTACCTCTAGTTTAGTTCTTGGATTGTTTACTAGATGGCGGGGAGCGTTGTAATAAAATCCGTTCGCTGTTGGCGCGCGCTCGGAGTCGCCCGATGGATAAGGCTGCAGATGTGCGAGCCCGCGAGGCAGAAGCGCTCCGTGAAGCTGCTCGACGCCGCCGCCAAGATCCTGCCGTACGAGAGCGGGAGGCCGAAGCGTGTCGTCTGGCTGCGCGACGACGACGCCAAGATCCCAGCGTTCGAGAACGAGAGGCCCAAGCGTACCGGCAACGGCGCGAGGACCCTGCCGTACGCGAAGCGGCACGGCTGCGGCGCGAAGAGGATCTCCAAAACGTCAGAGAACGGGAAGCGGCGAGAAAGCGCGCGTATCGGCAGGCAGACCCCGATGCAGTGAGAGCTCGTGAGGCGTCTGCAAAACGCATCAGGCGAGCTCAGCCCCAAGGTGCCGACGCGCGGTTTAAGCGAGACTTTCTAGACGTTACGTTCGGACACAGATGTAGTGGGCGAACTTTCACTGAAGAGTCACGGTTTTACCGATGATTTCCCCTCAGGAGCTTCGCCCACTCATCATCATTCACCCCGTGGATATGCTGTGAATTTTTTTTCGGGAACTGCGCTACGCACTACACTAAAGTTTTGTACTTCGTAATGCCATGCGAAGATCAGATGTTTGATGCAAGTTTAATGTCAGGCGCAGTCAATAGTTAAACCAGTTTCTCTGGATGCAGTGATGTGTGACTGAGGTGCAGTGGGCCGGAGCAAACCCGCGGAAGATTTGTAGAGTACAGGCAGAATTGCAGGCTTCTAGATTTTGGCTGCTGAAAATTAACTAGTTGCACTGGAGTTGAGTGGGCTTTAGGCTGCGCACTGCGCACAAGGCTACAGTGCGACTGCAGGAGGATAAAAGCAACAGGAACAGCTGTCAACCCCAACAGAGGCGCACACACTTTTGAAACTTGTTCCCAATCCGGGTACTTTGCGAAAATCCCTCCCCAACGGGCCACCAAGGGCAGCTAGACGTACTAGCCTGCTTTCAAACCCAAGCCTACTTCCAACGCAAACAGTTATTTGGAGTGTAAATTGTCTCAAATTACAGACGTCTTATCCCGGCAGAAAGCGAGTTCGAGAAGCTGAAATTGCGCACCGCGCGCCAATTGATGCGTGCGTGCACGCCGAGTTAACTTCTCCGTCCGCGTCTGCATACGACTGAGCATTGGCCCCTTTCGGCGCTTTTCATCTGGTTTTACTTTACTGAAAGAAAATGCCGCACTGATATCATAGTTCAGTGAAGCGGAAAGAAATTGTGGGTCGAAAGATTGAACCGGAGCGTACGGTATCAAATAGACTCGCCGAAATATTTTCGTCTAGGGAGATTCGCGGTCGATAAACTCGCAAGCCATTCATGCGAAAACCGCGACTCTGCACTCGAAAGTTGTTTTTTTTTGGGGGGGGGGGGGAGGGAGAGGGGGGAGCTCAGCTCATGAAGCCCCGTCACGGCTGCGTTGGCGCAGAGAGAGAGAGAGAGAGAGAGAGAGAGAGAGAGAGAGAGAGAGAGAGAGAGAGAGAGAGAGAGAGAGAGAGAGAGAGAGAGATAAACTTTATTTGAGCCCCATGGAACTAGTCTGGGTGGCGGGTGACCGGCGGTGGTAACCGGCCGGTGACCATTGCAGCTCGCTGGATGACCTTAGCCTGGACCTCACGGTCCGAGCTGCACAACGCCTTCGCCTAGTGCTCTCCGTCTGTGAAAGGGGGGAATGGGTTTTGGGGGCACTGCCACATGCAGTGGTCTTGGGTATCGAGGGACCCGCAGTCGGGGCACAAAGGGGTGCGGTACAAAGAAGGGTAGATTAGGTGAAGTCGATATCGGCAGGGGAGTACGTGTCTGGGTGAGTCGCCATAGGCGTTCCTCTTCGTTAAAGAAGGTCGGAGCGGCTGGGGGTAGTTGCCGGCGGGAGAGGCGGTAGTGCGAGATTATGTCGTTGAAGGTAACAAGTCTGTCTCGGGCTGATAGGGCTCCGTGGAAGGGCTCAAGGCCAGGACCAGCTCGGACGGTGAGCTGGACGCATTGTTAATTGCGACTTTACTCGGCCTGGCACCGAGTAAAGTGGCAATTAACAATACGTTCGAATAATTAAAGCGCTTGCATCGACGACACGTGCACAGGGACTGTAGAGAGGCACGATAGGCCTATACTTGGTTCATGACGACGTTTCCCGCGTGAATGCGAACTGAAGGAAGCGAGCGTGGGCGTGTACCGCAAGGTCTTTAACAACGCTGCAATGGCACCTTCTCAGAAACTCGCATTCATACACGTGTTGCAGCGCATCACGACCATTCTAGAACTGGTTGGTTAAGCAACTTCGCTGGTATAGGTTTTCAGTTTAACCTGCCAGCGCAGCCCATGTCAGCGCTTGTAGTTCGAGCTTACTAGAGGGATAAAAGTGACTTCTCGCTTCTACGCCATCGATAGTCTTATACAAAGGGGAGTAGTGAATGCGCGGGCCTATAGCTGCGAAGCGAAGCCAGCCCGAGTAGACCGGCGTAGTTTGGGTTCGCGTCGCGTCGGAATTCCTACAAAAGGTGCACATGCATATGCGAAGATATGACCTAGGGGGAGTATAAATAGAAGGCTACACTCGGCTATTCCAATCGAATGGGTCAGAAAAACTGTGATAACTAAAGAAGATAAAGGGTAGAAACGCACTCGAAGCGTTATACAGTAAAAGCTCGTTAATTCCAACTCGAAGGGGACCATAAAATTCTTCGAATTAGGCGTAGTTCGAATTAGCGGGCGGGCGCTAGGATGAATGGACAGCGAGCAGAAAGGAACCGCAGAATGGAACAGAGCAGAAAGAAGTCACCTCTGGACTCGTTATCGCGAATTAGGAGCTACGACACTACACAGCGACGGCGGCACAAATAAGACCTGCAATGGTATGAGCCGGAACGTTCCGCTGGCGCAACAGCTGTCGTAGCAGCGTAGCGCGCGCGCTACGCTGTTTTTTTTTTTTGGCTTCGTTGCTTTGCATCTCTAGTACTTTTGGTTTGGTTTGGATTTGCAACACAGTTTAATCCCCCTGGGCCGACTAGGACGATGGAAACCAGTGTGTCCCAGTTCGAATCAAGCGTTCTGGATACCGACGCGTTCGAATTATCGGGCGTTTTCCCCCATTGATATATACAGGGCTGTGCCGGGACCAGGGCGTCAGTGCGAATTAAGCGTAAGTTTGAATTTACCGAGTTAGAATTACCGAGCTTTTACTGTATAGTTTTTACAGCCCGTTTGTACAAGTAATATCGTTTTACGGTTCTCAAAAACAACAAAAAAGTCAGACGTTTTGAGGTACTTCACTGTGAACCAACCAGCGATATTAGAACTTCCCTGTGATCTAATTATGACGAGAAAATGAAACTCGGAGTAATAATAGGGTCGTCTTTCCTGCCAATTTTTATGCAATTGATTTTGGGAATGTTTTGATAACACAAGAATAACAGCCGTTTTGTGCTGAGCATTAGCGGTAAACTTAGCTTTGCCGCAAGGCATTTTTGATCGCTCACATGATAAATGCGCAGAACCCTAAACATATCAAGCTTCGCTTTAATACATGGGGTGCTGTGCTGATAAGTGCTTCAACGAACTCCACTACATCGTGCACAAAGCCAAGAGTAATGTCCGCGACTTGTCCTGCCTGGATTGCTGTAGCAAACTCTGGGCGAAAGAAAGCTAAAATTTCCCACGGGATTATAGATACCCACTATATTATCTGCATTGCGACCGAATTAGTACGTAACCTTGCCTTCGCTAACCTCATGAGAGAAGGATGTTATTGTTGGAAGCTATAGAAGTGGAGACTTACAAACAATAGGAACTATTTGGCGAAGTCTTTTTTTTTATCGCATCCGTTCTGTTTACCAACTCGCTATCCTGAACCCTGATAGCACGGCAATAAGGTTTAATTGAAAACACCGCAGCGGCTGTCCTCGTGCGGGGTTATGCCTTAAGAGAAACGTGCTTATTATCGAGGCCTTATTAGAGCCTCGTCAGGCTTTATTACCACGGCAGGTTTTATTAAAGGCCTCATCAGGATTTATCATCTTTTGTTCTCCAGCTTGGAGGTTTTTTTAATTCCTTAGAAAGCAAAATGCGATGCCAGCTTGGCTTAAGTCAAACCTACTAATTTTAACCGCTCGAAGCCAAATGTGCTTTAATTAAAACCGAACAGAAATTGTAGTTGGCAGTCTGCTTGGTAATCCAAGTAGCCTTAAAGTACACAAGTATTTTTTTTTCACGCAACGGTAGAGGCAAGTACAGAAGAAAATGCGGCGCAGACTAGACGACGACAAAGAAGGGAAGATACGACACCTACATGCGCCTGTATCTGGCGCCTGTATCTGTCGTATCTACACTTCTTTGTCCTCGTCTAGTTTGCACCAAGTTTTCTTCTTTGTTCAATTATGTACCAACTAGCTCAGCAACAAGTTTTGTAAAAGAGGTAAGTAGTCTCATTTAGTATGTGGAGTTTGATGTAACAACAATAGCGAGGTCATGGTGAAGCCGAAGAGGCACCTAAACCCCCTTTCGCCTCATTTCTCTATTTTTATTTTATGCTCAACTGGCGGGCAAAACGTAATTTGTACGGAAATCTGTACCGGCGTGGTATTCTCGTGTCTTGTCCGTTTTGTGTCCATTTCAAAAGTGTCCGTTTTGAGCAAGCCCTGATTGGCTAAAAGCGAACAACCGGATGTGACGCCATGCAAGCACGGCGGAGCTATATGAGCCGCGACTCCTCGGAGCAGACGATTTTGAGCAGACGATTTTTTGTTGCCTTGTTGTTGGTTCGCTGGCGGAACAATAAACACATAAAAGATAGTTTAAAATAGGTTCAGTCGTTTAAAATGTGTTTGAAATAACAGTTGCGCAAAAGTCAACCCAAAGCCCGTCTACAACTGGAAGTACGTCACAATAAAACGGCCGCAAAACGGACGTTTGCAAAACGGACAAATACCGCCCTTGGCCTTACATTCGTAACATCAGTGGCTTCCCCTTATGGTCCTACAACACACGCATCACTCGAGTAGGGTTATGCATGGTAATTTTGAATGTACGGGTCGGCGCATGAAACGAGCGCTGTTATCGAACAGGTCCCCGTTCTGCTCGCCGGTGGGTACCTACCGCGCCGCAACCGCCTCGACATCTCTCGCCATAATACATCGTCCGGCGCATGCGCATTGCGGCGGGGTAACAGGGTGGGAAACGTTTTCCAGGAGTGGTCTGAACAGAGCTACCTTCAAAAAGAATCAAACACTCAAAATAAGCATAGTTGGTCCTCATTACAAGGTAAAACACACTTGTTGCAAACAGATGTTTCTCACTCTCACGGGTTCAACGACAGTGACTTCGCGCAGCAGAAGTAGCAGACGAAAAAAAGACGACGCGTGTTTGCAGACGACGCTAAGTCGCCGAAGCAGACGGGCCACAACAGCCAAGTTTCGAGCGATCCAAGACGGAGAGAACGGAAGACTCTACTCTCACAAGGAAAGGAAGGCCTCCGAGCGCGAGCACTTCGGGGCAATCTCCCGGAGAGTGCATTTGCTCGGAACCACGGTGCGATGATATATGGACACGCAGAAGACAGCAGCCCGCCTTAAAAAGCATATCGTTTTGTCGACGAAGCAGGGCCCGGGCAGGGAAGAAAGAAAAAAGGAAACGGGTTGCTTTTATCCTTCTCGCAATCTTATGCCGGAAACAGGACTGCGCCCGGATATTTCCGCAGGGAAAGCTCTATATCATTTCCTGAGCGGGGAAAACCGAAACAAACAAAAAGTCGTGACTCGGAAGTCAAATAACTTTCTTGACCATTACATGACCGCGTAAAACAAAATGGCAATCAGTTTGGCGGCCCCAACCATGGAATAACGTGCGACAGCTCGTTTTCTTGTACAAAGTTAGATGCCGCTGAGAACAATGTTGGTCTGTTTGTTAGTTAAATTATTCGCAGCCGCGATGTCGTATGAGCATGGGTACGCGTCTAATTTATGTATGTAAGCGCAGCTGTCCCACTTCTTACATATATCGAGTATGCCTTTTTCGGTCACTCCCCTATGTGGGTATGTATCGTGTGTGCGGTCAACGGTTTGTAGTGCCGAGTCTTTCCTTCACATATTTGAAATTATGATTCCGATTTACTTTCCGTATTTATTTCATGGATAAGTAAATAGCGGTGTTATTGAACGCAAAGCGAGGCGGTAGCGACTACCGCAACGCGCGCAGCGCAGGCGTCACGTCCAACACTTGCAGTTTTAGTTTTACTTTGAGCTTCTTGCAGTGTTAAAATTACAGGAAAATTGAAATTAACAGGTAAACAACCACCCATCGTGGCACAGTGGGCAAGGCAATGTCATCGCAATCGAGACGACCCTATCTCGACACCGGCCCAGGAGCATTTTTTTTATCTAGCACTTGAGACGCTGCCGACAAAAAGCGGAAATCCAGTTTGCTAGGCTTGCTAGGATTTCGCGCTCATATTACATAGCACGATGGGAAACGTGAGAACGTGGCTATTTCAAAAAGGAAGGGTGATGTCGATGAGTGCTGGTATGCCTAAATACGGCTCAGCTAGCGCACTTGCAAGTGGAATCACAGCGTTACCAATGTAAACGATTTTATTTGTAACCTTCCAGAAAGCCCTGTGTCAGGGAAAGTATGGAGCAATGATGGTAGTAACTATGCGTGTCTCATAAATATCCTAATTTTCTTGAGTGTACCAGTGGGAGTACATCCTTTTGAACTTTAGAACAGAACTTTACGCTAAGGCCAATACAATCACCTTCTCACAGCTAGAAAAAAAAAGAAAACTAAAACACGCACTCTGAGCATTGGAGTACAGCGCTGACAAAATTGCACGCAATCCGAAGTGGGCTCGTAAATAGAATCCCACCGCCTTACATTCTTAGTCGCAGTCACGATCAGCGAAATGAAACATTCATTCATCGTCATCCGTCACAGTAAGCTTAAAGATAAACGCTTTTTTTTTTCTTTTTGTGAAGCTCTTCATCAGTCGCCGTAGAAGTTGCAGCTGATACCTAATTCTCTCCACTCGCAGCGGAGCACTTCAAATGATTACACCAAATGGGGGCCGGTCAGTTCTTGCAGCACAATTACTCGTCAAAGAGAAAAGGGTAAAATACTGCCTAGATGAAGCTTCCATGCAAACACAAGTTTCAACAACATAGAATTTCAGCCGCGTACTGCGGAGTCCCAGCACAACGACACCTGCAGTGCCGCCCCCCTCCACTTATCCAAATTTCTTCAGTACTTCCCGGAAACGCAAGTTGCTGTAGGCGATTGCAAACGCCGGCAGAACTCTCCGCCTTTTCAATAAAGAGCCCTTCTCTCTCTCTCTCTCTCTCTCTCTCTCTCTCTCTCTCTCTCTCTCTCTCTCTCTCTCTCTCTCTCTCTCTCTCTCTCTCTCGGCAATGAGGCGAGAAAACCCATAAAGGGCTAGACATGATATGAGCCTGTCGTTTTTAACGTTGCTGACAGTTCGCTGTGATAATCATGGCACATATAGGCGGGTTAGCACGAGGTCGCGGGTTCGATTCCCGGCCGCGGCGGCCGCTTTTCTGATGGAGGCGAAAAGCAAAAACGCCCGTGTGTACGAGATTTCGGCGCATGTTAAAGATCCCCAGGTGGTCAAAATTAATCCGGAGCCCTCTACTACGGCGCGCCTCATCGCCTGCGTTGCGTCGGTGCGCGTTAAACCCTGCAATCAATCAATCAATCAATCAATCAATCAATCAATCAGTCAATCAATCAATCAATCAATCTCTCTCTCTCTCTCTCTCTCTCTCTCTCTCTCTCTCTCTCTCTCTCTCTCTCTCTCTCTCTCTCTCTCTCTTTCTCTCTTGAGTTGCCTTTGGGGTTTAGCCCGTTTGCTGGTCACGTTGACCCGTGGAGCCCGTGTGAACTGCCTTACTATGTCCTGTCGCTCGTTGCAAATCATCTGAGAGTCGGTTGAGTTATCCCAGTGTTACGTAAGGTCTACTTTTAAACCTACGCTGACCGTTGCGAAGGCTATAGAACTAGTGTACGCCTCGGCACGCTGGCATGGTGGCAAGCGCGCTGTTTAGCCGGAACGCTCTAGCGCGCATGGTTGAAAGTGAGCCTTCCATTGAATGCGTCCGCTCAAAATTTACCTTCTTTTTCTAAAGAAAGTTGAGAGACGCGCAAAAGGTAAAAGTGCGTCCAACATTTCGCTGAACGTGCGTCCAATCAATCGTCAAACCGTCAAACACCCAAATCGCAAACGAAGAACAAACAAACGCAACTACGAACGATCTAAATGTAGGCCAATACGTCCGGAGCACTGGACTTGTCAGTGAGCTATGAACTCTCAGACAAATGACTATATCGCCTTATTGTGTGTGTGCTTCTTTTGTGCGTCTGTGTGTTTGAGTATTCATGTGTAAGTGAGAGTTTTCATTAATCTTCATCACACCTTCACCCCCATTTGGTGTAGCAAGTCGGGCGCCCCGCCTGGCTGACGTCACCTGTTCATTAAAGATGTTTCTGTCTCAATACGTTGTTTATGAGGTAAAGTTACGCTATTGCACTCCTCCTTCATGATCGGCGCGTGCATTGCATTATCCAGAACCGTTATTTTTTTCACGATTTTCAAGTAGTCGTCTTGACAAAATGGAAGCCAGGTTTAACGCGCGCGCCGTGTGTCCAGATATCTTATCAGAGCTTTTCGCATCGACCAACGTGGGGAAATGCACTAGTTTTTTTGACAAAACGCCATCGGCCCCACTAAGGAACCTTTCGCTCTAAAAAAGAAGAAAAAGTAGACCGCGACAAACCTCCGACGTGCCCTTCAAGCCGTACTTTGGCGCACTACGTCTCAAGCTCTAAAAGCGTCACACCTCTCCCATGACCAACGATGGGAACCCGGGACAGGCAAATCCCCCCCAGGGAAAAAAAGATCCAAAGGGAAGAAAGCAGGGATATGTCGCGTCAAACACCCTCAACATACAGCGACACGTGCGTTGGTTTTGTGCGGCAAGCCACGAATCCCACTGACATTTGTTCCGTGCCGCCAGCGGAGCGTGACATGGATGGTTGACAGCGATCAGCCCAGCCCGCGGTCACAGGTTCATGCGGACAACAGCGAGAGACATGTCGGGGAGAGCTTAATACGCAGAAGAGTAGGCGGCTTCCCCGCAACAGATGTATGCCTCTCATACTGCTTTCTTTACTTCCCTGACAGTCCGGACAGGTTTCTCGTACACCGTCGCTGAGTTGGACAGCTTAGGAATCTTGTGACTGGTCGGTAGCTGCTATCTGGTGGCTTGCACGTATTCGCTCTGCGTGGCTGGGAGCACTCTGTCTCTGTGTGCCAGCTCGCTCACACAATACAGTATCTGCTTTTGTTTTTTTTGGGCTCCTTTGATAACGCTCTCAGAAAGGGCGAGTTCAACTTCGATCATGGCAGGGTTCTTTACGTACGGTAAGGGGGTAAGTAGAAAAATATGAATGTGCGCTGATGCTACAAAAAGAACTCCGCCCCTCTGTTTTTCCCCGCGCTGAATCAAACACACACACACCTATGCAACATGCATCAAACAGAACGTGATTGTGCGCCCGGATCGAAGCCAAATCTGACAAGTAGAGAACTTTAGTACATAAAAAAAAAACGATATTACTTCGATATAAGGGAGGCCCTAAATAAAACGACCATGAAGACAATCTACAAGGTTTGCTTTATTAGAAACGCTGCTTTGTCCCAATAACAATTATACCAATGTTATCACAAATTAAAAAAATATGCTGATTCCTCTGTCATAGGAAGTAGTAAAACACAAAAGTGAAATGTGCAGCGAAATTTGCAGCTGAGCATGATTTTCCGGTCGGCGGCTGTCTTGTGAGTACGCTTGGCGAGCGACGTCCTGCTGGCGGGTCGCTTCGGCAAAGGCGTACTAGCCTCATTTCCGTGACGCATACGACGTAAGTGAAATCTTGGTGTATCCCGGCATAAAACACTTTCGTGTTAAAATATAAAACCCGAAAACGAACAACCCGAAGTAAAACATACTTTTAGTACTAAAGGTTGCTTCGCCGCAAGAAGACCCTGTGTGCAGGGGTGCACCCTTTACAGGCCGCTTGCTTTGTTGTAGTGGCGTCATTTCCGTGACGGATACGACGTCAGTGAAATCCGTGTATGCCGAAATAAAACACTTCCATGTTGAAAAATCGGGATACCAAATAGAACATTTGAAGCAGTGGCGACTCCGCGGTCACTTTTCTGAAAATTTTCTGTGACGTCACAGTATCTTGTTCGTGCGATTGGTGGCCGCCGACTTACGCCACCGCCCAGAAGCGTGACTGGGCCATTGTAGAGGGGTCTCCAGTCCCGTTTGACTGTACCACTTTATTGCGAACGTGCAGTTATAACACTGATAAGCATGTTCTAGTGCTGTACGTCACTTCTGCGCATATTGTCACTGTGGCGCGAAATTTGAAACATTTTCAATATATCTTGCGAGTTTTCAGTTAAAAAGCGTCTTTCGCGGCTGTAATGGAGCCGAGTGAGTTACCGAAAGATAGCCCTTTCGAATAGAACAAAATGGTATTTTGTCTAATGACCCCTTTAGAACACAGGGCTGCAGATAGCACAAAAACATGCACGCAGGAAATTATAAAAAATGTAAAAAAACACCAATTGGAAATATATTATTAATAGTTACCAAAGACACGCAAGTGAGTAGATAGAATATGTTTGAGTGGTTCTAGAGATATAGCTCCGTACTCAGTATTCTGGCAAGGATCAAGCAATAAATACATTCACTTCGATGGTTCATGGAGTGGGAGAAACGAAGGGCACAACCTTGGGGTGCAGGAGCTTGTACGCAAAAAGAAGGGAACGCCGCAGCGTGGGACCAATTTTAGCAAGGCAAAACAATAAAGTAAGTTGCGTGCATATACCAAAACAAGAACAAGTACACCAGCTAGAACCACCTGTCGGCAATGTACAAGCGACAAATAACAGGAAACGCAAGAACTCAGCAAGTTGAACATATTTTTACGGTGTAGCTTCAGCAGCAGCGGTGCTGTGAGGTTATCAGTGCCGAATATTTCGTGCTACGCGAAATTGCTCTGCGGAGTACCCAACTCTAAAAATCAAAGCCCCTTTCTTAAAAGACCGATAGTTAAGCCGCGAAGCTTTCTATCACGCAACCTGACTCAAAGTCCAAGTCCAAAATCCGATCTGCTTTCCCGGTGTCGGAATGGCGCACTCGGATAGACGTCCGCTTCACAACGATGTAGACCCAGTTTCGATTGCGACCACAGGAAGCCTTTTTTTAATACGAAAGTGTTTTATTCCGGGATACAGAACGATTTCGCTGACGTCGTATTCGTCACGGAAATGACGCCAGTACAACGAGGCAAGCGGCCTGTAAAGTTCGCACCCCTGCCCTCAGGGTCTTCTTGCGGGGAAGCAACCTTTAGTACTAAAGAGTACGTTATATTTAAGGTTGTTTGTTTTCGGGTGTTATGTTTTAACACGAAAGTGTTTTATGCAGGGATGCACCAAGATTTCCCTGACGTTATATCCGTCACGGAAATGATGCCAGTACACTTTTGCCGAAGCGACCCGCCAGCATGACGTCGCTCGCCAAGCACACCCACAAGACAGCCTCTGACCCCCAAATCATGCTCAGCTGCAGATTTTGCTGCACATTTCACTTTCGTGTTTTACCGATTCCTATCACAGAGGACTCAACCACAGTTTTTTTCCTCGAGGCGCTTGATGTGCCTTCGCTCATCATCATATAGTTTTGTGAAACCCAATGTCCAAAGTTGGCTTTCCGCTAGTGCGCTTTGGTGGCGTGATCAGTGAGACATAGGAAGCGAAGCCATGCCTCACGGACGGCGTTTGCAACGTCCACCGATGTAGATGCATAAACGGTGGCTCTCTTTTCCCCTCACGCCCGAAATGGCCCTGTGGCAAAAAGCGCGCGAAAGCGGACGAGATGACCAAGACGGCTCAGTCGACGTCACCCGCTGACGTCACACGACTGGTAGCTCTCGTTGCTTGCAGCCGGCGTAGGCCGGGTGTTATGTCATACGAGTTCTAGTTCTCGCTCACCCAGTCGCGACGCGGAAGGGTTATACAAGGCGGGCGGCTTAGCACGCGTTCACATTCGCCCATGAAAATCATACGAATTCCTGTGCTAATGTAACGTCCTGCAACGTAGTACTTGTTTTCTGTTGGCCAGCTTGTTGGCTCGTGCTTCTTTGTTGGGAACGTGACGTTAGGTGCGGCGTACTTGAAGTTACCACGAAACGGCGTTTCTAACCGCTTCGTTCGCCATTACGTAGATGTCTGACAAACCTGAGTGCGTCGTGATATCAGCAGAATAAAAACAATTAAGTGTGAAAAACGAGCCTAAGAATTTCCCACACTTCCGCACTCTGATTGAAGCAGGCAAATCACCGATTACGCAATGGTTTTACTGGTTTAAACTCCTGTTTCGGACATTTTCAAAAAAGCGAATGGCATCTTGATTCTGTGAATTAATTTCTCAGTATATGTCTTTTTCATAATAACGGTGATTCGTACACGGCAAAAGAAACGAAACGCGTCGCGAATATCTAATACCTCCGCCCGGTCTGGTTACGTCATTCCAAATAATGACGCTTTTATGTTCTCATCGGCAGAACATGAAATGTCCTACATCAGTAAAATATATTTTAAACCACGGGTAATTACAATAGCCGTTCTTTTGCTGGAGGTTTCTTTTTACCGTACGTAAAATACAAAAGCAACATTTCACATTGTCGTAGCATTTCAAGAAACACTAGTAAGGACAAAACGCTCTGATACAAAACAAGGTTACCCGCGGCGCGGAGACAGCGAGTAATACTAAGCGAAAAGTTGCCTTTTAAGCCCTATCAAAGCAGCGAGGGGAAATTTTTGTCGTGGTGCACCAATTCACAGCGATGTTTTCAGAAGCTGTCACGCGTGTTTCGCCCTGCAATCCCGTGCTTAACCCACCGGGATCATGCCGCTGCCTAAAACAATAGCTCGCCCACAACGACACGAATCCCTGATTCCTCCCGCGAAAAGACAGAATTACAGAGGCTTGTGTGCCCCCTCTACACCCACTCTTCCCGGTATAAAATGTACGCTGCTTATAGAATCTGTAGCGCTATGGTAACGTTTACCATCCGCTATCTTCGTCCTGTAATACTTTGGCATTAGTCTACGGATCACAGGAGCGCCCACTTAGCTGTCCCTTTGGTTTTATATGGTTTCGACATACAGTCGAACCTCGTTATAACGAAGTAGTATAGCCGCAGTAAATTAGTTCGTTATATCCGATATTCGCTGTAATCATAGAGTTAGAAATTGGCTCTAATAAACCGTCAATCTAGCTCACACAAAAAAAAGCCTAGATACAAACTCCTTGTTCTAGGCGTGGAACCCACTATAATCGAGGTAATCAATACCTGTGTCCTTGTGGCATTTCAAACTAAAGGAACCGGGACATGAGAGCGAGAAATTACAGCAGAAAAAAGTTCATTCGGCAAAACGGGCAAGCGCTCTTGTTACTTGAAGAAGGATGTGGCCTTCATTTGGTCACTGAGAGGAATGAAGTTTTTCAGAGTCCACTTTTCATCATAAAAGGCGTTTTCTATTTGTGCAGTTATTCAAGCTACTAAAAATGGTTGTGTTGTCTGGATTTTTTTTTAGATTTTGCTTCTATTGTGCTAGCTTTCGAGTTTTGATCCTCGCGGGAACCAAATATCCCTTCGTTATAGCCGATATCACCCGGTTCTTGGGGTTTCGGTTTCGTTATAAGAAGAACAAGTGTCATTGAAAAGAAGCGTGCACAAACAATCTTTGTATTTAGTTCGGTATATTAGATAATTAGCTATATCAGTGTTCGTTTTAACGAGGTTAGGCTGTATCTTGTGTTGTTAGAAAGCCTACTCGCACGTTTCCTTGAGATACGACTTTCGCAATCTTGCACTTTTTGTTCTTGTACATTGCAGATATTTAGAGACAAGTGTCATTGCACCATGTTGGCGCACTTCATTATCACGGGCGAGTTTGAATTAAACGAGGCGGGTGCACACGAAGCGACGAGGGGAACGCAATCCCGAAAAAGAAATAACTAAGCTCATTTTCCAGCATTTTTTTCGCTGCACTTATTACCTGCCGACCCTCATATCTGAATAGCACTTATATTGCACAACTCTCAGTACTGATCCCTCATTATCTCCAGCTTCACAATTTTGTTCTCGCGAAGTTGCTTCACTGATTATATACTTTCCAACGTTCCCGGGGCTCCAGCTGCGACTAAGTTCTTTTTAACGATATGTGGGCTTCCAGTAAATACTGAGACACAATTTGTAGTGTGCACCTTCCGTACCTCGTTCCCAGAGTGGACGAGGTACGGAAGGTGCATTTACGGAATTCTGAAGAGCCTGTCCGTACTTAGAAATACTAATTATGCGATGCGTTTCCCTTTATGGAGAAAGGTTGTGTGAATACGAGAGCACAGGAACTTTCATAGAAACGTCGGAACAGCGCAGAAGACGAGCACAATGCAACTTTATTATTCCTTTGTTGCGATTGCTATAAAAAATATCATTTATTTTGTTGAACGTCCGTAATGAACCCACGAGCTGAAAAGAACAAGCCACTGGCTCCTTTTTAGGAAAGCGCAATATCCGGTCGATAGAAACCGCCCGTTGGTCGGTAGCCTCGCCGGGAATAACATGTACTAAGAAAAGAAAGTGGTGCACGAGGTAAGCAATAACAAGGGACGGTGTGTCCTTAAAGAAGAAAGAATTATGTAAGCATAAAGCAGATTTTTTAAATGCAGAGCATTTCAGTAACTCACGATGTCACTCGCGTTGACGTCCGTAGTCGTAGTCCGCACCCCTCCCCCTACACTATATAAAAAAAATACTATCCGGAGCCTGGTTTCGATCCCTCGACCCTGCGGGCAGAATGCAATGTACATGGTGCTCTACCCACTGCGCCACAAAGCCGACACAGAATGGGAGGCTACGAACGCGCCTTATATCCTTGACTCATTCAAACTACGTCAAGAAGCTGCTGATACAACGCATTCACTACCACCAACTCTCCAAACACTAAACGTTAACGCAATACACCCACCCCCTATGCGACGCATTTACTCGAGTCCCCCTCGCGGGGAGATGGGCCCAATTTTTCAGTAGCCACAACGGCAAGGCCACCATACAACATGGAAACGACAGAAGAATCCGGGGTCAGCACTGAGTATGAACATTAAGAAAACATAATTCAGTCAAAGTTGGAACCAACAGTACACTGACAATTTTCTGCGCCTATTTGCAACAGCCCCTCTGGGCGCTTTTAAAATGGGAAGAGGGTGGGCGGACAGTAGATGTGGGGAAGGGGGGTGGCTAACCGAGATGCAAAAAATTGCTAAAGAATTTGCTGATCCCTCGCAGTGGTGGGAGTCGACGTAAAGCGAAGGTTTCATCCTTCCATACCTCCTGTAGTGAAATTGGCTTGCGTGTGGTATTTCATACTGTCATATTACTTGAAGGAGTTGCTTATTTTTCAAAATGATGAGCACTGGCGAGTGCATCGGGAGATACCAGACGTTACAAGAGACTTTTGACCTCTCGATCTCCCTGATGCGGTGCTTCTGGGGTGGGACGGGCCTGATGAGGCGCAGCTAACAATCGATGGCACAACACGGTACGAGAATGTTTACCGATAGAAGGAAATAGAGAAGGGGACAGATAGATAAATAGACGGTACAGATAACGGGGCGGAGGGATTAGATTAAAAAACTCGGTGGCAAAGAATGGGTTCCGACAGCACCCGACTGGAGCAGTTCTAAATCAATGAGACAGCCCTTACGCTTGCAACGCACACTATTAAGCAGAAGAAGAAGATGATGATGATTACAAAGTATATGATAATAATGTCGAATAAATCTGACAAGAGAATATATAACTCTCTCCTCCTGATATCTTGGGAGATGACAGCCTCGTTTACCGATAGAGCAGGATGAGGATGATGAAGGTACGGCGATGTCCTCAAGGGACACAGTAGAGGTTATTCTCTGTTGTGCAATGACGATGGAGATAGAGTTGCCCTGGTGTAGTCACGTTGAAAAACGGGCGAGCTGGTAAATGTTCATCGTCGAAGCGCAAAACAGGCAGGACAGAGGGAGAAGGAATACAGGACGAGCGCTGAAGGCTCACATAAAAAAAACCAGTTCCATGGCTGCGAAATCTGCTGAAACAATGGAGCTGACTTTGGCACACTGGAGGCCACATCACGCCAAGGCGGGCGTCGCTCACAATGCCATTCGTCGCGGCATGCACCCACTCAATTCTCAGCCACCACGGAAGTGTGGTAGTTTATCCCTGCTTATATACGACGAAGGTGGACGTGCGCCGCGTGCCAATATCTTGAACTGGAGCGCCGTCGAAGTGATGGCGCCATCTGTCGGCCGAACGGGATACCGTTACCTGGCGTGACGGGCATCGCCTTCCTCTAACTTGACAAGCGTCATCGCCGCATATCGCGAGCCCCTAAACAGCTCCGCTGTTAAAATGAAATTGCCCTCCATTCAGCAGAGTGCTTCAATGAATATCCAACTGGTGATGAGAACGCGAACGCAGTATGGTAGGTTATAAGAAATGTCACAGAAATTGAAACAAAAACCATTGATGTAACGCAACTTCTTAATCAGAAACCTGATGGTTTTTTTTCTGTACGCAGTCGCTGCATTTTTACCGGCTGGAAGAACGCCTTCATTTTTTCGCAGTCACGCAATAGATGCAATCGTGAATTTAGCCTATGGCATAGAGCACGTTTCTAAAACCTTATTTCCAGTTACTATCCTACGTGTATTCTTCCTGTCGCGTACGTGGTATAACTGTATTCTTTTTCTAAGCTATTGATAACCTGGTGCGTGAGCAAAGGGAATACGTTACGCAATTCTATTGCGTATGAGCTTTTTTTCTCCGCTACTGCAAGCACCCTTTTCGTTTATATATTTTGTGGGCCCTCCACTGGAAAAATCAATGTTCTAAATGTACGGTGCGCGGTCTTCTAGTTTTTCGCTGTAGGGTGACCGAATTTGCGAGACGTGTAACTTTGTTTCTTCAATATTGTATAAGGAACGACCTAGAATGTTCCCCGCAATACCTGCTTCACACTCTGAATAGTTTTGCCTTCTTGCAAAACAAACTTTCTCGCGTGGAAACTTTTGCTCGTCGTATGATAATTTTATCCGCCAAACCGCTCGCCGCTGATTCTTCTGCGCGTACTGCCAATTCCGCCTGTTTAAAAAAACCTTGGTTCGCAAAAGCATATCTTAAGCTTTGTAGCAGACCCCCATGTCCCTGACGTAGACTCATCAAACCACGCGACATATAAGCTGACATCTCTTTCGTTTTCAACATGTATTCTCCGTCATTCCAATAATAATACAAAGAACTCCTCTTAGCCGCTCTTTCGGTCCAATAGCCATTGTTACATGCATGAATTAAAAAAAAAAATACCGACGCAGTCTCGCCGTCTTTTTTACTTTTTTTTCCAGTCATTCGCCCCCAACCTAATCTCGTTCTTCAAAGAACACCTGACACGAAAAGGAACCACACCCCGTCAGCATTGCTAACAGGAATAAAAACACGCTGAGCTGACGTCTTGTATGCAAAGGGTCGCTCTCTTTGCAGAGGGAACGTTCAAAAGGAACATGGCTGGCGATGCTGAAAGGCTGTTTCTCGTATCAAAACAGCTCGTTTCCCCAAAGAGAAGAAACGACCCGCTTCGTTTCTGAGCAACGAGTTTTGACGATGTCTGCATTTTTACTGATTTAGATCGGACGTTTGATGGGGCCTTGAAGAAAGCTTGCTCAGCAGATTTAAGGAAACGGCAGTTAGGCAAAATATTGGGTACCGGCGCTGTTGCTGCCTCGTCGCGGTTCTTAATATATTTTATGAAGTCCATAACGGTGACACGGCATCCGTGTAGTCTATATACTGCTTTGATGCGACACAATTTCCTCCAGGGTACGATGAAGCAGAAAATAGAAATAGTTCCCAGTATAAAATCACGAAAGGAATACCGCAGAAACCTAACAAGAATTCCTGTCGTACGACAAAAAACTTTGTTGTGACAACAGAAGTCTCATTGTTACGACAAAGGCATCTGTTGTTACTGCACAGATTTCTGTCGTAACGACAAAGCCCATTTTCGGAACGACAAACATTGCTGTAGTCAAACACAACTGCCATCTACGCTACTCTTCACAATGGGTAATAACATTCAAAGCATGCGCAACTGCTGATGGAACATCCGGATCACGACAAGACAGGAATTCGGCACGACGGAACAGGAAAATCAGGAGAGGAATACGACACACGATAGAACATCAGAATCACGACCAGACAAGAATACGATAAGACGACAGCACACGAGAAAATACGACAAACTACAGAAATTTTTTGTCGTCATTTTCGACTGAATTATGCGAACCAAACCTAACCTTAGTATAGAAATTAGTATTCTCTCGCCTAAAGTGCAAGCCTGCAGCTATTCAAACGCAGCGCCGATAAAAAAATACAGAAACACTGCGCGTCCTTTGAAGGAAAGTGGGAAAAATCAAAGAGCACACGTGAGATATACAGTGGTCGCATGAATGCCACATTTGTAGGCAAATTTCGCTCAGGAACAGTTATACTCCTTTTTAAATTTTAAATTACGAATACTGAGATTCGAACAATTATGAGAGGCTTAGCAGTCTTAGCAATTATACGTTACAGGTTACACATTGCAAAGCAATCACACATAAAACTGCGCTTTACATGTACCCAACAGCCTGGAGTGCTGCGTGGTCCTACAGAAATAATACCACACCCTACCAGCGAGGAAAACACACACACACACACACACACACACACACACACACACACACACACACACACACACACACACACACACACACACACACACACACACACACACACACACACACACACACACACACACACACACACACACACACACACACACACACACACACACACACACACACACACACACACACACACACACACACACACACACACACACACACACACACACACACACACACACACACACACACACACACACACACACACACACACACACACACACACACACACACACACACACACACACACACACACACACACACACACACACACACACACACACACACACACACACACACACACACACACACACACACACACACACACACACACACACACACACACACACACACACACACACACACACACACACACACACACACACACACACACACACACACACACACACACACACACACACACACACACACACACACACACACACACACACACACACACACACACACACACACACACACACACACACACACACACACACACACACACACACACACACACACACACACACACACACACACACACACACACACACACACACACACACACACACACACACACACACACACACACACACACACACACACACACACACACACACACACACACACACACACACACACACACACACACACACACACACACACACACACACACACACACACACACACACACACACACACACACACACACACACACACACACACACACACACACACACACACACACACACACACACACACACACACACACACACACACACACACACACACACACACACACACACACACACACACACACACACACACACACACACACACACACACACACACACACACACACACACACACACACACACACACACACACACACACACACACACACACACACACACACACACACACACACACACACACACACACACACACACACACACACACACACACACACACACACACACACACACACACACACACACACACACACACACACACACACACACACACACACACACACACACACACACACACACACACACACACACACACACACACACACACACACACACACACACACACACACACACACACACACACACACACACACACACACACACACACACACACACACACACACACACACACACACACACACACACACACACACACACACACACACACACACACACACACACACACACACACACACACACACACACACACACACACACACACACACACACACACACACACACACACACACACACACACACACACACACACACACACACACACACACACACACACACACACACACACACACACACACACACACACACACACACACACACACACACACACACACACACACACACACACACACACACACACACACACACACACACACACACACACACACACACACACACACACACACACACACACACACACACACACACACACACACACACACACACACACACACACACACACACACACACACACACACACACACACACACACACACACACACACACACACACACACACACACACACACACACACACACACACACACACACACACACACACACACACACACACACACACACACACACACACACACACACACACACACACACACACACACACACACACACACACACACACACACACACACACACACACACACACACACACACACACACACACACACACACACACACACACACACACACACACACACACACACACACACACACACACACACACACACACACACACACACACACACACACACACACACACACACACACACACACACACACACACACACACACACACACACACACACATCAGCACGCCCTCACCAGAACAGGACTTGGCCAGCCTGGTTGAACATTGGGTTGAAACCTCCCATATAGGGAGGGGCCTTCGTCCTGCAGTGGCCTCAGGTAGGCTGAAGAATGAATAAAGAACGGAGGCTTGAATTTAACTCTTCCTTGTTATTCAAACGACGCCGGACATATTGTATGCCAGATCTAACGTTCACGCTTGCAAACATTAGTCTGACACGTTCAACGAGGCGCGTTTTCCTAAGTCTTCGTGATGTTTTGGTGATTTTATTAGTAGAAAGGTTTGGAGAAGCAATAAAATATCTGTTTGGAATTGGGACACGCTGTCTTCAAATAAACTTGGACTTTAAATGAAATAATCTTAACAACTACCGGGAAGACGGAAACTTATGGTTTTGACCTTTTAGCGACTGTTGAGTTCACAATTTTGACAGTGAAAGTGCTAATCCGGTTTCGCATATGCGCGCACGCGTAGTCCCTTCTTCTGCATAGAGGTGAATAAACTACATAGCGTGAGCAATACTTTTTTATGACATTTTATGTTTCCTGCAATTTACTGTTCAATTTTGGTTTGTAGCTATACCGACATTCATGGGGGCATCCTTGGTTTGCGTCACCCTGCCAAATATACCTAACTCCGTACATTTGATTGTGAGGAATACTGTGGCTGGAAAAAAAAAGAAAAAGCTTTCACGTAATGTGACGCGTATGGCTTTCCGCACCAGATGTACGTGGAGAGGGTTGGATCAGAAGATATAATGTGGCAAAAGAGCATTTTATAATCAGTATTGAATCAGGTTTTTGTTTCAATACATGAGCCAAGTGAAGAACATTACATTTGAAGAAAACGCAATGTCACTCAGCAGTTGCCGATATCAGCGTTGGTACCTTGGTGGAACCGAAGCCGCAAGTTCCCCCTAAATAATAACGGTCATTTTCCTTCAGCCAGAACAATTGACAGGCACTTCCATTTATAATAGATTGCTCCATGCTTGTCACCCACGGAACTTGCATTTTGTCGGTTACAGTGTCACACTCCGGAATACACCAATCATGTTCGCATCTAGGTCCCATATCATGTCATCGCCGTATTCGACCAATACCGTCACACGGAGCGTTTTGAGCACGGAACGTCAGGCGTGCTAGGATATCACATTTATTCATGGCAGAGATCAAGTGGGTCATGTTGAAGACGACAGCATTGACGAGGATTGCTTCTGCTGTAGACTGCCCACAGGTCTGCAAACAGGGCTGTGACTATAATGATGGGTTAAATTTAGCTCTGGCAGATAGAGTGCGTCGATGAAGGCATTGTCACACAAGACGAGGGCTGTCTTGTCTACTGATCGTCTACGTACTGACGAAGAGACGAAGACAGCGGTGGTCATTATGACGATTAGCAACTTCATGGCCAATTTACGGCGTCTATAGACAATGATGGCGACAGTGACAATTATCGCTTTTTAACACGAAAGTGTTTTATGCCCGGGTACACTAAAATCTGGCCGGCGTCCGTCGCCACAAAAAGTTCCATTGACGCGGCTGCGCCCGGATCCGAGCCACGAACTCTTTCGTCGCAACGGGAGGTACACAGCGCTCTGCCCGCTGCGCTGCGAATTCAAGCGCAAGTAGGTCTACGAACGCGTCTTGTATCTTTCCCACTACTTTCTTCATTCAGATGCCGTCTAGGAGATGCTGCCATGTAGCAGAAGTGAAGCGAAGTAGTTCATCATGATCCTAATGAGCGCCGACAGTTGGCGCCTCGATGCCAGCGTTTTCATGTACGCGGGGCGCGGGTGAATTGAGACACCTTCCGACGCCTACTTCTTTTGGTTTCGGCTTCGGTTCCGTTTCGTTCGCACGGTTTTCAAGGGGCTGTGGTTTCAGTCGGATTTACGGAATGTTCCGGCGCGTGCAATCCAGTGCCTAACGTTGATGCGTCTAACGGTGCCATACCGACGTAATATAAACAGCGATGTGCAAGTTCACATGGGTGCACAATAAATGCTCCTGTGAAGGCACATTTCACTTTCGTGTTTTACTGATTCCAAAGAAAGAGGCACTGACCACATTTTTCTCATGGGCCAAGCGATCCAGCGAGCTACGTGTAGTCTGCCGACAATGTTTAGCTCATCAGACAATCTCCGGACTGCACGAAGATACTGATGGCAATGGCAATGATTGCTTTTGATACTGATTGTAAATGCTTCGATGAATACGATCATTATGGTGACTTTGGCTGTAGACTGTCGACGGGGTGGTGAAGACAACGAAATGGCGAAGACGGGGGCCATTTTAACCGGACAATTCTTCTATATGCACTACAAGGTTTTTAATTTTTGACCTTATTTTAACGCTATAGCCTTCTTAGGCTCATTTTTTTTTTATTTTGCCGTGGCCCGTCAGCCGTCCGCTATCAGCAGTGCTCATCAAACGTCCACGGAAGTACGTCATCGGTGCTAACAGGAAACTACAACTGAGGCAGCCAGGTATCAGGGTTCACCATGAGTACAGAGCAGCGGCAAATTGTGGAAAGGAGGACAATGATACTAAAGCCGAGATAAACGGAACTCTGCGCACAATACAAGCCAACACATTTATGCAAAAATCTAGATGTGCGAAGATGTTTGGTAGAAAACATCCGACATTAACTTACAACTGTGCTAAGATCGTGGATGCACCCATTGCAGAAGGCGCCGCGCCTTCGTGGTGATGTTCTTTGTACGCGCCGTGTGTACTCTCATGTTCGGCAGACATGAACGCCAGCCGTGCTCGCAACTCACGAAACCCCCAAAGCACCTCTCTAATGACCGAAAACAAGGCCGTTGCCAACATTGTGTCACGTAGCTAAAAAGGGGCCAAAAGAGCAACGACATGGTCTCAAAAACAAGGTAAAGCCTGGATTATATTCATAAAGGAACCAAAAAGTATCCCAATAAGAATACCAAACCCGAATATATGGCGTCTAAGTAAACAGATTTTAAAATTGCTTTTCGAATTTTACGCCGCCCTGTCACCGGTGGAAGCTCTGTCTGGCAAACTAGTTATTGGCGCCGCTGCGCAGCCAATGAAGTAACACCCATAAATATAGGTCAGCATGTTATCCCAGATGACAGCCACGAAAGGATGGTTGACATGGCCATAAAGAGAAGCTGCGGGGCCGATTTCCCAATCTCTGATATACCGGACATCTTTTACCATTCGGACCACATTGTAAAACGCCTGTACAGAGGAAAAGCGGGAATGAAAGAAAGGACAAAACTGTCGGCACTGATCATATTCCAGATGTCGTACAGCCTGCCATATCTGAAACCTACCCGCAATGAAGAAGGCAGCAAATCAGATCAGCTAATGTTCTCAACCTCCCAATTCTCATGATCACCGCAAGGGCCTCTAAATTATGTGATATATTAGCTTTGAAGAAATCAGAGAGTTCCTCTTCAAGCCCAAAAGGAACGTCTTAGAAAAACCAATACGAGGACCGGTCATCATGTGCACTAGGGGTTCAAACTTCAGAGAAGAAACATTTAGACTCCATGATTCATATGCGGCCGCTCCAGCGCCATTGCATAATACCATCCCCCTACCGAAAAACATAGATTCAAACTTACGCAAGGACAGGCGACAAGCCAGTATCAAATTCAGTCGAAGAGAGTTCCAAAACCATGAAAACACAGTTACGCCGAAGCAGGGACTTTCGAAAGTACGAAGGCAACAATTGTCACAGTGACCTACCATGACAATCGCAGTGAAGTCATAACGATCCTACACACAGGAACGAAAAAAAGCGGAAACCGGACCCATCCTTGTGGCTATCCGCCTAGCGGAACTACGAATAAATGCTCAAACCTGATTACAAACGCTCGAAAAGCCGTTATTGGTTTGGCCGCAGGCGGGTTCTCCTGACGCAATGATGAAATTTAACGTCGCAATACACCCGGACCCAGGGGTCTGAAAAAGAACGACGCAGCTGACCAAGCTATGTGTACTTTGTTAAGTGCAGTTTGTTATTTCTTGGATTGCCCGCCCTGTTGTGATTGTTGCGAAATTACTTTCGAAAAACATATATTTTTGTCTTTCCTGGATTGACCTTGTAAAGAACACTCTCATGTTTATACTTCTTTTGTTACACACCTTTGCTGTGCAATGTCGCATTTACGGGAGAGCTGACCGCCGTCAGCCAGAGTTAACCTGCCTTTTTCCTCTCCACTCGAGACATCGTTTGTCTGAATGCAATGAAATGATATGAAATAGGCGCAAATTCGCATACCGTGCTCCATATTGACCACGACTACCACAGTCCCCTCCCGGCAAAAATAAATAATAAATAAAATCATCTGCTCATCCTACGCATACGGCAACAGCATCTTTCCTCCTGCCACACGGGGATCTCAACGACGAGAATCGCAAACTCTGCGCACGATACAAGCCAACACATTTATGCACAAATCTAGATGAGCGAAGATGTTTGGTAGAAAACATCCGACATTAACTTACAACTGTGCTAAGATCGGGGATGCACCCACTCTCTTCGACGTAACCTCGTCCTATCCAAGGATAGGCTCATTTGGAAACAATTAAAATAATACATATTCCACCTATATCGATCCACGGCAGACTGCCATGTCCAGCTTGTCAACTCAAGATCAACGCAAGTTAATTCTGGGGCCCTGGACGTCCGGGTCAACACTTCGGGGCTACCATCTCTTTATCCCCCATTTTTCCGAATTCCAATAAATCTTATTCAACAAAGGTCTTTCTCTCTCTCTGTCTTATAAGAAACCAAAACGTGCATTCAGTACACGACGATTCAGAATAAACACGTTGAAACACTGGCACCCTCGCCTTCTTGCTCAAACTGCCAACACCCCGCAGCCGGAACTTTTCACGGCCACATCTTGAGCCACACCAGCGTAGCTTCCCTGTGCCTCTCATGTGCCGCGGCGACTAAAAACACTTGCGCCAAGCCTAGCTCTCGTCACTGAACTTTAGTTCTTCGAAAGCATAAATGCTAAATGCTCCCCCTGACATCCCGTCTGAAAAAAAACAGCGCCTCAACGCACTCAACGCACTGATGTGTTTGCCATAATGCATATATGGTCTTACATACAAAGCCAGACACCAGAAAACTGATCATAATATACATTCTAGGTTTTTTATCTTCGCTTACGTCAGTGCTGCCGCTTCGGTGCCCAAAGAAAGCGTAACGATCTGTGTTTGTCTCAATCATACAACGCAAAAAAGAGGTCTACTCGGGGAGGCTGTCACATCACCGTGCACGTAGCAACCATTTGAAGCGGGAGCTACAGTGAAGTCTCAGAAAAAAAGGGGCCGAGACGACAGTATACGAGCGCCATTGGCGTCGAGAGGAGGCCACGCAGGAGATACAATAGGCGCGCTATATATAGCAGAACTGAGCAGGACGACTGCTGAACAGAATAGCCGCCCACACGCTCCCCATTCTGCTCTGGCCCCGGGCGCTGCCAGCACGTTCAATACTCTTCGCACGATGGCCGAGTTATAAGAGGCCTCGCAGGGCGCATGCGGGGCATGACCGTTCGAAAGGGCGTACGGGTCTGGAATAGACCCGTACGCCCTTTGGGCTTAGACGAAGCAACGAGACCAGATCTATACATAACGTTAAGCGCATAACAGCTGCCCGTTCTAGCCAGCGCCATTTAGTGAGAAAGGAGCGCATGTCTGGAGTATTGATAGCAAACGCCGTGGAAAAAGAAAAGAAATTTGGTGCATTTATAACAGCGAACAAAGTTCTTCCCACGCCACATTAATATAAAGAGAAGCCGGCTGTCGCAAGATGAGTCGCTTCGAACCTTCTAAGAACGAATCCTCAGCCAATTACTAGTGATACGAAGTTGAAATTTGATGTCGAATTCACCGGTGTAAGCGTATCCGGTGTCAGGGATGACAGAAGCGACCGAACAATCTTTACACACGCGACTAGGCAAAATGCGAACGCATGCGAACGCATGAATACGAACGCATTTCTAGGAGAACACTTTTTATTCTAAATGATGATTTGATTAATTATGAGATTTAAGCAGCGGACGCTACACAGGCGATGAGGCGCGCCGCAATGGAGGGCTCCGAATTAATTTAGATCACCTGGAGACCTTTAACGTGCGCTGAAATCTCCGACAAACGGGTGTTTTCGCTTTTCGTCTCCATCAGAAAAGCGGCCGCCGCGGCCGGGAATCGACACAGCACCCTCGGGCTCAGGAGCACAACGCCTTAGCCGCTGAGCCACTGTGGCGGGTTCTACTCTAAGTGGGTTCTACTCTAAAACAGTGGGTCAATGCGTCTTGAAGTGGGAGGACTGTGTTGTGGCCAATCCCAAAAGCACGACCCTTGCATGGTTGCCACATTCGCAAAAGTAAAGCAAACTTAAGTCTAATCAACGTACACGGAGAGTATATACTGGCTACAGACGTCTTCTTGACAAGGCTTGTATTTTTTTATGCTTTTAACAAGGCGATTTTGAGCTGGCCCAACCAAGCAACCTGGCGCTCCATCAGCGGTCTGGAGTAGTAATGGTGGGCCAAAGAAACGATGTTGAGTGAGAGAGAAACAAAGACAAAGACAAAGACAAAGACAAAGACAGAGAGAGACAGAGAGGCAGAGAGAGACACACACACACACAGAGACAGAGAGACAGAGAGAGACAGACGGAGAGAGACAGAGAGAGACAGACGGAAGAGAGAGAAAGAGAGAGAGAGAGAGAGAGAGAGAGAGAGAGAGAGAGAGAGAGAGAGATGAATTGATGGATGGATGGATGGATGGATGGATGGATGGATGGATGGATGGATGGATGGATGGATGGATGGACGGACGGACGGACAGACAGACAGACAGACAGACGGACAGACGGACAGACGGACGGACGGACGGACGGACGGACGGACGGATGGATGGATGGATGGATGGATGGATGGATGGATGGATGGATGGATGGATGGATAGATAGGCTTAGAGAGAGAGGGAGGGAGAGCTCTGTATTAAGGCAAAATACAGCTCCGTTCAGTTTGAAAGAAATAGCCTTTGGTAAGTCACTCAGCACCTTCCCAGTCGCAAATGATGTTTTTAAACGATACAACGGAGGAAACATTGGGAAACGTTCCCGTTTCGCGCTACAATGACGTAGTAAGGGCAGGAGTGACGTAATCTGGGCCAGCGCTAAAAACGTAGGTTTGAGCGTGTTGACTGTCGGTTAGTACTCAGGTTATAAGAACAAACAGAACTATAGGCCCGCTACAATGGCCCGGTCATGTTTCCTGGCGGGGGCTTAGGTTGGCGGCAGCCAATAGCCCACACAAGATACTGTGACGTCATAGAGGAATCGCCGGAAGCGGCTGGGGCTGCTTCATGTTTCCTTCAAAATATCTATTACTGGTGTCTTATATTTAGGACATTAACCAAAATTCTTCTAGCAATTTGAGAACAAAACCAAGACAGCTACTTTTCAGGGAAGTAGTTCTCCAAGGAGGCCTCTTTTGATAGATATCGCTACTGTTTGTTTTTTGCTACAGCCAAACACTAGAGAGTCGATGATTTTCAAAATAAACGGAAACAAGCAAAGGAAATGTTTCTGCTGGAATTCAAAATTTTAATTGCCTACTGACGTAATTAGATGTCGTGCTGTAAATCACTAATTGCTAGCACCACAAGTTCAATATTCTCTTTTTAATGTTATAGGTTCCACGCACGGAAAACACCACAAAAAAGTTTTTTGCTAGAAAAAAAATTCAGGGCTGAAAGGGTTAAAGTGTCCTTAAAATTTAATATGATTGTTACCCGGGCAATACTCTTTTTTATTGACCGAAACACGTTTATTCTCCTCACGGATCCTACAATATTAAGTAGTGACGACGATGTGGAAGGATGAATTCCCGGAAAAGAAAGGTAAGTCTGCTTAGCGAAAGCGACGAGTCCAATATCGAGGCCAGCCCCAGCGGAGCCGTGGGTGACAGGCGACCCTTAATAGAAAAGAGTCCTATTACATGTAGTAACGACGCGGCTAGGAGAAATAGGGCAATTCTTTGTGACTCCATTAAGGTGGGCGCTTGGAAATCTGTCGCCCTCCCCCGATTTCACGCGTTTTTTTTTTTTTTCCGCCGAGGAGAACCCCAACGTTTGCTGAAACTTTTCACTTAGGTTGCGTAATCCTGTTGCGGCGCGTTCTCCTCATGCCCTTTTTATCACCCCCTTTTTCACCGCGTCTACTTCCTTTCCCTTGCTGCAAACTATGGACATGGATACTGAGGGAAGAAGGCCTACATCTCTCTCAGATAGAAAACGCAACAAAAATTAATTTTACGTTGCTAAAAGACTTCAGCTCGCGTACGAACGTTGAAGGTTAACGCCAGCACAACGAAAGCTGGTTACAGCCCCGCCCTAAAAAACACAGAAGTCCCAGGACCCCACTTCGCCATGGCATCATCTTTGTTGTGGTTTTGCTGACTTTTTTCCTGCTGTTGCTGTTCTTAGCGTACTTCACACACTTTGCGGTATGTCATCGGTGTGCGAAGCCTTGGTGAGAGTGGACGGAATGACAGAGTGACGAGGGGGTATGAGAAGGGGGAAAGGAGTGAGAGGAGGAGAGGAGAGGGCAGAGGCATTCAGGGGTGGAGAAAAAGAGGGGTGGAAAAGCGGTGGGGGAGGAAACAGGGGAGAGAGGGAGGGGGAAAAAGTGGGGTTCTGGTGGGACGGAGTGGGTAAAGGGAGAGCTGAGGATGGGGGAGGATGGTGGGTGAGTGAATGCGATGTACCTGCTTGCTTCAAAAGCGCGCTACCTACTGCCAACACCTGCTACAGAAACACTCAGTGGGAGAGCTGCTCATTTGCAAAAAGAGTAGGAACCTTCCCTCCTTTCATAACATATTTACCATTTATTATAAGCTCCCCACTCCCCTCTTAGTGGAACGGTAATCGCATTCACATAGAACCGGCCGCGGTGGCTCAGTGGCCAAGGCGTTCTGCTGCTGATCCCAAAGACGCGGGTTCGATTCCCGACCGCAGCGTCCACTTTTCTGATGCAGGCGAAAAGCAAAAACGCCCGTGTGTTCGATATTTTGGCACACGTTAAAGATCCCAGGTGGTCAAAATTAATTCGGAGCCCTAAACTACGGCGCGCCTCATCACTTGTGAAGCATAGGCACGTCAAACTCATCAATCAATCAGTCAATCAATCAATCAATCAATCAATCAATCAATCAATCAATCAATCAATCAATCAATCAATCAATGAATCAAACACGTCAAATACAATTCCGCAAATGATGTGTACGGCTTCATTTTTTATTTGTTTCCGAATTTCTATGTGGCTCATCGAGGAAATTCTTCTGGCCGTCCGTAACGCGCTCGATTTGCCCCACCTTTTTGGCGCATGCGGAAATACTATTAGTAAAATGGGCTATGGTCTTCATGATTTACAATACATACAACAGAATATGATCGAACATTTGTCCCTCTCTTCGTAATTTGATATAGTACTTCTTATGTTGCTTCTGAATAATCTTTCAGGGAATGCGTTTGTGTATGGTGGTAAAGCCAACTTTAAACGGGTCGGGGTAGAGCTATGGAGGTGCTAAGGTGCTATGGAGGTGCTATGGAGGTGCTATGAAGGTATTTGGGATAAGGGCCTACAACCTTCGCACTTAGATATCAAACCTCTTGTATATCCTTTGGTGAAAAATCTCTTCTCAGCGAATAATTTTTATGAAGAGTAGTGAAGCCGATTTTCTTGTGTTTTTCTTTTCGTAAGAATACACGGTATCTTGTGGAGATATTTAATAAAAGGCTCTATGGCCTTCCTTTTACGGTATAAGACTGCATATACACAGTCTCAAAAATTCCAGGGCCATCTCCACTAACGTGAAACCTGGGGACGGGCGAAGCATGCAGTGTATAAGCGTATTCAAATATTGTAAGTCTATCCTGCCACACGGCGCGCGCTGACTAGGTGCCGGAGAAGCGCCGGTGGGTGGAGCAATCGCGCGCTTGCTGAGGCGGTGGAGCCTTCTCTTGCGTTGAACCGGATTTAAGCAATTTGCATGATCCATCTGCCCAGTTTGTGGTAGTGGCAGAGGTCAACGCTAGCGCACTGCAATGCCCGTGTTTCGCCCTGGGGGCTGGGCAGAAATATTTATTCGTGACACATGTATACAGGATGGGTATGGAAAGACACGGGATGGCGTTAGCGCCTCCTTGAGCGTCCATGTTGCATCGAGAGGGCTGGATTGCCCCGCTAGAAGAAATGACTATTTACAAAATTATATCCTCTTTGGGGATTTCACACGACAGTCGCCACCCTGGAGGCACAAAAGTGTCTCATCTCCTCCAGGGTGCTTCACGCACACACACACATAGTTCTGTATACATTGTCACTCTGGTTGGTGTTTCGGGCACCTACACGACGCACACACTTTTCGTTGGGTTGACTCGTTTTCAATTCACTAACACGCGTGCCTCACACTTGCACAGCACGTGCACGGTTCGTCGGGATGAGTCGTTCACGGTTGATCCCCGGCACGCGTGCCGCGCACCACCAGATCCGTTCCCCGCAACCACACAACGCCGCTGAAGCACCATGACTGTTGGAAGGATTCCTGGTTGGTTAGGTCGAGCTGGCCTTGGAGGAAGAGTTTGGCTTTCCCGGACCCATTATTCACCATGAGGATGATCGGTGCATGCTTCCCGCGGAACGAGTCAACGAAACACCTGTTCCGCCACAGTTCTTGCCGACCTAGAGCGGTGTACAGGAGCCGCAGTTTCTCACGTGCTCCTGCATTTCTATCTTGGTCGTTTTTGGGGTTCAGTGGGAGGTGAAGATTCGTGATCCACGACAGGCGTCGCCAGAAGGCCTTGGGGACTCTGCACTGGGCGAAGACGTGGTCGGTCGTCTCTGGCTGCCCGCAGTAAGTGCACCACCAGTCGCGCGTAATGCGCCACCTGGCTAGCCGGTCGCGGGTCGCCATGGCACTTGCCTCGATCTTCCACTGTAGCTCTCGTAGGTTCGGTGGCAACCACGGGGGACACGCTCTTTTCCACCGCTTCTCCGATCGGCGACGGGTAGTCGGTGGGCGTATGACGCCAAACGGCGTGGTGGGGAGCTTTTCTGATGCCTCAATGGGGGATAGTTCGCGTAGGTTTTCGTCTTGCAGATGTTGCCTGGCTTTTTTCAGGTAGGTTACCACGGTGGCTTGGTGGCGACCTGGAGTCTCGCTTTTGGCAACCTGGTTCCAGTTTATGTCCTCTATGTGCTTTCCTAGGGGGCCAATCCAGTACCGGAGGAGGGTGGCGGCTGGTTCGTCGTTCACTTCTAGAATGTCGAACATTGTTCTCAAAGCGAGCTGCCGGGCGGCAATGTACAGGTTCGGTACTGACAGTCCTCCCGTGTTCACGGTGCTGTGTAACTGTTCTCGAGGCACGCGTTCCCTGGGGCTTGCCCATATAAATCGGAAGAGGATTTTGTGGATTTTCTTGACCTGTTGTGGTGAAGGTAATTGTACGCGGGATAAGTGCCATGCTTTCGCGCAAAGTGTTGCTTTAACTACATGTACACGTTCGTGCATGGACATGTTGATTGTTGGTGTTTGATTTATAGCTTTTTCGATGTTGTCCCTTATGGTGTTCCAGTTCTCTTGGATTGGCCCGTGTTCATTGAACGTGACACCTAATATTTTTAGCCTGTCGTTGAGTGGAAGACCTAATATTGGTGGCTGTTGTCGGAAATGTCCAAGTGCCATAGTGTTCGATTTTCGGATGTTTAATTCTGCGCCCGAAAGACTCGCGTAACTCTGGAAACATTTCAGACCTTCCTTCACATCCACTTCATCTCGCGCATACAGTGTCACGTCGTCAGCGTATGCGAGTACCTTCAGGCAGGAGCTACCTGGAAGGGGAATTCCCCGGAAAACTCTATCCTGTTGTACTGCTCGCAAGTACGGGTCGATGGCGATAATGAAAAGTATGGGGGCAAGGGGGCACCCCTGTCGAACTCCTCTCTCGAGTTGAACAGGCTCTCCTAGTATACCGGCCATGCAGACCCTAGCCACATTTGCGGTGTAGGCTGTTTGAAGTACTGCGATTAATGTGCTCGGGATTTTATACTCTCTGAGAGTGGTGAAAAGGTACTCATGCTTGACCTTGTCATAGGCTTTTTTCTGGTCTAGTGATACTATGTACCCAGCTGCATTGCGCTTTGTGACGTAGCTTAGTATGTCACGGGTCGCGCTTAAATGGCTGTACATGTTTCGGTACGGCACGCTGCAATGCTGTGATCTGTCAATGATCGTTTCCAGCGCCGCCTGGATCCTTTTAGATATCAGTGACATTATGATTTTATAGTCAACATTTAGCAGAGAGATTGGCCGCCATGTACTTGGATCGTCTGCTCGAGAGTTGTCTTTCGGAATCGGGACTAAAAGACTCGATGTGAACGATTGGGGCCAGTTTCGGTCTGATGCTGCGTGGTGCACAAGTTTTGTGAAAAAGGCACGAAGTTGTGGCCAAAAAACTTTGTAAAAGGCCCATGGTAGGCCGTCTGGACCTGGGGATGAATCAGTGCGCGCTTTGTTAACAACATCGTCTAATTCGACTGCGCTAAAAGGTGCCTCTAACGCTTCGCGCAAGTCTGGGTCAACAGTCGGCACATCGCGCAAAAGATCGCCGAGGTTGCAGATTTGCTCGTCGTCGGTGGCTCGAGCAAATAATTCGCGATAATAGTCTGTGAACGCGTCGATATCTGTCATGTTGGCGATCGGCGCTTTCGGGCGCTGGTGAAAGTACTGATACGCGTTGGGGCCTCCCGTGGCGTTTATCTTGAAAGCTTTAAGTCTCGCGTCGAGCGACGTTCCCCGCATAAGTTCCGTGTGTTTTTGCTTTAAAATTGCGATCTCCTGTCCTACAAGGGCGGTTTTCTGTGGCGCGCGTTTCAAAATGCGTATTTTCGTCGCTACAGCGTTCATGTGTGCGGTGTGTTCGCGTGCGACGCGGCGTCCGCATTTTTTGAGCGTCTGTTTTAGGTTTTCTTTAATTGTCATCCAGGCGGCTAAAGTGGGTTCCGTTCTTGGTAGCTCGTTTTGGAGAAACTCTCCCACTTTCTCTTTCGTTTTTCCATCGATTAACAAGCTACTAGACAGGCGCCAAGGGCGATCCGTAACATCGGTCGAGGGGATGGCGATTTTCATTTTTAGGCACCGGTGATCCGATACCGGCGGTGCGTTTGGTCTAGGGTTTTCCACTGACGAAAAAGTTACGATGTCCGCTATATCGGGTGTTACGTAAAACCTGTCGATGCGGGAGCTAGCCGGACCCCTTTCCCACGTGGGGCCGTACGTTTGCCCGTGCAGTTTGACCCACACGTCCGCCATGTTGTAATTACTGATCAGCTTCCTTAGCTCTCTCGTGTACCACATTGGTCGCGGTGCCTGTCTCGGGCTCTTTGCGTCTCGGGCAGAATTGAGGACATTGTTAAAATCTCCCCCTAGTATCACTGGCATATTGTGTGTCATGTACGCGTTAAGGTTTTCATAGAAAGGATTTTGTTCGCTCTCTTTAACGGGGGCGTAGATGTTTACTATGCGTAGGCTCGTGCCTTTTACTTTCAGGTCTAAGGCTAGTATTCTGCCGCAATAGTCTTGGTGGAAGAAATGCTTATGAAGCAAATCCTTTCTAAGGATTAAGATACCGGTGCCACAAAACTGACGCGTCGTAAGGCTGAAAAATCCATCTACTCCAAACTTTCTTTTCAGGTCGTAAACTTCTGCCGCTCTTGACAAGTTCGTTTCTTGTAACAATAAAATATCTATATTTTGACGGCGAGCGAAATGTATGACGTCATTCTGCTTACTTTCGTCTTTAAATCCCCGAACGTTAAGCGTTCCTATTCTAAGCAGCATGATTAGAAGGGTTGGAAGCGGAGCCTTCAGCTTACGTGTCTTCGTCATCGCTGAGCTGTTGAAGTTCTTTTTTCATCCTTTTTGTTTGGTGTGCGCGTCGAAGTTCGGCTCGCGCTACTTTCACTTCGCTGCTTGACACGGAAGAGTCCGAGTCCATGGCTTCGTCGTTCTTGCCATCGTCGGCCTTGGAATGGTGGAGTTGCTCCTCTTCTTCGTTGGTCTCCATAGAGGACTCATCTTCCACGATGACGAGGGGCTGAGGAGAGCTGCACGAGCTGCTCTCGCTGGGGTGTTCCGTTCCCGTGGGGGTTGCCTGCGGTGAATCGGTGGCTGTCACGTGTAGAAGAGGTGGGGACGCTTGCGCTTCGGGTTCGACCGGGTTAGCCTCGTTGTGAGACGGTGCCGCAGGTTCCTCTGCTGACACCGTGCTTGAAGGGGGCGTGCTTCCGTCGTTCCCGCCGTCTTCTTCCATGGCGACGCTTCGCTGCCGTCGCTCGCGACCGGCGAGAACTTCAGCGAAGCTTCGTGGCTTGACGCAGTCAGCCGTGGCGTGGTCGCCTCGGCACCGCCTGCATTTTGCCGTGCAGCTTGCTGTTGTGTGGCCGAAGGTCGAGCACCGGTCGCAGAAATCTTCTTTGCAGTCTTTCCGGTAATGGCCTGCTTTTTTGCAACGGCTGCAGACTCGTAGCACTCCGGGGTAGTCACAAATGACGCGATGTTCTAGGACTCGGATAAAGTTTGGCACGGGCTTTTCCGGTTTCATCTCGATTTGAACGATGCGGTGGCCATTGCGGACTGTAGGACGGTCGACGGTGGCAGGCCGTTCGACTGCGACGACCTTGCCATAGGGCGCCATTGCCCTAAGGAGATGCTCGTCGGCAACGTACCCAGGGAGGGAGAGACAAGCCACGCGGGTGAGACGCGGCGCGAGGGCTTCAATGGCGACGGTCTTGCCGCAGATAGACAGGCCACCATGTCGCAATAGTTGCTCCATGGCGGCAGACGTGTAAACGGTACATTGGAACTTGACTCCTCCAAGGTGTTGAACCATGTACACGTTCGGGAGGCCGACGACGCCGGCGACGGCGTCGATGACAGAGACTGCGGATGCGTCGGCAGGCACGGTGACATTGAAGACGAGGTCCTTGGTCGGTTGGAAAGATGGCGAAGTTTTCACTCCGCCCGGAGGTCGCCCAGGGGGTTGCCCGGCCGCGCTGTCCGCGGGAGACATGATCTTTCTTACGAAAACAAACTTACTTGTGACCACCGAACAACCCAGCACCAGGTTCTCGGTGATCAACGCGGCCCCAGCACCAGGTAACTACGCTTTTTCTTGCTTCGACCAATCTCCCGACCCGATCAGGCCTAGCTTCGAGAGCCGGTTGGTATTTGAGTGTAACACACATTATAACCCGTCTAAAAAACAGCTTCTGCTTGTGTTTGACGATTTCTGAAGCCAAGAGGGAGCGTTACAGAAATCTTTAAATCCTGTTAGACTATTTTGAATCGGTTTTATCCGTGATAGACTTTTCTTTTAGTACGCGTTACGCTTTAGCGCGAGGCGTTGGAAAACGATTGTCCCGGTGTTTTAGTACCTTGACTACATGAGACGACGACGACAGAAGACGCCGACAACCCGAGCCCCAAAAGGGGCTTCGTTCCTTAAAAATGTCTTCCCAGGAAGGCATACGTGTACAGTAGCGAAGTCGACTTTAAATATGCCTGGTCAACGTAGAAAGGCTTAATCATTTATTCGACAACCAAAACTTGGCAGTTATTGCAAAAATTTCTTACGCTGGAAACCGAAGACGACTGTATAGTTATCAAAACCACAAAAGCACAATAAACAACAGTAACTAAAAAAGTTACTCCACTTGAAACAACTGCATTTTATTGTATAATAAGTATCCAACGCATTCGCACGAAACTGCACGAGCTTCCAAACGCATATCTACTGGAAATGAGAACCCTTGAGGATGGGCTGATGCGCAACAGACTGACATCTCTATTTCCCCTCCTTGGTCCTACACTCTTGATCGCCTCGTCTCCCTTCTGTTTTCCGGGAAATTTACCTCAACCGCAATGTTCTTCGCGTCATTTCTCCGGGTCCAATTTTGTACGCACGCAGCAACAAGACCTCTCATTCCGAGAGGGCATCCTTGTTCGAATGTCGTGAACAGCACCTGTCCCGTTTTCTACGGTCTACGCGCCCCGCCCAATTACTCTCTCTCTCTCTCTCTCTCTCTCTCTCTCTCTCGCTTCTGTTCTGATCCCCTGTGCAACTGCAACGCGGATGGGCCTCATTGGCTTGCACCAGACGTCGGGGTCTGCCCCATCGCATCATCGACTGACGACTGCCGCCATGGCGACTTCGTCGTCGCAGTAGGCATTAGCCTAATGGGGGTAAACGAGTCACCCCGATCAACGACGAGACTGCGTGGGCAAAATATCAAGAAATGCGAGCGTTTGGGCCCATTTACTACGCGCGGTATCGACAAAAATAGACGGAACGCAGGCAAGCTGACTCATCGCGCGCCTGCTGTTAGCGTAGGCGATACTGTCGCAAAGCGGGTGACGACGCTGTGTGAACGATGCGCGTCATTGGAATACAACAGTTCTCTGAACCCGAAGACAGACAGAGGCTTGTTTCTTCGTCGTTGTTGTATAGACAGCCTATTAGAACTACTTAGACCTCTATTTTCTAACATTTATGCAACTAATACCGGCGAAGCCCGACGACGTTATAGCAGGGTGGTTAAAAGCCCCCCCAAAAATCGTATTTAGATAGCACAATTGAACATTTTAGCGCCAATTCTACTCAAGTATTGACGGTTGCTGATGCTTTCAAACTGGTGCCTCCAGTATGGCACGCATAATTGCAACAATATCGATATGCACGCCTCCTTTTATAGGTTTTAAGGACTTAGTGCATTTGCGTGATTATAACGCGCACATTTATTTTACTATAAGTAGTTTTTCAATATGTGCGCGTGTTACAATGGGGCTCGAAACCGGGAACGGCGTCTAAGAGGACCGCACCTTTGCCACACACACAAAATCCTCCCGGAATAAAGCCCTTTCTATTCCAAAAAAAAAAAATACATCAGCATCACGTTAGCACCTCGAAGAGTCTTTGTCAAAAAAAGTTGGCTGCATTGCTCACTATTTTAGGAAAACGAACAAATACACGATATTTTTTGCTGCCTGCGCCTCAAAGTAACTGCTCGTAAGACGACATTTACCCAAAGGCTAACGGTGCGGAAAAGATCAAAAAGATCCATCATCTGGTGAAAGTACGTAATCATGCGTTTAGGTACAACAAGACGCTTGAGAAAATATTGTCTACCTGCAAGTTTTTTTGGCTCCATTATCAGCTTGTCAAACCAGATACAACAAGAATAAAGTTGCGGACATGTTCTACAGCCTATAAATTTTCTTTGGTATTACAGCCACCCCCTGCACTCCTGGGTATAAAAGAAGATGGATTCTGCCGGTGTACGGCTCTTATGCCCGCCTATGGGGCATGCAGACATGGTGAAAACACAATTACAGAGAAAGTTGGTTAATTAGAACTTCAACAATTCGAATTTCCGGATAATTCGAACTGTACGATTTCGTCCGACCCAGTCTCCACAGAAGTCACAGGACAAATGAGCCCGTTAATTCAAACCCGAGTAGGTCCCGCCACCGATAATTCGAACTACACGCCACCACCCCGGCGCTTTGGCGCCGGGCATACGGCTAGAGAAACGCACCAGGCTGCGTAGAATAGCGACAACAAAATACGGTAAAACCACTCCAAATCCCACATGGCGGATGTTTTAATAGACCTGTTCTTTGCGAACTACGTCGATGAGGACGAGAGTACAGTGGTGTATATTGTGCGCTGAAAGACGAGGGTATCAAATGCCACGTCAGAAGCCCAGAAACTGCCGGTGCGGATGACGATGAGGAGTACGAGGACTTAGCATATATAGTGAGGCGCCCGCTCAGAAGTAATGCCCAGATGTAATGCTGCCCGTGTCTTCGTTTTCGAGAAGGCGGAGGTGAGGCTTTCTTCTGCCATGGCCGCGCATCGAGTGGCCGTGCCGCTACATTCATTTGGGAGAAAAAAAATGCTGACTGTCGCCAATAGGGAAAAAAAAGGCATGCCGCAGTCATTGGCTTTTTCAAGCATCGATGTGCTGACATGCCCTACTGCTTCAGAACTTCAGTCTACTGGTGTTACTGTTCACTTTCTATAGTTCGAACTTTCATTTATTTGAGCGGAGATGGTGCACCCTTGCGGTTCGAATTAACGAGATTTTACTGTAATATGAAAAATGAAGTACCCAAAGCCCACGTTCTCATACGAAGGCGTGGTGTCGCGACGGCAGCAGGCAGGTGATGGGGGTATGATATGTTCGCTCCTGATGATATGATAGGATGATATGTTCGCTCCTGTTGCACATTTCGGCTATGTGACTTCGCCAAGTGTCTAGTGATTCCCCGATGTGACACAAGCAACCAAGCAGGCAGCCCAAATAAGCTGCACGGTTATACATGAAGTGCCATTTGTGCAGATCGAGTTGTATGTTGCAAGCGTTTTTTTTTTTTTTTTTTTTTTTGGGGGGGGGGGGGGGTGGGGGAGGCTTTTCAGCTCGGTAGTTCCCGTCAGAGCCCCACAAGCTTAAATAATATTGGTTGACTGGGTCTTAAAACCAGGGGATAGTTGACTATAAATAGCCGTGCGTACAGACACAGGTCGCGCTCACATGGTCCGTGACAGAGCAGTATTAGGGTGCTTCTGAGTGCCTTCAATATTTCATGTCACATTACGACAGTCCGGCACTTCCAGCGTGAAAGAATGCATGCGGTATAGCTCGGCCTAGCATCTAGCAAATTCTTAGGCGGGAAGTTCTATGTCACTTGCGCTCTTTATTTTTGGAAGCAGGTATGAAGCAAGTGGAATGAACGTTTATTTTCCCTCCACTCAGAGGGCGCATAAAAACGAGGGGCGTCTCGGGCGGTTCTCCCGCGAAAGCCCCCATAATGCCCTTAAGCAGAATCGTTGCGCCACTCTGGATTTAAGCTCGGTGCACTGGAAGAAACGGGAACTCGGTCTAAACTTCCCACGAGCGCGCCGCTTACCTAACTTTCACAATGGTATATGCTTCGAAGTAAAAGAGGATATATGCGCAGCATGCGGCAGCCATTAACTAGCCTTAACGCTATGAGATTTGGCAGTGCGAGTACCCGTAATCCATTGTAATTTATGCGCAATGTCGTGAGGCAGTGCTGCCTCGTACGCATCGCCACGCTGCCTTTAAACACCCCGCCGTGGAGACCAGTGAACGCGCTTCCTTCGCCTTTTAACACACCTCATATGTTGTGGCCTGGCGAATCGGATCCAGACTGGTGGCAAACGTCTTATTCGTAGGTCCACTGCCTGCGCATTATCTTTACCCCGCAAACTTTGTTCTTTTCCGTCAGGCTAACTCCGTAGTTTTTAAGCTATGTCGTTCCATCTTTTTGTGCCCTACGGCCATTCAAAATACCCCCGTTACCAAGTGTATCTAAAAAAAACAAAAAAGCATCGATGGCGAAGCTTTCTGGCGCAGAAGGCATTGGTTCAGTTCAACGTTTTCAGGCGGAGCTTGTATTGCTGGTCTTCCATGTATTTTTTATGTCTGCGCACAAAAAGTCACATGTCTCTGAACTGCGAGGGTTCTATAGCACAAGACCTCGGAAGCCGAACTACCCGGTAACACACCGCACACGATGTCGCTCGATGTCGCACACAATAGCGCGCGACAACAAAGTCGCACGCTATTGAATCTATAGATTTGAATCTCATGGCTATACTCCTCATAGCTTGGATATGAATTTTGAGTAGAGTTGTTATCAACAGGCCCAATTTTTGAGGTCAGTAGAGCCTCAAAGTAGATGATAAAAACTCTCACACGTCTGCCTATGTGCGACCCGCGTCGGTATTGTATACGTTCTCCCCGCTTCCCTTTGTCGGCGTTCCAGGCGTTCGCGAGTGTGGTGTCCTCTTGCTCGTCGGGGCGGCTTTTGCGTCGTCAAGATAGGTTGCCCTTCTCCATTTTGAACTTAACTTCTTTCAGGTGGTAAAAAATAGGACACCTCGTGAAGTCCGGACACAAGCTTCGCTGGTCATAGTCCTTCACAGAGAATGACTCATAAATTTTTGTGTTCTCTTGCGAAGCGAGCGCGCAAAAAAGGGTCACGGATCGACAATGTACACAGGCCTGGTGAACTGTCGCAAACGATAACAGCGCCCCCTCAAGTCACCGAGCTCTTGCGGCTGGTTAGGTTACTGACTGCCCCACCGCGACAAAGAGAACAGCGCCGTCGCGTGAAAGTCGCTTTTCGTAACTGAAGTTCTTTTTTTTTTCTCCTCATGCTGCGTCTCCTCCATTGTCTCCTTTTTAGCTCGTCGCAAGTACGCCTTCGCAGAAGCAGCAGCGCGACGGCAGAAGCACGACCGCGAGACTTATGCCCGCCTTCATATGTATTATTAATGCGCCGATGTCGCAAGGCCCGCGTGCCGTGGTTCACCGATCCAGCCTTCGCTAACACGTGCTCTCGTCCTTAAAAATTCCCGACTGGAGAACGATATTTTAGCGACAAGAGTCTCTTTTGGGCTTCTTAAGCGCGAAAATTTTCGGCGTGTCTGCCTGTCTGTCTGTCTGTCCCTCTATTCTGTCATCCGGAAAACAGTCAAAGGAATTGTTAAGCGGGAAATTTATATAGCTAAAACGTTTCCAAACCACTAAAACTGCAAGCATACTTTGTACTGGTCAACAGTGTTAAGCAAAAATAAAAAATAAGGAATGCTTTAGGCAAAACATCAATGCACTACTGGTTCTCGCAGTATTCTTTCAACTGAAAATACATGTGCGCTTGATATTTGTGATAGTAAATAAAAATCGCGTTGAAAAACTATTCGACTCGTAAATACAAAACAGCATGCCCGAGCCTGCACCTCGCGGCAGTTTTCCAAGTTTAACACTAACAAAAGGTTCCAGTACATGGCACGAGCAGTCGAAAGCGGGAAAATTTATTCGACTTCAACAAACCTTACCATTTTGATTGTGCGAGGAGCGAGATGAAATGGAAAGTCCTTGCGAGGTGGGCGGGGGGAAAGCCGAGAGGCATTTACGTGGCAGAGGAAGCGGAAGACTATAGTGTCTCGACGACATTTACAGCAGAATCAACAGACGTGCGGCCAATTTTTCAATACGCGACCTTACGAATTTCCACACCTGGCCGTAATTGGGAGTGGAGTGGAGTGGATAAACTTTATTAAGACGAGCTTCAGGCGCTGATCGTTGGGCGCCCGCCAGGTGGGGGGCCTCCTCTAGTCCGGGAAGCCCTGGTCCGCGCTGGCTGCCCTAGCCCTCTCCACCAGGCTACGCTGTACTGAGAGGTCGGAGATGGCCAGCTGGCCCGCCCACTGCTCGTACGTTGGGGGAAGATTTGGGGTAAGGGATGGGGTTTTCTGACACTGCCATACCATGTGGTACAGTGTGCCGGGTTGGGGACAGAAATCACACGTAGAGTAGTAGAGGGTGGGGTACATGGCATGGAGGATAGTGGGGTGAGGATAGGAATTTGTTTGAAGTCGGCGAAAGGCAGTCGCCTCTGCTCTGGATAAATAGGGATGTGGTGGCGGGGAGCGTCGTCGTTCGTGGCGGTAATGGGCGCGGATGTCCGCGTATGAATTAAGAGTAGCGGGCATGGGAGAGCGAAGGGGCTGCGTGACTTCGCCTTCTTGAGAAACGGCCCGGTGTGTATGAACGCGGGAAGCGGCGTGTGCCGCCTTGTTCCCCTCGAAGGACTCGTGTCCGGAGGTCCAGATGATGTGCGATCTACGAGCCACTCGGCGGTTTTTTGCGGTGTATTCAAGATAATTTTCTTAACCATTTATACTTAACTTCGCTTCTCTCTCGCGTACACATCTTTCTATTTTCTTTTCACATGGTTGAAGGAGTGAAAACGAAGAAAAAGATGCGCTTTGAGCGGGACCCGGACCTACAACCTTCAGATTGCTCGGCCGATGCTTTACCAATTCGTCTACGGTGAAGCTGAGTTCCCCTCCACTCTGCGGTGTGTTTATGTGGTTTTTAGTGTATCCTATTCGGCATAGAGGGGCAGTTCTTTTTAACACCCGGACCATGGCCAGATCGCCCACGACTTTTTAGGAGCCGTGGATCTATCCTACTTGAATTATGCAACTTGCAACGCCAAGGCTGCCAGAGCCGAGGCCCGCGCTATGGGTGTAGCTGATCAGAATGGGAAAGGCGGAATCGTTGAATGAGTATAAAACGAAAAACCAGCTGTCAAAAGCCAACGCCAGCGCCGGTGTCTTCGTTCAATGGGCTATTTAATGATTTCGCATTAAGAAATCGTGCAGTATAAAAGTGCGTCTTTCTCGCGGTCCATGTAGTCTTGCCCACTAGTAAGCATATCGAATGCTGCTTGTTTTTAAAGCGAAGCATTATTGTCCTCGCTGATGTCGTTGTATGCTAATACACCCTGCACCAACTTTCCCTGAAGATGATGATGAATGATCGCGGGTGAAGTCAAAGAAAAAAGCGCTTCCCGTGGCAGGAATCAAATCTTGGTCCCTGGCGTTATGAAGGCGGCGTCTATCCGACTGCTCCCTTTCGACATGGTCGAAACAAACGTCAAGTAGCAGGTATACCGATTCGCGCCGTACACCCCAAACCCAAACGTTAGGCCTACGGAGCGCACACCTGAGAGTTGCTGTCGGTATTCTAGAAACGTGATGCGTACCTTCAGAGTATTGATTGATTTGATTGATTGTAGGGTTTACGCGCCGACGCAACGCAGGCGATGAGGCGCGCCGTAGTGGAGGGCTCCGGATTAATTTTGACCACCTGGGGATCTTTATCGTGCGCCGAAATCTCGTACACACGGGCGTTTTTGCTTTTCGCCTCCATCAGAAAAGCGGCCGCCGCGGCCGGGAATCGAACCCGCGACCTCGTGCTACCTTCAGAGTAGCACACACTCGCAGTGTGGGATCGGCCAACCAAAGAATCCACCACGAGAAAGCTTCGCGTTGATCCCTCGTCGTCGTTAGAGGGAGGGGTGCATGATCGTTTTTGTGTGTCTGTGTGTTTTTCCAATTTATTCTAATAGAAACAACAGTTCGCAGTGCAGAAAATTGATCAATTTCATTACACTACTCTAAACCGACCTCGATCAATCTGTAATAAAAAAAAGCGTATTTACGGATACCTCAAAATTTCGCGATTCGAGGCAATCCATCTAGGCAAGAAAAACCACGTTCCACTCTTTCTGACCAGTCTCAGCTAACAAAATTTCTTGCATGTAGCGTCAACAAAACTTCGGGTAGGTCTTCACTGGGAACTTATCTCGAGGAATCTCCCCTCAGCTAATAACGAACTTCATTGTGAAGGCGAACAACATCGCTTCTCTCTTGTGAGACGTGCACAATGCAACAAACGCAAAAAATCACCCTTAAGACAAATTTCTGATAATACGAACAAATTTTCACGGTCCCTTCGCGTGCCAACGCATACACACGCGCACACGCACGCACACACACACTCACTCACATGCACGCACACACACACACACAAACACACACACACACACGCGCGCACGCATGCACACACACGCACACACACATGCGCACGCATACATACGCACGCACGCACGCACATACACACACACACAGATGCACACGCACGCACGCACGCACACACACACAGACGCACAGGCACACGTGCACACACACATACATGCACACACGCGCGCAAGCACACACACACACACACACACACACACACACACACACACGCACACACTGTGTGTGTGTTTATTCGTTTATCTACTTGTTATTTTCATTAATTACGAGTCAGATTTAGAATTGACCAAAAGTCCACTCGGCGAGCTTACACACATAAGCCAAACAACAATAAAATACCCGGGTAACAAAAACTACTTCCACGAGGCAAATTGGACGCACGCAACTTTTCAATTGCGCCTGTCCCGCAAAGTATCGGGTATACATATAGCTTCCTAACAAAGTATAAGATCGGGCTGATGAGGAAAGAAGGAAGGAGGGGGTAGGGAGTTGGCCCGCAATCAATGGCGCAGTCGAGAAATTGCTTCGTGCAAGATGAGCTCGCGGTGTTATAGCCCCCCCCCCCCCCCTTCCTCCCTCTCCCCCTCCCACTTTCCAAACGTGCTGATATCACCTCGGGGCGGCGGCCCGCATGCTTTCAAGGCCTCGACATCGGACGCAGGCTATCGTAATTTCGGGCCACGCCGCCTGATTGCCCGGCGACGCGCTACAGTGGTTTTGAGCCATCACGCCCTATTGCTATCGACCCTTGCGCCTGTGAGACTCCGGCCCGGGATATGCGGATTCTGCCGGACGTTGGGAGCCGGCTCGGCTCCTCACTGCAAATATTGCCGCAACAGTGTCGGAGGCCAACGTCGTATACGAGCTGTCCAGACGGAGGTTCATTTGCGCACGACGTTTGCTCTGCACAGGCGCTGTTACGGAGGCGATCCGAGATTCTCAGTACTCCAACCGTTCGTCCAATTAGGATCGTTCGTTAGGCACAAGTATGCGGGAGTTTTATATCAAGCAGGCTTAAACTTAGGGGATTTCAGTGTTGGGACTTAGTCGCCACGGCTATTGGCGCGTCAGCCAGCACATTGCGCTGAGATGGCGTTAGGTACAGCGGTGAGCTCGCTTAGGCTGGACACGGGACCGCGTGGCCGCCGGTGCTATCAGAGCAGCCTACCGTGTGATGCGCGAAGCAGCACGCATGCGCAGTGCGTGTCGAGCGAGGCTGTGCTTTTAGCGCGCTCATTGTGTAATCGGAGCGTCTGAGCATCGTCTGATGACTTCATCTTCCGTGTAGCGGTGGAGCGACCGGCTGCTGTATAAATAACTGAAAACTGGAATCTGCAAGATTAATGTTTGAGTGAGCGGTTATTCGTTCATTAGCATGAATGCAATGCAATCGGTTCACCACATCGCAACTCGCCACCTTGCTTCAAGCAGACTCGATAAAAAGGTGACGCTCATTTTAAATAGCACTTCAACTTAGGGGCTGGGGTGTTGGCGTCCTCTGTCGTCGTCGTCATAACCATCGTCTCATGTAGTCACGGTAGCAAAACACAGAGAAACTCGTTTACGCCTCGCACTAGAACGTAACGCGTACTAAAAAAAAAACCGGAACACTCGTCTCTGCCTTTCGCTAAAGATCTTCGGGATTCAAAGACAAGAAACTTTTACGGAAAAGCTGTATACCTTTGCCCCCAACCAATGCCGCCTGTACAAACATTGCCTAACGCATGAGCGAAAAATGGCCAAACAGTCACTCTCCTGCTGCTCTCTCCTACCCCTTCCCGCTCCGTAGCCCTCTGCGTGCTTTCACGTCCGCAAGCCAGCGCCGCTTCTCTGAAACTGTGCAAAATAGTTGACAGTTTGTCTAGCGTTACCCAGGTGGTGCTCCCACGCCTTTACGTTTTTCACCATGCCTGTTTATCTTGGGCTATCGCTGATAAAACAGGTTTTGCGAAGGCGGACGCAAAACCTCTTGTGCTGCCGCTGGCTGATGCCGGATTTGCGCGCTTACCTACTTGGATCACGTGCCCCGAAATTTTCTGAGTGGTGCATCCCCCCTCTGTCCCCTCCGCATTTCGGCCCTGTTTTGTCCACGCTGTTCGCACTCCGCATCGGTACGCAGTTTTTTAAAATTGAGGACTGTACTGTAGAAGCGTCCGGACAGCGTGGCTGGACCCCAAACTGCTTATTCTTTTGTTTTCTATAATGTCCTGAAACTTACTAGCACGGGATATTATTTGGAAAGTAATGGTAGAAGTGTGCGCTTGAACAAAAAATGCACGCATTTGTTTCTTCACTAAGTGCTCCAGAGAGAAAAATATGAGTACAATAATGGATGTATTATCCGAAAAATGATTTTCTCTTTGCTATTTGTCACCCGACAATTAATATGTTCTTACACTATTCCAGTTCGTCCTCCGTCAGTCATCTTTCGAAAAATGCAGCAGGTATGAAGCGAGCGACACATTGAGCGAGATCCGCAGTGCGCCCCAGAACTAGTGACCTGTCGCGGCTAAGATGTGAGCGAAACGTCTCTCGAAACCCAACAAGCGAGCTGACAGACACACGTCGTAGAAGTGGGTGCAGCGTTCGCGACTCCCGAGCAGTGACGGGCTAGGTGGCGTGCGCCACTTAGCGGATGACTGCCTGAACTAAGCGTCTCTACCAGTCACTAAATAAACCTTATTTAGTGACACTACCGTTCCCATTGGAAAGTGGGCGACGCGTTAGGCAATGTTTATACAGGCGGCGTTTCCCCAACGGTTTCATCTCCGTTGGCATAAACACCAAGGCGCCAAGAATACACTTATACACTGCCAGCTTCGCCCCTGCCCAGGTTTCACATGGTGGAGATGGCTGGGATTTTGTTTTTGCAAGTGGTTGCCACTGAAACCGAAGAAGCACATGCGCACAATGTTTATCAGAAATCCTGAAGTTAGCTGGGGAACTACAATCTCGATTCAGTTTGCAGTGGAAAAGCACCTTTGTGATTTTTAATAGGCATGTTCATACAAGGATCGCGGATTGGAGATTCAAAGCGAGACACCATTAGGAGACGACGCGCAACATAGCAGAAGACGAGCAGACGCTCCGATGACGCTTTGCGCGTGCTGAAACGAAATTCTGGCTCGACTTGCACAGCTCATGCTTGATGCTTCGCGGAACTCGTGGTAGGCTGCTCGGATAGTACCGGCGGCCAAGCGCTCCCGTGTTCACCCTAAGCGAGGTCACCACCGTACCTGGCCTTTTTTTGTAGAAGGTCCTGATCTAAAGCTCGGACTGCCCGATCCAGGCTGTGGTTATGCTAAATTAAAGACTCAAAGAGTTCGTTTCTTAAAAAAAAGATAAGCTTTAAAATTGAGACATTCATAAATAGGAAAGGGCAGCAGACGCACACGCAATGCCACCAAAAACTAGCCTAATAATGTTATCGGGTTTTTAAACAAAACGGTAGGAGCAATTGGAAGAATCTTAGATGGGGAAAAAATCATTAAGAACAGTTTCGCAGGCGCGCTTGCGAAAGGTGGCAAAGCGCGTGCTGCAGAACTGCAATGAAAATCAAGATACTGATTAAGGAACAAAACTAAAAGGTATAACGTGAGCGATAGAGGCAAGTAACAAAAGTCATCATAGTGGTGGTGGTAAAAATAATACAGGAAGCTCACAATCACGTGTAAGACGAAGTCAGGGTAGCTGTACGCAACCTTCAAGACCACCACGACGGCTTCAGTACACGATTGCAGCCGATATCCATCTTCTTCGCTGCTGCAACGACCTTTACTCCATTATTGTTGCTATAAATGTGAGCTTCCTTCATTTTTTTTGAAGTGATAACCACTGGACATCACCTTGGAGGGGCGTACGCATGACGTGTCTTCTCGTTCCGAGCGAGTGTTGCCACAATTACGGCGAACGCTGGAGTTCTTTATCTTTTTTGGGGGGGAGGAGGGGGGGGGAGGTTCGGCCAATCTGCCTAAGTGGGTATGCTTGGCTTGACAAATGTGCACTGAAGGCGCTGTGCGGTCGGTCGTCGTGAGGCACGCACACAGGAGCTCTCAAAGCTCTCAAACGAGGCACGCGCTGGGAATTTTCTTGGTATTTTTAACTGCGGAAACGAAAAATTACAACTTGATGAACAGCTTCGATGATAAAACCTTTTATTTCAACTAAAACCGACATGGTTGAGCCGTTCCTGTGTTACGGGGAACATCCGCAGTCCAGGAGGCCCTGGGCGTGAAGTGCGCAAGAAAAGACAGTGGACGAAAGCGAAGACCAGACAGGACTATAACGCAAAAGTTGGGACATCACTAGACTGTGGTCCTGTCTATTCTTCGCTCTCGTATAGTGTTTTCTTGAACAGTTGAAACCAAGTTGTCCAAGCACCGAATAACGCAACAGTGCACTTGAAACAAACGTAAACAAAGATCCCTCCTCGCCGCTTGATACTGTACCGCCGACCACTTCCCAAACAGGACAAGCCAACCGCCATCACAGTGGACGAGCCCGCCTCTATGCACAGCAATGGCCAAATGACCGGCCCAACGTTGACCTTGCCAACTGCAACGAGGGCTACAAGCGAACAGCAAAGAAAACAGAAGTATTAGGGGAAAAAAAAGTGTACCGCTGATAAGGCAGGTGAAGGAAAGAAAGTTCCGGGGGAGTGAAAGGTAGAACAACACGCTGCCGCACGCGACGCGACAGCGGAGACGCGCGTGGCCACTGCGTGTATGCGTTACGGTCATCCCACTGAATAAATCACACAGTCGCCGTATAGGCGGGCCCTCCGTCACGGGCGTCCGCGAACTCAGCTGAAATAGCTCTGTTAGCGTGCCGGCTGGCTCATACCCGGGAACGCGGACGGTACGGGCCTGTCCCACAAAGTGTCCTCGGTTCCGGTCTGGATCTTTTTTCCTCGCTGAAGTCTCGATCGTTTTACTCTTTTCGTACTGGCCTATTGTTCCAGGGAGAGAAAACTTTGGGTCGGAACTCTCTATCGGTGCATCGTCATGTAGTGCTTGACAACCCGCGTTCAACCGTCGTCGGCGCGTTCCCTTTTTTAGGAGAATGGGCGGAGGTGGCCAAATATGTGCAGGAAACCGATTGCAGTTGCATGATTTCTTTTAGGGGCGAAGCACCTTAGGACCTCGCTTTGTCCGTGGCTTGTCCCTTGGCGTCCGTGTACGCAGTGTTGCGCATGCGCGAGGAGCATTGGATTGGATTGGATTAAAATGGTTTGGATTGGATTGGATGAGATTAAATTTAATTGTATCGAATTCGATTGGATTGGAATTATATATACTGTATTTTTTGCGTTTGTTGCGCTCTTGACAGCGCGCAGCCAAGTGCTTTTCTTTACAGTTTCTTTATGCTCTGCTCTTACCTCGCCTCCCTCCGACGCCGTTTTTTAGCCTTGGTTTCGTATCATTTCCGCAGAAACCACTCAGGCGTTGATTTTTATTTAAAGTACGCTGTAATTTTTGTTCATGGACTTGCACGCTGTTTTCAATCAAGCTAAAGGCTACTGGTACGCTGAAAAATGTTCATGTGTACGAGCCCTGCCACCAGGTGTAGAAGACACGAAGGGTGTTTCTTTACATACTTCGTTTTTGGCTCGCGAGTGGTTTCTCGGACCAGGAAGAAACATAAATCTTACGGTGTTCGAACGAATACTTTGACCTGAACATCACAAAACCAGACTCTACTAGAAGCAGTGTGACAGACTAAATCTTGCAGACACACAATGGCGCGCCCTAAATATTTCTAGAGAATTTAAACTCACTAGCGGCCATATCTATTATGGCAACGAAGTGCCTCGGAGAACGGAATCGGTGCTTTTCTATGTTCGCTTGACCTGTTTCAGTGCTCTGGATTTATGCGGTTCGCATGAACCATTCTTTAGTGACTTTGTACCCAATGATTTTTCAGCGAAGCCTATATGAAGCTTATATGGCTAAGGTTCCATGTATTTTTTATGTCCGCGAGCGAAATCTCCCGAGACTTCGCATGTCTTTCAAGCACGAGGAGTTGGAAAATTAAAGTCCCTGTGTGTGCGGTCGCCACGCGGTCCCCACAACAGACGGAAGTCTTCAAAACATGATTTGGACCTCAAGCTTATACGTTTCATTACTTGGAGACTCATCTTGAGAAGATCAGTTAAGGGCAGGACCATTCGTAAAATCAAAGCATGGCTTAGACCTCAAGCTTACGTCTCATAACTTTGAGTTCAATATTCGTGTTGAGTACGAAATGGGTATATGAGTTCAAAAACGCCGTGTTCATACGGGACGCCGTGCAATTGAAACTAAATTTCACATATAAAAAACTCATTTCTAACCGATTTATTTTGAACGAAATATTTTGAAGGTCCCAGTGATGTCGTTAGATTGGGGTTCCACTGCACACGTCCCGGGTAATGGTCCTTGGTACCTTCCCAAAGAGAGAATGTTTGAAAGAAGGCAAATTTCTAGCCAGGTGTTTAAAAGGTGTTCGCTTTCACAGGGAAAGCGATACCATGCACATTCCCAGGTGCCACTAGGGCCATATAGGTGCGGTTGGTTTTGATTTAAGAAACACGTTACCAGTCACTGTACATGCTCCGTAAACTGCTTATGCGAGTAAGAGTACTTTCGGTTGACCGCGCGTCGGCTTTTACTTTAAATTTTGGAGGTTTTACACCCCGAAGCTACGCCCGGGATTTGAGGCGCGGCGTTGTGGAGGGCTCCGGAGAAATTTCGAATACCTGGGAACTTTACCCGGTGCTGTAATATCGACACACCGGCGTTTTGATTTTTCTGGCCCATCTTTAAAGCGGCCAGCGCGCCTGGCATCAAACCCGCGTTTTTGGGTTTCACAGCACAACATCTTAGCAGCTGACCCATCGCTGTGGGTAACTGCAACTCACCATAATTTTTGCATCTCTACTCTGGTTTCTCACACGAAAGGGCAAACGTGCGATGGAAAAGTAACGCGACCCCTTTCGGGGCGAGATTAAAAAATCGCAGCAAAGTTTACGAGCCGTGGACGCCGTTCATGTTTCTGGGATACTTTTTTAAAGACGACAGTCTTTCTTGGTCTGCTTAAACGCTGACATTCTGGTCTGTCTGTCTGTCTGATGGTCTGTCTGTGACTCAATTCAACCACCCTGCCAAAGTGAAACTGAATCTGCGCGATAGTACTATATACCCACAGCCAAATCTAAACGTCTAAGCCCGGTGGCAATGTTCATAGTTGTCAACATTGTTGAACAAGAACAAAACATGACGTAAATTTGAGGCAGAAAATCAATACATAAGAGTTATTTGCAGTGTTCCTTTATAAAAATTCATGGATGCTTGGTTTTTGCGATATAAATGAAATACTACATCCACTGCAGAAAATGGTCGCCTGCTGTTGCCCGCGCCACTATAGCTCCTGGCGGAATTTAAAAAAAAATTAAAGCCGTTCCACTCAACGTGAAAGCTGTCGTAAATGCAGAGCAGTGATTCACCATAACGGCCTGTGGCACCGTTATCCGCTTACTGCTACTACCCATCACGCTCTTCGCCTCCCTGTCTCACTTCTCTCTTGATGAATTGAACGAAGGTTTCTCCAAAGCAGTTCAAATTTCCCGCCTTCGCAGTGTTCGCGCGCCCCCTGCCTGGAACGAACAGCGCGAGCGGTTCTCGCACGTGCCGGCACCTTACTGCGCAGTCCACAACGCGTTGTTTTTGGTGGTCCCATCTCCCAGCGAGGGGGACTCGAGTAAATGCGTCGCATAGGGGGTGGGTGCATTGAGTTAACGTTTAGTGTTTGGGGAGTTGGTGGTAGTGAATGCGTTGTATCAGCAGCTTCTTGACGTAGTTTGAATGAGTCAAGGATATAAGGCGCGTTCGTAGCCTCCCATTCTGTGTCGGCTTTGTGGCGCAGTGGGTAGAGCACCATGTACATTGCGTTCCGCCCGCAGGGTCGAGGGATCGAAACCAGGCGCCGGATAGTATTTTTTTTTAATGCAGAGCATTTCAGTAACTCACGATGTCACCCGCGTTAACTTCCGTAGTCGTAGTCCGCATCGCTCCCCCTACACTATATAAAAAAATAATACTTACCGGCGCCAGGGTTCGATCCCACGACTCTGCGGGCGGAACGCAAGGTACATGGTGCTCTACCCACTGCGCCACAAAGCCGACACAGAATGGAAGGTTACGAAGGCGCCTTATATCCTTGACTCATTCAACCGTCGGCCACAGGTGCGCCCTCTCCCCCGCGTCCTCCTCGCCTTCTCTCCGCTCGCAACACCCTCTCTCGCCGCGTTCGGTTCGGACGCACAACAGGTGGGGACGTGCGCAACACCCTCTCTCGCCGCGTTGGGTTCGCGCTGAGCAACAGTCGGTTTGCGCGCAAGAACAGGTGGGGGCGCTCGCATCGCGCGCTCTCGCCGCGGTCGGTTCGCGCTTCAACCACATATGCCGTTTGCGCGCGCTCCGGTTGCTAACATCTGTGGCGTGATCCTGACGTCAACATCACGCGTTCGTGTAGTGGCGCGATTTCGGCGCTATAACACTCTCTCGCGAGGGGCATTGGATTGGATTGGATTGGATTGGCTTGGCTTGGCTTGGCTTGGCTTGGCTTGGATTGGATTGGATTGGATTGGTTTGGATTTGGATTGGATTGGATTAAAGTGGATTGTGTTGGATTGTGTTGCGTCATAGCCGCGCCACGTTGCGTCATAGCCGCTCCACGTTGCGTCATAGCCGCGGCAGGGGGTTCACGGCACGTTTCCCGTTTCACCATCGACTTCATCGACAGTGTCTACGCTGGAAGACAACAATTACAACAACAACAACCAATACGTAATCCATGCGACTTGCAGGCGCGCCCCCCGCGGAAATGCTCTGCATTTGATCGTGCCCCTCGCGAGGGGGATGTTTACTTTCATTCTGCTCGCGAGTGTGAATGAGTGAGCGTTCTGCTCGAGACCCGCGCAAATACGCATTGCTTTCACAGCGTTCGGCCTCCCCAATGACGTTCCGGGCATGGCGCCGTCTTCCACGCACAACGCTCACCTCCAGTGGCGGAGAATCGCCCGTGCAGTGACGCGGAAAACACGCTGAGTTTTATATAGTGTAGGGGGAGGGGTTCGGACAACGACGGTGCGGACTACGACGGACGTTAACGCGGGTGACATCGTGAGTTACTGAAATGCTCTGCATTTAAAAAAATCAAACGCCAGCGGCAACGATAGGTTCCACTATATAGGTTCCATGTTCCGCTGAGAACGCTCGGGGAGCAGGACAACGTGGTTCTATAAACGTTGCGGTAGGGTGCCTCGACTCACGCGCGTCTCCACCGTACGGTAGCGCTGGCATCGAGGCACCCGACTTGGAGCAATGGGACGAGGTCAATTTAAATTGACTTGAGCAAACCTCTAGCGTGTTATCTTGGGAGGAACTAGACGGGAGAGGAACAGCATGAGAGGTGAGAGGGAAAGAGAAGGGAGGCATTTACTTGGCAAGGGCGCCAGTCGACTATCGTCTTTCGTCGATATTTGAAACGAAAAAAGCAGATACGACGCGGCCATTTTTTCTTGCGCAAGCAACATAATGTCGTCTGGGAGTCATGGGATTAGTGTTACGTGTTTTGTTTTGATTTGGCATTATTTGATGCTTTTTACTCTTTTCTGGACTTTCAGTCGTACAAAGCAACGCAGCATAAGAATTACAATTCAGCAGTGCTCGGGGGCGGAAATTTTGAAAAGCCAAAGACAGCACCCTTTTTGAAGGTTTTACGTTTATTCGTACCACCGTTCCTCACAACATATTTGTAGGGGAAGAGAAGGGTAGTGGGGGTTCGGCGGAAACAGAAACTATGCGGCGGGAACATAAACAGACACTATGCGGCACATAGTGTTGGAATGCGAGGGTATCCATCCAAATCTAGAGGAGAATATTCGGCTTCCAGAAGCCGCAGGATTTAAGGGTAGCACAGAGGGAATTAACTTCAAGGCTGTCGAGGCGACGAAAAGAAGATTAGAATGCTGGTGAACGAAAAGCAGAGATTGGAATATTGCCTAGGACAGCTACCACCTCTAACAGAAAAAATAAGTGTTTTGTGCCTAATAAGGTTTTTGCGCCTGCCCTACGAGCAGCGCTAGTATTAAACGAAGTGTGTAAAACATAGGTATATTAGTTTCTTCCTAGTTTTTTTGTTTGTAAGATGACACATCATCGCCCCGCTACAAAGGGGATACCACTATCACTAATCATTATCATCACCATCACCAAAATGTGCTTACGTTTGAGGATGCATAAGCATCGGTGCGGGAGTGGTGCTAAGGATAATTGTCTGGGATTTGAACGGGCGCATTCGGGCTACTTTGCTGAAATATAATGAAGTTTTATTATTGATTAGACAACGCGCTTTTCATAGTTTAGCGGAGGTCGTTGCCGGTGGAACGTCGAACCGGCACATACCCGAGACACCCCTCTTTCCTCTACATCGCCAGCAGCGCGGATGACTGCTTAGCAACGATGACGTTGTTTCTATGGAGTCGTATGACGCGTTGAAGCCACGGGGACGCCAGGAAGGCATGCACTCGCGTTCCCAACCAATGGGAATGTTTTGTTGCACCGACTCCTTTTTTTTTCTTTCCATGAGCTACCTATGCTTTTACTTAGAACTGACAAATACCCAGCACTTAAAATAGGAGGATACGACGGAGTAATTGAAGGTCCCTCCTTTCTGTTCTGTTTCCGCACACACATATTTCCACTCCTGCTTGAGCCGATCAAATCCGCCCTTGTTTGAAGCAAGCAATATTGTGTCTGCTGGCGCGGAAGTTTCACACCCTTTGTCTGAAGCAATAGCACTCAGTCAGAGCAATAAAGGCAACCTTGAAAACTAAAAAAAGTGGTACTTCCTAGACACGGGGACTAGCCGACAGGAAAATAAAACGAAGCGAGCGGGAAGTGTTTTTTTTTTATCACTGAAAAATAAGGCCCCGTTGAAAACCCCGAAACTATAAATGCGATTTTGGGCTTTCCCTACCCTCTATTCACGCCTCCGGCACTGTTAACTATAACCTCTTTGACCGCAGTGTGTTTGTTTTTTCACGTAGTCTTAGGCTTTACCACAGGTACGCTCGAGTGAGTAAGCCTTCTTCGCTGACAACGGCAGTCTTTTTCAATTAGGTCGAGGCACCAAGAGACGGATTACTTCAAAGGGGCCGTGACGGAGCTTTTTTTTTGGATGAATAAAAGCCTGAACCCTCATTTTATCGCGCATACGTGCCATAAAAACAAATAAAACTCCAGACTCAGGTTGTACCGGTAGGAACCTCTGCCACTTTACTCAATGCTACGGCAAGTGTCAGCACAAGGATACACAAACGAAAAGTCCACGGAAAGGTAGCAATATTCAGCTCCGCTGTAGAATGACCCAATCCTTTCTTCTGCGGCGTCTGCTGCTGTGGGAAACTACCAAGTTTACCAGGTTGGAAATAAAGCTCTTGTCAAGAACACTTCACTGCTACAACCCTTATTCTGAGGTAAAGCCAACTTAAGTACTTTGTCCAGTCCAATGAAGTATCAAAAGAAAAATTCCGCAAGGCTTTTCACACAGAAACGTGTTAGCGTTGTGTTCGGTGACTCGCACAATGAAACGGTATATACTCTCCCTGTGAATAGCGGAAGAAGCTTACTGTAAGCGGAAAGTCAATGTTATCTGAGTGCTTCACGCTAAGGGTACAACTAAGCGTCAATACGATAGTGCGTCGATGTATGCGTCCGGCTGCCTCAGATATGAACATCAGTGGCCACTTGAGTTCACAGTTCACGTATCACGTTCTACAATGATTGTCCCGCATTATATTTTTGTGGTTACTATGGGGGATTCTTTGCGCTTTGTAATTGCTACGACATATTCAAAAGTCTTGGCGAACATTCCGAACGCTTAGAAACTCTGAAAACAATTTTCAGTCACTTCCGCCAAGTCCGACGATGGAAACTTCCCAACCCCTCTGTGGAAGCCACAAGTTTTTCAAAAGCAGATTTGTATATTAAAAAGAAAGCAGATTAGGATCAGTTTACAGGCAGGCGCCCATCTACGCAAAAGAATTACAACACATTACATTACAACACACAACACACGCCTTAAGGATGACGTTATGTGTTGTAATGCAATAAAGAGAACGCAGACGGGGTAATGTGAACCCGAACAGACGAACGTTGTCTTTTCATTCGTGAAAGTAAAATTACGTCGTGGTTTACATCAACCAATATTCTGCTGTGAGTGGCTACTTTAATTAAGACTCGCAGCAGGTAGGCTTCCACGAGAACTGGTGAATTTTTCGAGTTCAGATTTATAACTTCGTAACCACCTTTGACTTGTTGACTCCAGACTACCGTACCTTTGATGTCAGTACTCCAGCAGATATATTGTCCCAGTAATTCAACCCTTTAAATCGACATACTACCGAGGGAAGGAAGTTTTAAATACCGCGTGTTGTGTGCTTCCTCCCAATAATTCAACACACTTAAAAGCCCCGGTGAGTCTTCATCACAACAATTCACGCACGCTGGGCCAGTGACCAGCGTTGCTAAAAAAAAAAAAAAAAACTGGCGGCAGTGTTTTACGCCAAGCTTTTATATCCTCGCTGATGCCGTTGTACGCTAGTACGCCCTGCAGGAAGGCCAACTTTCTCTGACGGTGATCATGAATGATCGTGGGTGAAGTGAAAGTAAAAAAAAAATTACACCATCTTCCCGTGGGGAACCCTGATGAAGATGCGAAGCATCGGGGTGGTTCCGTGTGGTTCCATTGTGTTGCCGTTATGTTGAGTGATCTGGTTTTTACTAGCGCCAGAGGGAATTCCGCGTCCGGGTCCACACCGGTGGCAAAGGCACGCAAGTGCTGTTGAGTTACGGTGAGTAGGCGGTGGCTCTCGAGGCGCCGAAACTCGTCCATCATGTTCTTCTCGATGTTGTCTGTGTGGTAGAATCGGTAGTCTCCGCCAACTTTGGTGAGGTAAAGGTTGTTGACGTTGGTGCACCGGCTGAGAGCAATGTACACGCCCTCCTCTTCGCAGCTGTGTCTTCTCGTTCTTCTTCTTCTTCGGCGGTTCCCCTACGGGAAGATGGCGACGGTGGTTGAACGCGAACCTATCTCGTGATAGATTCTTTGGTTGGCCAATCCCTATGGGCATCCTGCCACAATCAGCATCAGAGGCGCTGCGGACGGGGCTGGTTGAGCTGCAAGGCGCGTGGCGCTTCCCGCCACAGCTTTCCCACGGGAAATTCAGCATCCCCCTCTAGAGTTTTCAGTTCGTCGTTTCCGTTGACGTTCAGCTTCGCGTGCTTTCGTTCTATCAGTAGCTTCTTGACGTAGTTTGAATGAGTCAAGGACATAAAGCGCGTTCGTAGCACTTGCTCCTGTCCCGGATTTGTAGCGTAGTGGGAAGAGCACCGCGTACCTCCCGTTACGGCCAGAGAGTCGTGGGATCAAAACCGGGCGCCGCTAACTATTTCTTTTTTTCATAGTGTAGTATCGCGGAGCTGTGGGTGTAAGGAGGAGAGTTGCGCATGCGCAGTGAGCGTGTGGACGGCGCCGCCATCAACGACGCAGGACAAGGCGAGCCTAAGAAATGCTCCGCATTTAAAACAGCAAGTACCGATTCGCGCCGTACACTCCAAACCCAAACGTTAGGCCTACGGGGTGCGCAACCGAGAGTTGCTGTTGGTATACTAGAAAAGTGGTGCGCATCCACAGAGCAGCATATACTCGCAGTGTGGGACTGGCCAACCAAAGAATCCATAACGAGAAAGCTTTGCGTTCACCCATCGTCGACGTAAGACGGGTGCATGATTTCTTTTCTTCGGTCCCTGTTACCCAATTTGATTCTCTTCTATCGCAATTTCTCGCCCCCATTTTTTCTCCGGACTAGTGTCTTCAGCACACCCTTCCCGCCTTTGCACAATCTTTGCAACAGTGGCACTTCCTCGTCGTTTGCCGATTCCAACGTAACAGAACATACAGTCGGAGACCCTGGGCTAGGAGGTGAGTTACATGTACGTGGTATCACCACGGGCAGCACCGCGGGTAGCGCCGCAGGGCGCCGGGTGCTTACGCCTCGTGCCGAATCACCGGGTGTCGAGATTGGAACGTCCTCAATACGACGCCGGCGAATAGCACCGACAATGCTCTTTTTGTCCTGGACACACGCCTCAGGCTTTTCTTCGTCCGCGTTGGCGCAATAAATCTTGTTCATTGTGCCTCTACGACATTTATTCGCGCTAGTAATAGTGTCATTGACGCTGAAAATGACACGTCAGGGACAGATCACTGTCTTCGATCGAAGGCCGGCCGCAGATATACGTTTCCCTCCCTTACCCCGACGCCCCTTGAGATCCATTCGTTCAAGTCTCGCCGTACCTTTGACATATTACGTTCATACTGCATTGAGCCGATGAGAAGAAAGGAAGACCTCGAAGGGCAGCCTGGGAATTACGCAACGAGGCGCTTTCATAATGCGAAAAGACGTGAACTTCGGCAGGTGTGCTACGCTTATTTTCGCGTGCCGTTGCGTAATTTACTTACCCAAAGCTCTCAATATCTTTTCCATTTTTTCCCGTCTAGACTCATGTAATGTCAGGAAGTGGACTATAAACATGGAACAAAATTTGCGCCAAAGCAACGGTGGACATTAATGGGCGATGAAGATAATGAAATTCACTGCTTCTGAGAGAACTAGACTAAGCAAAAATTTAATTAGCGGGGAAAGATGGCTTGTCATCAAGGCTTAATAAAATCTCGTACTTTTTCCGGGACATTTTAATCCTCACTTGCACGCTGGTATGAAGCTTTCAAACCCAATATTTGCTCCTCAACAAAATTTCCCAACATTCTGGCAAGCTGGCCATCCCCCTCCACCTTTTATTTTTGACGCCGTCCGTATAGCTAAAGGAACCTAAAAGAATTGGCTAAGCCAGTCCCTAGCCACTCTAGAGCCTCGATGAAACTTTACGGCTTCCTCCAGCTACCCTTCGTTACTTCCAATTTTTTGAATCGGTAGAAAATACATGAGCCTGAAGTTTAAAATTCAAACACTAAGCCTTGCATTTAGAAATGACCGTAGTCTAAGTACAACGGACTTTTTTGTTGCAACATGGTCGTACGCTGTCACTAGCATACATTTCAGGAGTTTAAATTGCTCGCCAACATCAGGCAACTTCTGGCTCCAAGCAGAACTGGCAATTTATTGGAGTTTGCAAGTATGTCCCCATGATCTTTGCACAGAAAGCGAGTAAAAAAATTCCCCCGCATTTCCCCGAGGGGGAGAATGTGAAAGTGCGAATGCACGGTTGTCGGCCCGCTTGCGGCGCTTGCGCTCGGCCCCCGCAGCCCACCGCCTCGCCGCCTTCTCTTCCATCTCTTCCATCGGGTTTGTAGTATCACGTGTACACCATGGTTATCAAGCCGCTATAACGCCGCTGAGTCGCCAACGCACGCCGCTGACGACGTAGTTTGAATGCGTTAAAGATATAAGGCGCGTTACTGACAATATCAGCGTCGCGTCCGTAGCTTATTCGGTAGAGCGTCGGGCTGCGGCCCGCAAAGTCCTCGGATCGAAACCTGGCGCCGGACGCTGTTTCTTCTTTAAAGAGCGCTGCGGACGCCGCCGCCGCCGACGCCGGCGGTGGATGGTTTGGGGTCGCTTATAAAGTGTATTCACACTTAAAATAAAGAACAGAGATGGCGGAATAAGCAATAGCAAGAGTTGCGAGTGGTATATTTTGGGGAGTAGGATATGGCCATGGAGACTGAAAATGTTCTCGTGGAGAGGGAACTCCAGTCTGGCAGCAGACAATGGCGCGCGACCCAAGTAGAAATTGATGACATTTCCCCGCAGTCACGATTCAACGAATCAAAAGACGATTGTGATGAGTGATGGGCTGCAGCGGGGTTTGTCATCATCACCAGAAGTTTCTGCCTTCATCACCAACTTATAATCACCATCATCATCGTCGTTGTCAAGCAGCCAACGCCAAGTAGCTCTGAGGAAGAAGAAGTCAGAAAGGAGAAGAGGCCAGAAGGGGCGTGGCATGCAGGGGCTCTCAAAGAAGAAGACGTTCGGGTGGCTCATTGTAACCATCCTCTGTTGATTGGCCGATCCCCTGATTGGGTATGTGCCATATCTAAAGGCGCAACAACAACAACCACAACAATCAGCCAACGAGAGGCAGTTGGGACTCGGACCTCGACGAAGTGGCCCCAACGGTCACCCCAGCTTTGCCTGTCCTTGATCAGTGTTCGTCTCGGATAGTGGCTTCGGTTCCCTCTTCTGGGAGACTGGAGGAACCACTTCCAGACGACTTCGTGTAGCTCCTTGCTGCTGCGCTCTAGGAGGTGCGGGCCCGGGCCGATTTGTTTTCCAGCAAGGTGCGGCACCGGGTCGCTGAGAAGGCGCGCACGGAGGATGCCATGTCCGCAATTCAACAGGCTGGATACCTGTGCGTCGCGGATCTTTACAGCCCCCTCCCTGAGGTGTGTCCACGGGGGATCTTGATCAGCTAGTCGGTGCTCACTTCCGCTTGTGCAAGTCCTTCCAGCCAAAGGGCCAGTTCCTTCCTGATGAACAGCCAGTTTGTCAGCATGGTTCTGTCTCAAATGACAAAAGTCTAGAACACGTGTCACCAGTGCCCAGCCGCCTCCCGGAAACGCGTCCAAACTTCACCCGTTGTTGAGTAGGCTTGCAGGCTCCTGCTTCTATCTGGCAAAGATCGACCACGCAAGTTATTCAAGCAGCTTACGGAAGGAACTGAGGGTCTTGCTGCGACTTCACGCGGCCATCCACGCCAGAAGGGGACTGAGAGACCTGGAGCACAAAACAGACAAGAGTCTGCGAATACAGCAGTGCCAGGTGAGGGGGCCCGTGTGCTGCAGCTTCCAGGCGATGAACCGATCAACCCTGTGGAGTCCGAACTAGCTGTTTGGACTCCAGATACACGCCGTCCCAGGTGCCACCAGCCGAACATGTGCCGTGCGAGGAAGCCCACCGCGGTGTTTACGGCCACGGCAAGGGAAATGGAGGCAAACCTTGGACCTGATGCGGTGGACAGTCATGACCCAACCAGCAAAGGACACTCAAATTGTGAAGCGCTAGTCATGAGGGCCAGTGTGGTGACCTTTGAAGTGCCTTCACCCGTGCGATTATCCCCAGGGGGCCCCGGCAGAGGAGCACCTTGACAGGCCGAGGGAACTCAAACACGAAGTCTAACTGTTCGGTCAGCTTCTCCCGACCAGTGACATTACTGCCTCTGCATACGCCTGACTTCACCTTTCATGGCAACATATGCCAGGGTTACTGGCCATCCAAGCGACCCTGGGCCAGTGGTGACTCAGCCTCTCGGGTGTCATCCCTGAATGTGCCCCATTAGACCAGTAGCGGACTCTCAATCGTCGTGCCTCTGCCGGACTCTCCTTTGCGTTGCACTGATTCAGTGCAGTCAACCAACAACCGTCCCACGGGTTTTGTCATGCCACCCATGTTTTCTCGTAGCCGGACGCCTTGTAGGCGCCCAACCCTCGGGGCTCCTCACGCGCAGAAGGCGCCGGTCAGGAGCAGCTGAGTGAGGCTTCCCTGGTCTCCCCCTGGTACCTGTTTCCACAGCCGGGGTCTAGTCTGTCGCAGAGGATGAGGTTGAGCAGCACCGGGGACCAACCCCGGTTGCCCTCTGAGTCAGCACTGAGTGAACCAGCCGATGAAGCAGAAGCTCCCAGCTTTACGGGGGGAAGGGACCCAGAGTGGGCCTTTCCATTGGCGCCACTTACAATGGACTCGCCGCTGCCAGCGCTGTCACCGCTGCATAGCCGGACCCTCCCTCTTAAGGCACCACGTACACCACTGAGCACAGCGCGCGAGGTAACGAAGATTTCGTTTATTTTATCGAGGAACTCCAAAATATGTGCAAAATAATTATTACTTTGACTGCAACCATGTTACGCGAATTTGAAATGATGTACGCCTTACCGATGCTTTTATTACATGTGTATTTTTCCCCACACCTTTCGGCAAAAAGCGCAAAAAGGGACTCGCTGTACTTTGAAATAAATTCATTAGGATGTACCCGCAGTGCTAATAGAACATGTATAATTAAAGATGGGAGCTCAGTTTCACACCTAAAACTCTGATTCTGATTGCACGGTTTAACGCGCCGACGCAGCGCAGGCGATGAGGCGCGCCGTAGTGGAGGGCTCCGGATTAATTTTGACCCCCTGGGGATCTTTAACGTGCGGCGAAATCTCGTACACACGGGCGTTTTTGCTTTTCGCCTCCATCAGAAAAGCGGCCGCCGCGGCCGGGAATCGAACCCGCAACCTTGTGCTCAGCAGCGCAACGCCTTAGGCACTGAGCCACCGCGGCGGGTTCCACACCTAAAACTATACATTAACTTGAATAACTCATAGCGCCTTCATGGAAGTATTGTACGCGTCACAAGAACACAAATCTCTATTAGCGTGGGTTCTGCAACAACGCTGTTGGGTCATTTCAGGACCTTGTATTTCGCAAACGGGCTCGAAAGTTCGCGTTAGTGGCCCTTTTCTTGTTAACATTTTGATCGACTCGCAAGGTGAGCAACGTAATATTTCGTCTGAGGTAATCTTAGGTAATATTTTTTTGTTTTATAATTAATGTTCATGCTAACTTACCTAAACGCCGTCATGCTTTTTCCGCATTCTCCGAAATAAGGTACGTATGCCGGAGCTTCGACCGTAATCCCGTACGGCTCCGCTCGGTCCGAGAAGGCAGAGCACCTCGTTAGCTGTACTGAACCCAAAGAACAGCTGGCCTGCATATTTATTGACTCTTCGCCTCACGCGAAAGCGAATTTCACTCTTCCAGCTGAAACAAAGATTGTAACAATCCGATTGCTTCGTGGCCTCTGGTTTGTCATTGCTTTAACGGTAATATTAGCGATCTAAAGATTCAAGTATTTTCTTCCTTCCTTTATTGATTGGTGGTCAAGATATCGACCTCCTTGGCTGTACACACTCAAGCACCTTGAAGTTAAGAGTTTGAGTTGTACGCTGATAAAATCTTTCTGCAAACGCGCAGTCGAATGGCTACTTCTAAAAGTAATCCGCGCACGCCACAAAACACGCATCGTCACTTTAGTTCACAATGCTAGCAACTCTTGAGGCAAGAAATCTATTAAATACGTGAGTTCAACCTTGCGACCGTGCCCCCTGTGCGGCTGCTCCTATCACGTTTATTGAGAAGATTAAAACTTTGATTTGAAGTTTGCTTTCCACGTATCAGGAAGGGAAAAAGAGCTACAAAGTATGTGTAAATGGAAAGCGAAACATGGACAGTTTCTGCCCACAATCACGCCAACCTTTTCATGCTCGGGGAAGATATCACAGTTTCCGTTCTAAGATCGTTCTCTAGCGCACGCAAGCCACTGTCGTGCACGTTAAGAGAGAAAACACGCGAAAAAAGGAAATTTCGACCGAGGCGAAAATTATACAGTATGTACATCGCGTGAGGAACGGACTAAATACGACCGCACACGATCGTTTCCTCCGTCCTCCCCCTTCGCGAAAAAGGATGTTTCTGCCCGTCAGAAATGTCGCGTGTACAGTTTTAAGTGCGATAAGATTCCTGGGCGTATCAGGGTCGAGAGGCAGCGCCTATTATAGAGCAGCCTGCGCAAGATTTCAAACGACGGAAATATAAAAACAAAACAAAAAACTACGTTATTAAAGAGAGGGGCGAAGAAGCAAAAAGACAAATATTCCTGTTCTCAACCTTTAATTTCGTATTTCAAATTCTCTCGCACCGCTCTAATCTTCCTTTTTACAGGGCCCTGTAATTAGATAATCAGGTATTTTTGCAACAACCTCTGATTGTCCGATGCTCTAATTCGGTATGTGTTTTAAGAAATAATAATAATCATCACCGTCGTCGTCATCATCATCGTCATCATTATATTCTTCTTCGTCTTCTTCTCGATCAATCAACACAGTCATAATTTCCATCACTGTTGTTGTCATCATCATCATCATCGTACCAAAATCTCCCTCTCACCTTCTATGAGCCTATGAGACACACTATCCCCATAAACAGGTTGTGGCTGAAGAAAGGAATGGCGAGGGGCCAACACCAAGAGCACCTTGACCACTTCAACACTACGGCAGGATTACTTAGGATAAGCATGGAAGTAACGTGATAGGAACAGCGGTGTGGACAGGGTGTATGCTTACGCACCGATGCAATGCAAGGAAACCTGCAGATGACGTCCGTTATATATGTTTGCGCATTTAGTAGGCGCATGTCGCTAGACGTACAGTCGCGCTCACTATGAACTACACCGCTCATTAGTATTCACAGCTTTATATGACCTTTGTCTGGCACCCGGGGTTAAAGACCAAGTGCGCATTAGGAGAACAACGTCCTAATGAATCAAGCCTTATCCTAACGTATATGCCCATAGTCATTGTTTTGACGATATAATCGTCTGAATACTAATGAGCGGCGTAGGTCACAGTGAGCGCGACTGTATATGCTATATTACTCTGAATATGAGGGTGATCCAATCTGCTCCGGAGACGCCACTCGCAGCAGCTTCTGAAGCCCGGTAGGGCGGAATGCGCGGAACCATGACCGCGCTGAGTGGCGGACGACGCAGTTCCGTGCCACGTCCTGCCATGTCGTGCGGGCCAGACATCCCGCCACGCCGGGCATTAATAAGTGGAAACCCCATCGACCGTCGGCCCCGTCCTGTCCTGCCACGGGGACTGGTCGATAGTGAAACCCTGGCAATGCTACCCGCTTTCCGAACCCCCCCCCCCCCCCCCCCCCGCCGCTTTTGTCGTTCCTTTTACCTTCATTTCTTCCCCAGACAGCTCGGCTAGAAGTGAAGACGTTATAAGTGGAGCGAAGAGTTCTCATTACTGCGTTCATTCCAGGCGCTGGTGAATGGGGTGTTATATGCGCCCATAGGAAGGACTTCGGCTCCCGATTCCCCCTGTTTTTGCCTGAGAAGCTGTCCTTTCCTTCTATCGATAAGAAGTTCGTAAAAATGTGGCCTCACAGCTTGCACATTTTCAGTGCGCTGCATCTGGTACAGTTTTCAGAGATGTGCTTACAAATACGGACGAACGTAGCGTTTTCATCAAAATCTTGAGACTTAGTAAGCATTGATTCAAATCAACTGCGCATGGCGACCGACATGGTTTCGAGTTATAAGCGCTGAAATCGTTACTGCGCCATCCACCAAGCGTTTTCTGCTGCAGTCTGCGTGCGCGACTTCGCAAGTTTGCATAACATCATACTATACGGAAATCAGACCTATTAATATCCAAAGAACCAGAATTTTACAGCACTAAAACCTCGTTAAACCTTGTTTGAAAAGCGGCTTATATATATATATATATATATATATATATATATATATATATATATATATATATATATATATATATATAGTCACCCAAAATACCTCAGGTTTCTCAGCATTAACGGTAGATAACGTGTTTAGTTAATACAGCCTTGCCAATAAACAAATGTTTTGAACAATATCTATACAGAAAAAAATATGTGGGCTACCGGGCCATTTTGTGGAAAAAAATCTTTAGATTGTTGCCTTGTGCGGGGGGGGGGGGGGGGGGGGGAAACCCGGAAGTAAGAATTTTGGGAATGCAGAGAGATTTGAACCTTGGTTTCAATCCAGGTACGTGACCCGGCTAAAAATATTGGGATGGTTGCCTCGTTTTGTGGTTGGATATGACCTAGGAAAGGACATTAAACGAGTTTAATGGATGAAGTCGAATCCGACAGAAATAATGGAACGGGTGGGGGTGGTCTAGAGACACGTGGGTATGCGTACAGATGGGGGGAGGGGGGGAGGGGGGGAGGGGTAAGTGGTATCGTTCTATAGTTCGCAAGGAACGAGGTTGAACAAGGGTGAAAAATGAACTACTCAAGGAACTTGGGGCACACATCCTTGAATGCGCTTTTGACGCTGGTGCTTATGCTTATCACTTTTATGCAATTTTGACAATCTGATAGCAAGGCTATCGTTCGGTGGCCATATTTGAATCGTTTTTCACGCAATGAACATACTGAATAACTTGCTCGCTGTCCCAGGTTTTCTTTTTTCTTGTACGTGTTCTCTCTTAGGCGAAATACCTAACCTAGGTAAATGACGTCACCCCCCGCCCCCTTTTCGAGAGCTGTGCAAGCGTAATCTTTATCAGTAACCCATAATCGTAATCTTTACCAGGGTGGGGGGGGGGGGGGGGGGAGGGGGGGGTCCCATTTTTGACAGGCGCCTTATCATTCATCATGTGGTTTCGATGCATGTTTCTTGGTTTTTTTCTTTACGTGAATACTGAACTCTATGCTGGATGCCTGCCTAGCCTGACGCATGCGTTCGGCGTCTTGGTCGAAACTGATGGGTCCGCCTGGGTTTCTTGTTTGCGGCACGGAATTTCCCGACCAACTAGAGGCTAATAGCTTCGATGTAAAAGAGCACTCATGCGCCGTATAGCTGCATTAGGACATCTGAACATTGATTTACTTGAATCAAGACGGTCTCAGATGAAACTATATCCCCTTATAGAAGCTACGGCTGTACACGTAACGTACTTGCGAAGTGCCCGAGCCGGTCATTAGCTACGCGGAAGACGGCAATCGATTATTTTCTGGACGATTAACCCTCGCACGTGACTTTTCTTGACCAGGGGCGCACGAGTTCGGGGAAACGCGCAACGGTGAGTTAATAGGCCGGCCCAATTAGTGCGGCCGGGGCTGAAATAATTAAAGTGCGTGGTACGCTGACTACCCCAAAAGTTCGCAACTGTAGTCGACGTCCGCTGCACAGCTAATTGCGAGCTACCGTGCGGCCCCCGCTGCAGTAGCATTTCCGTTCCGAGTCCGTGAACACGCATCTGCGCGCGAAACGGCTCACTCGAGAAGTTGAGCGTTCTCAGTACGAGAACATGCGTTAACGAATGTCGCGTCCGTGTTAAGGAACAGTCTGGCTCGATCGTGGATGAGTTTATTTTTGTTTTGACACGAGAACGGCCTCAGCATTAATGGCACAAGAAAAACTCTGGAAGCTCCACGCATTACGAGTTGTAGGTGCGAAATCAACATGTCTAATAGAATGCCGCTGAGTGTAACATTAGAAGCCACTGGGCATTCTGTGCTACGCAGAACGCTCTGGCTCGATGATGACAGGTGTGTGGGAACGCGAAGCTCGGAGAGAGGTCCGCTGCCGTGCTCTCTGCTTTGCACGTGGCTCTGCGCATAACTAGCCAATTCCTAGTAGCGTGCACTCATTTTAGATGCTCAACTGTTTAAGCTTGAGCTTGGTACGGTGACGTGAGCAAAAATATACCAAGAAAAAAACTGCGCCGCCTGTAAAGGGTGCACCGCCGCTGTTAGGGTATTAAAGCAGTGAAGCTGGCTTTCGTGCCTGCTCAGCTGTGAGCACAAGGGGCATATGCGTATGCACACCTTTTACCATGCCATTTTAAAGGTGATATTCTTTCTTGGGGTACAAAAATGCAAAAAAAAAATAATTGGCACAGCTGGCAGTAGTGGTACAAGGCTGAAGAAACAGCCGAGATGGGGGTTGACCTAGGGTTGACCTCCGGATTCTGCTGTCAGTGTGGGGAACAGAAAGGAACGGCCTTGTAAAATCCGGCTAAACTTGGCCTCACCCCTCAACACTTAGCCCAGCCTAGTAAGAGAGTCGCGAAACCTATAAAAAATTAGCAAAGCCTACCAAACCTTAGCAAAACCGGACGAGGCTAGCTCGACCTCCGGCTCCGCATTTAGGGGCGAAGCCCTTCAGGGGCTCAGGCTGTCGCCGTCTCATGTCGTCGTCGTCTCATGTCATTGCAGTATCATGTAGTCAGGGTGCTAAAACAACGGGGCACTCGTTTTCCAACGCCTCGCGCTAGAACGCTTCAGGCTTCAATGACACGAGACTTACAGCAAAGCTGTATAACTTTACCCCTCAATGGTTTTATCTCCATGGGCAAAAACGCCAAGGCGCCAAGAATACACTCATACACTGCATGCTTCACCCCTCCCCGGGTTTTAGTGGAGATGGCCCGGGATCTTTTTCCATACTTGCACTAATAGTGCAAGCTGCGCCATTTTTATTTTTATTTGTAAGGCACACGGGGCACTCCTTTTTGTGTGTTTTACTTCGGGAGCACGCTATATGGAACGCGTCACAGCCAATGGGAGTTCTAGCAACGGCTTATGAGAACCCGTTACGCAGATACCAGCCGGGTGTGCCGTATGCGGTCGCCAGCTCGGGGCGCGGTTGTGACAACTACCGTTTGCTGTAATTCCGCCAAACCTCGGAACGCAGCGGCCCCAACTTTTTGTGGTTTCATAAAAAGCGAAGCTTTTTTCCTAGAACCCATACATAAAGAAGTATCGAGAATAGCACCGTTTTTGCTCACGAAAAAAAAAAGACTACCTAAAAAATGCGCCTAGCCAGTTTGTATAGAGCGTATGACGCAATTATTATTCTCACCTCATTAAAAAAACAAAACAAAAGGAAGGAGCAAACACGCAGAGAGGCACAGAGAATGATGAGTTTCTATATCACTCAAAATCGATATTCTGCCAGGTCATATATGAGTCTGCGAACACCACGTCTTCGGTAAACACACCTCGGGTCACAATTTTGAAAGGCAGTTGTTAAGAAACCACATGCAAGTACACTCAGCGGGGAACAGGTGACACATAATGTCAGCATAAAAAAATGAAGTCAATCGGCATGATGTTTCCGTCGTTCTACTACATTCCCTATTTCGTTGGCGTCGTGTAAGTGCAGTATAGAATTTCCCCAAGAACCGTGCGCTTACCATTCACGTGGTGAGTGGCAGGCTGCCGGGGAGCGAGGCGGGACCATCTGTCGAGACGCAGACAGCCGGGAAACGGGCACGTCCGACGCCGGCTTCAGCGTCACGTTGTGGTCGAACGCTGCGCAGAAAAAGAACGCACAGGGATCAGGTGCAAGAAGATTTTTTTAAGATAATGCAGATAAAGGCAAAAGACTGTTTCTACGAGAAAAAAATGAACATTTTGGAAACGACGCTGGCGCGTTTTATTTATTTATTTATTTATTTATTTATTTATTTATTTATTTATTTATTTATTTATTTATTTATTTATTTATTTATTTATTTATTTATTTATTTATTTATTTATTTATTTATTTATTTATTTATTTATTTATTTATTTATTTATTTATTTATTTATTTATTTATTTATTTATTTATTTATTTATTTATTTATTTATTTATTTATTTATTTATTTATTTATTTATTTATTTATTTATTTATTTATTTATTTATTTATTTATTTATTTATTTATTTATTTATTTATTTATTTATTTATTTATTTATTTATTTATTTATTTATTTATTTATTTATTTATTTATTTATTTATTTATTTATTTATTTATTTATTTATTTTACAAATTCCTTATAAGCCCCATCGGTACATGTAAGTAAGCGGAGAAAAAATGGAAACAGGTACAGTAGCCGGCCGTTTTTTCGGACTCCAAAAATTCGGATTTGCTACTAGATATTCCTGACTTTCCCGTGGAACCACCAGTTGTCCCATAGGAGTAATTTATATGAACAACGAATATTTTGGACAAAATAAAACCAAAAGTTTGATTTTCCGGACAAAATGTTCCGCGACCAATCCACGGCGCGACTCCAGGACGATGCCATTTTGAATTCTAAGCCACCTGGATAGCTTCGGATTGGATAAAGATTGGCTTGGCTCTCGCCGGTGTAAAACTTTGACCTTGGAGCCCATAATTTTGCATGTAGTCTGCGGCGGAAGCAATCTCGAAAGCCGAAAACGGGTCATCGTTGCCAGTTTCTGTTTCTTTAGACACCATTTTTTTGTGTGTGTGTGTGTGCGCAAAGCTAACGGACGACGAGATCGTGCACCAATTGATTGCACTGCCGCAAAGCGACTCCGACTCCGATGAAGGCGCTCCCGACCTCCCACAACCGTCAACACAAGACATTTCCAACGCTTTGGTGGTGTTGTCCAATGTTTACGAAGGAAACGTGACGCTTGCAAAGATGCAAGCAGAGGTTACCACATGTAGGGGGCAAGGAACAATTCGCGACTCCTTCAGTCGTATTTCAATGAAATAAAGTTAGTATTTGCGACTCGCGGATTTTTCGCAGTGTTCTTTTATTCGGACTATTTTTTTATTGCCCCCCACGTCCTAAAAATCGGTCGGCTAGTGTATAAGTAAGCAACTAAACGTACTCCAAGTAATGTTTCCACTGTGCTTCGAATACCTAATTCAACATACTGACAATGCGTAGCGGAAGCACACTATATAACGTATTGCTATTTAATTAAGTATATATCAAAGAACAAACTCCAGACAAGTCGGTAAACTGATTAAGAGGGATAACCTTCTGGTTTTCAACCTTTCCCCTTTCCGTTTTCAAAAAAGCGCACGAGCGCATTTCGCGGCGTAGAAGTGACGAATTTGTGACCATGCGTATCACTTCCTGCACAGATATGGATAAAGTTCGGGAACTGCTAAGGAATCAGGACGAGGAATAAACTTTCTGCCTCTTCGCGCATCTTTTTATTCGCAATAGCGCTTGTTGTCAAGTTCAAATTAACGGCTCTTCTCTTCGCAACTCAAGGTTTACGTTGCCATGCTTCTGTAGACCCGAGTAAACACAAATAACACGCGCCCCCATGCGCGGTAGGCTATAAATAGAAAGGGTTGACAAAGCTGCTTCAAAACAGTGCTTTGGAATCTAATATGACGCTCCACAATCGTTTGAATCCTAGTACATTTCAGCGGTTGACCCCATAAACCTACCTGGACATCACACTTTTCGTACAACTTGGCTATATACGCAAGCAGCGATGCTTTGCGGGCGAGGGACAACTTTTCTTTTGAACCGGAAGTTGCGAGCTGTCTGATGGGAAATATTGCGGGAGCGTCTACCAAGCAATAAATAAGGCCACCAATCTGATGAAGACACTGGCCGACAGCACAATCAGGCGTTTAGCCTCCCTGATGTGAAGACGGAGAGCGATCCCGCCCTTCATAAAAAATAGTAACGGGTGAGTTCACCGCATAATGGAGCGGCATGCCGTTGTCACCCTCGACGAGCGAGATCGTAATTCCTTGTCTCATTGAGACACACCGCTGTCTCACATCTATTGAATTCCTGTTCTTGCCCCTTGTAAGGTGATAACGAGATAAGGGGAAGGTGGTGGGGTGAGAGTGCCCATTGACCTTTCTGCCGGCGAAGTCATCCAGCCCAAAAACTTCAAAAAGTACCCCCCCCCCCCCCTCCTCCCTTGGTGTTTGCAAAGAGTAGCTTCCCATTCGACATTATGAGCGAGCAGTTGTTTTAGACTTTGCATTAAAATCATCTAAGTCATCCGATAACGTGATTCCTGCAAACTCCAGTGTACGTTGTTTACCATGTGTGAATTTTACGCAGCAAAAGTAGATTTCGCGAAATAAATTAACGTGCCAGTCCGTAGTGAACAACGCAGATTCACTATGTTAACATTTGTAGGTGATCATTATTTCGATGAGTTAAATAAAGCAATATTACATGTTAGTAGGTCAAGAGAATTAGGCATTCCAAAATGCTTAAATGAGTTGTCACTATTTTTATACAGACAATGGGTGTTATAGCTTCCGACGCCCTCTTTGCAGCGTTAGTAATGACATTTAATAAGCGTACATGGCGTTTCCCAAACACCTATGAAATGATGAATGTGCGAACGTACAAACGCATAGTAAAGGTCAGTGATAATGTCCAGAGGGAGAAAAATGCGGAATTTATATAAAATGTGAAAGCATCGTGGAGCCTCTTGTATACTTGATCCGACATGCAAATTAAACTCTAGTTCACTGCTAATTTCCATCAAGAAGCTTAGAGTATTTGATCCATTGTATCCGGCTTCCGTTCTAAACCCCAGTCAAATGAAGATTAGTTGTTCTCTTTTAGGAACGAAATAAATTAAAAATATGACGTTAGTATTGCGTTCAAAGGCATGAGTGACGCACCAATTATGTGATATCTTAATTTGGTATTAACGTTATTAATTAAACTTCCTTCATCACAATCACAAAGCACAGGATGAGCATGAAGTTGGCTAAATCAGTTATGTACGAGAGCAAAAATAATGGTCCAAGGATCGCACCTCGAGTTACACCTAAATTTATACTCTTTGGGGAAGAGTCAAAATGGTGGAATCCAACGATATGTTGTAAACCTTCTAAAGAATTGCGATAAAACCCAAGCCTATACTATTCATGCCATAACGAAGTGATTTTGTTAATAGAATACCGTGACATTAAGAGTCAAGTGCTCTCGCAAAAGCAAACAACTCGGCCGCTAAAATGACAATCGTGAATATAATAAATATCTGCTTATCCATCCTAATTCAGAGCCTTTTGTTCAACCTTTTGTTCAACAAAAGAGAGCATTTTGATGTTTCTTTAGTCCCTTCAAATCTCTCTCTTTCCCTTCGAAACGTTTTTTTTTTTTTTTTCAAACGGCCGATTTCAAGAGATGACGCTCAGCGCAACAAAGAGGGTATGCAAACAATGACGAGATGACACCCAGAACGACTAACTGACTCAAGCTATTCTTAGCGCAATGGGCTCTTTTTCACGGGACAGGGCCCGCGGTGTCACTTCTCTATTCTTTGAGTCCCGTCTTTGTTTCGCAGTGACAAGATAAACTGCTTTCGGCTCGCTTTAGTATCTCTGCACTCACAGGCAAAACAAGGCAACAGGAAAAGGAAATGCTTCTTTTTCGTCCTGAGAAGCAAATTGTAGGATGTAGAGGAACTCTGAGACTGCAGAGCATTGCTTCATTGCTTGCTCAGATGCAGAGCTTTTAGGGGCGAAGACCCTTAGGGGCTGGGGCTGTCGGCGTCTCCTGTCGTCGTTGTCGTCGTTGTAATCGTCGTCTCATGTAGTCACGGTACTAAAACACCGGGAGACTCGTTTACGCCTCGCGCTACAGCATAACGCGGACTAAATATTAAAGACGTTCCACTCAATGCGAAAGGTGTCGGAAGGGCAGAACAGTGATTCCCCATAATGGGCTGTGCCGCCGTTATCCGCTTGCTGCTACGCAATTCAAATTTCCCGCCTTCGCAGTGCTCACGCGCCCCCTGCCTGAAACTGCACCAGCGGGAGTTATGTTCTCTTTGTGCTTCCCCCCCCCCGCACGTGCCGGCGTTGCACTGCCACATTTTGCGTTTACTATCGTAAAAACCAACCCAACTGGCGTCCTTAAATAAAGGAACGCGGGCGCGGTCGGTTAATTACGTATATTTTCCCTCAAATGTACCTACAGTTTTCTTTGCGCTAAACAACGGGAAGATGTATGACAAGCGCCAGCGTTTCACGAGTTTCGAACGCGTAGGACTATATAAACCGCTTGGCTTTCGAAGCCTCTGGGGTACGCCGCGAACGACAGCGTTACCCCGGGACGGTGCCTTGGTGCTCTATATACTTGGGTCGAGTGAGCGAGCTAGGACGACAAGGCGAGCGCCTAAAGTGCTCTGCACTTAAAACGCTCGGGTCAATAACCCTGCCGATTACTGTGTTTTCTTGGGGTAACAAAATTACAACAGTGCTTTCAATGCCCTCTTCTTTCGCATTTTCCACGTAGACTTTGAAGAGCGAGAAAAGGGCGCCTCTCTCTCAGCCACGGGGGTCAACAAAAAACCGGTTTGGGTGGCAGATTGCCGAAGTGCGCAGCGTGTATCAGCGCTGCAGCATTGTACTTAATTGTTCTAATATTTGATATGCCCGACCTTTCATATGCCCTTTTCACTTTTGTTGTGGCGCCTATTTTCTTTTTTTTTTTTGTCCTCGTGTGTTTTGGTTTCGTTTCGTATGACATGCCACTCAGATTTGCTTTCTTTCGCCTTGTAGCTAGGCCCACTTGCGTGGCATTTGCGTTTTTGTATTAAATACAAAAATAATTATGCCCGAGTTAGGATTTCTGCGACAGAACACGCGTTTCTCAAGTTTCGGCACCAGACTTAGAAGTTTGTTTTCAGTTTGTAAATAAGCGCTCAAAATGGACGATGCACCCACTAAGAAAAATGTGAAAACAGATCGCACGCCGCTGAATTCATTAATGCCTAAAAATAGCTTACTTCCATTTTCCCAGAACTTACATATTTGAATCTGCCCCCCCCCCCCCCTCCGCCTCCCTCCCCATTTCGTTTTTTTTTTTGTCATTTTTGATTGAAGAAGAATGGATAACTCACGAATATATTCACATATAGGCCGCGTCGCTGTTAGCACGGCTTCACTTTGAAATCAGTCGGGCGAATATGCCTCCAAAATACAGCTCCCGAAGTCTTGACTTCGTTATATGTTTCAAGGAAGCGTTAGGAACCACAATTCAAGCGTTACTTATGCTGCGACTGGGGCATTGCGGTATACGCCTTGACGCTGTCAGCTTCTCATAATTGCACTGAGGAACAGGCGTTGTAGCTTGTCGATGTATTGTCGGCAGTCTCATAACATTGCGAAAGCCTTAATTCACATTGTTGGTTGAAAATCCAGATATCGTTTGGAATGTTTTAAGTGTACTAAGTTTTTTCGCGAATTTCGTGTTGTAATTTTGTGTTGTAAGGATCTATTCGCGTCAACTCGTCATATAAGCATAACTACCGGAACGACCGCTCCTTGAGGGTCTGAAGCTGCCGTTATGCCTGCGCGCGAGAGGAGCCACGCTACTTATCATTGAAAAAAGCCCGGCCCAACCATGTAGTGTATAAGTGTAATCTTGGCGCCTAGGAGTTTTTGCCAACGGATATGAAACCATTGGGGGCAGAGTTCTACAGCTCTGCTGTAAAACTCTTGTGTTTTTGAAGCGAAACGTTTTAGCGCAAGGCGCAAACGAGTGTCCCGGTGTTTTTTTAGTACGCGTTACGAAGCCTTCTAGCACGAGGCGTAAACGAAGGTCCCGGCGTTTTTTTACTACGCGCCACGTTCTAGCGCGAGGCGTAAACAAGTGACCCGGTGTTTTAGTACCGTGACTACATGAAACGACGATTACCACGACTACAGGAGGCGGCTACACCCCCAACGCTTAAGGGGCTTCGCCCCTAAAATAATTCCAAGCGGAAGACGCCACGCGTTCAACTTTGTTGCTGCTGGGTATAATTTTTTTAGTGATGATGAAGCATCCAGAGAGTATGCTTCCGGCCTTTCTTTGCGAGCGCCTTAGGACTTCACGGCTGATCCTCTTTGTGTGCAGCGCGGCGCCGAAATACCAGACGCACTATCGACCCCGGCGTAAACATTCGCTGCCACCGTATACCCGCACGAGCAGCTGGAAAGAGCTTGCTAAAGAAGCAAGAACAACAAACCACTCAGGCCCAAGTGTGCAGCAAACACTTCCGGGAATGATTTATGAACAAAGTTGGAGCGAAAACTCTCGGTGAGTGGTGGCCGGCTGTGTCGGGGGGCCTTAGGTGGTCATCGCGTGCAACGGCGCTTGTATGAATTCCGAGCACGTCAAAATGTGGCTGCTTTCATAGAACCCGCACGCCCTTCAATTTTTTTTTTTCGCCAGAAAGTACAGCAAACTGGCCAGCCCGCCGATAGAACGTAGTGCTCGGAACAGTAAACTTACTTCTCTGTAACTGCTACTACGTAGAAAGCGGTGATGATTTGCCTTTTATGAACTGCAACTTTTACCGCGAAAAAATTCGAATAAAGCCGGAAGGCAAATAAAGCGATTTCGTTATAACGAGGATTTACTGTAAGGGCAACGCATGTACATGGTTAAAGCAGCCGTGAGCACAAACTAAAAGCATGTTTTATTCGAAAGATTTGGTGTTTATTAGTGCCCCAACGCTTGTCCGTCAGCAAACAATGCTTTACTCACTGAGAAATTAAACACTTTAAGCTAAAATTTCAATTCTCCCGCTAATGTATGTGTTTCGTGACGTCTGCGACGGCGTATTCAAGGAAGATGCCTAAAACCAATGTCAATATGTTGACTAAGGCTGCTGCCGACGGCGAAACGTCTTTTTTTTTTTTTTTGCCTTATTTACCGTTTGCTTATTTTGCCTTATTTACCGATAAAGCTCCAGCCGCTGTCCGAACTTGCTCTGTTTCTGACCGGATTTATACCTCGCTTACTTTTGCTGCGGTTGACAGTGATCGTTTGGTAACTAAGGTTTGGTAATGATCGTGCTAAGGATCGTTTGGTAAGAACTAAGGACAGCGAACAAATTGAGTTTCAGTTTCCAGAGATTGTGAAGAATATTATCCCTAATTTGCAGAAAAAGTTAGAAATGCGTAGCTCATTAACGACCTTGGACTAAAATACTTAATACAAGCGCTCCAAAGCATCATCAGTCTCATGAGGTATGTTTTACGAAGCACGTTGATTGTTTGCTTGCGTGTCGTGAAAGAACATCGTGTGGCACCAAGCTTCAATAAGAAGAGCATGGAACCCGGATCATGTTTTAGGCTACGTGCAGGGCTTTGTGGGTGCTTGGAGTACCGTTTTGCCCGTTTTCCATAGATCACGAGAAGATAACCACGGTAACAGCTCCCCCAGAAATATGACGGCAATTCTGCAACGTCGCACAAGGCTTCTATTATACTATTTTGATGTTTCAGTAGAGTTGATTAGTACCCCTAGAAGTTTACGTCTTCGAAATATCCTTTAAGAAAAAAGAAGACGTTTTCTAACTCACGCCTATCTGTTCACAAGGCAACAAAATCTCTCTCTCTCTCTCTCTCTCTCTCTCTCTCTCTCTCTCTCTCTCTCTCTCTCTCTCTCTCTCTCTCTCTCTCTCTCTCTCTCTCTCTCTCTCTCTCTCTCTCTCTCTCTCTCTCTCTCTCTCTCTCCAATCAAAAGCCGGCATCGGCGGCAATACACCGCAGCTGATGACAGAAACTGCGAACAGACCGAACATATACGCAGGGGAGGCTCAAAGCAGCAGAGGCACATGTCGTGGTAACATGGAGCCTCTTGACGTGGATGATTTTGATTTCTCCGAGTAGGAGGGGGGGAGGGCGCAGCGTTAGGGCAATGCCTAGCTTTTTCCCAGATTTCACGTCCAAGCGGCAGGCGTGGTAAAGTTGTGCATTCTACACCGTCAGGTGTGACTGCCATGAGAAATTAAAGCACCACGAGCCTTAGTACATCGAGTTTTTCTCAAAGTTTGCCTTCCAGCCAACTTTTAAACACACCGCTCCTTTGTGCCGTCTGGTGGCACGAGCTTAGAAGCCTACAGCGTCTTGTGCTTTGGAGTGACGTACCTAGCGTCGTCATCCCTGCGTTGGAATACAATGAAAGAGATCAAAAACTCAACGGAAAGAACACTTGACGCGTTTTCATCACGTTCGGGCGGTTGTTTAGTTCCGCTGAGTTATATTTGGGAAGTGTGAAAACACATAGGCTGCCAAGGAACACGGGGCTGGAAAGGAAGCTCAGACCAAACGGCGAGAAAGAGCAAGAATCCACCAACTCTCAAACGCTGACTACGCTATTTTTCATTCGGGCGCTCTTGAGTAATGCATTGCAGAAGCTCGGACCGAAAAGCAGAGAATTTTGTCGGCTGTAAATCTTCATGTTTCACAGCAGCAGCAAGTCACGAAAGAGATTTAAAGTAGAAAAGGTCCAGTTGGACGGGATGCCGACAGCAAAGAGCATCGGCGTAGCTCAGCCGCCAACCAGAAGGACAAAGCCGTTGACACGCGAGGAACCCGATTTACATTTAAAATACATTACTATCGCCGCTAAATAAAGCAGCGGAATGCTAGGTTCGCTTTGATAAGTCGCTTGAATGTCAACGGGAGAAAGGTAGGCCCCCCCAATTGTTTTTGATGCTTTAATGTTTTATGGTTGTAATAAATTGAGCAGGGTTAGTTGTAACGGATAGCCGCATTTATTTCTTTTATTCACGACGAGGAACCGTTACACTGCCTCTGTGATGAAGCTCTGACTGCTATCGGAGGCCGCACTACGCAGACCTTTCATTCGCGAATTCACTTTTTGCGCACTGATGCATCCTGAATCTTCCCATGACGACACTACGAACCACATATCTTAACGCTGTACAAGCTGCAGAGAGACAGAGAGAGAGAGAGAGAGAGAGAGAGAGAGAGAGAGAGAGAGAGAGAGAGAGAGAGAGAGAGAGAGAGAGAGAGAGAGAGAGAACCAAGTTCGTAAATAAATAAAAGAAGTGTTTCATGTGTTCCTCTTCGCACTACAAATGAAACGTTTTTTGTTCGCACTGCTTTAGAAATAGTAGTACGGCGAAAGAATGATTTTATCTTGAAAGCGTTACTTGGCTAGGTTGACGAAAGCGAAAACCCAAGAGACGTCCAAAAATAGCGTCCTTATTAGACTGCCCCCCCTCACAGCAAGCGTTCGCAAAACATGCACACACACGTCCGCCGCAGCAACACTCGGCGCGCGCTCATTTCTTGTTGGTTGTGATGCGTTCCGTTGTGCGTGCATCAGACATAAAACACAAAAAGAGGGAGCTCGCCCATTGGCTGCGAAGCCTTTCTGAGCGTGTGCCTCAGAAATAAAATACAACACGTGGCCACCGACGTACCATCCACGCATGGATCGCGCTCTCGCCCGTAGTGTCAGTTGGCCTTCCGCTTCTTTGCGGGCAGTACCGCAGCAGGATTGACAGTGAATAGCACAACTCCGAACAAATACTTTGCAGCAACCCTCTGTAACGACAACCTAGCCAAACGAAGCGCTTTCGCATTCTCATCGCATAAAATATGCTTAGGGATCCTCGGAAACTTTTTTTCCCTCTACATAATGATTCCTGTCGCCTAGGAAAAAACAAATGCGGTAGAGACTGTCCACATTCAGGTCATTACTTTTTGAAGCTCACTTTTTGAAATAAAACATCGTGCCGTATTCCCTACATTTATGATTTTGTTATGTGTCTCGAATGAAGAAAGAAAACTCTGCGAACTCTTCTCTTCAATTACGTTTCGATTTTTTCCTCCCATATGAACTTAGCAGGGAGGACTCCAGGCCCCTTCTATTAAGGAAAAGCGTTGTCGAATGTTTCGGGGTTTCCGCGCCACGTGTCCATCTACCCGTGGTGCCGGGTGTGGAAAGGCGGCGCCGGGCTGCGAACGTAGGAAGGAAAAGCACCCGCTCCAAGGGAGCCAGCGCCGATGACGGAGGAGCTCGCTTTTGCACCGTACCTCTCATTACGAAGCGGCAACGGGCTCGCTCCGGCCGGCGTTAACAAGATGGAGAGCGCCGCGCCAAAAAGCCCAGGGCGTGGTTCGCGCCGTCTCCTTCTTCACACCTAGCGGCGCCGGAAGCATCGGCATCCAGGAAACAGAATGCCTCGGCTTTCTGCTCAGCTATGTTTCCTTCCACCTCCGTCCTACGAGACACCAGGGGATATGTGACAGTTCGATCAGCCACGCAAGTTGTTTCAGTCCAGTGTTGAGCGGTCGCTTCGCGCGATCATACATCCGATCCTGCTTATATGTCCAGGCCTTGCATGTAAGGGGTGTTCGCGGAGCTCCTTCCTTTAATCTCCCCTCTTCCGCCTCCAAATAATTGCACTGCGGGCTGGTGTGAGAAAGGAAACACCGTGTCCGCACCCAGCGAGCATGTAGTGCGCTGCAAGTCGGAAATAAAGCGAGGATTTATTTATTAGCGTTAGCGTTTACTACTGCACGGCGCGTGGCTACTGGTTCGCGAAGTTGGGATAGTTGCAAAGCTGCTGAAAGCCACACCGCATTGCGTGAAATGTCGCTCATTGTGGACAGCGTGCGTAAAAAGCTGAGCGATTCATTCCTGAATGGGACGACCGAAAAATTCGTGTTGGAGTCGCTTCCGCGAGCACGGTTCTGAGAGGCGACCGCCAGCCGGCGGTGTGCACTGAATTCTCATTAGATAGTGCTGTTCACGCGAAGAGAACGCGGTGGCTTTACAGATTCATAGCCGTGTACAGCAGACGCCGCCTTTACCGCAACCCGTCCAAGCAGATACTCCTGTTCAGTTGAACAAGGTCACCAGTCCGACTCACCACCTTTCTGTTTCTAGCCTCGGTGATTTTTTCCCAATAGTGGCTATATAATTGCTCCTTTTATAAGTAGAGCGCAAGCACATGCAATCAGTGGGATGGTAATGATGAAGATTAGTGGTTCTCCCTTTGAATCGAGACGTCGGTTGTCAGCAACCGACTTGCCAGTGTACGAGGTATAAACAGCTCCACCTGGTAAGAATAACGTAGATAGGCTGAGACCTACTTTGGTTGTACCTGCATGTCCTTATCTTCGTTTTGTTTCGGCTAACTAGCACTACTCTTCCACGCTTAGATGCATTTACGGGGTGCGTGGTGTATTGAGGGTAGACAGCGTTAATTCGAACATCACTACCGTAGTATCTGAGCCACTACAATGATCGGTGCCTTCTATCTCGCTGATGATATTGAATGCAGTAGCCTTTTGGGCAGTTGACCAGCCCTTGTTATTATACCTAAACACTGTAATTTACTAAGTCCTATACAATCGTTACCCGAAGGGCTACTGAATCAGCAAAAGCGCCGACGACAGGAAAACGCCGGGACACCGATAGGCCCCACTTCAAGAGGGAGCGTCATAAGCGATGCGACGTTGATGGTTTGAGGCGAGGACAGGAGATCAACAAAGAAAAAAAAGCCAGGCGCAGTACGCCATTATACAAGGCAAAAGGAAGCATCAACGCAAAGCGAGCACAAATAAACCACTCCCGAAATAGTCATCTTCTTCTAGCGGTAGTCGATACTCGCCTTTGTCGGCTTGGAGACCGCGTGTATGGGTGTAGCCCTGACTGTCCATGAGGTGTCATTTGCGAGTTTTTTATGTAGTAGCGTTACTAGGCTTACTGGCGTTACCCACTGGCGTTATTGGCGTTACCCCTTCAGCGATTTTACGCGGGCACTCTGCAGGAGCTGTGCTCATCAGGCGCCCGCGGAAACGCATCACCGGTACCGATGCCGGTGCCAACATCACGTAATAGAACTGAACAATAACAAAGCGGTAAAAAACCAACGCTAGGTTCTTAAAAAGATAAATAGAAGGTCCACATTATGAGTACAAAGAAAATAAAATGCGTCCTTATTAGAAATTAAACACACTAAAGAGTGCACAGTTACAGGAATGGACAAATTTCTTTTCGACTTTACCGCGGCCCGGTTTTCGCCACAAGCTTTCTTCAGCACACGGTGGTTGGTGCTAGGTTACTGATTAAACTAGCTACAGAAGCAACTCGACAAACAATGATGTCAAGGTTCTCAAAACCCAATGGAAGACCTGCATTGTGAGCGAAAAAAAAACTAAAATGTGTCCTAATCAGGAATTAACGCAATAAGTAAAGTCAACTACACGTACTTGTAATTTTTTTTTTAATTTACCGTGGCCTCATTGTCGCCGTAAGTTCACTACGACAGACAAAATAAACACTTTGAAACACTGACTCCGCCGTCTTGACAGACCAACACCTCTCGGCGCTCGCTTTCACGTCCACATCTCAAGTGATACAAACGTAGATGTTTTATAATCCCCGGCGTTTAAAAACCATTGCAGCTAGCCTCGCTCCCTCAACTTAGGTTGAGTGCTTAGAGAGCCCAAATGCTCAACGCACCAGTTTCGTTCCAAAACATTCCCCCGACGGCGAAGTAACGCTATCGCGTCGTACATATTAATATCACGTAGATGTCTTCTGAAACGACTTCGTACTTTGTGCATTTATAATGCGGTTGAGGTCTTTTAAACTACACGTGGGACTAAACTCTTACGCCATCTTGTCTGTCTTTTGTGTAACTGCGTATGTGATGCGTGTGCGCAAGTGGGCGTGTAGGTTGCAGTCGGGGCACTGATAACCTCGTCAACTCCCAGTTTCTGGGCCAGTGAAGAGAGTCTCACACATTTGATGTAAGATAGCCAGTAGTACTAAGTTTGCGAGCAATGTAAACGGTGACGACGTTTTCTGTTGCTCATGTAAAAGAACAGGGATATCATATCGCACTGGGCGCGTGCTGAGGCATCCCCAACACATATTGCGTATACTTTTTCACGTTGTTCCGCCAATATACACACGGTACGAATTTCATTACACCCGTAGCGTTTTTCTAGGTTAGGCGTGCTCAAGCTACCAAGTGTTGCGCCCACATCGAGTTTTCCTCCTAAACAGAAAATTATTCGAATTCACGATGACAGACAAAGGTAGCCCTTGGATTTAAACAATAGCACGCAATGCTCTGTGCAAACTTACTCAAAAAAGAAATCTTTGTGTAATCATTCGGGGGCACCTCCACCGGAAACGTATTTCGAAACGCTTCCCTGTACAGCCAACCCATGTGACATGCGTTTTCGCGCGATGCAAAACGTTAAATTAACGTGGTAATAGGCAGCGCCCCGAACTTAAAGCGACCTGAAACACAAAATCACCATTATTATTATTAAAAACAACACATGAATTTCAGTTTACAAGAAAAAAAATATGCAAAAAAAGAGAAAAAGGTAGACCCGCTGGGGCTCGATTCCAGGCCGTCAGCGCCAGGACCCAAAACGCTACCTTGAGGCCACAGGGCCTGAACGGCAGGCTGCTTTCAGAAGGAGTCAAAGAGAATAGCGCGTGCACTGAGACCACACATGTCACGTGGGGTGGCTGTGCCACGAAGGTTTTGAAAACACGCCCCACGAAAAAAATTCAGTCTGATCGAACTTTTCGAACCGATCGAAAGGCAATAACCAATAATTAACGCTAGTGGGCCCTCATTTGGGTACACGTTAAAGGTTTCCAGATGATCTGAATTACTGCGCAGCCCTCCACAGCCCACCTCACAGTCCAGGAGTACCTTTGGCTTGTAACTCTTTCCACTTCCCTCACCCCATCCGTATGACTATGTAGCTATGAAAACTTATCAATCAAAATGAATCGCAAATTCATACTTCCCTCATATGTCTCACGAGTTTGCCCAGAATCTCGTGATCTGCGCATACAGCGGACATATTATCAGTCAACAAATTAACTTGCATTTTGTTTCTGACCCCTCCCCCCCTCTTTATATTAAAAGGTTGTTATAGGTGCATTTTTTTCCCGCAGTGTCTTCAGTACAAAAAAGCGAATGTATAGTATTGCACCGCCCCGTTAGCCGTTATAAGAAAGAATAACCGAGATGAAATGGCCGTTAGAAATCATTGAATGCAGTGATTTTCGTAATGGGGCGACAGAATACCCGTAATTCCAGGCACGGAGTGAGATGTCAATTTCCCATTCCTTCATAAAGACACTGTTCTTAATACACGGCTATCACAGCAGCCATATACACATAACAAAGAAAATAAAATGAAAAAAAGAACGACAAAGAGAAAGAAAGGATGAAAAAAAAAAATAAAGAAAATGTAGAATATCCGTAATCTTATACCACGACAGCCATGAGCTCCAGTGCATTTCAACAATGACAACAACAATGAATGTTGAGGTGAATCCGCCATGAAAAACTCACGAACATCATCGCTACTTATCGAAAGGAAACTAAGCTGCATAAATGATTTCAGCAAATTAGATGCCACACAAATTCAAAAAAGGGTCTATTAATTCGTAAACACTCGTTCCAGCCGCTATGATATACACGAGATCATTTAACGCCGGCTTAACTACTGTACAAAAGTGCATTACAGAGAAAACGTTTTATTTGGGGCAACGTAAGCAGTTTATAATATCAGTAATGTATAAAGTACCCCTGTTTCTCTACATGACGTTATGCACCCTGTTTGCTTAAAGTCGGCTTCACTTCTTTACACAAATACATTGCTAGCGCATCGTGCCACGTGTTCACACACTTACAAAAGAGCCTGAAGTGCCTTATTGTGAGAAAACCCCGGGCCATCTCCACTAATGTGAAACCTGGGGAAGGGCGGAAAATGCAGTAAGTGTATCCAAAGATTCTATGTCCCCCTTTTGCCACACGGCAAGCGCTGATAGGGCGCCGGAGAAGCGCCCATGGGGGAAGCAATCGCGCGCTTGCTGAGGCAGTGGCGCCGTCTCTTGCGTTGAACTGGATTTAGGCAATTCATTGAGAGACATACTGGCCGTAACTTTTCCCACGGAGATGAAACCGTCGGGGGGTAGAGGTATACAGCTTTGCTTGACTTACATGGCACTAAACACCCACGATGCCCAAACACCGAGAAGAATACAAACACTTTCCTAAACAAATCAAAGCTGGCGCTTATGCTCCCAGACAGATTTAGTGAGGACTGTTTTCAATGTAACGAAAAAGGCTCTCTTTTCCACACTATGTGGAACTGCCAAGTTATATGTCCAACCGAGAACAATACATTTCATTCACTGGTAACATGGAAGGCGACTCTGGCCAGCGCCAGCTGATCGACAGGGCCTGTGCCGGGGCACAAGCTTCTGGGGCCCTGGAAAGAGGACTCCACCTAAGTTTCCCCCTTTAATCCCTTCTCTAACCTTAATAAAGTTTTACTGAACTGAATAGAAGCACGAAGCGTTCTAGCGCGAGGCTTTTGAAAATGTGTGCCCCAGAGTGCCCTTTTAGTATGCATTATGTTCTAGCGCGAGGCGTTGAAACACGAGTGTCGCGGTGTTTTAGTACCATGACTATATGGAATGACGACGACATGAGATGCCGGCAGCCCGACCCCCTAAGGGGCTTTGCCCTTAAAGCAGGTGTTGTTGTTGTGCGGTACAGGAAATACCCGTCGCAGTAAAGAATAAAAATCCCATTTGAGTTCATGTGAAAAGTAATTCCGGGTACCCACACTAGGAGACGAGTGCATTACCGCCCCCCCCCCCCCCCCCAACACACACATCAAGACGTTACCAGCGGCGGAGCGAGAGTTAGCCCAGTGCGTGGGTCACTGACATCATATTCTGTGACAGGTGAACGTGACAGCCCGTGAGTAGACCAGGTGCACCTCAGCCACAGATAACTCCGATTTTGGGGACGCTGTGGCGTGAAGTGTGGCCAGTCTGCCTTTCCAGGTAATTCGAGACAAAAAACCAAGAATAGAAAGCGAAGGACAAAAATGGCCGCCATCCCGCCCAGCTAAGTGGATGTCCAGCGAAGCTTTTGTTAACCACTACACATGATGATGGGGAGGGTATGAAATATTCCTTGTCGTCTGGACGGGCTTCTCACTTGCACTCGGTCTTTCTGGCGGCAGAGACTGACGCATGCGCTCGCCCTCGAATGACGCCAAGCCCCGTTTTCGCGAGCAGCTGCAGACTTAGGCCGGGTTGAGACTGTTGCAGAGACTGTTGTAATAACTTTAAATAATGACGTCACTTCACGGCTCAGCCAACCAAACTGCACGACACGCCGTTTTTTTTTTTTTTTTTTTTACGTTCGTAGGTCACGATATGGCTTTTACGTTGGTAGTCGGTACATGGTCTTAGTCTTTTACCAGCAGCAGATGAAAGGGGGGGGGGGGGGGTGTCCCATCGTTCACAGGCACCTTATCATCTATGGGCTGGTTTCAATTGCTGTATTGTGGTTTTTTTTAATGAATACTGAACTCTATGCTGTATGCCTGATTGCAAAGAAAGATTGCGCTGTCCTGCTCCGGCGACAAATACTGGGTCCTGCCTAGCCTGACTCATGCGCTCGGCGTCTTGGGCGAGGACTGCTGGATTCTGCCTGGGTTTTTTGTTTACGACACAAAATTTTCCAACCAACGAGTGGCTGGCAGCGTCGCTGTTAAACACGCAAACACGATGCAGCATTAAAGAAGTACTTCATTAGTGTAGTTTGACATTCGCCTTCAAAGCACGTAATGAGACTTAAGCGCCCCGAGGATTGATTGATTATGGGGTTTAACACCCCCACGCAACGCAGGCAATGAGGCGCGCTGTAGTGGTGTGCTCCGGATTAATTTTGACCACCTGGGGATGTTGAACGTGCGCCGAAATCTCGAACACACGGGCATTTTCCCTTTTCGCCTCCACTAGAAAAGCGGCCGCCGCGGCCGGGAATCGAACCCGCGTCCTTAGGTTCAGCCGCACAACGCCTTAGCCGATGAGCCACCCCGGCGGGCAAGTGCCCTGAGGAATTTCTGGTATTTTTTTCTAATCCTAATTCTCTCTTACAGAATCGGAGGGCGCCAGTCCTCTACATGTACGCTATTATAACGATTATATGTGTGAGTTTGAAAAGTAACGCCTTTATTTTGAAGTTATACGGCATTGCGATAAGGCATGATTAATATTACCCATGAAGATCATTGTGTGACTCATTGTCAATTGTTGTTTTCAGTTCTTCTATGTTAACGCTGAAGGTGCCATTTGTCTACATTTGAACGATCCTAGCATATACACGTGTTATCTTAACCAATTGTTAATTTACTTTGTAGATATAACGCGCCACACTAAAAGCGTTACGATTTATCGATGGCGCACTCACGCAGTAAAAAACTCTGTATTACGTTTAAACTGTACGAAACGGAGAACAATTATAATTGTACCTCTCTTCTAAAAGTGACCCTTTCTGGCAGTAAAAACATAACGCTTCCCCCATTGGTCAAGGAAGCAAGGTTAACTTCCCTAGGCATGCAACCATTCTTCCCCGATGTGAGAACAGGAGCTACAGAGTTACACAATAAACACATGCGGAGGCAAAAAGAGTGGGAAGCTGGGAGGCCCGCTAGTAACGGGGCATTGGAACGCGTGCCACGCGCGGAATGCCGCATAGCGAAGCGAGGAATGCGCCGAACCGAGAGAGTCATGAAGAAAGCCTGCTATGCGAAGGAAGCCCGGCGGGATAACAGCCTGTCTTCTGCATGCGTCTGAGGCAAAAATAAAGTAAAAAAGGTGTTGCCCTATTAGGGAATCCATAAACGAAGAAGCGCAGAGAAGAGGTAAGCGTGGCGCATAAACTACGCCAATCAGGGCTGGGATACGGGGCAAAGAATGGCACTTCGACACACGCGTGGAGGTAGGACTAGACCGTTCGGTGTTCCGCGAATTGCCGCCCCGAGTTTTGCTGGCCGCGTGATAGAACGAGCTCGCTTATCGTGCCACCCGTCGCTGTAGCGTTAGACGTCCACACGCGAAATCACTGGTTGAAAACCAGTCAGCTGAAAGGGGTGTTTTCGTTGCTTTTCTTTCAATAGAGACAGCAAGGAAACGGAAAAAAAATTACGGGGGATCCTTAGAAAGTTCTAAGGATGTGAATGCGAAAGCCTCGTTGGACCTTCTGTTGATCTTCTCTTAGAAATCTTTCTGTTTAACTTTGCGGCCGCACCCGCCACCACTTGACCAGCCCCCTGGACGGCGCCCTTCCAAAGCTCGTTCCGCTCCGCCGCCATCGCCAGGATCCTCCTGTTCAGCAGCCGTCAGCACCTTTACCTTTTAAGGTGGCTCCCATCGTAGGCTCGCGATCCCGGGCTCACACTTCCCGAAACACGCAACTGCAACTTTTTTCCGACCCCCTATTTTTTGCACCTCACAAAAATCGTGCTTGAAACCTGGAGATTGAAGGCTTTCACCTTAAAATCTCGCGACACCTGAATGGACATTGAACTCCAGGGGGCCAAAGCTAATCCAGAGCACTTTCGGAGGCCGCAACTCAACCCCCGGGTTGCTAATTTATTCTATTCATCGGGAACTCTCAAACTCGCGAAGTGCACAACGTGGTTATGGTACTGTCATTTCCTATAACGCATGCACATTTGTTCCTGCGCTGTAACACGCGTACAGCGAAAGGAAAGGCCCCGTGGTGGCGTTAAGAGAATTGCGCTTGTGCATAACGAAATTCCCCTCTGCAGCCCCTCCAGTTAGCGAGAGCACGCCGGTCGTAAGAGAAAGGTATGGGAAAGAACGAATCACCCAGACAATCTGTGTTGGCAAGGGGCATAACTCACATTACGGTTACCTTATTAGTTGGTTCTTCTTCATTCGAGTTTTTATTTGTGCTTTGTTGTCTCGGTTCTTCTCGCTGAGAGTACCAGCCGGGAGGAGACTAATGGATGGTGAAAAGGTCCGCGAGGAGCCAGCGGAGAATGAGCTGTGGTGGTCAGAGGCCAAAGCTGCGTGAGTTTCCTTACTTTGACGGGAGATTTTTGTTCGGCCTCTTATCTCGTAGACATATCTCTAAATGTAGAACCAACTAGCGGTAAATATTTACACTAGGCCAGCGTCTTTAGCTTTGTTTTATTAATTTTGAGCCATCGTCACTTCACGACGACATTCCTATAATTTTTACAATTAGTCGAAGGCTAGAGGCAATTTTGCTGACAAATTCATATACTTTAATATCATATGCAGCACATGTTTATCTGTTTAGCTATTTAGAACGGTCATGGACAGCCTACTATTGAGGCGTACACACTTAAAGTAAATGCGCCCCTATTTGTGCTTCTAGGCATGTTTAATTTGCAGCGAGCTTGAATGCTCTAAAATGCCCCTAATCTTTATTTCAAACTCGTAGTGTTCTCTCGCAAACAAGCAGCTCTTTCGCCTTAAAGGGAAGCTGAAGCGCTTTCCAAAAAAATTGAGTTAGATTAACAGTTATATAGTTTCTTGCGCGCTGATTCCGAATATCACATTGAAATTTATCGTACATGAATCCAAGTGGCATTTATCTTGCAAAAAGCGCGGCCCCGTTTGAAAGACACGCGCTTTTCGTCTTTTGACGCCCCTGATTGGTTGCGCCCGTCATGACGTCAAAGGAGGACACCCTTCGGCCGCGCGGGTTGACGGAAGCATTGCGAAAGATCGCATGGTTGCCTTTGCGGCAATTTAGCTTGCAGTTTAATTTTCGCACATGACTGGAAGTTTGTTTTATAATTTCCCGGGCTGTTGGTTCAATTATCTTGGAGCTTAAATTCGCTTTACACGACAGAGAACCCCAAAGCAGTGACTGTGACGTCGACTAGTGGGTTCCATCAAAATATTTTTGAATTAGGCAAACAGCATAGGGGGATTTTATGCCTTTAGGTTAATATTAAGTACTGCCTTAACTGTTTCTTATTATACACAAAACCATTTATGCCGAAGATTAATGGGCGTTTTATAAACAATCTACCAGCGAAAAGCACGTACGTGCACTGCGCGAAAAAATAGCGTTCATGCGCTGTAAACGTATATGCGAGACACATCTTGCCGGTAGACGCATAAACCAACAAGCAGACTCTGCTTTCGCATTTCCTTTGTTCGTTGTCGCCCACCCCAGCCCCGTTACTCATCCCCGTACACAGACCCACACGCGCGCGCCATTTCGGCAGCGGCGCTACGGCGCCTCCGCGATTGCTAGCTGCACTTCGATGAGTGGCGTCTTACTGCTTCACATGCCTTTATTCTGAAAACACTGCAGCATACTAGTGCCTGCTCAGCATTATTGGCTGTAGTAGGGCTTGATTTTCGCTTGTGCGTTGCGCATTCTGCTGCAATATTACGGCCACATCGTTATAATAACAGACCAGTCGGACAAGGCAGTTACGTTGTAGTTACGTTACTTTAGGTAACAATCACCAAACGTTTGTGATAATGAATCGTTGGCCTGTTTCAGAATTTCTAGATTTAAGCCTTTACCGCGCTAGTCGGACAGAGGCCGTATATTAAGTGCGAATGCACTTTATAAGCGACCCTGAATTCCGTTGACCACCGTCCGTCCACATAGCAACAGCTGCGGGTGCGCGCGCTCCTCGTCTTCCTTGGCAACGGGGGGAGATGGCACATACCCACGTGGGAGATTGGCCAGGAATCTCCTCGTCTTCCTTGGCAACGGGGGGAGATGGGCGCGCGCTGCCTGGCCGCTGACATTGCACATACCCACGTGGGGGATTGGCCAGGAATCGGGCGTGAGAAGGGCTAATGCACCCGCTTAAAGGAGTACTGACACGAAATTTCAAAGCTGAGATCCGCTCTAGCAATCAAGTACAACGACAACACAAATAGGTGTCTGTGCATGGCACATACCCACGTGGGGGATTGGCCAGGAATCGGGCGTGAGAAGGGCTAATGCACCCGCTTAAAGGAGTACTGACACGAAATTTCAAAGCTGAGATCCGCTCTAGCAATCAAGTACAACGACAGCACAAATAGGTGTCTGTGAATGAATGCATCTTTCTTTCTTTGTAGTTGTGTGTGTGTGTGTGATCTCTCTTTCGCGAACATTACCGAACCGCGCAAATTCAACTCCTGCATCCGCACTTTCACATTCTTCCCCTCGGGGAAATGCGGGGAAATTTTTTACTCTTCGCTCCTAATTTTTTCAGTATCATCATTATATATATTACCGACTATCACTGGAGCACACTTGAGGTTTAGTGACAACAAGTGCTTGCCAGGTTATAATACGCAGCCACACGGAATCTTGGGCAAAAAATTAGGCCCCCGCAGTTAACACAAATTATGGCACGGTGGGGGTTCGGAGTGGTGTTTTTTTTTTAATTCCAGACAAACATCACCTTATCGTGACATGTATACTTGCAAAATAAGTAATCTGGTTGTCTTGGTTCTTTTACTTTGTAGGAATACTGTTTCCTCTTAGCCGGGAGAGAACTTCTATCAGGATTGGCCCCTTGTTTTAGTTTCGCCAAAAAAATTGTTTTTTTGAACACTGTCCTGAGCCCATTGGGAAAGAAAACCGACGCGTTTAACGAAACAAGTATTTCCTGAACAAATGTGACTTGGTTTCTGGAATGAAACGAAACATCACCGGCCAAAGTACAGCAGTATTCCCCATCCTTCCTAAATCTAGAATCTAATGTGAACATTCACGTCCGTCGCATAAAAAAAAAAACCGCATTGGAGCGGTTTACAAAGTATTTAACGTAGTGTAGTATATTCTGTCATCAAGCACAGCCACCTCGCCTGTCGCTTCCGTATGTTATCAAGCATCCCGGCGTGGCATTATTCTGCTTAGGAATACGGCATGATAACGTATGCCTCGTTTGGCGTTCGTGCATACTTTTTGAACACAAAAATTGTACAAATGAGTGCTAGCAACCACAACAACAACAAGTATCATTCACCAGGAAACACAGCGAAAATAGCATGGCCGAGGCGGCCGATCCGGCCGGAAGTCCAGGTATGACGTTTTTCAGCCGGTTTTCGCCCGCGCTCTTCGGTCTTCCGGCATCGCGCGGCGAGACGGGGGCGGGGCGTCGGGCCACTTTTGTTTGCTCATTGCGCCGCTTCTGTTGCAGGTATTGCGAAAATATTTCGTACACATGAACTATTCAATGTGTACTTGCTGCTAGTCAACTTTAATTTAATTCTAAAACCGCTTCACCTTCCCTTTAGGTCACGCCAAAAGCATATGCCGCGAGAATCTGTTTACCTGCGTCAACCTGCATAAAATCACGGTTAGATTAATTCCAGCATGCCTGGCAGCGTGCCCACGGGCCAGCAATGGTGTGGGGGAGGGGGGAGGGAGGGGTGGATGGGGGGCTTTGTACTGTTCTCTACGGGCAACATAACAAAGTAAAAAAATTATTAAAAAGTACAAGTAAAGAAAACGCCTGTCACCTTTATTCCCCTCCTCCCCTCTTGATTTACATTCTCCAACCCTGATAAGACCTCCGGTCATCTTGCGATAAAATAGGGAATCATCAATTAATCCATTCTCCAAACCACATCCACGTCACGCAGACAAACGTCGCTTTCACGGCTCCAAGAGATCACTTGCCGGAGGAAGTCGCCTTGCCAGCATTCAGCACGTGCTTGCTCACCGAATACTTTCCTTTCCACGGGTGAAGCGTGACCGCGATAACTTTGCTACGCGTGGTTGCGCAGAAAATACATTTCTATCTCCTTGTGCCGGGAATGTCATTCCCAGCACGTCGTCATCTTTCCTTTCCCTTACTTGAACTTTTTCCTTGGCAGTGCCTTTGAGGCATTTTTGCTTGTTGGTACGTGCGTAACCGTGTGTAACACATTCAAGATGCTCCTGACCGTCACTTTTCCGGTCAACACTACCCACGGCAGAAGGCCGCTGTGGCCGAAAGCACGCTGACGCCCTCAACAACGATTATGAAGAGGAGGAGAAAAAAACTTAGAATCCGGCATAAGAGATAGACAAACACCTAGCGATCAAAACAGGACAAAAGAAAAGGTTGTTATCGCCCTACCAGTACGTAGGTGTCGTCTGTCTAGCTACACGCTATCGCCTAAGTTGAGAGAAAAAGAAGGCAAATGGCGCAGACCCGAGGTCGAGGAAATATGCATGGGTCTCCCGTCTGCCAGATTTGTTTTGTTGGGCTGTGTGACAGATTTCCCGGGTGTTTCGCCCGCCGCTGCTCTTCCTCAGAAACCACGTCACGTCAGACCGGGTCTTCCGGCGTTTCGGTTTCTTTCTCCCTCTTCTTTTCCCTCAAGTCTCGGTTCCGCTTGCGCGCTACCGGAAGGTAATTTCCCGTTAGAGCCAACCGCGGAGAAACTTAGTTTTCGCCGAAAATTTCCGATTCCAGCAAGCCCAACTTTGCTCTCTTGCGGCGCTTCCGCCTGCGATGGGAATTTGAAGGAAGGATTGAGCGCCCGGTACGGGAAGTAAGAAACGCAGTTTCAACTTGACATTTAGAACTTTGTACAATTGGATCGATGCAGGTATAGTTTTTCCTAACGGTGTCTTCTGCTACTTCTACCCGCGCTGTTTTTGTTGTTAGAGTGTGTATTTTCTTCTAGCGGTATAAGCCTCCACTCCTAGAAGAAATTATCTTCTTTTTTTCTTTTAACTCGCCAAGATGTCGAGTAACTCGAACTTGGGTATCGAGCAGCCTTGAGTGCCTTCTATGTTTTTGGTGGTGGAGAAAGAGATTTTAGCGGAATGGCCCACATGGGTTTTAATATATTGAAAACATGGATAGCTGATTCTGATTAGTGAGAGGGAATTCTAAGATAAGGTCTTAACACAAACTTAGGCTTGTGTGTGAAAGCGTGTGTCACAAGTTTGTATATGTAACAAGTGGTTTGAATGTGAAAGCGTTTAATGGTTCGTTGAGCTGAAAAGCCAGTGTACGGTGTGACGTCTGAAACAGCGAAATGGCTCTTAAGACGACGGTCAAATAAAAAAGAATAAAAGTAACGTAAATGAGTCGAACCCGCCTCCCGGACACCACTACAGTGCGGTGGCCTTACACGACATACCGTAGATTTAGTGAATGCGCTGCGGCTTACGACTTGAAAAAATGTCGAAAGCCGGTAGATGCCCATCAACGTACAATGAGTTTGACGTTGTTTACGCAGTCGTTGGGCTCAACGTTAAGTTAACGGCGCGTTAAGTCTGAATATCGGCCCGGCAACATACCAACTCAGTGGATTGACCAGGGCGATAAAAGCTTCCGCCAGAAGCTCAAGGCTGGTTTACCAATTCACATTGAGCTGGAGCGTGAACATCCGCGCCCACTGGTTTCACGTATACCCACTCACGTAGATTGGCCATTGATGTTGACAGTTGTCGTCCGCAACAAAAGGCCGATTCCCCATTTCCAATTTGGCTCCGACGTCAACATAAAGCCACTCGAAAGAATACTTTGTGGCGTCAAATCGGACACTACTGCTTTCTCATTCATAACTGGTAAAAACATCTTTTGTGTCTTCGCACTTTTAAATGCAGAGCATTTCAGTAACTCACGATGTCACCCGCGTTGACGTCCGTAGTGCGCACCGTCGTTGTCCCTACTATATAAAAAAATACTATCCGGCGCCCGGTTTCAATCCCTCGACCCTGCGGGCGTAACGCAATGTACATGGTGCTCTACCCACTGCGCCACAAAGCCGACACAGAATGGGACGCTACGAACGCGCCTTATATCGTTGACTCATTCAAATTACTGCTGACGAGCGCTCTCTCGTCAGCAGTTGCCACAAGTGCAACCACATTAACGTAACGCAAACTACTTAACGTCGTGCGCCCCCGGATATGCTCTGCATTTGATCGTGCCCCTCGCGAGGGGGATGTTTCGCTGCGTCTTCTCTCGGTCGCAGGACCCGTGGCGCCATCTGGCGGAGGCGCGGCACAACTCGTAGCACTTTGAAAAGATGCGGCGCCAGCCAGCTGTGTGTGTGCGTGCCGCACTTGTACAAATGGCGAGTGCATTGGCTGTCCACAGAGCAAAGCATTCGTGCAAGTAAGCCGTTGCAGTCAGTCAGTCAGTCAGTCAGTCAGTCAGTCAGTCAGTCAGTCAGTCAGTCAGTCAGTTAGTTAGTTAGTTAGTTAGTTAGTTAGTTAGTTACCAACTCCGCAAGCATTTGCGTTTCTTGCTTTGTAAACAAAGCGAAACACGCAAGAATGACGAAGTTTCCTTGACTCATTCAAACTACGTCAAGAATTTTCAGCATGATATTTTTAATCAACCGTCCACTCTTAACGTCGCTTTCCCCGAGTTGACTGTGTCACTTGTTTGAGGGCAAGCTCATGTAAATTGTGATTGGCGATGGGAAAGTACTCTTGTTCTTTCCTGAATAAATTTGAAATTTGAAATCTGAAAAGCTAGGCAGATACAAGAAACCCGGCCGTACTGTTTTGGTTTGCGGAAATTGTTAGGCAATTGTCCGTCAGTACGTATACGCTGGTTTTCGAGTTTCAGCATCTGTGTATATTAACCCAACCCCAGGAGAGCTTTGCCGGGCCACCATTCAGGTAGTTACGTTACTTTCGTTTTATAGAAAACTTAAACGCATAGTTAAACCTCGCGCATAACAGCGCGTGGTTTTTACGGGCAAGAAAGTAGTCACACAAAACATCGTTCAATACTTAAAGGGAATCACCATAGTTCGAATGCTTGTGTTTGATGCTTGAAGAGACAACTTTCACGACTAAACCACGACTTGTAGTTAGGTTCTACAGTTTTTATTTAATGCCCTCATGCGAGGTTAAAAGTCCATTCGCTCTTACTGCTTGCTTACCTGCAAGTACGAGCGCAAAGTTCGAACGTGTACGATACAATTCCTGGAAATTTCGAATTGGTTCGCTGCGAATGCGCGCCAGTAGTCGAAATAGGACTCTCCTCATTGTATACCTCGTCTACCCGCCCCGGAGCAGGATACGGTTTTTCCCGTAAATGGGTCATGATAATGTTCATGACGATAAATTGCGACGTACGTACGTGCCTACAGTGTTTGCACGAGAAAATATTATTTGCTCAGAACAAAGCACACTTCATATTCTGCGATAAACAACTAGTCCGGTGCTAGTAATAGTAGAGAAACTGGTCTAACTCATTAATATTAGGGCTAGGCATCGATTAAAAATCTAAACCAAATTCATCACCAGGCTTTAATCGGTTAATTGCTAAATTATTCCATTGCTTTAGTTCATGAAGGAAAAGGAACAAATCTATAATAATTAAGATAGAGGAATAAAAATAATACCAGTAGGCTCCTAGGCCTGGTCACACCCATCCCAGGTGAAGTAAGCAGGTCATCGTCATGGCGCTGGTGTAGCCGGAAAGCTTATCACCGCGTTCGTCATTCGCAAAGTTTATTGAATCAGGACAATGTATGCTCTCGCTGTATTTGCAGGGGGAACCGATTAATCGCGGTTTACTGACGCCATAGTTAGTCTATGCAACGCCAGAGAGGTGCGAGTACTAGGAACTGTACTTTTCTCGTCTAACTTGTCTATCACCTTACGGTTTTCATCACCATAATCACGGGTCATACTTGCATGTTTTCCTGTTGTGCCGTAATGCGGTCTATTTAAGCACGAGTATGATCTTCGACATGCTCGCACAAAATTGTAAAATGGCACTCTTGGTTCACTGTGCTCACATTACTTCAGCCGATTAACAGGATAAAGTAATAATTTCGACTAAAGCATTAATCGAACAAATGAAAAGTTAATCGATCGGTTGTCCGATCCTAATTGATATGTTAACAATACTAAAAGCCGCACCTTTCCTCTCCAACTCCCCCTCCACACGTTGTCTTCAGACGCCATATTGCATTGGATATTTCTTCTTTTAAGCTTCTGCGAACTGTTGGGACCAAGCGCGCCAAATGAAAAGCTCTGCAAGAAACGTTGCTAAAGCTGCTTAGAAGAATCGAGGTCCCCGTTTGGGGTCTCCTGCACCCGCCCGTACTTGCTGGTCGGGGAAATCTCTTCACCCTAACGTGGTTATCCCGAATAAAGAAGGGCGGTGGGAGCGGCGAATGAATACGCATCCATCGTTAAAGACTCTTTTTTCCTACTGAAGCGCGCGTAACAAGTCGGAATCCCGACCGCAGTCTCTGATTAGATCACGAGGAGAATCTTCCTCGAACAAAGGCGGTTCTGCGAAGGTGTCAGGTTGGCGTCAGTCTTGTGGTCGTGTGCTCTTCTTACCAAGGAGGTGTAGAATAGGCGGAACTTCCAGGGCAATCCCTACTCGTGCGGGTTTACTAGAGGTGTAAAGGAGCTGTTCACTGCCCCCCTTCCCCCCCCCCCTCTTGTTCCCGTGCTCCCTCCGTTGAGGACCGTCAGCAATGGAGGTCCGTCAGAACGGAAGATTCTGTGGTATGGCATGCCACTAATCTCGGTACTTCGGCAATTAGCACGCCGAAGTTACTCCTGCAGGCCTCAGTATATGTCTCTAATACACGCCTTTAGGTCGAAGGTCACAATGCATGAACTAGGTCCACCTTTTGTTACCTCGCGCCAAGGATCGGCCATTGGGTATAGGGGATGCGCGCTTGACTAGTATTCCGTATCAACCGGGTTGGAATCCCAGATCCAGGCCCACGCTTTATTTCTCTCTTTGTGCGATCGACCAGTTTTAGAACCATCACTCGGTCACGCCGACGCCGTGAGAGAACATTTAACGTTTTTGCTTTACAAAATTAGCTTTTAAATTCTGCTCACACGTAATAACAAGAAAAAAGCTAATACGTGAAACGAGTTCTTAGCAGTGTGTCGATCCGAAAAAAAATACCAGTTCGGTTACGGTTCGGGCTCAGAGAAATCCATTTCGTCCGGGTTCAGTTCCGGTTCGACTGAATCATGCTCCGAACAGGTTCGTGAGCCGGTTCGCAAGCTTGAGCCGATTCGCGAACCGGTTCAGAGCTGAATTGTTAACTAAGTGTAAAAAAAAAGTTTTGTACTTTAAATTCACCATAAAACTCAAATACAATTTTTGTTCATTGATAATGATGCACTTTCAATAAGCGTGGTGCAATATTAAAGTCTACTTTAATAAATTAGGCTAGATTTTAACGAAAACGTAGCCGGAGCTCCGAACTCCCGGAAATTCTCCACCGATGGAGAATTTTATCGTGCGGAATTTTATCGGGCGTGTTCGTGCCCGACCTCAAAATCCCCCTCGCTAATACGTGCAGCACCCTTCTATCTCAACCTGACGCGTCTACCCCTCTACACACCACATCTCAACCTGACGCGTCTACCCCTCTACACACCACTCCTGCCTCCCTAACGAACTAGCAAGCCATTATCTATCGTCGCCTTCAGAACGGTACTTCCTACAATCACGTATCCCCCATCAGATCGCACCCACTACATACCCCCGTCAATGCCAACACTGCGACACTCCGCTTACCACATCCCACCTGGTATACTCCTGTTACCACTCCTCTAACCTACCCCCTTCTCCACCCCGGAGCAGTCGGAGACTGAGCTTACCAGCCCGGACCCGGCCAGCCAGAGGGTCTTAGTTTCTCGGGTCATCGAGTCGGCCTGGTCAAGAGGCATCCTCGACTACGGACGCTTCACCACCACTTTTTTTTTTCTTTTTTCCTTTTGCTCCAATGAAAGTTTAGTGCAAATGCCAGCCACGTTTTCACCCTGACCTTATGTCGTGCTCTAGGCTGCATAAAGCCACCCACAAGAGACATGACTGTGGAATTTATTGGCAACTGTTCGTGCTATTGCACCGCCTGGATGCTAACAACGAGTTAACAAACTGCCAATTCTGTTTAAATTATTTCCTTGTTACGTCACTGATGATGTTGAGGAGAGGAAAGTTGGAAAGTTTTCGATGTTTATCATCTCTTCTTGCGACAAAAACGTCCTTGATGCTACAATGGTGGTGAGCAAGTTACCAAAGGCTAAGGCTAGTTACCAAAAAGAAAGGCAGCTAGCCAAAGCATCCTGCCGGTGATGACATACGGAGCGGAAACTTGGCGCCTTACTAAACATCTAGAAAGCAAACTTAGGTCCGCCCAACGGGCCTTGGAGCGAATAATGTTAGGAGTAACGCTTAGGGACAGAAAACCGGCATACTGGATTAGGGAGCAAACTCGAATAGAACATATCATTGTTCAAGCTTGATAAAGATATGGACTTGGGCTGCCCATGTAGTACGACGAACTGGCAACCGGTGGACCTCAAGGGCAACAGAATTGACACCGAAAGACGGGACTAGACGGGGAAGGCCATTAACTGGGTGGAGAGACAACATAAGGACACTCGGAGGAAAAAAATGGCCTCGGGTAGCGCGGGGCAGAAGCGGGTGGAGGTCAATGGGGGGGCCTTTGTCCTGCAGTGGACCTAAACAGGCTGTTTTTGTTGATGATGATGAGGATGACAATGAATTTTTTCAAATAAAGCAAAGTAGAGCTTTGTGTTCATGGCTCATTTAACGTCCCCATAGGGACGTTAAATGGGCCATGTAAACCAAGCTCTGCCGCGTCTCCTTCCACGCTTGGCTATATCCAAGCGAGGAAGGAGACCCGGCAGAGAAATAGCGCCTACCACTGCATGCGTTATCGGGCTTGGTACCACGGCAACCAAGAGGGAATGTTGATGGCATTATTATAACAAAACAATCTACAACAAACTTCAACGTAAACCAAATACACACAATAGGGCGTTCCGTCCACCTGTAAAGAACGTATCTTTTTTTACAAGAGGCTATCGCACCAAATTTAAGACTCTAGTGGAAATCAGCGAACTCGACCATGCATACACCTCTCGATTGGAAAGAATACCATCACTTCAGTTCCGAATTAATACACGAAATTCTGCCTCGCCACGTCTCCCCTGCTACCTTCCCTGTTGTGCGTTTTAGAAACCTATTTCTGCAGTTCTTCTTCGCTGTATTTCTCTCTTTTTTGCTGCGTATCGTTCGCCTCGCTTGTGTAAAGACGATGCGCTTCGCCGTGCAGCAATTTCGCGTGCTCAAGGCCCCTGCACAGTCCCCAGGAGGGAAGGGCAAAGTCGATGCTGCAAGCCTCGGGCTGGTTGCCGAGAGCGTGGCATATGTTTGCCCAGCCTTTCACGCTGCTTGTTCGACCAGCAGCAACAAACCTTTGCAATATTGGTGCGTAGGCGTTTCACCATGTTGTGACCACGAAGAGAGCGTTTATAGCGTTTGAATCATCTGAAGGGGAAGAGTGCGCGAGAGACAGCGAAGTTGATGGTGCGTGAAGGAGAGAAGTCCTTAATGACGCTGACCACCCGATATCGTCAACGGGGGTTAACCGCTATGTTGTAAACCCGAAGCCGATATTTCTTTTTTTTCCGTTCAGTCAAGGTTCTGGTTCAGCGTGTTCAAAAAATAATGGTTCGGGTTCGGGTTCAGTTCAGGCCAAAATACCGGCTTGGTTCCAGTTTCGGTTTGGTTCGGTTTCCGTTCGACACCCTGGTTCTTAGGAACATGACATTAATGCTCATGAGTCAATAACGCGCTCGTTGACAGAAAGACCTGCACAATATCTGTTAATGCGAGACTTGCGCCCTAAGAGCTGCCGTCTGCATTATCATCAATGACTTTATTGAGAAAGAAGACTAGATATTCACTGCAGAGCAAAGGTTATTCACTACAGATATTAGATGTTCACTACAGAGCGAAGACTCTACTGGATCTTGAAACAACTCCAGCCTGGTTAATCACTTTCCTCTGAAGCTTGGGCTCACAAAGGCTGCCTCCCACTACTCTTGCTCCCCCTGTGGTGTTATACTGTCTGGCCGTCTATCCGTACATAGCCAGGAAACCCGGTATTCTGTCAGTTTACCGCCTCATTTGGGGTAAGTGTCGTGATATGGTTGTGGATGCACCTAGCTGTATGTTTGTAAGTTTGATTTGGCGTTTGTTTGTCTTCATCACTACGATGCGGCTTCTTCTGCGCAAAGTTTTTGATAGAATGGTGAGAATTGGAGTCTTTCGGATGATGTGGCTTCTTCTGCGCAAAGTTTTTGATGTAATGGCGAGTATTGGAGTCTTTCGGCCCTAAGCTCCTCTCCAGTCTTTCGCCATATTATTGAAAGGGAGGAGGGGGGGGGGGAGCGGGACGCGTTGATTTCCACTCGGTTCGTTAATCCATGAGCGATCTGATCTGCTCCTTCCTTCCCCCGTACTCCTTCATATGCCAAAGTCCTTGTTTTTTATGTCTTCGGTAGGAGTTACAAACGTTCGCAAGGATGTAACGTCCAGTAGTCTCAAAAGAGGGGAGGGTAGGTTTAAACTTCAACGTTCCGCCCAAAGATCCTGTTCTCCAAGGCATAGAATCGAAATTTTGACTCACGGTGAGTTGCACTGTCCCTTACACGTTTGAAATCCGCCACAGGTCCTCTTAATCGAAGAAGCACGCCTCAGTGAGCAACCCTGGCTACAAAAGGAGCAACGTAGACCAATGACGAGGACAAACATGCGATTTGAGTCGAGAAACGTAGTCCGCGCTGCGACATTGCGTAATGCGAGCATGAAATTTTGCACTGCATTAGCTCATCACACCGACTGTATTTATCAGCACAATCGAGTGTCCAGAACTGCTCTTCATCAAAACTACTCCCTGAGCTGCAACTGTTTGATTTCCGGGTGAAACATGGCGAAAGAGTTCATAGTTGAAGAAAGTGGTTATCGCCGACCAAACGTTGAGTTATAAAAGGCTAAAAAGACGTTTCGGCTTCCATACGGAAGCCTTGTTCACTAAACCTTTGGTCGGCGATAACCAGTTTCTTCAACTATGAATATTTCACCCGACCAGACGAGATTTCGTCAAACCTTAGATTTCATGGCGGAGGAGGTTCGCAGCAGTCGCTACTTATCCCGAGAAGCTCCAACACTCATTTACAACCACAAATAGACAAATAACTGTCGATCTGACAGCACTACACAACTCAATCGTTCAACAATGAAACGTTCAACGATGTTGTTTTTGGGGTGCAGGCCGGACTAAGTGTCAGTGAACATGAGAGTACTCGCATTGCTTTTCGCGTTAACCCCTACATACCATGTTCATGGCTTCGTCAGCGTTCGTAAGCCTAGTGCTGCTGCTCAGTGGGTCGAGTCGGCAAAACAAAGCGGGCCGGAATTAATGTGCTGGCGTTACAACAAAGAGAAGCGTTACAGCGCGTCATTCGTCGTCGTGCACGTACACACACGGGCAGTGCTTCGCCGCAGTGCGCTCAAGGACCGGCCGTCGGGCGCCATTACCGAGGTGCTCTCACTGTAAGCACCCTCTTGTCGCGCTGAATCTTGTAGGAGACCGGCAGCCGCCGCGCCATTAGCAAACGAGGCCGCCCGGCATTGCTCGCTTGAAGCACGAATGCCCGCGTCAACATAGGCCTTCCGATGCACTTCCCCAACAGTTTGTATATATAAATATAAATAAATAAATAAATAAATATATATATATATATATATATATATATATATATATATATATATATATATATATATATATATATATATATATATATATATATATATATATATATATATATTCAGTTGGTACTTTTAACGCCACCACTGATTTCCAGCACGAAGCGGAACAATCAGCGCACAACACTCGCTGCAGTGTAAGGCTTTAATCCTGAAATGTTTTTCTGTTTTTTTTCCTTACTTTTTTTCTAGCTAAAAAAGAGGACGGAAGCAATTAGCGTGATGAAAAAGGTAGAGAGATATGTGGCCATGGCTATAGTTTTTCAAAAAAGAACTGATCACACTTAAGGACACGCAGCGATTGAAATCCATGTTAATATGCGGATAGGTGAATGGAACGACAGTGCGCAAATTGGGGTTGCAATGTGTCGCAGCACGGCCTGCGGCGATGAGGTGCACGGCTTTGCGAGTGGCTGCACACTATTCTCAGCCACGTGAGGATCTTTAATGGTCTTCGAAATTGCGCCCATTGACCCCTTTAGTGGCGCCCGTCTCAAAATCCGCCGTCACTAATTGTAATAGAACCCGCTTCTTCCAATTCTACAATTTTGACGCATTACGGTACACTTCTGCGATTGGCTGGGGCTCACAAATTCATACGCGGGTAAAAAGGTATTATTCGTTGCACATAGAGATTTTTGTGCTAGCAATACAATGCATTTTCTTTTTACAGCAGTAATAATTGGGTTGTTAAACAGTAGATGCTGTGAACGAACGCGTAAACATACACGCACCCGAAACGCTACTATCACCGACCCACGCTCAGAAAGCGACAATTCCACGTTCGTGACCCTGTTGGTCGGTTCATACCCAGTGTACGTTTTACATAGTAATCACCATGAACCTTAACAAAACATAGCACGCAGAGGTCAGATATCAGAAGTAAAATGAGCACTGAAGTGGTGGTCGAGCGGGATCGCTGCGCCATTTAGGAACACCAAAGGCCACCAAGCGCATTTCGGCATGGTATCTTGTCGTCATAAATTTCGGTACCTATTGGAGTGAAGCGTTTAGACGCTACATGAATGTAGGATACTAACTATTCATCTCAGGTATTTCATTCTAATACATCATGGCTCACTCACAACATGCGGCGGTGCGGGATAATTGAAATGTTGGATTTAATTGTTAAAAGCATCGTTTGCTACCGGACAAGGGCTTAGGGTACTACAAAGAACAAAACAGTTTGAATAAAACTAGGTCGTATGTTGTTTTGATGGCCTCTTTCACGGCAAATGGTCATAGACGGGTGGTTAGCGTCCCCACGCTAAATGCAGTCGTGTAGGGCATCGAACCACGTAACTTTCGAAATGGCAACGATATTTGATTTTTCAGAACCTAGCAAAATGCGTCCGTTCCCCCACAAAGATTCCAAGAAGGGTTTCGTTGCAGCCGAAGATACTTCGAGCATAAAAACGTCCCAGTGCAACGTGCGCGCACACTCCAACAAAATAAATCATCCATACTCCGCGTTCGCTTTATATGATTGGCTCACGTTCAGAGCGTGCCAGTCTCAGAGCAGTGGGACCACGCTATCCTTCAGCTAATTGCACGCAAGAACCAGCAGGTCAAGACGGCGCATCTGCTTCCCTCTTCCTTACGTGACACCTACAAGATACAAGACTCCTTCTGCTCCAAGAATACTCAGTACTAGTGTCACTAAATAGGTTTAGCGGCACTACTGAGTGTAACACCAAGATCCTCCCAATTTTTGAGCCCGATCTGCCTTCCCCGGAAGGCCGAAAGCCCACCTTGCCTCCAATAAATGCCTCTCTTTCTTTTTCTCTACTCTCTTGCTCTCGCTCTCTCTTTTCTCTCTATATATATCTCTCTTTTGTCTCTCTCTCTCTCTCTCTTTCTCTCTCTGTCTCTATTTATCCATCGCTCTTTCGCTGTCTCGCTTTCTCTTTCTCTATATATCTCTCCTTCTCTTTCTTTCTGTCTTCCTCTTTCTCTCTCTTTCTCTTTCTTTCGCTCTCTCTCTATCTCTGTCTCTCTCTCTCTCACGTATAGGAGGGCAGAAGCCTACTATTGTCTTGCACGATTATTCTTCACTTCACTAAGGATGGCTTCTGAAACTTCTGAAGAACATTGCAGCGGTCCCGCAAAAGCGGTTTCGGAAAAGCATTGCAGGCGTCTGGCGCGACCCGAAGCGCGAAGAGGGAGAGAGGGAACGGCGGAGCTAGTTAGTGTGGAATGGCAGGTTATAAACATTGCGCCGGCGGTAGACGAGGCGGCCGCAGCTAGCATCCGGGGCTGCACGCGCCGGGACCTCCAGCTGCTGCAAGGACCCGAGAGACGAAGTGACTGCACGCGAGTGATTACGGGTGGAGGAGAGCTCGGCGCTGGCGGCCGGAACTTCGTTGCAACAGACCCCATTTCGCCACGGTTACCGTACTCCATCCGTTCCTACGTTAAAAGTGCGCCTGCGAGAATGGGGTCTGCGGGTCTTCTAAAATAGGTCCGCTCTCCTCTGCAATCGTCTCAGTTCTGGACACTTAGAAATAGTCGCTAGGTTCTTTCACCTCGCATATTCTCTCCGACGCCGATGCGGCTGCAGTTGTTTGTAACGGGAGACCTATTTAGCACAGCAAAGCGACACATACTGTGAAGCCTAGTGGCTCTGTTGTAGTTTAACGCCGTAAACCATGCATGATAAACATGCCATCATCCTCATCATATTCATCTGTCTCCCGCTACTTCCGCCGCCGTCTCTTGGTAGCCATGCGGCGCGAACATGAACCCAGGGTACGTGAACACGCGAGCCACCCCAGAAGCAACCTTACCCCCATTTATGCAACTTCAGAACCATTCGCTCCAATAAAACGAAGAGGATAGCGCAGTGATTGGGCAGCTTCATTTATCTAAAAATTCTGTACATGCTGCCACGGAAAATATCGCAAACGAACTGTGTAGCCCTTTTACATTCAGTTCCACAAGCGCCCTTTTTGGTACAGTCTAACGGTACGCATTCTAAATTCTAAAATTCTTTCTCTGGTCTCCACACATCGAAGTGGCATAACCTTTACTGGTGGTTTCTTGAGTAAGCTGGTGTAGAGGCCCTTTTTATAAACTGCCTCAGAAACACACGGTTCACGAAGCGCCAGAGAAGTGCCGGAAGCATACAAGTACATTAATTGCCAGTGCTGACGGTCAAGGCGAACCTCTCCAGCAATAACGTCAGACACACTCACGCGACGACGCGGACAAGCTCGCAAACTCCCACATCATAAAGTTTTTCAATGCACGTACGTAACGCACTCCCAGAGTAGCCGGAATTCATCGTACGACTTCCATATTTCGAAAAAGCGCCGACTCAAGCGTTTTCCAGAATTTCGAAACTGTGGGACCCACCAGACTGAAGAGCGTAAAATAATTGAAAGAAAACCAGAGAGGCAGCGGTTGTGACACGTCTGCTGTCGCGTGTGCTGGGCTGCCTCGTTTAAAGGCTCTCGCGCTACAGCTCGGCCGTGATGGCAGACCAACGCATGCCCGAGCCGCTTCCGCCCGAAGTGCGCCCCTTTCCGGACCGCTCATAAAAAGCCGCTCCTCGATGAACACCGCGCTAAGCACCCGCCACCTACGCGGTTACGGCGCACCGTCTCGCCGCCAGTTGGGTGCAGCTCGCCGGAGAGCGGAGCGTTGAACTACTCGATCGGAAACACCGCCGCTGTTAATTACGCGGGGATGACCTACGGCGACATAACTCATGCCGAAGGTCGTATAACGAGCTCTCTAAATGTAGTGCCCACGGTAAACAGAAAAAGTTTAGTGTATAGCATTTGCCGAAATTTGAAGACGCGGGGAAACACAGGAATTTTCATAATTATCCGTTCCCACTGTTTAATGCTACACTTAGGTTCCCCATGTGTAGACGTTCGATTGCTAAATAGTCGTTAAGTCCGCACCACTTCCTTATTTTTTTTCTCGCCGAGGGCGCGTTTACTCTTGCCCTACATAACTTCAAAAAATTCTTTTCTGTGTGTTATTTGAAAGAAATTCGGAATTTTTTCAAGTTCCGGAGCTTTGAAATAGCGGAACTTTGAGCTATTAATCATGTAGCTTTTTTCACGATTGCAAACTTTGTTTACTAAAATCCTTTCCGTTCACGAAAGTCAGTTCATGAGGGAAGTTATTGAGGCTTTCACGTGATAAAACAGGTAATCTTTGTGTAAGCGTGCCCTCGATACCTCTGCCCGATAACGTATTTTCACGTTCGAACTGGTTCAAAAACTTAACAATTACTTTCAACTCCTGCTTCAGTGCACAGTGTTTTTTGGATGTGTTGCGGCCCTACATTATGCGTTATTATGTAGGGGCACGCGGGTAGGGTCTCAGGATTCATGTCCATGTTGCGTTTTCAAAAAGAAGAAAGTTAGTTAGTTGTGAGTGCAGCGTAGCCCTGTCTTCTTCCTTTCTCGCATATTTGCCTATTGCACCACCCCTCGAGGTGTTAAACCTACACCAATTTGCTCAAATGTCGATTATTTGTTTAACAATAAAAGAAAGGCTGTTCGCACGCATAGAAAAACTAGCTTGGGACAGTAATCAAATTTATGCTTTATGAATATATTCATAAAAAACTTAGTTCATATTTCCTGATTTAATTGGCTCATTGAAATACTAGCTGGATCTGGGCTGTTTCAGAATTCAAATTCCAACGTTCAGGATTTCAGTCTCGAAATTGAATTCAACGTTTCAGTTTCTTTTCAGTACGAACACAACACTGACAAGCGTTTACGGCCATACATGTCATTGTATCCAGCCAAGAGCGAGGCCCATGTCCGTGACTACGACTACTGCCCGCTCCGCGGGGTCTCATGTTGCTTTAATTCTAATCCATAATCCATGCTGGATGCTCCGTTGAAATCCATGTTAAGCCGACCGTTCTTGTGGCACGGCTTCTTGTGGACCGTCATGAGGAACACAACAAGAAAGCAACATACTTTTTCCTGGTCGCGTTGCATGAATCATTTAGAGATTCTTGACGGATATCTCCTTTATGTGCTATGTTTTTATGTCGGTAAACAACTACAAGTGGCGTTTTCCACACAGTGTTATGGTTTTGCAGCCACAGGCCACTTTCGAGTTTGTTCGAAAGCCAGGCCAAGAAAGAAAAACAACAGCCCATACGATACCGCCAGACTTCCCTCTAGCATATTTTAGTACCAAACTATACCGCCGAAACAACCTGAATTAGTCGCCTGCAACCACCCTAACATCTGTGCACTCTTTCGAGGGCTAATAATTTCTTCTTGATGGCCATAATGTATCATTTGGCTCACAGGAACTCCAATAAAACGTCGCACGGCTAGATGTCGAGTACTCGAAGGCTGGTAGCGGGGTCGCTCCGCATTTCTCGTCACCACGAAGTGACGGCGGTGTTTTACATTCTGGGTTAGCTTCCCCGCTTAGCATACAGCGTCAAGAATAAGCTAGGGCTACAAGACAAGTTTTTCAGATGGAAAGGAAATGTGATGACATAGACAAAGACATAGCGATAGAGTTTGGAGGAGGGGGGGGAGAGAGCGAAGGGATAAGAAATATAAGAAAAAAGAAATGAAACTACCGTATTTTTGTGCGTATAACCCACCCCGGCATATAATCCGCACCCTCACTTTCAGCCCACCGGAAAAGAAAACAATCCTCGCGTATTGCCCGCACATTTGATACAGGAAAGACTGCACCAAAGCTACTGCTCAAACAACACATCACATACTAAGTAGACAGAAAAAGCGTACATTTAGCAAGTAGAATACACTGACTAACAGTCGAAAGTCCCAGTTCACTAATAAAATTCAGTTGTTAGAGTGCGCTCTTCTTCTTTTTTATTCTTTGTCCTTGTATGTTTTGCGCAGGGAAAACCCCACGTATTATCCGCCCCCCTACTTCGCCCCTGAAATTTTCGCATTTTTGGTGCGGGTTACACGCACGAAAATACGGTAAGTAGAAAATAAAGTGACCAAAAAAAAAGGAGCTCATAAATAAATTTTCAGTACATCGAGCATGCTTCGTAACTATAATGGCTGAGTCTTTGTGTGGCAAAAGTTACACCTTCGTCGTTGTGCATAATTAGGCTGCGGATGTGGAAAACCTGACTCGCATCCTGACCTGTCGCGTGAGCAGACAGTATCACCCCAGATTTACTGCATGTCGCGACAGCCATGTGCCGATGCAAAGAATCAGGGATAAGATGAAAAATGCGGCTTTATTTTCCGAAGAAAACTTCTCGTCTGGAGCTTCCGAAGGAAACGGGGAGGCGGACAGCAAAAAAGCTCCTTACGCGCGAGCTCAGTCTCGGCCGTGCTGCTTAGAATTGATGATGGGCGGAACGCAAGCTGGCAAGCCGTAAACAACGCAGCGCCTAGGTGTGTCCCCGGTTCGTTAGACGCGAGTCGTCACTGTACGCGACGACCGCAACCAACCTAAAGGTCGTGTCGTGGGCGACACGGTGACTTGTGGCCCTTCAGTCATTCTAAATATTCCTTTCTTTTGTTTTACGTATTTTGGCTTTGCTCTCGATGAGTCTTATTTCGCAAGGTCCTTCGTAATAACATTCCATCTGTTGCATCATCACAGAGGGGTCTTTTATCCCCTTACAAAGAACATGCGGGCATCGCTTAAATGCACCGCTTCCACTACTCATACAGGCAGAAAGCGTTTCCCACCAAGATACTCTGGCCAGCGGACGTCTGAATTAGCTAAACGGGTGCACCGAATCCATTAGGTTTCATATAAACGGAAGTTGAACAACCCAGTTATGCATTTAAGCGTCTGTGCAAGTTGGAATAAAAATGTAGGCTTTTTTTTTGCATACGATGGCGAATTAAATATTGTGGTGTAATTTTCTTAACTAATGTGTGTACGTGTACAGCATGATATCATTAAACATAACCTACAGTGACCCGGAACTCAGGCTTACTTTATTCAGCAGTGCTTCGGGAAAACAAGGCGATTTAGGGACCACTGCGCAGGCTGAGTAAACTTCCGATTAGTTTATGTTTCTACTCTTCGGTCTTTTACGCGATGTAATTGCGAACTTTCTTGAGAAGGAACCTCCAGAAACAAGCCATTACACGTCTAATTTATTACATTCTATACTTTTCAAGGCAGGCTTGAAATGCCTTCTCATATAGTGGGTAATCTCGACTGTTTATTCTTGTCTTGTCTGCTAAGACAGAAGCGTCGTGCACTGCGGTACAATTTAGTTACCTTCAGCCTTCGTTTCCTTCTACCAGAGCTCACTAAGACGATGTTCCTTCGCTCGGCCGTGTCTAATTATTGTTGTACATCCCGCTTTAAACCTTACAGTTTAGTTGTGTTCCTTCTTTGTTAGCTACGGGGAACCACTAGAAAGCTGTTTCACCCGCCACGGTGGCTCAGTGGATAAGGCGTTCGGTTGGTGAGCCTAAGGACGCGGTTTCGATCCCGGAAGAGGTGGATGCTTTTATAATGGAGGTGAAAAGCGAGAACGCCCGTGTGTCGAGATTCTGGCGCGCTTTAAAGATCCCCAGGTGGTCAGAATTAATTCGGAACCTTAGACTATGGCGCCTCTCATCGCCTGTGTAGCGTCGGCGCGTTAAACCCCAGAATCAATCGGAGGGCTGTTTCGGTGTCCAGATGCGGAAGCCACGTGCGCGCGCGCATAGACACGCACACGCACACGCACGCACACGCACGCACGCACGCACGCACGCACAGGGGCACAAAGGCACACGCACACACAGACACACACAGACACACACACACACACACACACACACACACACACACACACACACACACACTCACTCGCGCACACACGCGCACACACGGACACACACACACACGCACACGCACACACGCGGACGCACGGGCACACGCGGACACACACACACACACACACACACACACACACACACACACACACACACACACACACACACACACACACACACACACACACACACTCACTCGCGCACACACACGCGCACACACGGACACACACACACACGCACACGCACACACACGGACGCACGGGCACACGCGGACACACACACACACACACTCACTCGCGCACACACACGCGCACACGCGGACGCACGGGCACACGCGGACACACACACACACACACACACACACACACACACACACACACACACACACACACACACACACACACACACACACACACACACACACACACACTCACTCACTCGCGCACACACACGCGCACACACGGACACACACACACACGCACACGCACACACGCGGACGCACGGGCACACGCGGACACACACAGACACACACACACACACACACACACACACACACACACACACACACACACACACACACACACACACTCACTCGCGCACACACACGCGCACACACGGACACACACACACACGCACACGCACACACGCGGACACACACACACACACACACACACACACACACACACACACACACACACACACACACGCACACACACACACATGCACACACACACACGCGGACGCACGGGCACACGCGGACACACGCACACACACACACACACACACACACACTCTCTCTGTCTCTCTCAGAATGTACAGATACTGATAAGTGTTCTCGATAACGCACAGGCGAATGAAAAGGAAAACAAGGAAACATAAAAAAGTGAATCCCCAGAGTTCTTCGCTCTTCTATCACTCTCTTCCTGGCAAAGTTTAACGTCGTCCGGAAGAAGTTGGTATAAAAACTCAGCTGCATGAACTACGACATTGATTAAGTCGCACTTCCAACAGAAATTCTAACGAAGTATAAACACCATACAACGTTTATTTCCAAAAGTAGAGATAAAAATTGGGTACGGGAATATGACTCGAGCATCAACTACAATTCGATCGTTTCCACATCTGACGATAGCGACCGATGGAAGCACGCGTGGCACGGCGCTCGCTAACGGACTGCGTTCCTCGATCTCATTAACCCCGCCGATGCGAGCGCCCCGCGTGCGATTCATCCGACACGCACACAGCGGAGATTGTGTTCCCTCAGCTAGAGCAAAAACAAATTACGCTACGGGCGGGTATATTTCTCGCTAATGCAGGGCCGCCTAGCGCATTCGCATCACCCCCTTTCCATCATCCCTCATTTTTCTTCTACACGAACTCGCCATGGGTATTGCAACCTCTGCGTTGCGTCAGCGTGACAACTGGAATCATCCCATTCTGTTGTTCTTAATGGCCTAGATTTGAAATGCGCTTGTCGTGAGAGAAAGAAATAGCGAGTGCTTCGTCGGCTGCAACATGTTCGTGGAGGGAACGAAGAGGATGGCTGTTGTTCTCCAGATGGCGTTGCTCTGGCTCTGTTTCGGAGCCGTTCCCTACTCGCACGTCCTATCTGGTCGATATTCCGTAAGCAGACACTGCGCTTTCATTCCGACGCAAATCCGATTTCACGCGCATATCCCCATCCGGCATTAAGCCAACGCGCATCGTCGGAGAACGGTGGGAATGCCTAGGCTCCGCCCCCGGAACGTCGATCCCGTAATTGGGGCTCACCGAGCGAGGCTCGCGGGAATCGACTTGTGCACGGGAAGAGATGGGCAGATGCAGCCAAGAGCTGTGTATGGTGCGACCATATGGAGCCATGGACCGCGGTGTGTCCGGTGGTTAGCAGGGAAGATTTGAGACATTGGTTAGGGGATGGCATAATAGAGATTATAACTATATTTATTCTTATGCTACAATGACGTACGCGGAGGGTGGGGTGGAAGATTACCAGCTGTGTCTTAAGGGAAATGGCAAAATTTCTGTCGCAAGGCTAGCCCCTGAGTTTCCCCTGATTCACCGACGATAAGGCTAACTTTGTATTAACCCTAGAAAGGTAGAAATGAGAATGTCGCAGAAAAACTGCCCATTGGCCCATGTGCTATTCTGCCTTCCGCAACCCGATGCTTGAAAGCCTCACATGGTAACCTCAAGTCGCACTACAGATAACGCCCACACTTGCCCTTGTAGAGCTACTGAGTTTTTATTAGCGAGGTTTCATAGCAATTTATATTTCAATCGAAAACGGTTGTGTTTTTTGCTTACAGCGAAGGCTGCATGAGTGACGCTTTCTGGTTCTATTATCGGCCATGTTCGTCGAAATCTTGAGCACGCCTAACTCGGAAGGAAAATTTCGTAGGAACTTGCAAAACTCTTGCGTAATTGCTCGTCAGAATCTGCTGGCCACAGGCTTATACATTCTTTGTTGAAATCTAGCAGATCCATGTTTCGAATGGACAATAAACTTGAATCCAGGGTTTACCTCCAATGCCAAGTGTTCTAATAACCTCGCGGAAAACTCAAGAACGTTTGAGAAACTTGTTTCCGAAAAGTTATGCAATGTTCGGAACCTCGTGGCATGAGTCGCATCTACTATCTTGCATCGTACGTGGTAGCGTAAGTTCCTGCGTTCCTTTCAAGCGAAGGTTTCCTGCCCCACTGATGGGGTTAGATGTCGCGTGAAGACGCACTGCAGGAAGGCCAACTTTACACAATGGATTTCACAAAACGATGATAATGATAAGCGAAGGCACATCAAGCGCATCAAGAAAAAATTGGGCCCGTCTCCCCGCGAGGGGGACTCGAGTAAATGCGTCGCTTAGGGGGTGGGTGTATTGCGTTAACGTTTAGTGTTTGGGGAGTTGGTGGTAGTGAATGCGTTGTATCAGCAGCTTCTTGACGTAGTTTGAATGAGTCAAGGATATAAGTCGCGTTCGTAGCCTTTGATTCTGTGTCGGCTTTGTGGCGCAGTGGCAAGAGCACCATGTACCTTGCGTTCCGCCCGCAGGGTCCTGGGATCGAAACCAGGCGCCGATAAGTATTGTTTTTTTATATAGTGTAGGGGGAGGGGTGCGGACCTGTTGTTGAGAGCGAGGAGGGTAGCGTGATGCGGGAGAGGAGGAGTGGGGGAGAGGGCGCACCTGCGCGCTGAGCTGTTGCGGACGGACGGCGGACGCTACATGTGAGTTAAAGAAATGCTCTGCATTTAAAAATGCTTCCATGGTCGGAGTCTAACCTGGGTCCCTCAGATTACAAAGCCGACGTCCATTCTATTGCGCCAATCCGACACGGTCGAAGCAGTTTGGATATCAGTCTTTGATTCAAAAATCCAAACTGCTTTGAGTTATTTTGAATCCGAAGTAGTTAAATCCGAAATTGAATCCAAGTGCTCGGATTCAATTGGATCTATTTGGAGACATTTGGAACCAAAATTGAATCCAAGAATATTAAAATGTGAAGCTATGTCCCACGCAATCAGAGTCAATCTTTCTCTGTAGGAAGGCGTTTTGATTTTTAAATGCGGAGCATTTCTTAGGCTCGCCTGGTCCTCCGTCGTTGATGGCGGCGCCGTCCACACTCACACTGCGCATGCGCAACTCTCCTCCTTACACCCACAGCTCCGTGATACTACAGTATAAAAAAAAGAAATAGTTAGCGGCGCTCGGTTTCAATCCCACGACTCTCTGGCCGCAACGGGAGGTACGCGGTGCTCTTCCCACTACGCTACAAATCCGGGGCAGGAGCAAGTGCTACGAACGCGCCTTATGTCCTGACTCATTCAAACTACGTCAAGAAGCTACTGATACAACGAAGGCACGCGAAGCTGAACGTCAACGGAAACGACGAACTGAAAACTTTAGAGGGGGATGCTGAATTTCCCGTGGGAAAGCTGTGGCGGGAAGCGCCACGCGCCTTGCAGCTCAACCAGCCCCGTCCGCAGCGCCTCTGATGCTGATTGTGGCAGGATGCCCCTAGCGATTGGCCAACCAAAGAATCCATCACGAGATAGGTTCGCGTTCAACCACCGTCGTCATCTTCCCGTAGGGGAACCGCCGAAGAAAAAGAAGAACGAGATGACAAAGCTGCGAAGAGGAGGGCGTGTACATTGCTCTCAGCCGGTGCACCAATGGCAACAACCTTTACCTCACCAAAGCTGACGGAGACTACCGATTCTACCACAGAGACAACATCGACAAGAACATGATGGACGAGTTTCGGCGCCTCGAGAACCACCGCCTACTCACCGTAACACCACAGCACTTGCGTGCCTTTGCCACCGGTGTGAACCCGGACGCGGAATTCCCTCTGGCGCTAGTAAAAACCAGATCACTCAACATAACGGCAACACAATGGAACCACACGGAACAGCCGCGATGCTTCGCATCCTCATCAGGGTTCCCCACGGGAAGATGGTGTAATTTTTTATTTCTTATCCAGATCCCGCGCCTCAATCAACAGAACGCTTACTGTGTCAAGCACATAGTCTATGAACTCCATTGATCAGCGGCCAGGCTGTACATGACCAGAACGGCAACGCGGTTCTGAATGCCGGCTGTAACTACCGTGCTTGAAGGGAAACACAACACGAATATTGTCATCTGCACGACGTTAAAGCCATGTGAAGGAGCCCAATGGTGGTCTAATTCATCCGGAGCCTCCCATTACAGTGACCATCATGTACCCTAGGCTTATATTGGTTCTTCGTTCTCAAGTGTTACGTTTTATGTACAGTGCTCCGGATCTAATTTAAAACGAGTCTCAGAACTGTAGCGAAAAAACAACAGCGATTCCTGAAACGGGGGATAGCAAAACTAGTATTAAACGAAAATGCGTTGAACGCATGGATAGCGACGGTAAACAAGTCATTTTAATACGTTCGTGGTTCGTCCCGGGTGAGCCTAATGTCCAGCACGAGGTAGGGCAAATGAGAATAAAGCACTTTAGAGAAACAACCTGAATTAATAAGTGGGTCCCATTTGTTGGGGCGTAGCTGTTCCCTCCCCCGCCTCACGCGCACTTTTTCCGCCTCGTCACATCGCCCAAGGGGTTGACCGCACAGGACGTCGTCGTCTACTGCGCATGCGCGTGCGTGACGAAGACTCGGTTCGTTGCCGACGACCCTCCTTCAGCTCCGAGCCCGAGCTCTGGTAGATAGATATATACATGCACAAATGCAGCGCGAGGCCCGGGTCGCCCTTTTAGTCCGCGATCAATACCGCCCAGACGGACGGGGGATGGCTAGGCAAACAAAATCAAGGTGCGCGCCCACTATCCGAAGGGAGCGACGTCAAGAGAGAAAAAAACACACACACACACGTAGGAAACGCGGTGCCGAGACGGAAATAGCTATAGGACAGGGAGATCCGAGATCTAAAGCTGAAAAAAAGGAATAAAAAAATCTTATATAGTATGACTACCTCCCGTAATCAGTAACCGCCGTCTCCTAAAACAGAGGATGAGGAATAGTTTCGTCAGAAGACCAGACGAAATTTGGGGCTCCGTGCGCCAAGAGTTTTCTGCTACATCGGCTAATGGTATCTATGGAAAAAGATTAATTTTCCTCTACTGATGAACGCTTGTTGAAGCTTTATGGGATTTTCTTTTTCGTCAGATTTTAGACGTCGGTTTGCCGGGGTCGTCTTTTTGAAGCCGACTTCCACTCACTAGTGTCAGTTGTGATGACGTGGTCGTGGAAAACGGCTGCAAGTCTCGTTGTGGTGGAAATAAACAACGTCAAACTGCATTACGTTTGGCCTCTATGATGAGTCTATAGACACCTCAAGTGTCGGTAAGCTGGTTGCCTTTGACAAGCAATTATTTGCAGTTTAAAATTGATATCTCGTCGCTTCTCGTTGCTCATTGGAACGTGTCTACGTACGGTTCGCTGGTTAGAGTGGCAGACCATGTTGTAATGATCTGACTGTACAAAAAAAAAAAAAAGACAGTGCGCAGCCTCCCAAAATAGTGTACATACATGCGTCAAGATATATAACATCACAAATTACCTTATGTTAAGCGCAACTTGAAAGATGTTCGTTTCGCACCACACATATGATTTTAGGACCAACTGTGTTGAAAGAAGCGAGTATAGCTTATGAAGATAACCGCAATTCTTTTTCCCGGTGCGTCAGCTGACAAGTGATGGTGATGGTACGACAACTGATCCCGTTCGGGCACCTACAATTTTCGCATACGCATGCAACACTTCATTAACGAGACCATGAAGACAAAAGGTAAGTTCGGTTCACTCTGAATAGATTGTTACAGTAGAATATAAAACGCACGCTGTCACAAATCGGCGCGCCGCTGTGCTTCAAGCTTCGTGCAGCGCTTTCCTGTTATGTGGTGTAGCCTCCACTACGTGCGCCTTTCGAGTAGGCGTCTCTGTATCGGTGACTCAGGCTTGCTTCCAATCGCTCAAGTTCATTCCTGTTAGAGCAGTGAATCAATGCTGCCACTCTGCTCGAGTCCTGAACTGTAACCTCGCCCGTCGGGGCATTGTTCTTGTCTTGCCTCGGTTTAGCTATCGCGATGCAGTAAACAAATTAAGTTTGCCTTCGGCTTCTGGTCTTCTTCCAGGCAGCAACATTGGCTGGCCGCTCGCTTCACCCCGCTACCCCACGCATGACGGGAGGCAACAGAGCTCGGCTCGGGGACGCCTACCCGAATGCAACAACGTCAACTTTAACGAGAACTTTAAACAATTAGGCTAGGTATAAAGGGAAGTCGTAGAAACAATGGCGCCTGAATAGCCATTTTTTCACGCTGGCTCTGTGACGTAACAGGGGCTAGTTTTTGTGACTGCCTCCGTCGGCGATAGGAACCACCGACAAAAATGGTTGTGTGATATGACCGGTGCCTCCGGTTCCATTTTATCACACCGCTTGAATGGTAAAATGGGTTCAACACATTGATTACTACGGTTTTGATGCCTCACGAGCGACGTCATTATTGAAGTTGTGCAGTAGGAAACTTGAAATTGTGCCAATAATTGTGATTTTTTTATTGCTGGTTGCAACGTTCTCTGAGGACGAAATCGGGTTCACGAACTAATGAAAAAGAAAACTGTGCGCACAAACCGGATAGGGATTTTTGCGGTAGTCGTAGCCGTTTAGGCTGTGCCCGTTAAAGTTCATTCGGCCGCATCCCTAGTAAGAAGTGAACGCTAGTATTCTTCACTGGTTTCGCGCAGAAGAGTACAGTGGAGTTTATCCCAGAATAACTCTCGCTCGGTAATAAAATTAGGCCTTGTCACACTGCTCGTTTTATTTTAAACGTGAAAGATAAGCAACCACTCCCAGGGGATGCCCTTTACTCGTTTGAGACAGATATGTGCTTCCGTTTCTTGTACAACCTACGCAGCTATCTGTTCTCATTATTTTTTCTCCCTAGTTCCATATCACCTCTATCTTACGAACTCCGGATTCCTGTGCTCGATTAATAAGATTCGCATTTTCGTAGCTGGGATAATGCCAACGGCCATAAACTTTTCAAAGACAAGTTCAGTTTAATAAAGTTTATTCTCTCTCTCCCTCCTTCTTTCTCTCCCCTTCTATCTCCCCCTCTCTCTCACTATCTCCCCCTCTCTCCTTCTCTCTTTCTGTCTCTCTCTCTCGTTCTCTCTCCACTCTCTCCCTCCATCTCTCTCTCCTTCCGTCTCTCTCTCTCTTTCGTACAAAATCAGGATAGACTGACGTTGTCAAAAGAGCCGTGTAATCGTACGAAAAAATTTCAAGCATCACCAAACCATCAGGCTCAAAAGAAAACTTACGACGCGAACGTATTTTCGCTGCTGCTAGATAGACAAAGCAAAAACCTCCAGAATGAAAAAAAAACTTGTCTATAAGTGGTGTCTTCCTTTCCACACCTCAACACAGCAACAGAAACCCAGCACCACATAGACCAAATAATCCGCGACGCACATAGACATTTTTTTTTCATCCGTGACCCTAAAGGAAAAGAAAAACACTACCGGAGAACTATTCCAGCTAAGCGAGCTAACAAATAGGGTAGGAGGAAATTTATCTCCACGATTTGTTGACACAAATCACCAGGTAGACAGACGGGCGAGGTGGGTTTGCCTCCCGGGTCAATACCTGCGTTGCGGATGAAGGCGGCTGTGCAAACAGAGCACACGATGAAAAAAAAAAAAAAACGCGTCGAGAAAGAAGGAAAGGCAACCGGAAAGAAGGAAAGGCAAGAACCAGGTTCCTTTTCCCCACGAAAGACAACCCGCTCTTTTCGATTGCATCATCTGTCCTTCGCTGAGTCACGTGACCGCAAGGCAAGGCAATAAAGAATAGCCCACGGAAGGAGGCAGCTCTGATTCTCCTTTCTGGTCCGCGACACTTCCGCTAAAGAAGATGGACGCGTGAGGCCCGTCGAGGCAGCGAGTGCTCTATTTCGTACCAGGCATGCCTTCGGGCCTAACAAGGAACAAATTAGAAGCGCGTTTTATAGACGGTAGTCTTTCTTGCGCTACTTAAACGCAGAGATTTCGGTCTGTCTGTCGATTCAGCCACCCGGCCAAAGTGAAACAGAAACTGCGTAATAGTCCTATATACTCACTGCCGAATCTATGTTCATACTTGTGAGCATTATTGAACAAGAACAAGACACTACGCAAATAGAAGGCAGAAAATCAATGCATGAGTGATATTTGCAGTGTTCCTTTAATAAACAATTCACGGATGCTTGGTTTTGGAATAGCAAATAAAATACTATATCAAGTGCAGAAAACCGCCGCCTACTGGTGCCCGTGCTACCTGGCGGCATTTAAAAAAAATCAAACTGCAACAGCAATGAAAGGTTCCACTAATGGGTTCCACGTTCCGCTTGGAACGCTCGTGGAGTAGGGCAACGTGGTTCTATAAACATTGTTGTAGGGCGCTTCGATTCACGCGTGCCTCTGCCATACGGCAGCGTTGGTATCGAGGCCCCCGACTGGGTGCAGTGGAACGCGGTAAATTTAAATCAACTTGAGCAAACCTCTAGCGTGTTATCTTGAGAGGAACGAGACGGGAGAGAAACAGCATTAGAGGTGAGCGGGAAAGAGAAGGGAGGCATTTACTTGCCAAGGGCGCCAGTCGACTATTGTCTTCCGTCGACATTTGCAATGAAAGGAGCAGATACGCGGCCCATTTTTCTCTGTCCTGGCTACTACCCCGCGACGGCATACTAGCACTTCTTAGCGCGGTTAGGTTTAGCGATGCGCGTCACGGTTGCACTAGAATTTAGCGTACAAACAATGTGAAAGCAAGTAACATAGCGATGTTGCTGCACGTTCTGTCAATTCAAGCGTCCAAGCTAATCTTGAAATGTCGCGCAGCTGCTTGTGCCTCAGTCGTTACAGGGTCGTTACAGGGAAACTCGTTTTGGACCTGTGTTTCCCACCGACGTGTACAACACTGAAACACCGAAATCGGTCACGGCGTTAAGAATTTAACACCTAGGCGCACCCGTATCTGCGCTCAGGAGAAAACTCCCAACAGATAGCAGCACGGCTTAATTTGTAATGTTTTCGAATCAAACTAAGGCTGGGGTTCTGACTTTTGCCGCAACTGTCGTAATAACTCTAAAGAATGACGCCATTTCACGTCTCAGCCAATAGAACTGCGTGACACGCCATTTTTTTACATTTATTTATCACGATACGGCTTTGGCGTCGGCAGTCTGAACATAGCCTAACACGAGGCTGAACGATAACATTTGGATTTGTGCATATCCAAACACGTAGTAGCAGATCTTGTCTGATGAGACGACGCGACTGTTCGAATCACTTCCGTAGTGAAATCTGAAGAGTCAGCTACAAGGTTTGATTGATTGTGGGATTTGATGCGACAAAGCTGCACCTGGGCTATTAGGCTCGCTGTGGTGGAGGGTTCCGGATTAATTTTGACCACCTGGGGATGTTTAACGTGCGTCAAGACACATGGCCGTCTTCCCTTTTCGTCTTAAACAGGTAAGAGCCACTCACAAGGAAACATGTAGAGGTAGAGCCGTCCCCAGTTAATATATTCGACTAAATCTGCGTTTGCGAATGAACTCAATTATAGCGATGGGAAATGACCACACTGAAGAAGAATCACAGCAGAGTATGATAGTGATCCGCTAAGCGATCTCATAGTAATTGTGTGCTAAAACGCGCTGGGAGTTCGGGTTGGAGCCCTCGTGCATGGTCTTTTTCTCAACCCTATATAACAGGAACTTCAAAGACAGAAACGAAATAGTCCCGCAATATTTAAAAATTTTCAGATGTGGTATTTTCACGCCGCTTTAAAGAGAAGGTGGTACATGCCGAATGGCGGTATGATTGCTACGATTTGCGGCTAGCAATGTTTCAAAATTTTATTGACGTCTAAGCCGGCAAAATAAAACTCTACATTTGAAAAAACAAATCGAGCGGCGATATGTTAATTAATTCTGTTGGCCGTTTGGCCGGTTCAACAGATGCATGTAGGTTGGCAGATGGATTATCCTGCGCATCAATCATCATGTCAGTTTGTCTGCTGGTGCTTTGACGGCGCCGACTTATCCAAAACTGATAGAGCAAATGAGTGTTTTAACTAAAACAGTCATTGTGTCGAGACACTAAATTCTATATTTGCTAATACGCTGAATGTACGAGATCGGTGAAGACGAAATATTTTCCTCAGAAAATGGAAACTTTTGCATCCATCCTTCGCAAAATCTTCTTCTGCAAGTATGAAGTTCACGGGCATCTTCTAGTAATTGCCGATGCCGCAGAGCGTGGTTAACTCTAAGGATCCAAGAATCATGCTTTCCATTGTGGGGAAAGTTCCAAGGGATGCACTCGAACGAATGAGGCATCAGCCGGTTTCCTGGGCTCCTCAACACCTGATCCCATAGAAACGCCTACGCCGCCGCAGCCACACTCATTTAAATTTCTAAACGTATTGCTATTGCTGAAACGGCGTTGAGAAGCTCAGTTTTGTTGTTGCATTCTTCGACGAATAGTTGAGTTCTCACAACTTACAATTGCGAGAGCCGTAAGTCGCATTTTACTGATGCGAATGCAATGCTTTCATGCAAAGAAGAGCCACCAACACGAAGATGCAGCATCGTGGTTTACGGATTGCCTCCTCCGTGATTTCAAGTTCTTCGATTGACTCATTATTTGTAGCAAGTGGCACAAACATTGTGTCGCGCCGTATGGTTTACGTGTATTTTAAAAAGAAACGAATTCGCGCAATCAGACCGAGCGCCAACACAAGCGTACTCGCCGAGCGAAAGCTTCGATAACGAACGAGTGGGTTGGGTTGTACGGAACACCATGGAAAGGTAATACAAGTACACAAGAGGCTTCCAGACTATTTACCCACCTAAAATACTTTTATAAAATAGAAAAGCTGCAGCAGCTTTATACTCAAAGGCACATTCAGAAAACTACGAAGCGATCAAATCTGGAAAGCTCCTCAACTGGAGCCCTTACGGTCTACCCCATGAAACAAAATGATACCGAAACGTACAGTTGAAGTACTCTTTGTCCAGACAACGTGGCTCGTAGGATCAGTATTAATTCTCCGTCACGTGTCAAAAGTCAGTTTGCATCTGATGCTCTCTCACGCCTTGGTTTTAACAGCTAGGCTGTATGGCAAATCGTAATTTTTCCTGTCCGGAGTCAAAAATACCAAGAAAATCTTGGGGGGATCGACCGAAAGTGCCTCCCATCAAAAAAAAAAAAAAAAAAGAACTCCAGCGTTCGCCGTAATTGTGGCAACAGTTGATCGGAACGAGAAAGACACGTCATAACGTTCGCCTCTACAAGGTGATGTCCAATGATTATCACTTCCAAAAAAATGGAGGAAGCTCACACTTATGGCGACAAAGATGGAGTAAAGGTCGTTGTGGCAGCGAAGAAGGAGCAAATCGGCTGCAATCGTCTACTTTAACCGTCGTGATGGTCGTGAAGGTTGCGTACAGCTTCGCTACATTCAAGTCTTACGCGTTATTGTGAGCTTCCTCCTTTTCTGGCGTTGCGGAAGCTACGGTGTGGAGGCTGTTTACGATGACTGGTATATTCTTGTACACGTCTTCGTACAACTTCCTGTCAGCGCCTTCCTTTCTGCAGATCTTTCACTGAATGCTCCTCGGTATATGCTGACGTAATTGCGCTGTCATGCAGTTCGCTGGGAGTAGGACGAATAAACTTTATTTTTATATTAGTTCTGGATTCATGGCAACGGGAGGTCTTCCCAGTCCAGAAGTCCCTGGGCGGTCGCTGCCAGGCGCGCCCTTTCAACCAGCCGAAGCTGATCGCCGGGGTCCGGGCTGGCTAGCACGCCTTGCACTGATAATGATTGGGGACGGGGATGGAGTGGCGGAATGGCGTGTGGGAGCACGCCCAGATCACATCGTAGAGTCTGCAGGGTTGGGGATAGTACTTGCTGACAGTGGAGTAGGAGGTGGGGTGGATGGTGTGAAGGAGGCTGCCGCGCGGGTATGTGTTCGTTTGAAGGTGGTGGGAGGTGGTGGCGTCTTCTTTAGTCAACTTGTCATGGGGCGGGGGTAAGATGCGGCGTTCGAGGCGGTAGTGCTCGAGGATATCTTTGTATTTTTGAGGCACAGAATGGTACGCTTCCGACTGTGACGCTGGAGTGTTGGAGGGGAACGGCTGGTAGATATGCGCGTTGGCGGCAGCATGAGCCGCCTTATTCCCTTCCAGAGACTCATGTCCCGGGGTCCAGAGTATGTAGAGGTAAGGGAGGTGAATGATGGACTTTAGGATGTGGAGGGCTAAGGGAGCAATGTAACCGGCGGCGTAATGACAACAAGCAGCCTGTGAATCTGTGACTACGTCTTGAGACTATGTAATGTCTTATGATGCAGTGGATGCGAGGCCCATTGCGATTTCTTCTGCAGTTGTGGAGTCATTGCCAATACTGTTGCGGAAGCCAGTTCAATTCCTCGGTGGTCTACTGTTGTTATTGCGAAGGCTGTTTTGGCGGCATATTTGGCGGCGTCAACGAAGCTAAAATAACAAAATATTTACGTGAACAGCACGACAAAAACCTAGACAAACAACGAGAAAAGAATGAGGTGACAGCTGTCGTCAGAAGAAAAGAAACGCTCACACAAAAATATTTTTTTATTCCATCAATGATCCTTTAGTTTTTTTTTTGACGCCCCAGCAACACACGTTCGCTGCATTTCAAATACACCACATCAACTAGCGATCCCGAAGCTTTAAATTAGAAATATTTACAAGCCACGTGCAAAAACGTGACCAAAAATAGAGAGTCAAAGACAGATAGAGTAAGAGATTGAGGGAAAGATCTTCCGCATGCCCCAGAAAAAAAGTCAACCTTAGTTCCCACCCTAACCTCGCATCGCCTTCCTCGGTCGTCGTCAGACACGCAGACTACTAAGGCCTGCATTGTCAAATATTTATACTCGACGCAAAGGCGAAATTCTCTCGCGTTGCGAACGAAAAGCAAAAGCACGGAGCGCGTAACGCTTGCTAATGAAGACAGCGGAAAGAAAACACGCTCCGTGTATTGAAATCCATATTCGCGAACGCTGTGTTTTAGAATAGTAGGGCGGGAGGGGGTTATGCGTACGAAGCGTTTTCTCGAGCTAGACGACAATCGCTGCGTCGGAACAGCGAAGAAAAACGCAATACGATCGAAAAAAAAACAAAAGAAAAATGTGCTGCGTGTTTCCCTCTCTAACAGTTCCTTAGTTACCGCGTGACTGGAGCCGCACGTGCCGCGAGCGAGAAGGAGCGAACATTTAATTTTTGATGGTGCCAGAACAGGGACTGCTCCGACGGCACGCTTGCCCCCCGTCCCGTCGTTCGGCTACGTCTTGTTTTATATCCGAGCCTTCAATGAGACGTGGATTGACCTCTGCCTCCTCCCGCACCCTTCTCATTTTCTCTTCGGTTAACGTCCCAAGTTAGGCCAAGCCGCTCCCTCGACGGAAAGAGGCAGATCCTATAGATCTGGTACCGCCGATAAAGGGGCCAAGACGAACAAGTCAGAACGCTGATTGAAAAGAAAAGTGGACGAATGGGGAGCTTATTGGTGCGGGAATGAAGAAGAGGTAAAAAAAAAGGAGAAGAAGAATGTGATAAGGGGAAAGAAACAGAAAAAAAGACGACCAGAAAGAAAACTCTGGGCATTCTCGGCCTAACATTCTTATAGGTTTATTAAGTTTTGTTTCCTAACAGAAGTATTGCAAAATGGCGAGATCGGTGTGGCAAGAGCAGCCGTCGAAACCGCGTAAGCTTGAAGCTTGGCTGGTGACAAAAAAATGCTTTTCAGTAATCGTTGTTTTAAGATAGGCCCTTGCATCACCACGACCAGTGAGGCAAAAACAAATATTGTGAGGTTTGATTTGATTGTAGGGTCTAACGTGCCGACGCAACGCAGGCGGTGAGGCTCGCTGTAGTGGAGGGCTCCAGACTAATGTTGAAGACCTTGGGACTTTAACGTGCCCCGAAATCTCGTACACACGGGCGTTTTTGCTTTTCGCCTCCATCAGGAAAGCGGCCGGCGCGGCCGGGAATCGAACCCACGCCCTCGTGCTCAGCAGCGCAACGCCTTAGCCACGTTGCCACCGCGGCGGGTCACATTGCGATGGAGAAACTCTTTACCCCCCCCCCCCCTCCGCCCCACCTCCTCCAGAAAAGCACGCTCGGAAACACCCATTTTCCATTAAATATGCTAACCATCGGTCACAATTTCAGGCTATGCCAGGGTATTCGTTTATAACCTCACGTCACCCCTCCTTGTACAGAATGACGTGGCGTGTTCTCTGAGCCTCTCCCGTGCACCATACCGCAAACATATTTATAACTTTTAAGCTTCCCATTCCATAGACCGAGGAATATTTTCGGCTATTTTGAATTTTCTTTTTAATTAAATGGGCAATAGTAGTGTAATGTAAATTAGACGGTCATAATTTGTTTATGCGCCCCGTTGCAGGTTAGACGAAGTTTGAGCGTTTGCTGTTCACTTGATGACTTCACTGCCATTTTCCATACCTTTTGTAATCACCCTTTTTCTTTTTGTCCCCCATGTCCGTGCCCCAGTAGGAAGTAGTGGGCCACGGCTTGTCTCTCAGGCCGTGCTCTTTTCTTTTCAATATACTTTATTGTCTCTCTTTCTCACTCTATTATGCGGCGGTATTGACATGTGGCAATAAATATAAATGAGGATTATAAATGAGGATTACAGAAATTCCCCTTAGCTATGTGGCTAAGGCTTATAACACAATCAATTGCAATGACGTTGCAGATACCGTGACGTGCGTACGCATAATCGGGGACTCAATTATGGGAACCACGTGAGCGCCTGTTCTTGAGACTGACAATGTGCGCACACGCGTCCTTGCTTACAATTACAAGCGCACATATTTCCTTCCTTCCCGCAGCCGCGATCCGATTGTCAGTAAGCAGCCGCAGGGCATCACCGATTTTACTACGAAGCAGTATACCTCTACCAGCCAAGGAAATTTTGGTGTCCGCGTCAGAAAAAAAGCCTGGCTAAATGAAGGTAATTACTGGCCCCACCAGGAATTAAACCTGGACCCGAATAGAGAAACTGTGTGACAGCCTGTCGTCTTACCGACTAAGCTACGCCCACACGAACAGACGGGGAGACAGACGGGGTACTCAACGAGCACAGCGGAGGCTGCACCACATGCGCCGATTCAAAGCCATCGTGCGAAGTGCAAACCGCATAATGGTACGGTAACCGCGTTCACGTGGTTTGGATTAGCGGCGAGCGGAAAAGCGTCTGGGGAGTGAGAGGCCGGAGAGGGCGCTCCTCGGCGGCGACGCATGAAACAAGAGTGATGGCGAGGCAGTGAGAAAGATGACGCCGTAGCCGAGCGTGCCGCCACATCCTAACCCTTCGCCAGACGCTCGTCTTCTTTTTCTTTCTGACGCCGCTGCTGCGTTCGGTGTCTCGGTGACGCGGAAGCCGCCCCAACGAAACCCAGCTAACGGCTGCCAGTCTCTGCTTTCACTCTTTGTAGAGCCACGTGTGTGAATTCAGGTCACGTCACATAAGCAATCGTTTTGGGTGTCGTTAACAGCTTCACAGTCCGACCACCTTAACAGCGTAGATTGGACCCAAATTTGTTTCCCACTGACGCACCTGCAGCGTAACGGGAGGATTGTGGAGGCTACTGAGGATGTTGATTGATTCATTGATTAATTAGGGGATTTAGCACGCCGAAGCTACACCTGGTGAATGAGCCGCGTCGAAGTGGATGGCTATTGATTAATTTTGACCGCCTGGGGAGCTTTAAGGTGAGCCGAAATCTCGGCACACGGGTGTTTTCGCTTGTGCCTCCATCTACTGACTGGGATGTCAGCTACTGAGGATGTGTAATAGTTTCAAGAATTGTTCTGTTATTGTTTTGATGTAGTGGAACACCGCTACCCTTATCTTTTTAAGGCAATGCAGCGAAAAAAAAACACGAACGAAAGGAATTTTAATGTCGACACACGGAAGAGTGCATGAATAATAAAAAAGAAAGGTGCAAAACGCGTGGACGAAAAAAAAAGCGTCAAGAAATATTCAATTAGACCGGAAAATAAAGCCGAACAAAAAGGAAACCAGAAGTGACAAAAACTAACTAAAACAGAAAAGAAAGGCGCCGGGAAGGAGAAGGTGTAGTAAAAGAAGGAAAGGAGAGAAAGAACAAGACAAGGGAGAGGCAGAGTGAAAGGGAAAGAAAGAAATGAAGAAAGGAATAAAAAAGAAAAAAGAACGACGGACAGACAGACAGACAGACAGACAGACAGACAGACAGACAGACAGACAGACAGACAGACAGACAGACAAGAACGAAGAAATAAAGAGAAAAGAAATAAAGAGGCAAAGAAAATAAGAAACGAGGAAAGAAAGAAATAAAGGAAGAAAGAAATGAACGGTTGATTTGATCTCTGGAAACCCGCTGCGTGGGTGACCCTCGATCACGTGCTCACAACGGCTTGAAGCACCTGTCTGCGGCACCTAAAGGTGATGTCCCCCGGCTTCTCGAAATAACCTCCGTGATTACAAGCATAGCACGTTTGAGTCGCTTCCAACGACACGAAAGACGGAGTGGGCGAAGACGGCGCGGCTTGCGCGAAAAGAACAATAGGGACGGGTCTCTCTTTTCTTCGACTCGCAGATGTGAGAGGGGGAGACATAAAGGGAAAGGGTGGAGAAGAGATGCAGAGAAGAATGAAACGAAAACGTCAAGGCGTGCTTGGGCTAACTCGCGTGTCTGGTGACCATTGATATACCAAGCTGAGACGCCTACCGGACAGCCCGGGGATGTTGGCTGCTTTGAGGGAAACAGTAGGCCTAGATTGAGAAACCACGTGAGATCTCCCCTGTGTGCTATACTTGGAGGTAGATCGTTTCCAAGGCACTTCGTTTTGGCGGTGAGCAATGCAGTATGAAAGAAAAATTTCCAAGCTCTGAATGACAGTTCTTATGTGGCTCTCATATTGACTGGAAGCGTTGTATATCAACTAGAAAATGTACACTGTGTTAGCAAAGCATACACCCCTACAGAGCGGGCTTAGCAATTGACAACTTTCAGTGTGCAAACTGGAAAGTGTCATTAGAAGTTTTGTGGTGCGGCAATTTTTCCTTTTAAGTTTATTTAGTCCAATAACGGTTTATTCATCGTCATCTCTGACGAGTCCAAAGGCTTCCGTGCGGACAAAAAAAGCGAGAAGGGGCAAATAATTCAGTATCTCTGTAAAATACATTCGTAGAAGCAAGTGAAAATATTCGTTACTTTTTTGCGACGAGAAGGCAGTTTTTACTGGAAGTCGCAATTCATATCTGCGCGTGTCGGAGAGAAGAAGAGCACTTTCCACATAGCGAGGATTAAAAATGGACTCGATCCTTTCCCAATTAAAACCAAAGACAAAAAGTCAGGCACTCAAATTGCGCGCTACAGGTTGAGCAACAAGAGCAGAGGGCTTTTTAAATGAGCTTCTTCGATTTAGCAGACCTGGACGTTCCGCAGGCAGTCCAAGGACTTCCTCCTGATCAGGGGCCCTCATAAGAATACGCGGGAAAATGGAACGCCGGATCGCGTCCCGGGCAATCCTCAGATGATCCGCGACTGATAATTGAAGAGGGCCAACATGGCGATTCTCCATAGTCAGCCTTTCATGAGCATTGTCTCCTTCTTTTGCAAGCCAAAAAGGGACCTCGGGATGCGAATTTTTGGATTCTCCCATTAGAATACCGTAAAATATATATACTTCAACAGAACATATCGGGAGTGTCCCAGATACAAGCGTGAGCGCTTAAAACCCCCACATTTGTATACGCTTCAGTTTGCCGACAAATGCACATCCACACAGCACCCTTCTTCGCACTATCCACCTATTTCAATATCCAGCTTCCTGTACTTTCTGTTCTTCTCCTAGCACCGTCTACCGTCAGTTGTGGGAGTGCCAAAGAAAATTACTCCCACCTCCCCTCGCGGAAACCCCTGTGTAGATGCGACGCATAGGGGGTTCCGTTGTTGTTTCCGTTAGGTTGATTCTCCCAACGCGTGAAACGTGCCGTGAACCCCCTGCCGCGGCTATAACACAACGTGGCGCGGCTATGACGCAACACAATCCAACACAATCCACTTTAATCCAATCCAATCCAAATCGAATCCAATCCAAATCCAATCCAAGCCAATCCAATCGAATTCAATCCAATCCAATGCCCCTCGCGAGAGAGTGTTCGCTATCGGAGAGGAGAGGGGGTGAGCGGCGGAGAGCGCAGCTCGCGCGGCGAGGAGAATGGGGGAGGGGTGTGGACGGACAACAACGCCGTATGGAGGGACAAGGCGAGTGAATGAGATGTAGTCGCATCTAAAAAGAAAAAAAAGAACTCGAACTTCACTACCAACTCCACGTCATTATACAAGCAGTCGATGGCTTGCTTGACAAGCCGGGACCTTGGATCCAGCAACACTCGTGACGGGGGGCCTGGACGGCCACTCGCAGCTAGGGCACCCTGGATCAACATCTGCCCTAACATCTGCCACTGATACTCACCGAATAAAGATTTATTAATTACTCAGTCATCCTCCAAAACTTATCAACGCTTAGTTTTTCCACCCACGATTCCCGAGCTCCATTCACCGATTGTCCATTGCCGCCTTCGTCTCACACCCTGTGACCGCTAGTCCCTGGTAGTTGACCTGGCGGTAGGCCAAGCACCCGCTCAAGCCACAGCCCACATGGGTGTCTTGGCCTGAGCTGTAGACAGGCAAACACTACTGCACCGCCGACTCCCCTTCGTCGAACAAACTGCTCATTGCACTGGCAACCATCCCACAACACGCTTACCACTGCCTAGTTCTCAACATTCCTGAAAGCGTCACAGACCGGGGGTGCGTACAGTTATTTGCACTTTGGCCTACTCTCCTCACCCCACGTGGCCTCTTCCGCCTTCGTAAGGAGCCAACCAGCTTCAACTTGAACGGTTTATTTGCAAGATGTCCCAAGATACGAACATCCCACCTTCCACCCCCGCTTCCCACACTTGACCTAGCGTCTTCCTGATGTAATAAAGGCTATCTGCTCCCCTCCTCCATATAACTTATTTTAGGGTTTAACGCGCCGACGCAACGTAGGCGATGAGGCGCGCCATTGTGAAGGGCCCCTGATTAATTTTAACCACCTGGGGATCTTTAACGTGCGCCGAAATCTCGCACACACGGGCGTTTTTGCTTTTCGCCTCCATCAGAAAACCGGCCGCCACGGCCGGGAATTGAACCCGCGTCCTCGTGCTCAGCAGCACAACACCTTAGCCACTGAGCCATCGCGGCTGGTGCTGTCATATAACTGCTCCTGGCGAATATGCTTCTTGCAGGCTGTGTACCACAAAAGCCATAACGGTTTGCGGATTGTCCCTGTCCTTCATTTCTGGGCACCCACTGCTGTAATTCGCTCGCGCAGCACTTCCACGCTCAAAATGCAGTTCTTCGGTCCGCTCAGACTTGGCCGTGGTACCTTATACTCGGTACCTTATATCTCCTAGTTGGGATATGGTACTTAAAAATATTTTGAGTAAAACCGGCTCTTCGTTCAGCCGTACCATGTACCGACGCGAGCAATGTTTTTGTTCCTTGTTAGCAAGTATACCGTTTTAGACATTCTAAAAAGTGATTCTTGGTCGTATGATCTCTTAGAGCAAGAAAATAAAATTGAGATGGGCGCCCCTCAAAAATTTCAGATACATTTTGACAACGTGCTCCTTCCGACGGTGAGAAAGTGTACAAATGAAGTAGAGAGAAAATAAAAAAAATCTAGATCAAATAAAACATAGTTTATACACAAGGAGAAAGCCATAACAATTGCGTCGTAGGTTTTCCCGGTGATTATACGTACAGAGACAAATTCCCGTATACTTGCGAGAAAGTGTTTCTTCGTATAGTTACAGAGAGGATTTTAACTGTTTCCTTTTTGACACATGCTGGAGTATTAATTTCTTTTCGTCCACTAATACACTAGTATGTGAGCTCATACAGACGATGGAACCCCGAAGATAATTTACAGACATCGCACTTCACTACAATTTGTTTTCTCCTCCTTTCTTACACGCAAAGGTCAGAGATAGAAAGTATATATATTCGCCAACATCTCCTAACATCACTGAAATAGCGAATGAAGTCCGCCCTACAATCCGCTGCATCAGTTTGGACGCGCCTCTGTCGCGTGCGACCCCTACCTCGCCCCAACAAACTACCCGTCCACGTGAAGTCAAGCGACGCCCGCAATCCGGGCTCATTAATGGGAGTCAATCGCGTCGCCGAAGTCCATCAATAAAAGTTATACAAAACCAAAAAAATGTGGCGACTGTTCTGAGTATGAAAATGCAGGAATTCTATCCTTCTAGCCGGTATCATACTTTTCCCGCAGGAGAAACTTTTTCGAGTGCACCGAGCGGTAGGGTTTCGCCACTGTCGGAAGGGAGCACGGCTGTCTATACACTCGATCAACGTCCATTCCGTCGGATGTCTCCTGCAGCAGCCGGTTGCAGTCGGCGGTGCATCGGTGGTCCCAGCCGCCCAGGCCGTGCGGTTCTCCGGAGTCTTCGGAGAGCCGTTCAAAGTGCGGGCACCGCCTGAAGATTATCATCGATCGTCCTAGCACGCCTCACCCGCGGGCTCTAAGCCCGCCGGTTCCTAGAAAGTGTGCTGGGAGCCTCCTAAATAATGTAGACGGCCCGGCGCCCACGGCGAGCCTTTATTTATGTCGGAGCACGCTTTGCACCCGCTCCAGTTCGCCTATTTCAAAAAGTAATAATTTGCTCCTGCTGCGATCCTGCATTATGGCATGTAACACCGAGAGCGTAAGTGCGCGTTTCGGTCGTTTCCTTCAACACGTGCTCAACACACCAGGGAAGCACTTGAACGAGATCGTATTCAACAGCTGTTAAAACTGCGCGTTTGTGTACTGCAGGAAAGAGGATTTTTAAGTTTTTATGAACCCGGAAGTGAAACCCAAAGATTGACGCTTACGACACGGAGCATAAACAAAACATTGGCGCAGAATGTAGTGGTGGTGCAAGGCTGGAGAAACAGCAGAGCTGGCGGCTCTGCTCCCTTCGTCGGAGACCGACTGTTGCACCTTGCAGGGATTTCCGAACTTGCCGCTGAAAGTTCTCCATGACTGGCAGGCATGGATGGTTCTGTCGGCAGCCTTTCCCATCTCTCCCAAAGTGGACCGCGTTAGCACGCGCTAGAACCGGAGCAACTGAATTTGCGAACTTCAAGTGCGGACGCACGTGAACTGTTTTCTTTGTATTTTTTTGCGAACTCCTCACGTGGCGCAAGCCCACGCGCAGGCCTGGGGTTCACCAGCTTACAAACTCGGCAAGCTTATTATGTTGGAGCATCGTGCACTGAAATTGTGCCTCGGCCTTTCAAGGTGCGTGGCCAATAGCATCTTGTATTCGGAGGCCCACATGCCGTGCCTGGAGTCTCGGTTTCGGCTATTAACAGTACTGACGGTTATGACGATTTTTGAATATCCACAAAGCAGATTCTTTTCATTGATGGCTGCTCAGCCGGCACTCTTTTAGATACGGAGCAGCTTATGGCCGCGCCGGTTCCCTCCGCCGTTGTGCGGCGGCCACACCCCCACTGCGCATGCGCATCCTCTTCCACCTCCTCTCCTCTTCTTGTCTCATCTACTCTCCTCTCTGGCATTCCTCCTCTCCTCTCCGAAGCTCCTCTCCTCTCCGGGATTGCGCAACGAACGACAACAGCTGCGGCTCCGCGCGAGATAATGCGAAGCAGCTTAGGGTTAGAGGCGCGACGGTAGCCGCTGCATACTCCGCTGGGGGCGCCACTGTAGCTCCGCGGTATAAAGGACGCGCGCGTGCGCTCCGCTCCCCTCATTCTCCTCCCATCAATGCCGCGATCGAACTGAAAACTAATGGGAACTTGAGTCGACCTCATGGCTGCTTCGCATACTACTCAGGGTTCCCCTACGGGAAGATGGTGAAATTTTTTTCAGCTATAGGTGGCCTAGGCACATTCGCCCTCACTATGTTTACCACCGACATTACTCTCTCCATGGAGTATCAACATTCCCACAATACTGACAATGCCTTGTGAGGTCCCTCCTGCACCTCTAACTTTCCATAATAATTTCCCCAGTAACGCCGAAACGCTTGCGTCACGATTTTTAACAGGGCTACTGAACGACCATTCGGCAAGCTTGAATGATTATGTAATAGTGGAAACAGATGCATCCCAACGGCGAGTAGCGATCAGGTGTGGAAATTTTTAGTCCACACCTCAACTGGTCAGTCTCGCTGCGTTTACTTGATTTCACACCGATATTTCAAGCCGAATTCCTAGCGATAGTTCTGGCCTTAAAAGACGTACCTCCGCAGCACTTTAATGTAACTATAATTACTGACTCCCTATAGGTTTGTTCTGCTCTGTTATCATCCGAAAATTCCGCTCTTATTCATGCATTCAACTTCCTTGTGCCTTCCCATTTGCGGGACTTTTGCTTCAATTGTGTTCCAGGTCATAGGGGGTTACTGCTTAATGAACAGGCTGAATCCTTTGCACGATAGTCGTTGGATGGCCCTCCGGTTGACCTATGCCCTATTCCCTTTATTGTAGCAGGAGCAAGGTTTCATACCTATCAACACCTAGAAAAAGTGTAAGAAGGGATGGTCACTAATTTTGAAGATTATGTCCGTTTAAAACATAATTGCAATTCCCTTTTTTGTGAATCTCATCAATGCGAGGCCACATTAACTAGCTTTAGATGTCGAGTCCCCCAACTCAACTTCTATATGCACCGGGCTGGTCTCGCCTCCTCCTCCCGATGTGCTGTTAGCGGTGAACATGAGACTTTAGAGCACTTTCTCTTGCATTGCCGCGTCTTCTGAGTGATGAGGAAACGTCAACTTGCCACGCCATTGTGACAAATTCGTTTTCTTATTTACATGCCCGTACCCTTATCTTTTGGGGCCACATCTCGGGGATATTGTTTCCGAGGGGTGGCTGCAGCCATTCATGCATACGTTTCCGAGACTAGGCACCTGCCCTGTTAGCTTTGATTCTTGCAAGTAATTTTTCCGGCTCGAATGTCATTTTTCTATTCAAACTATACATTCAAGTTTCAACCAATTCTATTTTGTAATAATGCTCTCTTTCTGCGTATAAATGGCTAGGTTCATAATTTTCCGGTGTTTTAAGTGGGCGCGTTGGCCCTCCTCACGCCCGAGTTCTTGCCAATCCCCCACGTGGGTATGTGCGAAGTCACCAAGAACAACAACAACTACGACGCCGAGTGCTCTTCCCGAAGCGCACGCTTACGTGCACTCGGTAATTTTTCTTGGTACTTTTTTGCGAACAAATTTTGCGAACGCCACCGGTCCAAGCTTTAGCTTAAGCAGTTCTGCTGCTAAAATGTCGGAATTCGGTGGAACTGCATCTAACGCGCCGCAAATCCGGGGGCGAAAAAAGGAAGTTTATCATTCCTTATTAAAAATCATCGTGAAGAACGGGAAATAAAGCTTTGAACCAAGCTAGGTAGCAAACATTTCAGCGTGCGAACAAACTAGGCCACGATCAAGCTGGCCACGATAAAGTGGCTGGCTGCGTGAAAGCATCCTCGACAATAACAACTCGTGACTGCTTGCTCCACCGGTACTACGCACGCCCCATGTAGGCATCCGCACGGCAGGTTTTCCGACATTTTCCGTCCTTTGCATTGAGTTCGCCCAATTGCGCTAACAGAACCGCCGGAGAGCGATGCGCCTGCAAGGGGGCTTTGTTCCTGTCTAGGCGGCGTTGGGGAAAGCTACCGCCACCATTTACGGTACGCAGGAAAAACACGCCGTCAATAAATCACAGAACCGGCTAGTCAGAGAGCGTGTGTCTAAAAACGCGTCCCAAATCAGAGAGAAGATAAAAACAGCCAACTGCCAGCCCATTTTCCGATCCATCGGTTCGTCTGTTGCTATGGCAACACTGACGTCGCTTAGCCCTGCAGGTTTCTAACCGGCATTAGCTTGGTTAGGTTGCCGTTTGTCTATGGTACACGCGCGCATGGAGGATTGTCAAAGAAATCTGACAATAAATGGTTTACACGAACCGGCTTTTTAAAAAGTAATAAAATCTGTATGCAGAAAACTTAATTAACGAACTGAATTGGAGGAGCAGGAATGGAGATCCCTATTCCGGGCGAAATTCTCGGGGGATCACACGATATGATCTAAAGAACGCTTGTTGAAGAGCGGCTATGCTGGTATTACGATAATACTAGAACAATGTTTCATACGGTGCGCCCTAAAGTTGTTGCTCCAAAACAAGGGATGGAAATTCGGACACAAACTTCCTACAGAGGAATTTCTATGCAATGGGCATCACTCGCAGTTGAATCGTCTTAGTGGCGACTTCGTTTCAGGTGACCGAGGGAGTTGAGCGGACCTGCGGGGTTCAGCCCAGCCTAACACAGCTGCATGTTTTGTTTTTGCTGTGTGTTGAACCGCTCGCGTCAGGGGAATGTGCAGACTTCCTTGTTCTTTTTGTTCTTTATCTCTCCTCTATTCAAAGGTGTTTATTAACCTGAGTATTTTAATTTGTTTATGCAAAAATCAATTCGACAGGAAAGTTTTATGAAAGGAACGCTGCAATTGTCGTTACTTCTTGCGTTTTCTCTTAAATCTGTCCAAAGCTAGCTGTGCGCAAAGAGGTGTTGACAAATATGAATCATGCTCGCAGTGGTAACAGTTTTAGGAGGTTTTGCCTACAAGTACGCATGTCAATTTCAGGGTATTATGGAAGGCACATAGATGGCACTAGGGGTTCTTCGCAACAGCAAAAACCGCTGCATCCCTGAAAGCACTAAGCGCGAATGAAAATTTAATTCAGATCCCCCACACCTAAGGTTAATGACTAAAGAAAACTACGCAATTAAATTCTGAGAGTGGGTGTGTACACTAGATGCGCACGCAGTAATTAGCCTGTGACGGGCGCCCTTACTCCCCATTTGCATGTTTGAGCGTGAGCATAGGCGTGCAGTGGCAACAGCGTGTGTATGCCATGTTTCTATCCTCAGTTTCGGCGAAATAAAGAAGCCATGGTGACTTTTCTCTCGCCTTCTAGGCCTTAAAATAACCCACAAAACTTTAATCAAAGCCTGCCAGCATAATTTGCTATCTCTTAGTAAAGAATCATATATTTCCGAAAGAACCTTATAAGAGTTGACGCTCCGCAATGTGCGATATCTTGTAGCTCCTTGTAGTGATGTGCCTTTCGACCGTACCTTTTGCTTATAGCCCACCATAATTTATGGAAAAGGCGCATGCTGGACAGGCATGTTGAACAAACCTGTGATATCTGCGATATCGCCCTTCACTCAAATTATTATTCATTTAAAGGGTGTCTACAACCAAAGTGATTGCAGACCCTACTGGTATCTTGTTCTGCTATTGACCATACTAGTATCTTCCCCACGGCCTCATTACTAGCAGGTTTCTAATTTCACATTCAGTGTCAAATAATTTTAAAATAATAATTTAAATATTATTGAAGATAATATTTAAATAATAATAATATTAATATCATTATTATTAAAAATATTATATTTATATTTCTCAGAAATGTAAGACCCATCTCCAGCAATTATGGGCACGTAATTCGCAAACGAAGAGAAGTGTGATTAATTTTCCTTTTCTTTAAACCATCACCACGTGTTTTCAGGGACACGCTTCTGACGCCGTAGTTGATACAACTCGACGAAGCGGCTTAAGTAATATATAATGCCTACACTTCTTTTTGTATAGACCATGGTCGCTATAAATATCACGAGACCATGTTGAAGCCCCATCAAGTCTCGCCTGCACGCCCTCCATCGAACCAAGATGAGAACTCCTTTTTCTGGTGCAAGAATTAGCTCTACGAATTTTCGCGCCGAATTGTTCCGCGGGCCTAATGGTAGAATGATAGCAAACCCTCTTTTTCAACTACATTGATCCTCTGTGCGGAGAATGTTGCTCTGAGTACCCCGAGTAAAGTGAAAGTCAATATCAGCTCAACCAAGAAAAGCGCAATAAAAAGCGAGCTGCTTTTTAAAGCAAACTTTTCACAGTTGTTTTCTTTTATTTTACTGGGTGACGCCAAGAGACGAGCAACCATGGCGAGCGGGGCTCTTTCGTTGTCGAAGGGGCCTCTGGCGAAAACCAAAATAAACCGACCTGGCCCGGCGATTGTGTCGGTGCCGACGGAGTAGCTATTTTTGTATAATCATTCTCCGCCTGCTCCTCGCGTCGAGGGCGTGAACTTCGTCGCCGTACATTACGTCGAGACCGGTGCTTGGACTAGCCTCACAAATATTCCGCTTTATACGCACGGGCATGCGTGTCCCACCAACAATTCGAAATTTCGGAGGTTTTACGCATCGAAGCTGCATTGGGGCTATTCGGCACGCCATAGTGGACCGCTGCGGATTACTTTTGACACAGCGGACTATCTTTAACTTGAGCCGAAGCTGAACACAATAAGTTGGCCTATCCTCTTCGTCTGATACAATTCACTTCCCACGTAGTGGCTCGTGTATAGATATAGGTCCCTAAGCTAAGTTTCATTTCCTAAATGCAACAAAAAAATTAAACGAGCAAACTTACATTTCATATTTTCACGAGAAAGTCGTCCAGGCATGGAATGCGAAAACGAACGGTCTCATTGAGCGAGATAGCAAGTAAACAAGGGTTAAGCAATCATTACGCAAGTAAGCAACCAAGCAAGATTCATGACATGGCGAACGTATTTTTCTTTCGTTTTTGCCTAACGAGCTCTGCAGCGGAACGCGTAAATGCGTTTTAACTCTGTTCGAAAACAATGTGAACATTAGCAACAACAACAGATTGATTGATTGTTGGGGTTTAACGCGCCGACGCGACGCAGGCGATGAGGCGCGCCGTAGTGGAGGGCTCCGGATTAATTTTGACCACCTGGGGATCTTTGACGTGCGCCGAAATCTCGCACACACGGGCGTTTTTGCTTTTCGCCTCCATCAGAAAAGCGGCCGCCGCGGCCGGGAATCGAACCCGCGACAGCAACAACAACAGCAGCAGGAGCAGGTATATGTCCGCTTCAATGCAAATACACCTCAAAATGATGTAAACCGTGACTCTCACACGTTAAACTACAAATTAACGCGCGAAATTTTAACTAACCACTAGCTCACGAGTAACTGAGTGCGGCCATTGCACCCTGGCTTGCTTTACCGCCGGAGACAAGAGATTTCTTTCACCGCATACAAAATGGAGCTGCATTAACAGCCGCAGTATTGTTTCGCCATGCGTTCGAGCCTCACGGAGAGATATCAACGGTCACACGTGACGGATCACGCACTGCGTATCTCTAATGACACCTCGACGCTTTGCCACCGCGGTAATTCGGACTCGTTGCGCTGTGCGCACTCGTGCGCTAAGCATAACAAGAACACTGGCCAGTTTACTAAAACAAGCTGTAAGCAAACCTCTGACAATGGCCCCAGAGGGAGCGCCAACGAGCAATGACCATTAGTTTGTTCCTTCTCTTTCTGTTAGCGCCAAGCCGAGAAACACAGGGGGGAAAAGCAGAGGAAGATGAATGATGCAATAGAACGCCGGCGAAGTCATAAAACGCCCCACACCACTGTCAAGCCACCGCTAGGAATTGTTTATCATTTCGCAGTTCTGCGCGGCGAATGCGAAGCGCAATAAAATATTTACGCGCTCAGCAAGGCGTGTACTTTCTCTCGGAACTTGCCGGAGGACCCACACAGGACACCGCCCTCAGGCTGTATACCCGTACCCAGCGCGCTGGTATTGGCAGCAGTGGCTCAAATACGCTGGGGAAAGAGGCTTTGGGGTAAAACGGGAGGATCAAGCCCTTGCAAAACGTGAAGAACTCGTGCAGCGCGAGGAACGTTCCTATGGAAACAACTACACGTTGGGTGAAGCTCAAACGAAAGCAGTCGGGCTTATTTGAAACTAAACAATTGGAACACTGGTCCACCAAGATTTAAAAAAAAAAGGTACGAGTTTATCTGAGCGCGTTTTAATTTACACCGGGCTTACAAAGAGAAAATAAAGAGACGCAAAATGAAGGAAGCGGCCAGCAAGGGTGCTGCTTTGGTCTTCGGACTTTCAGAACAGTTACACAGCTTTTCTAAAACATTCGGCTACAGCATTCGACGTACTGACGAGGGTCAGTACGTCGTATGCCGAGACAGAACCCTAGATGGCATCCCTGGTTTAAAAATCCCTCCTGGAAGGCATAGACTTCCAAATTTTTGTTAAATATTTAGTTAAACCTACGCTGCTTTTCGGATGGCTTTATATGTATCACCAGTCAATTGTTAGAGATTAAACCAATTCGGTGGTGCAGCATGACTGCCTAAAAATATTCCTCCCTCTTTCACTACCAGATAAAAACAATGTAGGGGACATATACTGCGAAACAGCGTGTCCTTGAACGTTGGGATCTTCTGGGAAATATACTATGTACGTTTTTATTTTAAATGCGAGTTCTTTCCGTCAGCACTGGCTGGTGTTGAGCATTGCACATCAACATGAAACGAGTCACTTTTAAAAAGAAAAAAAAAATTAGGGGAAGCCTGCTCTCCCGCGCAATACTTGACTGGCGAAGCCGTTGCAGGTGATCAATGACGGACAGAAAGTTCAGCTTTAGTATCGTTATGGTGCCGTGGTTGACGTCGCCGGCATGACATTTGAATGACCTTATGTTGAACAAGGCCCGCGTGAGCTCGTAGTTTAGGTCGATGTTTTCGTACGCCACTCTGCAAGCGCCACGTATGGTCTCTAGCGGACGCTTTGACCGCTGTGCGTCTCTAAACATGGCCTCCTCGTCGGCCGTGCGGACTATCCGCGGTCGAGTCATGTGGAGTCAGTGATAGCAGCTTCGACATTCAAGTCGCAGGTCTTCTACGGTACAGAGCGCATGCGCATTACGACACGAGCACTAACAAACGAGCGGCGTGAGCTATGACATGCCTTTCTCGTTCTGAGCAAGTGTCGCCACGATACGGCGAACGCTGCAGTTTTTTTTTTTTTTTTTTTTTTTTTTTGTGGCCAATGTTGGCCAACCTCCCAAAGTGAAATGCTTGGTTTGACGAACGTGCGTTTGAGGCGCGCGTGCACGGGCGCTCGGTCTGTTCTTGACATTTTTATCTGCGGACAGCATATGCAAACGATTTGCTCAACAGCTTCGATGTTAAAACTTCGAAACGATCTAGGAAAAACAGTGCGAACATGAAGGACCAGGTAAGAAGGAAGACAAGGGAGCTGATAGGCGCGGGCGAAAAAAATGTTCCCACTAGCTCAACTCCACACTTCGCCGCATTAATCAATTTGATATATGAAGATTATGGGTTATCATATAGCAGTTTCACGTAATACCCATGTAGTCTTCGCACTGACCGAAAGACCCCGGGCTACATCTGGTCCACCGTAATGCATGTGTTTGTGCGTCCGCACGTTTACATGTCGAGATAGAAATTCGTATAAAATTTCTGCACTGCCGACGAATGCTGTAAGCCTCGGGGGAAGTGAAATATGGATACTATAAATAAACTGTACAGTGTATCATAAAGTAATTACTTCACTGCTACTTGTCCCGGGAACGCGAGGCTTTAGCTTCCGCTACTGACCGTTTTTTTCTTTCGGCAGCAAAGCTGTTTCATGGCTATGGTTCTGTGGATTTTTCACGTGCCTAAGACCCAACTCCCAAAGCCCCGCTGTCTTTGTAGTGCGATGCGTTCTATAAGGGGAGGCGTTCGTGTGCGCCAGTTTGTTTCTTTGCATGATGTTAACTGGGTCCGCCATTGTTTAACTTTCAAGGTTTCTCCAAGATTTCCCGCTGTGCGACCGGCGTCCGTCATGTCTACGCTCGCACCTCCACCTCTTCGTCGTTCCAAGCGCTGACGAGCCTAAATTGCTCTCCTTCCGCTCTCCCACTGGGGGTGCTTACGTCGAAACATCACGCGTATTCCTCCGACCGGACCCCCCCCCCAGGTGGCAGTAGGTACCCCCGCGAATGTGTATAAATCCAGAAAAGCAAGGCTATAAATGTGCGTGCGTACCTTCTTCACTATGACCACCGATCAAGAAGTCCGTATCTTTGCGTAAAAATCTGCGTCACCTTAGCTTCGCCGGTACTCAACATTCACGGAGGGAATGGCTCATGTTATTTTTTTTTTTTTTGTCGCTGGAAATGGCTGACCAGGGTCAGCTCATAGCAAAACTCTTGATTTGGTAAGTGAAGCAACCCCTGGAATGTGTCTGGCAGAAAAACATCTCCCCTAATGGGAAACCTGCGGAGGGGCGAAGCATGCAGTGTATGAGCGTATTCTTGGCACCTTGGCGTTTTTGCCAACGGAGATGAATTCGTTGGGGGGTAGAGGTATACAGCTTTGCTGTAAAAGTCTCGTGTCGTTAAGCACGGAGGGTTCTAGAGCGAGGGGTGAACGAGTGCCCCGATGTTTTCTTAGTACACGTCATGAACCGTTCCTGCGCGAGGCGGGAACGAGTCTCCAGGTGTTTTTCAGTACGCGTTACAAAGCGCTCTAGCGCGAGGCGTAAACGAGTGTCTCGGTGTTTTAGAACCGTGACTACATGCGACGACGGTTACGGCGACGACATTAGACGCCAACAGCCCGAGCCCCTAAGAGGCTTCACCCTTAAAAAGCTGTCTCGAGCGTTTGATTTCTGCGTGCAAATGTTTTCCCGTTTGCACCCAGAGACATTTAATTTCTGGGGGCACGGCGCGAGGGTGTAGCTTTATTCGGACCACCAATCGCCCATTTATCTTGCAACTGGTCGCCACAGTAAAACAAAAGAAAGACTATTCGCAGACAGAACGACAGAGGTAGAGAGAAAGAAGAAGAAAGAAAAGAGAATAAGGGAGCCTTGCGGAGTCCATTGTTCATTTTGCAATCGTTTGGCAGCTCCCGACGTTGGCGCGATTCAGCTGCGCATGGTTCGAGTGTTTGCATGGAAACACCTGGCGACGAGACATATCGCTCGATGACGTCAGAATCCCAACAGAAACCAGAGCCTCATCGACGCCGAAGACCTTTCGATTACCAAGAATAACACCGGGCCGGGGCAGCTCTACGCCGGGGAAATGCTGGAGCCATGGCGTCTAAGTGAACTGGCAGGGTTGAGGTATGAAGCAATGACCTTGCAGTGTGCGCGGTGCCCTTTGACGACCAAAAAAGAATCACACAGGAAAAAATTGGCCGCTGTAGAAAGCAAGATGAAGTCCAGGTCTATCAGTTTGTCGACTTTATTGCTAGACGTTTCCCTCGTTTAAGTAACATATTCAAACAGCGATTAATTCATCATGAGATGAAATATATGATACAATGTTTTTGTTTTGTCTGCGTCTCCTAGAAAATATTATTTCAGACGGTGGCGGTTGCTGTTACAGATCAATAATGTTTTTTCAGAGCATTTGTGTATGCTTGAGTGCAGATTGGTTTTCTGGGACGCTAATACTATTTTCTATCTGGTACAAATAAACGAATAGAGGACGCTGCATGGCTGAACTGCCTGCGTTCTGACGCACATTTTTAGAACCGAAAATAGTTCCTTCTATAACGTATGTACTGAATTTCGTGAGCTCTTTCGTAGCTTCGTTTTTTTTTTTGTTTTGTTTTTTTTTTGAACGAAAAGGAAAACAATGCACGAGTAAAGCAGCAAGTACGTCTCAACCGTCAACGCTTTTCGTGAAAGGTGAACTTACAACACATTCGTATTGCCGTTGCGTAGGTAAGGGAGTTACTGGCATTGGAGGAATGGCAAGTGCCCTATTTACTCGCATAATGATCGCACCCTTGAAGTTTGTCATCAAAATTTGATAATGAACGCACCCTGAACTTGCCACAGCAGTATATGTCATATGTGTGCCAAGTCTAGCTGATGATGATCGTGCTTATCTCTGTTTCCTTCCCTTTCAAATCAGACATGGCTACATTATTGCCGCAGACTTGCTGATATTAGGGATATCGGCATGCATGCGTTCAATATTGATGAGGAAGAAACGCGCACTAAATGCACATAATGTACCCACAAGAAAAAAATGCGCTCTGCTTGCTGCGTCGGCCCCCATGTCTATTTTTACGCCCCGCACTGTGACAGCGGCAGCCACTTATTGGTTGCCCTGTTGTCACCTCGCAGCAAACTCGTTCCGGCGCATTCCGCAATTCATGAAAACACTGCATTTTGCGTCACTTTGCAAAGGGGCTGGCGGCAGTGTGCGGAGTTTTAGATGGGACGGCATCTCATTCACTCACCTTGTCCCTCCATACGGCGTTGTTGTCCGTCCACACCCGTCCCCCATTGTCCTCGCCACGCGAGCTGCGCTCTCCGCCGCTCACCCCTCTCCTCTCCGATAACGACCACTCTCTCGCGAGGGGCATTGGATTGGATTCGATTGGATTGGCTTGCCTTGGAGTGGATTGGATTAAAGTGGTTGTGTTGGATTGTGTTGCGTCATAGCCGCGGCATGGGGTTCACGGCACGTTTCACGCGATGGGAGAATCAACCTAACGGAAACAACAACGGAACCCCCTATGCGTCGCATCTACACAGGGGTTCCCGCGAGGGGAGGTGAGAGTAATTTTTATTGTGTTTTTATTTTTTTTTTGTTATGTTCATGAGACCTATCGCAAAAATTCTGACCCACAACTTGCTGGCGTTTTCTGTCCTCAAAAATGTTTTGCGAAAAATATAACCCGCGTAATGAACGCACTCGTAAATTTGAATCAAATGTTCTCGAAAAAAGTGCGATCATTACGCGAGTAAATACGGTATGTACCAGACATAGCCCAACACGACTAAACGCTGAAGATCAGTGACTAAAACCATGCTGCGGATTGTTGTGTCTAAAAGTTCTCACAAGTGCACCCTCGAGTGACGAGCCAGAGAGATATTTTTGGTACCATATACATCAGCAACCTTTCAAAATGCTTTAACAATTAATTTGGGCAATCGAGATCATTCAGTAAGTTATTTGGTTTGCTGACTGCGTAAGTTTATAATGCACAACTCCTTGCCTAGATAACTATTACGTTCATAAGGCCGGGTTTCTTCTTGCTCTAACCGAAGTTTCTTCTTTGTAGACTTCTTGCTATAACCGAAAAACTGCACGGAACAATCTTGTTATTTCGGAAGGCGAAAACTGCGATGTACGTATTTTGACAACTTCTTTAGTTCGTTGCATGATTTAAACTGTATACAAGTTTGTGAAGAAAAGGAGTCGTCAGGGACAGAGTTACACCTGTCAGTCTACTTAGTCTAACCTTGCTGTAGCACAACAACAACAAAAAAGAAACTCGCTTATTTTTCGGAAACCTTCGCATGGGGAAGCACAAAATCCCAGTCAAGACACTTAGCGAGCCATTTCAAGCCATCTCAAACATACCAAAGTTATCAGTGGCCTCTGTAGATGATATTCCGGCTAACTGATGTTTTTGAGCTTTCATTGAATATGTGTGCGTGGTTGCCTTCCTACGCACATGCATTTTTTATCGAGTATTACTTTCGTTACAAAAATGAAGTATGCTCACAGTAACGCGTAAGACTCGAAGGTAGCGAAGCTGTACGCAACCTTCACGACCATCACGACGGTTTAAGTCCACGGGCACACCCGGTTTGCTTCTTCTTCTTCGCTGCCGCAACGACATTTACTCCATCATTTTTGCTATAAGTGTGATCTTTCTTTATTTTTTGGAAGTGATAATCATTCTACATCACTTTGGAGTACGCTATGACGCGTCTCTCTCGTTCCGAGCAAGTGTTGCCACGATTACGGCGTACGCTGGAGTTTTTTGTTTCGCCAATTTTGGCGAAACTCTCCAAGTCGGTATGCTTGGCTTGACAAACGTGCGCTGGGGAAGCTGGGGGTTCGCTGCGGCATTTTTTTGGTTTTTAAACTGCCGGGTGGTAGCCGTGAGGCACGCGCTCACGTGCGCTCGGCATTTGCTTTGAATTTTTATCTGCGCACACGCAAAATAACGATTTGCTAAGCAGCTTCGTTGTTAAAAAATATGAAAATAGGCGTAGGGAAGAGGTTTGAGAGGCTGTTAATAGATGCATAAAATAGAAGCGTATGGGCACTGCACAAACTAGCTTTCGTTGTCTACAAGCGAACGTACACATACATGCGGCAAGTGGCAGATATACTCAATCTTAGTTTCTGCGGGGATAGGAAAAGATTCTTATGTCAAAAATTCTTTTAAGGAAGTGCAAAACATGCACAAAGAATCCAAAACGAAATTTTTTACACAAGACAAGAAAACATAACTTGGACCGACAGACTTGCTTCCAAATTGTGCACGCCTCACTGAATCTTCCAGTTTCTTGTTTCTGTTTTGTTACAATTCCGGTACCACGTGGCACTAAAAAAAGTCCGTCAAACGTTCAATGCAATCAAGGAAGAAAGGCATGTAAAATGTTATCGGGTGCTGGTTATATACGCTGTACATATCCTGGCTGTTGAAAATTGGTTTCCAGGTGATACTGGGTATGCATCATTTCTTGCGTGCATACACACTGTGCACGCAGTCGAAGGGACGAAAGAGACAAAATTTACCATCGCTTCCTAAAGATAGTTGAGAGAAGCGCGCGAAAGTTAAAAGTGCGTCGGAGGTTTAAGCACTTATTCTTCTTTTTCCAGTTTCATTCTTCCAATACGCTTTCAGACCTTTTGTCAGTAATATTACGACGATCTTTGATGTCCGCTGATGAAGACGCTCTCGATGCTTCTAGGAAGCGATCTTTTGCAACCGCCTGCCACTGCAATAACGCGTGTGCGCGTGACAGCGCTGGTGCTATCGGGCGCATATTAATTTAACCTCATTGATTTATACTGACACACCAAGGCCACTACGGCGGGTATCATTTTTCCTGCGCCACTTATGTACGTTATTTAGACATTGTTAATTTCCTTTCCGAGAAGCGAGATATTTGTAGACGCCACCTGCTGTAAGATTTAAAGTACTCATGCCTGTTGCGGGCGCCACACCGCAGTCCGCCCTAAAAACATTTTTTTACTCAAATTTTTTATTCAAACGCACAGAAACTAAGCGTGAGATTTGAGGCGCGCCGTAGTGGAGGGCTACGGATTATTTTTACCACCTGGAGGTCTTTAACGTGAGCAGAAATCTCAACACGCGGACGTTTCCGCTTTTTGCTTCCATCAAAAAAGCGGTCGCCGTGGCAGGTATCGAACCTGCGTGCTTCATTTTAGCAGCAGAACACCTTAACCATTTAGCCACAGTGGCGGCCACGTGACCGGAACGGTAAACTTGCAATAAATCACGCAGCCAGGAGCCGCCCACCCGTATAGCTACTGTGTTTTTGTTGCTTTTTTTTTGTGAACAACGCCTATTATTCTGTCAACTTTATGGGATGAGCTCGCAATGCGTGCGGCGGGGAGCTCGTGTTATGCGACGCATGTCCCAACTTCTGACGCAAAAGGCGTATTGTGAGCAGCGCACGTAGCAAACGTCGCTTAACGCAGTTCGGTTGGCCGAGATGTGAACTGACGTCGTGGTTTTAAAATAATGCGACAGTCGCGACAAAAGGTTGGAACAAGGCGTCTGAAAGCAATCCTTCGCTCCACGTTTCCGACCACCGCACCACAGACAACGGAGCGATCTCACATAAATCGGCACAGTTCAAAGACGCAAAACATTGTTCTGATACCGATACATCGACGGTTGAGGTGGTATTGATGTTTCTTGCAAAGATTAAAGATTAAACGTGGCGTGCGCTGACGTATTAGCAAGATAATCTCACAAATAAGAGAAAACTGCGTTTTATAACCTATCCACTGCCCTGCCAAAGTATGAATGAGAATAATGCAGGTTTGTCCCGGAATTGGGATGCGACATATTCTGAAAGCCAATGTGCGGAACTTGTGAAACCTCTAACTAAACTTACCACACGGTTGTGATTGCAAGAGTGGAATGGCGCTGTTAAGGTAGATTTCCTTACTGCAGCTGCAGTGTCTTGATCTTGGTTTATAACGTCTGAAACCTCGTCCTCAAAACAAAAAACAAAACAACAAAGCTTGCGTTTACAGCAAACTGAAATTCCCACCTCACATGTAATATATATAAAAAAAACATACGCCCATCACCCTAAAACAAATTCCGATGAAGCTACAAATTACTCTGCACAAGGTCAAAACCAAAACGTAATTATTTGATCTGTTCACCTATACATATCTTTGTAGTAGCTTAAATGGTGCCCCCCGGAAACTACATTGCTCGTTAGAGTCTGCAGAATATACGCTTAAGCAGTAAACAACATATCTTCGCGCTGAAACAACATAATAATAAGCCTAAACGAATGATTGCCTCTCCGAGAAAGGTAGTCCGTCAGTGACGACCGAAACTGACAGTCACTGAGTCCCACGAATGAAGTAGTTCTGTCATCTCACCGTGCAGTGATGCAAGCGATGCCTCGTTGTCGTCGAAGCTTGCAAGATGCTGGCGAGCTCGCTGCAAATGTCGACGCACGTGGTGCCACGAGCCTGCTGTTTCGCACCTTATGCTTCACACCGCCGTGAAGAAAAAAATTTCTCGTTGCAGCAGCCGCCGCTCAGAGCAGCTGGTTATCCGGGTGGTCAACGCTGCGCTTTTTAAAGTCGCAGCGTCAAACAAACAAACAAAAAACCGTTGAAGAACTCTCTGAATCAGCAGCAATAATCCACGGCTTTACGATGTCGCTTCCGTTACAGCGGTCGTGGGCTTCGCAGTGCAACGTCGTCTGCTCAGCGCGCGGCGTGTTTTTGTTGCGACGTCGCTATCGGCGTGATCGGACGCACTTCCCACTTCGCCGCACAGCACGCACACTTTCACGTAAGATAACGGCACCGGAGAAGGCAACTAACTCCAAACAAACGATAAAACTCCCCCTGGCTTAAAACAGAGCACGAAATCGACTTTGCTGCTTTTAAGAAAGAAAAAAAAAACACCAAACGAAGCAAAATGACGTTGAAAAGAACTTTGGCGAGAATCCAAAAATAAATGAGGGGGAGTGCCTCACGGTGGTCTCGGGTTCACTCGGAAATCAGCAACACAAGCGCACAGCCACAGGTCTTGGATGCGTAACACCATCCATGGTTAGCCAGGAAAGGGTGTTACCCCCTTCGTAAAAAAGCGAAGAAAGGAAAACAGACGAAATGTTGTAGGCCGCCTCCTCCTTCTTCAGATGACACGAAAAAACAAACAGAACAAAAGTAACGGCGCGAAAGTTAAACACGTCGTGGTCGTCCTGAACAGAAGAGCATCAGTCGCAGCGGCGGAGAAAAACCGTCGCGCGACACCGCAGCCGCCAAGTGAACGGGGCGAGAAAAGCAGGCGACGCAAAGTCGTCCGCGCTGGCCGGGTTAGCGCACGCTCCTCCCCGCTGGCGCGTCGAGTGCGAAGAATGTACGTCCGATCGCAGCGCTGGCTGGCGGCATGAGCGCCAAGCGCAGCCCGACTGCCTGCCTGGTCCCGGCAGGCGAGTAGAAAAAAGGAACGCCGGCGCACGGCAACGTCGGTTACGCCGATTCTCGCAGTTTAGGGGGGAGACGGCTGCGGCTAGGCGTGGTTAGCGCGCGCGCGCGCGCGCGCTTTTCTGATCCGTACGGGGCGATTAGCGCACGCTAAAATGGTCTTTAAGTGCGAAGAGGCGTGAGAAAAATTTGGTTCCCCAGAAAAACAAGTTATTTTAGGGTTATTGGAAAAACATCACCACCCCTTTCCTAAAAGAAAGATGATTAAATCGTTTAACTGCCTCGATAGAGACGCAACTACGCAATTGGATAGACGTCAGCGTCATAACGCGATGGACCCAGGTTCCACTCCGACCACAGAAAGCGTTTATTTGCTGAGGCGTTTGATTCGCCTTTGCTTATCATCATCATCGCTTCGTGAAACCCAGTGTGTAAGGTTGGCTTTCCTGCAGTGTGTTTTGGTACAACATCTACCGCCATCACGAGAGATAAAAAGCTTCGCCTTAAAAAAACAGATCTCCCGTATATTGAGTCAATTTGATGTCGTATTCGCTATTAAGACCAAATGCAACGCTCAAATTACATTTTTAATGGGCAATGAGTAGTCTCATATCTGGAAGCATGAAGGGATTAGGACCTTTCTCTTAAATAGAATAGAATAGAATAGAATAGAATAGAATAGAATAGAATAGAATAGAATAGAATAACTTTGTAAGGCTAGTGTATCCCAATAAAGAGGCAAACAGCAAACCCCTTTAAAGCCGTATACACTATTACGCGCACACGAATTTCTGTGAAGACATTATTTAGGACAATAAAGGCGGCCTGATGTCAAGGTACACGGTGTTACGACGATAATGGGAACACTTTAAATATTTTTTCCTGGGCGAACCACTCCTTAGTTCGCGCTCAAACTTCACACGCAGGTTGCATTTTGTGTTCTGTTGTGTTTGACGCCAGGAACAACGACGGTGCTTACCTATTTATTCTGAAAATAAATAAAAATATTTTCGGCTATTTGGAAATGGCGACGTATTTCGACGAGCGAGCCAGTGCGAGCTGATCTTGGAACGTAGGCGCCACCTGGGGTATGCCGAGAAAATCGGACGATGGAGATTCGCGCTCCTTCCACGGCAGGAAGGACCCAGGTTTTCTGATCGTCTGCTACCTCATTTGGCTTCTTCGACGGTAGGATGGAGACATATGTGGTGGCAGGCGATCAGGAAATGTGAAAGCAGGTGGAGAAACGAATCCAATGTTTATTGGCAATGATAAACCGTGGGAATATTTTACTATGATTGGTATCAGCTTTGATGCAACTCTTTAGATAATCGTAAAATAGGGACGAAAGAGATTTTCTGACCGTCTGCTGCCCCTTTTGGCTCCTTCCTACCATGAATCCCCATCGCCCGTTTGCCTCTGCATACCCCAGGTGGCGTCGTCGTTCCAAGATCAAATTGCACTGGCACGCACGTCCGAATCGGCCGCCATTTTCCCATTGGCGAGAATCTTTTCAATGCGTGGCCTTCTTTGCCGAGTATCCCCACAGCCAGGACCGCGTAACCCCCAACATTTCCCCAAAATTGCTGATATCGCGAAAGTGCCCCCTTTAATCGTTGTTTGGTTGAACGAAATTTTGAAAAAGTATAAGAATAAGAAAACCAAAAAAACTGGAAATGGGGAACCGCCTAACGCCGTGCATTTCCACAACAAGGCAGATTTCGCAAAAGCTCTAAACGTAATCGTTATAAGATCGCAAATGAAAATACTTCGTCGAGTGAAGTTTTGAAAAGCTATATATATATATATATATATATATATATAGTAAGGAAATGAGGGGCTCGTTGAGGAAATACAGAAAGATAGGTCAGCAGTCTACGACGCCAAAGGAGGCATAGGGGTGTGGTTAGGCTCTTTTTTTCTTTTTTACTACGATTAATGAAGTGAACATTTTTTTTAAATATACAGAAGAAAGAAAGAAAAACACGCGCCCAGAGTGGGGACCGAACCCACGCCTTTCGATTACATGTCGAATGCCTTACCAATTCGGCTATCTGGGCGACTGTGTTCTCCTTCACTTTCTGGGCTATTTATATTTACTAGAAGTGTATCTGACACTTGAGGGTGGTAGCCAGCGCCACTCTGACTACACGGGGAGAAGGGGACCTTCTTTTCAACCCCCTGGGCGTGACTCCAACGTCTACAGCCTGTCATAAGCGGGTAACTGGCGGGAAGCCCTCTTATGCTACCTAGGCATCAAGGCTGCCAGAACCGAGACCCTCGCTAGGCTTTCGCAGAATAATATAGTAAGGAAATGAGGGGCTCGTTGAGGAAATACAGAAAGATAGGTCAGCAGTCTACGACCCCAAAGGAGGCATAGGGGTGTGGTTAGGCCCTTTTTTTCTTTTTTACTACGATTAATGAAGTGAACATTTTTTTTAAATATACAGAAGAAAGAAAGAAAAACACGCGCCCAGAGTGGGGACCGAACCCACGCCTTTCGATTACATGTCGAATGCCTGGGCGCGAACTCTGGGCGCGTGTTTTTCTTTCTTTCTTCTGTATATTTAAAAAAAATGTTCACTTCATTAATCGTAGTAAAAAAGAAAAAAAGAGCCTAACCACACCCCTATGCCTCCTTTGGCGTCGTAGACTGCTGACCTATCTTTCTGTATTTCCTCAACGAGCCGCTCATTTCCTTACTATATTATTCTGCGAAAGCCTAGCGAGGGTCTCGGTTCTGGCAGCCTTGATGCCTAGGTAGCATAAGAGGGCTTCCCGCCAGTTACCCGCTTATGACAGGCTGTAGACGTTGGAGTCACGCCCCGGGGGTTGAAAAGAAGGTCCCCTTCTCCCCGTGTAGTCAGAGTGGCGCTGGCTACCACCCTCAAGTGTCAGATACACTTCTAGTAAATATAAATAGCCCAGAAAGTGAAGGAGAACACAGTCGCCCAGATAGCCGAATCATTCCACTTCCGGGCACCGCTGTGAACGGTCGTGTAATCATGAGCTCGCACCGAGCGGTGATAGCGGCCGAAGCCAGCCGCGGAAACAGGAGCGAGGGAAATGAAGAACAGGACTATCAGATTATCTTGCCGACGCTGCCTACCGGACGGATTGTGTCAAACACAGTTTTCCTTCACGCTGACGTAAAGGGAAGACCATACCGGGTCGAAGACTTCAGGGACGCTCTGGCCCAGCATGGTGCGCTGCCCGAGGTTATTTCCTTGGGCGCTTACCAAATCAACCACGTCTGGGCAGTGACCTTCAAGAACGCCGACGCAACTAGGAAGATGCTGGCCGCTACCGAGATGGTGGTGAAGGGGCGTCGCTGCCTCGTGATTGACCCGCAGAACCAGGAAGTGAAGCTCAAGCTCCACTGGCTGTTGTACGGGGTGGCGGACGAAGACATTCGCTCGGCATTTTCAACCTATGGCAGTGTCAGCGAGGTGACCAGAGAGCGGTGGCGTGTTGCGGGTGTCAACGAGAAAATGTCGACGACGAGGACTGTGCTACTCAAGCTCAAGTCCGGGCTGAAGCTAGGCGACCTGCCCCACCAAATTCGCATCGCCGGGGAGCTAGCTCTCGTCGTGGCACCCGGGCGGCCTATGCAGTGCCTTCGTTGTCACGGCGAAGGCCACGTCAGACGTGAGTGCAAGGTGCCGAGGTGTTCCCGGTGTAGACGTTTCGGCCACACTGACACTCACTGTGAGCGCTCGTACGCGAGCGCTGTGGGACCCGCTGGCACTGACCTGGCCACCGAGTACATCATGGACGCGGCGGAGGCGGCGGAAGCTGCCAAGGGGTCCGGGGACCTGGGGCCGGAGGAGGCAGCCGATGAGGCAAAGGACGAGGCCATCGCGGCAGCAGGGGGCGGCGACAGTGGAGCCACGGGGAAGCCTGTTGATGCGGGAGACCTGTCGAAAGACGGCGTCACCCGAACGGACAACCACCTAACGGCAAGTCAGAACCCCGATGCCATGGAAGTGACCGAGACTACTGTAGCCAAGCGGGCCCACGTCGACGTTGCCGAGGGTGACGCAAATGACATCACAGCCCAGGCCGACGAGCCGCCGATGAAGGCGACGCCAGGGCGTCGTTCGACGACGCGGCTCAAGACAAATGTATCGGAGCGCAGAACGACAGGGGTGGCGGTATCGGCATCAACGCACCTATACGACCCGGGGCCCAAAGGCGTCCCCTAACGGAGCACTGGACGTGAGAGGTAAGCACCATGTCCCCGGTTTCTAGTATGAGAGTGGAAATGGAGCCTTGCGAGTCACTGAACCTTGCAACCCTAAACGTCCGAGGCCTTTCGGGTAAGCGACGGCAGAGCCAAGTATATCGCCTGTTGACTGACTTGGACGTGGATATACTAGCGGTTCAGGAGACGAAAGTGGAAGGGGAGGATGAGACCGGGGACATGGTGCGACGTTTCACGTCGCGGTATTTTGTATGTGTAAGCCATGCAGTTGGCCTCTCCGCTGGCTGCCTTTTGTTTGTCAAAAAACTGCCGAGCCTTGTTGTTAAACATGTCTTCTCCGGTTTATCGGGCAGGCTTGTGATTGCTGATGTGGCGTTTGCTGAAGTGCAGTGGCGATTTATCTGTTTGTATGCGCCGAACGACGCTAAAGAAAGAACTGTATTTTTCAGTAACGTACGGCCTTATTTATGCGCAGAAAAGCGGCTAGTCGTGTTAGGCGACTTTAACTGCGTCTTGTCATCGCGCGACAAGGCTAGCACCACTCCTTTTAGAGACGAAAGTACTGTACTGTTGTGTGATATAATAGATTATTTTGGATTAGTGGACGTGGGCGAATGCTTGGAAAGCGAACGTGATGTGAAATTCACACATTTTCAGGGTGTTAGCCACGCCAGACTGGATAGGGTATATGTGACAACCGACTTGATTGGGAAATGCGAAGGGTACGCCGTAAAACCCGTATCCTTTTCGGACCACTGCTTGGTTGTGTGCAACCTAGGATTTAAAAAACGGACCAATCCCTTTAAGTGGGAGCTATGGAAGTTAAACGACAAGTTGCTCATGGACGGGGACTTTGTGGAAACAGTGAATAATAAAATACGGGAAATAGAGGGGGGTAAAATCTGCGAACAGTGGGAGGAGTGTAAACAGGACGTGAAACTGAGGGCCATAGAAAGGTCCACGGTCATTAAATATGAACAAAAAATTATTGAAAAAACACTAAGATCCAACCTAGAGAAACTAACACGCGAAGAGTGCAAAGCGCCTGGGGTGTTCAAAGAAGATATTGCAAAAATTAAACAAAAACTTGAAGTGCTGGACGACGAACGCTATCGGGGAGCTCTCGTGCGCGCGAGAGTAGACCAGTTAGCGTCCGGAGAAACGCCTACTAAGCGTGCGATGGGTTTAGAGCGGGCGAACGCGCGACGTAACGAGATAAGACAGATAGAGTTTGAGGGAAGGGTGACGGACGATAAGCATGAAATCGCGCGGGCTTTTTTTCACTACTTCAAAGGATTGTTTGCTTTTCGCATGGTTGATTTGGAGGCATTTAAAACCGAGTTCCTCGGCGCAATGCCGAGAATCGACGAAGACAGTAAAGAAAGGTTAGAGCAGCCCATAACACCTGCTGAAGTCGAAAGTGCCATCAATAACCTAAACCCAGGAAAGTCGCCAGGACCTGACGGGCTAAGCGCGGCTTTTTACAAGGCGTTTAAAGCCGAGCTTGCGCCACTCTTGGCAGCACTTTTTAACGAGGCTCTGGAACGCAAGGCTTTGCCCTTGTCATACGCACAGGCACACACGATACTAATACCTAAAACAGACAACACAGATAAGCTTAAACAGGTAACAGCATATCGCCCAATCACTTTGACGAATGTAGATTATAAGATTTTTATGAAGGTGTTAGCCCAGAGAATGCAAACAATCGTCACTCAAGTGGTAGGAACACATCAGACGTGTGGCATTAAAGGACGGACGATTTTCACCAACACGCATAAGGCAAGGTGTGTTCTAGAATGCTGTGACGCTGCCGAAGCTCGTGTGGCTATTCTCCAGCTCGACCTGGAGAAAGCTTTTGATTGTGTCTCCCATGAACTGTTGTTACTTATTTTGGACTATGTGAATGTAGGGACAGTCATTAAAGAGGGTGTGGCTCTGGCGTACCGGAAGTGCACCACGAGATTAATCGTTAACAAGACTCTGGGGGCCCCCATTAGCGTGGAACGGTCGGTACGCCAGGGCTGCCCTCTAAGCCCACTTTTATTTTGTCTGTATATTGAAACTCTGTGTTTAAAGATAATCGAAAACGAACACATTCGCGGGTTTCAGCTGTGTGAGGCGGAAGTGAAACTTCTCGCATACGCTGATGACATTGCTGTTTTTTGTACCACGAAGGAGAGTGTTAGAACTGCAGTTGACAGTGTGAAACGATTTGGGGTAATTACGGGCAGCGGGGTAAACTGGGGGAAGTGCCTGGGTTTCTGGCACGGGGACTGGCCATCAACACCGGACTATTTCGCCAACGTCAGTTGGGAAACCAGCCCTGTTAAGTACCTTGGTGCGCCGCTTGAATGCTACCAGGACAGCGAACCGTACTGGCGGGCCCAAACGCAGGAAATACGGGAAAAAGGGGAAAAGTGGAAAGGGGCCTTTCTATCAATGTTTGCGAAAGCGACCGTATGTAATTTATTTTTTGTTGCCAAGCTGTGGTATGTTATGCAAGTGTTACATTGCTCACGTGTGAATGTGCAAAGAATGCACCGAGCATTCGCGGTGTTTATATGGTCTTCGTCCTGGGAAAGGTGTAGCAGGGATAATCTGTTTCGGCGGGTCAAGGAGGGCGGTCTTGGACTGACCCATCTATTTGTCCGCCAGTTAGTGAGCAGATTTCTCTTTTTGAGAGATACGAGCGACCCCTTCTTGCGGACAGTCTGCCAAGTGCGGCTGTCTCACGCGTTACCGGAATTGGTTGTGTCAAGTGTGCATATTCAGGGGCGGATTCAGGGTTATTTTAAAGAGGTTGTAATGTCGGCAAGGTTCCTATCGACTCGTTTTTCTATGCAGTACTTGAGTACAGTGTCGCGGAAAAAATTGTACAAGGATGTGTGTGATAGTCTGTTCCCTGTTCCGCGCTATAGAGCGCTGTACAGTGCAGGGCCAGGGCAGGACGTACTCAAGAGAGTGAAAAGGATGCCTGTGCCGTCGGGGGTGAAGTCTTTTTTCTTCAAACTTCATTCAGGGACACTAACAGTGAAAACATGGTTAAAAGAAAAGGGATTAGAGACACCATGGGGTACAGACTGCACAATTTGCAAACAACCAGAGAACATAGAACACGTTTTCATACACTGTTGGATGGCGGTACACTTTTGGGATGTGATGCAACGAACACTACACAAAGAATTCCCACTTAATTCACATGGTATCCGGTATCTATGCACAGACAATGAAGAAGGGGTCCCCTACGACTTAGTGATGCTTTTGGGCCTCCATAGCATCTGGCGTGCGCGCATGGCCTGGCTCCATGGCGACGCGAATGCTCGACCGGCGCGGCAGTTACTGCGGGAAAGCGTTGCACAATTTGTTGAGGGGCAAAGAACGCTACAGCCAGCTCCTGAGTGGTTGGATTTAGTTGAAACACTAACTGCTATTAAGTAATGAACCAATGACAAAGCCAAGTCGGAGTCACGACTGGCAGCTTTTTGTGTGTGCCTGTTGTATGTGGTGTGTTGAATGACTTGCGTTATGTCGAAGACCGGCAATAAAGAAAAAAAAAAAAAAAAGCCCAGATAGCCGAATTGGTAAGGCATTCGACATGTAATCGAAAGGCGTGGGTTCGGTCCCCACTCTGGGCGCGTGTTTTTCTTTCTTTCTTCTGTATATTTAAAAAAAATGTTCACTTCATTAATCGTAGTAAAAAAGAAAATCGAAAGGCGTGGGTTCGGTCCCCACTCTGGGCGCGTGTTTTTCTTTCTTTCTTCTGTATATTTAAAAAAAATGTTCACTTCATTAATCGTAGTAAAAAAGAAAAAAAGAGCCTAACCACACCCCTATGCCTCCTTTGGCGTCGTAGACTGCTGACCTATCTTTCTGTATTTCCTCAACGAGCCCCTCATTTCCTTACTATATTATTCTGCGAAAGCCTAGCGAGGGTCTCGGTTCTGGCAGCCTTGATGCCTAGGTAGCATAAGAGGGCTTCCCGCCAGTTACCCGCTTATGACAGGCTGTAGACGTTGGAGTCACGCCCCGGGGGTTGAAAAGAAGGTCCCCTTCTCCCCGTGTAGTCAGAGTGGCGCTGGCTACCACCCTCAAGTGTCAGATACACTTCTAGTAAATATAAATAGCCCAGAAAGTGAAGGAGAACACAGTCGCCCAGATAGCCGAATTGGTAAGGCATTCGACATGTAATCGAAAGGCGTGGGTTCGGTCCCCACTCTGGGCGCGTGTTTTTCTTTCTTTCTTCTGTATATTTAAAAAAAAATGTTCACTTCATTAATCGTAGTAAAAAAGAAAAAAAGAGCCTAACCACACCCCTATGCCTCCTTTGGCGTCGTAGACTGCTGACCTATCTTTCTGTGTATATATATATATATATATATATATATATATATATATATATATATATATATATAGCTTTGAAAAGATATAGATATAAGTTACGGAAAATGGCACACCGTAAAGCGCACTGCATTCTCACAATTTTGCAGGTTTTGCGAAAGTTCCGCCTGTAATAGCTATATTAGGGTAAATGGAAGTAATTGGTCAAACGAAATTTTGGAAAACTAAAGGAATAAAAAATATAAAAAAATTATGGAAAGTGTAGAACCGTGTAACGCCCTGCCTTTCCAGAATAACAAAGATTTCGTGAAAGTCCTACCTTTAATGGTTATAATAGGGTAAATGAAGATAATTGGTTTCACAGGATTCAGAAAAAACGAATAATTTGGATGTAAAGAACTCACCCTCAAGATAAGCGGCATAAAAATGCTACGCGTTAGTAGACAAATTTCTAAATTTTTGCATACTTTTTTTTTCGAATAAAGAAGTACGTACCGTCGTTGTTCCCGGGTCAAACAAAATAAACCACAAAATGCGACCTTCGTGGGAGAGAGAGAGAGAGAATGCATTTAATGGTAAAAGCGAGGTTAGCCGAGCCATATCGCTTAGCATGCTACGTCATATGAGGGAACGAAAACATGGGAGTCTGTGAACTGAAATAAATAAATAAATAAATAAATAAATAAATAAATAAATAAATAAATAAATAAATAAATAAATAAATAAATAAATAACGAGGTAATGCACACAAGTGTTCAAGCACATACACAGGGTTTGGAAGTTAAGTTCATCACAGTACTTGTTCCAGGCCAGTACTACGCAAGAACACGAGCAGAGCTTTGGTAGCCCGTACGGCCTGGCGTGGGTCCGACCAAGGGCCCATAACTGCCCTTAGTTCAAGGCCTGCGTGGTGTGGTATACACAGAGATGTTTGGAGAGTCTGCCTTGGCACTGTAAAGTTTCGACAGGTACAGATGACATATTTGATGTCTTCTGTTACATGGCATGTTGGACAGAGTGGTGAAATGTCCTGTTGAATTTTGCTGAGGAAATGCCGTGTGTACGCCACGTTGAGACGAAGGCGGTGCACTACCGCTTCCTCACGCTTGCTGAGCCCAGGAGGCATCTTGAAGCTGCATTTATGGTCAATGGTATGCAGAGGCGTGTACTGACGATTCTTGTCGGTCCAAATGCACCGCTGTGATATCCAGGCAATGGAATGAGCGAGGGTTGCCGCATCCTTTCTTGTAAAAGGAACGGGCAGCGGTGGAACACAGAGGCTGTGGGCCGAAGAGGCTCTGCACCTCCAAGCAACACAACAGCGACACAGCGTCGAACTGCAATGGCTTCCTGCTCACTGCGGAGTCGCCGGAAATGTTGCAGCTTCGTGGGAAGTTTGAGCGCTAACCGAGTAGCGGTTCGCTCAGGAAAAAAAATCTTAGAAGTGTTCCAATCATCGCCGTAACATTCTGTATGAGATACATCCTATTGTTAACTGCATCCATAAAAATCCATGTATTCCTGTAAACTGCTATGCACAGGCCCCCTTAGAGGTCTGCTTCACTTTTATACACCAGTGCACTGCTGCAAAAGACATTTCTATGGGAAGCACAGGCGGCGGTAAATGAAAATAGTAAGGCTCTACGGCGTTTTAATATTAGCATTTTCTTATGCCCAGAAACTGTGGCACACCAAGCGGTCCTCGCGGAAAGGCGGATTTGATTGTTGAGTCAATTAAGAGATGCTTAAAGGGGTTACGCAGAGAAAAAACGCAAATATGGTTCATTCGAAATATCGGCTCCTTAGAACCATACTGACGCCCCTTTTAACCTAAACTTCGCTGCAATAAGCTCTATAATTAGCAAAAAGGGGAATGGCCATGCGACTCACTAGTTTATTTCCTGCACTAGAACCTGTGACGAAATATGCACAGCTGTGCGCTTGGCTGAGACCGGCAAAAGCAAACGCAAGTTAGGCAGGGATTATAAGCTAGCAGAACGAGCTATTTTAGCTTAAATGGAATGCATATTCATTTTATAGCAGTAAGAATAGTCAGATGAATAACGAAAGTTACGAATGTACACATAGAAGTACCAGTGCGTACTGTTTTTGGTACTGCGCGCACTATGCTTGTTATAGCTGCACAGCAGTCTGGCGCTTTGGGGTTGTCTCACACGACACAGGCCGATTGGCGTAAGCGACATTGTCTTACGTGACCCCGTTTGTCGAGCATACTCCATGTTTTGCGAAACAATTAGTACCTAGCGTAACGAAAACAAGCCAGGTGCAAATACGGTGAGAAACAAAGCAAGGGCAGACAGCGGCCCTGCGCAGTATGGTGGCGCCATCTAGGAGTACCAACGGTAAAAAGGGCGTTCCGCAGTACGCTGCAGCTTAAACAGCGCACTGACGTTCGCTTGAAGACCTGTCCTTGTTACGTCATCGCAGACGTCACGAAACACACGATTTGTCGAGAGAATCAAAATGTTACCCTAAACGCATTAATTTCTCAGTGTATAAAGCATCGTTTGCTGCCGCACAAACGCTGGGGCACTGTAAAACACCAAATATTTCGAAAAAAAAAAAAGATGTATTTTTTCTGAATGGCCCCTTTAGGCATTTGGAACGTACCCTCTTTTTTTCGAAGGTGTAGTCCGGTGAACATAAAAAAGATGTGAGCGTATGCGCTTAATTCCCAGTCAACTATCGCGCATGTTGCATAATGAATTTTTCTGCTAGTCTGAATATCTCAATCCCCAAACGGCCCCATTGTGACCGGTGTCTGCACACCAAACTCTTTTTGCGGAAAAGCAAACTTTTTCGCAAATGCTTTGTAGCCGTCAATATAATATTTAGATATCTCAGGAAAAACTCGTGCTAGAATTGAACGCCAAGAGGACTCTATCATTAACACGAGTTTCGTTTCCTCGCCATAATCAGTCCACCGTGTTGTTACAGATAGTCGGCTATTCCTGCCTTCCGTCAATACAAGGGCGCTCACGAGATTATGGCGATAGAAAACTGCTATAAATCGTGTTTGTCGGAACTATACGGAAAATTGATTTGATTGATTGTGGGGTTTAACGCGCCGACGCAACGCAGGCGATGAGGCGCGCCGTAGTGGAGGGCTCCGGATTAATTTTGACCACCTGGGGATCTTTATCGTCCGCCGAAATCTCGTATACACGGGCGTTTTTGCTTTTCACCTCCATCAGAAAAGCGGCCGCCGCGGCCGGGAATCGAACCCGCGACCTCGTGCTCAGCAGCGCAACACCTTAGCCACTGAGTACTATACGGGTACTATACGGGTACTATACGGAAAAGAAGTTATGTGATGTTGAGTGCTCGACTGAACACAAAACCAGGGAAAGATTTCTGTCATCATATTCTGAGCCTGTACTCCACTCCATGTGTTTCCTCGTCTCGACAGAGAGGAGGATACCGTAACGCGAAAATTATATGCGAAATGGCTTTCAAGGATCTCCTCGACTGTGGGATCGAGTGGAGGAGGAATTCGGATTACCACGGTAAGTATTAGCGATCAATTGCAATTTTAATACAAATAACAAGAACCCGCCGCTACTAAGCGATTCTTACGGCTTTACAATGCCTTGTGGAACGGGCAACATCACCTGTGCCTGCTAGGACGAAGATTTAGTCCTTCTAAGGTTCATTAGGCTAGTTAGCTTAGAAGTATATATTAAGCGGCAAATTACAAATAATCGTGTTTTGTTTCTTGTACTAATTTAAATTGCGCACCTGCCGATGGCGTTCTGTGCAGTGTGCTCGCTTGGGTTCACTGTCCAACCCCATTACCATGGTGAATTGGGGGGCAATTTTTTCTTGCATCGCCTGGCAATCGTCATTTTTCACTCGACCATGCCCCGCTTTTCTACTCACTCTTTGGCACGACATGGCAGCAACTATACAGCTCGTACTCGTCCATTCATCATTCCCGCCATTACCGTCGCATAACCTGGCTTGCTTCCATCCTAGTTATGTACATCAGTGCTGTCTGTCACGCTTGAGCATTTCCTCCCAACCACCGTACCTGTTATACGTTAGGAAAAAACGGTATTTTGTAGTGCCTTAACTGCGCGTTTGCCGATATATCGGCTGACGTTAATGGTCCACAAATGGTCATATTTATCCTGAGGCCTTCTGTTTCACCGCGCATCATATCCCAAGCGAATCTTGTTAAACGCTACAGCGCGTCGTGGCTGAGTCGGCAAAAGCGCTCACCCGACTGACGCCCTACAATACCCCCACAAAAGCTCAACAACTGCCGCAGAAAAACTGGGCGCGCGTTCATTTAGCAATCGCTGCGACGGTTCACAGTGCGAACATCAGAAATACAACAAAAAGTAAAGTGCATGCATCAGAAAGCCCCTACTGTCCACGATGGGCTCCACAGAAATGCATGAGAAATAAAACCCAAAACGTGACTACCTACGTAGTATCTACAACCGGAACGGGCTTTCGTCTTGCACTCAGTGATTACGTTACTCCTTTGTGGGCTTGGCGACGACATAGGCAGAAGACTCGTCAACGCGGCCAAGAGAGCGAACGTGTGTGCGATTGCCTATGTGACCACCAAAGGAGAATCGAACACTGATCTACGCAGCTTCCACACAAGAGAGGAGGCAGAAATTCTCGCCACAGCCCTCGCAGTAGCTCACCAATCCGACCCTAGTAGAATCACCAATATTTACACCTATTCGAAAAAAGCATGCATACTTTTGGGTCAAAACACTAGCCATCCGAGCGCGTTATCTCATTTTTCTGCCATCAAAGGACCAGTTAAGCTGCACTGGATCCCTGGGCGCACTGGTATGTCGTGGAATGAAGGAGCTGATCTGCTCGCCCGCGAAACCCTTCTCCGGGCGCCCGACATCAGTGACCAAGTCCAGAACCCTAGTCCTCCTACCCTCACACTCAAGACCTATTTACCCGACGGGAGACTTCTGACGTAACCTCACCGCAGACTGACCCGGCAGGGACAGGTTACCCTTCGACAAGCACAGACAAACACGCTTCCCACACCAGCTCTACTTCACCTGTACAGAAACCATAAACACACACCCCTCCCAAACTGTGCCCTCTGGAAGGTGCCACAGAATTAAACCCACATCCTGTGGGTCTGCCCAAACACCAAGTCAATTATGGCGCACCACACTAGAGAGTGGCTAACTACTGCAACCACGTTGGAGGAGCAGAGGAGCCTGGCAGGCTTTATCATGAAGGCCACCAGAAGCTGACTGGAACGAGGCGGCTCTTAGCCTACACCGCCACCCCCGTTTCTTCCTCCCTTTCAATAGAAATAAAGCATTCTCTCTCTCTCTCGCTCGTCGACGAACCTAAAAAAAATAAAAATAAAATAAAATAAAAGTCTTGCCGCCCCCCACAGGAATAGGCTTAGGGATCCTCTAAAACCTTTGTTTACCAGTCTGCAACATGGTGGTTTTAAATTTTTGTCCGCGCACGTGGGCATAGGCGATTTGGCCACAGATTTCTTGAATAAAACAAACTTCCTAGTGGTGATCAGATAAAAACAATGGCACCTCACTACAACTTCTGGAAGATAACACACCCATGAGCGTTAGCGTCCAAAAAAGAATAAAAGCTTCCCGCACCTACTATGACAGGAATTCCGGTTTGCTTGATCGCTTTGCTGCTTGCTGGCTTACTCAGTCACCTTAGGCGGTTTATTTTCGCTCTTTATTGACAGGATGACCTGCTCATACGAACGACAACTGGCGGTTTTTATTATTTTTTGGAAGTGGAATGGTATGTGTGACAGACAGACAGACAGACAGACAGACAGACAGACAGACAGACAGACAGACAGACAGACAGACAGACAGACAGACAGACAGACAGACAGACAGACAGACAGACAGACAGACAGACAGACAGACAGACAGACAGACAGACAGACAGACAGACAGACAGACAGACAGACAGACAGACAGACAGACAGACAGACAGACAGACAGACAGACAGACAGACAGACAGACAGACAGACAGACAGACAGACAGACAGACAGACAGACAGACAGACAGACAGACAGACAGACAGACAGACAGACAGACAGACAGACAGACAGACAGACAGACAGACAGACAGACAGACAGACAGACAGACAGACAGACAGACAGACAGACAGACAGACAGACAGACAGACAGACAGACAGACAGACAGACAGACAGACAGACAGACAGACAGACAGACAGACAGACAGACAGACAGACAGACAGACAGACAGACAGACAGACAGACAGACAGACAGACAGACAGACAGACTGGATTTGTCCGCGGGATTTCACCAACGAAGGTTAATTCCGCACATGGTAAGCACAATGCGTCTGTCTGAGCTAAACTTCTGCTGACTCCCCGGCCTGACTCTAATCGATAAAACCTTTTAGTCCGTTCCTCCTACAAAGACGGCCAAAGGATTTGCTCAGTGGAGCAAACAAACCATTTTACCTGTCTCTTCAAGTTTACTCGAAAGGTGCCCTCAGGCGTCCTTAACACACAACGTGTTTTATCTGCCGAAACGATTACTGAGTGTCGCGGCAGAGCGCTGTCAGTGGAGAGTGCAGCAGACACGTAAGGTCGACCGACAGATACCATTTTAATGTAAAAAAAAATCGCACAGGTTTCGAGATCTGATGGGAGCTCCAAACATACTTATACCGCTTTTTGCCACACAAACCTTATGTTTTCGTGGTGGTATCTTGTATATTAACTTTCATTTTTTGAAGACGATAAAGAAGATAAAACCAGAATAGAGAAGTAAAGAAGATGATGTATACGCAAAAGAATGACAACAACAACAGTGCCCCTTGTAGCCTGTACTTTTTGCTGTTAATAAACATGTCGTTTTTAAAGGATAACTTGGTAGTGTGCACAACAGATTGTCGCCCCCATTGCCTTTGTAAACACGTCTGTTCAGAGGCCGTCCGCTGACGCTTGCAAAATTTAGCCTGTGACCGCCATAGACCGCGAGCGCTTGGTACCTTTCCCAGCGTTACAGCCTGGGAGAAAAATAAAGTAGAAATTTTCGCTGGAATACGTAATGGTCCCGGGAAAAATAGTCGTATTATCCGAATATTTGAGAGAAACGGTCACTTAAACTGTGCTGTCCGGTACACTGCGTGCTCTGTAGAGTCCGCGCAGAAAGCTTCAGGGCCAATTTATGTCGTAAAGATAACGGTCTGCTTATGCAGCCTCCACAGTTGTCGCTTTTCTTTTGTTTCAAGTGAACCAATACTTAGCAGTGATGTTTGTTTAGAAGGTGTGGTCTGTACACGCCTACTTAGACACTAACAGGTTAGCAACCCCACCACTCCACTTTTCAAATTTTTGTTTAGACTTTTTAAGCCAACAAAGCACAAGGTGCCCCTCGTAACTAGCGTCGCTGTCCCGATTCCATTTACCGCTTTTGCGTCTCGCCCGTTTTATGCCCGAGGCGCTACTCTAATGAACCTTATACTGCCTCGTCCATCGTGGTTTATAACCGCGGCCACAGCAAACTGCCTCGCAGCGCGAGCGTGGCTGGTGGAACCGTCATAAACGTGGGTGGCGGTTATCCCGAGGCTTGAATATCGACCCCTCTTAGTCAGAACTTTCCTCGTGCAACCTTTTCTCCCACGGCCGACCAGCACAGCCACGCCGTGTGTCGTAGGGGACAAAAAGGGAACTAAAAGTGGCTCAACCACAACAAAGGCCGGAGGTACGCGAAAACTGCGCTTTCAGCTCAACCTTTCGCAATAGCTGCTCTAACTAACAACTGAAACTCGAGGAAGAAAAACGGTCGAAGATTCCGACATTTCTTGGTTATAGGCTATATGTTTTTGTATAGCATCCGTTCGCGGATTGCTGGACCGCGAGGCTGGAGTTCTTTCTATTCATTGTTTCCACGTCAAAGTTAGAGATTGTTTTAACGGTTAATAGGTCAAGCTGATACGGTAAGGGTCTTCTTGACTGATATCACCGAGCGTAATCTTCTGTTGGGTTCTTGTCGAATTTGGGGCGAATCGATAAAAGCAAAGTGAGTATACACACCGCAATACCTCTTAACAAATGCAAACACAAATACAGACGGTAGTAAACGGGCACGGGTGTTGCGAACCTAATACATTCACGTTACAGTGAACTTGTTGACTACCTGTGGCGTATTCCCGAAGCGCTTTCGATGCCTCTAGCATGTGCTGCCTCTGTAGATATAGCACAGATTGTGCAAACAAATGCATGCCTCGCGAACTACGCTCCAAAGACTTGGATATGTTCCCCACATAAGCTGGAAAGACTACCATTCTGGTGGCGCATCCAACTCTGTCCATGCATACTGGTTCAGTTAAAAACGCGGTCATTGCGTTTGTAGACCGGTTACGTTACCTCACGCTCGTGGGTTTAAAGGGACACTGAAGGCAACCAGCAAGTTGGCTTCAAACGGAACTCTGACCTTCCCATAGCCATTTTATCGTTGATTCATTGCCCGAAAGATGCCCTAATTGCTTAGAAATCGCTAATAAAACGCTGGTCAAACGCGACGCAAACAGCGGCTGCAGTCGCTGTTTGTGTCAGGTAAAGCGGAAGCAACCGAGGCAGCAGTGATGTACAGCAGTGTAGAAGCAACCAAATAGGATACTACCACGTACCAAGGGGTACGATCAGTTTCCGTGAAACCAGTCATGCTTTCCCTAACTCCGGCGTCCTTTGCAGCTCCGGACCACTAAACAAAATGTTCCTTCATGGGACCAGTGATCAGTATTGACGCTTTGATGAAGGAAACTATACTGTCCTTTTGCGGCCCTAGAATGCTGGCGTCGAACGAACCACTCGCGCGTAACCCGCACGCTTCCTCGAAAAGCGGTACCGCCGCGCAAAGTGCGGACGAGTAGCGTCATCCAGCGGCAGCCAGGAAAGACGTTGGGCACGCTGGACGATTTAAGAACTTCCGGTGCAAGTGGTACGGTGTAGCCAGTGGCTGCGGCACCTGCCTTCCCATTTTCACTATTTTCTGCCTTGATTTTAAAAAAAAGCTACACGTAAACCTCGTTCTACATGGTGCGAATTTCGACTGCGATTTCGCAGCTGCGGCGTGGTTCGTGCGGCAAAACGAACTATTCCCGTTGCTGTGGCACACTCACAACTGTCTGGAACAGTCGAACCTCTCCCGTGAACGCCGCTTGGTATTGGGCAATTTGTCGCAGCGGAGAAAATAGATCGTTTTGCCGCACGAGCAGTGCCGCAGCTGCGAAATCGCAGGCGAAATTCGCACCATGTAGAACGGGCTGAACACTCACTCCAACACAGGGACGTGGGTGCTCAAAGAAATCGGCAGACCAGAACCGACCTCTAATGATATCCCTCCGCCTATTGTCAAGAAACTCGAAATTTCCCCAGTGCCTGAACACATGCATCCCACCTACAATAAATGACGGCGCGAGGCGCGGGTTAGACAACTAACCAAGAAATACACCGAAGACGCCACGCAATCCTATTTCATATCTACCCATCTGTCTTCCCTCATAAGTGTCCGCATTGTGAAACTCGCCTCAGTACATCCCACTTAGCCTACTCATGCCCCAACACCCCAATTCCCGGTCTCGGAACAAAAAAGTTCCCGAACAAACGATCTCAACTCCAAAGTAGGAAAAAAAATGGTCCTTGAACAAATGGCCCTAACTGCAAAGTAGAGCAAATGGTCTCAGGCTTGGAACTAACTCTCGTTCATTAATGACGTTAGTAGCAAGGCGGTCAACTGTTGCTACCTGTGTATTTGGGTGTTACAGGAAATAGTTTTTAAAGTGAGCTCAGTAAGTGTAAGTTTGTTTTGAAAAAAATACGAATCAAAATTTATAAAAATCTGTGGGGCCGTCAGGTCTCCCTAGATTTGCGTGTCAGGAACACCGCAGACTAGAAGGTGCGAATGTGTAAGCGGAGGCCGAAGACGGAGAGAGATGGTGGGAATGCTTTTGTACAAGACAACTTCAAGTACTGGCTTTGGCTCCACAGGGCGAAAGTCTGGGAACAAAATTTTGAGCGAGCAATTCCGCGCACCCGGCGACTCGAGCCCGACGAGCCTGAAGCTACGAAATTAGGTCGTTTTGCCGCACGAGCGCCGCCGCAGCTGCCAATTCGGAGGAAAGTTTGTACCATGTAGAAAGGGGTTAAGAGTTGCATATTCGTGTTCGCGGTGAGCTAATCTATCGATCTAGAGCAGGGGTTTCAAGCTAAGATCAGTGAGCGGGCCGCAGTCACGAAATTTCGTCTCGCAAGGGCAGGGACAGCGAAGAGGCTGAAACGAAGGAGGGATGGGATGTCAGCAAATTGCCAGCTAACGCTGCCATTTGCAAGAAACAAGCCATCTCCCACATGTTGTAAACATGCTGGGCCATTTCTGAATAGAATTTGTGCGTCAGGATGCAAAAAATATATCCACACCAATCTCCAGGATGAATAAAATCTGAACGCAGATTCTGAAATATAAAATATTCGTTCCACGGTGATGCTTCAACACATGGCGACAGCACTGGGTTGCCATGTCGTAAAACAAAACCAGAAAGTCATAAAAAAATTCACAAAAAAAATCAAAATAAATGAACAAGGACACTCATGAGACGGTCGGGCAGTAACCAAAATGTCAGCTGGCCACATGTTTGAGACCCCTGATCTAGAGCGACTTGCATTTTGACTTCATGTCCCTTCAAGTAAGTGCTGAGACGATAAGGGGATGAGGGGAGGGGGTGCTATGGGACTACTTCTATTGTCATGATCAGGGACATGACTTCGTTCATTCGGATTAATTTCATTTATTGCATCCTTAAAGGCCCGATATCATTGAATTCGTGCCTTGCTTGCACTCCTTTAGGAAACTCCGCATCTTCACAGCTGAGATTTATTCGAAACAGTTGAGTTGAAGCTAATACTACGGTGGACCGGTGGCAGACAGGCCGGCGTTTAATGTTTTGTCGTAGGCCCACCGCGAAATATATATTGTATCCGTTGACTTTCCGAGTTTTCGGAACTGAAGAAAGCAATGCAATCCCAGCATCCCATTCTTGTATTGTTTAGTGTCAGGGGAGAAAAACAAAGGAAAGAAAGGAAGCCCTCGGGGAAGCTACCGCGCTTCTGATGAAAGATTAATCACGATTAGGAGAATTTACTTAAAGGGACACCGAAGTTAATTTGACAAACTTCTATTTGTGTTTGCATTGCGCACTATTATGAGCAACATGAAAGGGAACACAAGAACGCGTGGCAAGCAGCCTCGAAACAGCTTTGGAGCGATACGAGGATGGCGCTGTGAAAAACAAAGGGGGAAAGGAGGGCGCTCTTCCACTAACTGTTGGCACTCCCACCACGCTGGCATTTCTACAATTCAGCAGGTTAGGTCGGTTAGGTCATTTCGCTGATAAGATGGTACCGTCCGACAGCCGATAAGACGCACGGCGGGAATGGGAACAGTTGTTAGAACAGCGTCCCCCTTTCCACTTTGTTTCCGACGGCGGCTGCTGCGTATCACTCATTGCTGGGTGTGAGGGTGTTTTCTCCGTGTGCCTGTGTTCCCTTTCATATGGCTCGTAATAGTACACAAGCTTAAACACAGTTTTCACCATTTATCCGGTCGGTAAGGCGATATTTATATTTTAAAGCCTGAAAGAAGAAAAACTGCCGTGCGTGGTCTGCGGCGGCCGCCGAGCTAAAGGCATTGACATTAATACAAGGTGTACAGTGATTGGACGATGTCGGAGATTAGTGTTCAAACCAGTTTCGGTTTCGGTTCTGTGAAACAACATGCTTGGCATCTGACGTTATCGTTGGCTGGGCATTCTCACATCTCAGTAATCGGCATGTCGCGCTTTTGTCATGTCGGCTGTAAAATGCGTCAGATAAGCCTACCAGTACGGGTTGGACTCGTAACAATCACTGGCCGAGGCGTGCGCAGTGCCTGAACGCCCTCAGCGTCGTCGGAGACGCTCAAGTGCAAGGTAATTTGCCCCCACCTTTGGAGCTTGCCTGGCTCGTACCTGTATAGTAAGAAGCGTGTTCGCACTAGCCGAGAGTCAGCTGATTCGGCACTGGCCTGCAAGCATTCTGTCTATGTCAACATCACGCCAACTCGCCAGCACGTCAGTGTCAGTCCGCACGCATTCTGCCAACTTGCTCGTGGAGCAATGAAGGTGGCAGCGCAAAATGGTGAATTCAGTATAGGAAACATTACCCACGTACAAAAAAATCAAGACCAACAAAACCCAATCTGCTATCGGTGATTTGAACTCGCGAATTGCGAAACAATGCGCCCAGTGCTTTAGACTACTCGGCCATAGCCGCAGCGCCGACCGGGAGTAAAATATAAATTGTTAATCCTATAGATGTTTGTATCTTTTTCAGTTCCCGCCTTCCCAGCGGCTTATATGACTATTTCTTGAATAACGCTTGTGCAGTAAGCGTCCCCCAAATTCGCGCAAACATCTTATCTATAGCGGCTGCATTCCTTAGGCAGACAAGCGATCGCAAGTGCTTCCCGCACCTTGGTTCTACGCTTTACAATAAAATTTTCGGTTGATTTTAGTTCTGTAGTACCTATATTAACTTCGCTTACTCTTTTCCCGCCTTTAATTGAGTTTAGTTTCTTCTAGCGTTCCAGTCAGCGAAGCATCGCATGCGGGCTTGTGTGGAGCTACCTTGACTTCATACACTTTACTAAGCTTCGTACAGTCTGCAAACTAACAAACTAATGGCACTTTCTGCCAGTCAATACCTTAACTTCATACACTTTACTAAGCTTAATACAGTCTGCAAACCAACAAACTAACGGCACTTTCTGCAAGGCACAAGTCCTGTCCTCACCTAGTTTTAACTGAGCGAATTGCGGTGACCCGCCGGCAGTTTGCCGACTGACTCCTTAGGAGAGTCGGCGAGCGGTGCAGTAGCGCAGTCAAGCTAAGCCATTCCGATTAGGCGTCATACGAAGCATCATAGAAAATCGGCAAGGAGGATGCAGAGAGGAGGACAGCACTTTCGCATTACTTTTTCCACTATATAGAGTCGCGTAAACGCACCGAGAGGGGTCGAAACATGTCTTACGGTCTCCCGACTACAATTTGCGCAATTAATCCCACAATGTTTACAAATCACGCCACTGTCCCTTCAAGCCTGTGTCGATTGATTCATTTATTGTAGGGTTTAACGCGCCGACGCAACGCAGGCGATGAGGCGCGCAGTAGTGGAGGGCTCCGGATTAATTTTGACCCCGTGGGGATCTTTATCGTGCGCCGAAATCTCGTACACACGGGTGCTTTTGCTTTTCGCCTCCATCAGAAAAGCGGCCGCCGCGGCCGGCAATCGAACCCGCGACCTCGTGCTCAGTAGCGCAACGCCTTAGCCACTGAGCCACCGCGGCGGGTTAAAAGCCTGTGTCATGGACAGCGTCCACAGAGTTTTGAAGGAATAAAATAGATAGGAATCAGCTCATTTCTTGCACTCAGGGGATAGAGCTGTGAAAACAATCTCATGAGTGGCTCCACAAGAATATTAAGGGCTAAGTTAACATAGTTTCATGACTGCGTGGTTCAAAATTACCCCCGCACAACAAAAATCTGAGACCCTGTAAAAAAATCAGGGAAGCGTGCTCCCACGCACATGACTTGAATGGCGAAGCTCTTGTAGGTGAGCATAGTTAAGTTTTAGTATCATTGCTTAGTTGTATAGTTGCGGTTCTAGTAATTGTCTTCGTAAGCATTAAAAAAGGTCATCGTCTTCGCGGCAAGGGGTGGATGCAAAGTCATCCTCAGCATTGAAGACTTCCACCAGCTCTTTGTCATCGACTCGAGGCAGCGGTGGCAGGATCTGCAAGCCGTCTCAGGAAGGAGTGGCATACTCGTAGCCACATCTCCAATTATTCATGATGTCTTCTAGAGAATGCAGCGGCCTCGGTGATGTCTCCCAAGCAGGGTGACTTTTAGACGATGCCGCGCGCGAGGGCTCTTTTACGGTATCGAACGTATGCACACGAAGGCACGAGGACGGACGAACGGGGGCGTACGCTATGGCGTGTATTTCTTCTTTCGAGCAAGAGTTGCCTCGATGACGGTGAACGCTGGAGTTTTTATATTTGCTAAAGCATTCGTCAATGCATCCACGTCCCTCCCGTCCGCGTCCACGTCCACGTACCATCCACTTCCCTCCCACATGCACCCCTTCTACAACCGAGGCCGCCGCGACTTCCGCGTGCGACTCCTCGACAAACGCTACGGCACGGATCCCAACATCCGCTATACCGACATCGCTCAGTCCTCCTACCGCCACAGCCCCACGCCCACCGCCAGGTCCATCGCCATCGCCCGCGCTGCCCTGACCCACCACCACGAACCTTACCTCCTGACCCCCATCAACGATTCACAGCAAGACTGCCGCCTCTTCCAAGCCGGCTTCGCCCTGCCAGCAGGCATTCTCCACCTACAACGCCTCCTTGAATACATCGACCTCACAATCGTCTGGCCCCTGGCCACTCCGGTCTGGCACGGAACGGGCCCTCGCCGCAGCCCGGACACTCATTGCCCGGGGACTTTCCTCGCTGCGCCTCGACCAAGCAACTTCTTCACTCCCCGTCCCACCAGCCCTGACCGCTCTCGAACCCACGTACAATTCAATCCTCTCCAACTACACCAACTCCCGAAGACGATACCCGCCCCTTCTACCCTTCCCTCACCGCACAACAAGCCTACATCCTCCGCCGACTACAGACAAAAACCTACTACAACCACATCATCCTATCCCACATTTCACCTTCCCTCTTTCCACCGGACTGCCCACATTGCCACATCCCTCTCAACACCTACCACCTCGTCTTCTGCCCCCAACACCCCGCCCCCTGCCTTTCCCCTTAGCAGTGGGAGTCCAAGCTGACCAGCTCCGCACTGAAGCGCCAAGTCACACTAGTGCAGCGAGCCGTGGAGGCAGCCCGAACAAGAGGCCTCCCCGACTTAGGAGGCTAACCACACCTTTCTACCCCTTCCCTTTGTGTTCAATAAATGATTTCCCCTCTGGCCAACCGGCCGTCCCATCCCAATAAAGGACTTTACTACTACTACTACTACTACTACTTTACCAACCAACCAACCAATCTGCTAAAGCCACTGCGCGATCGCCGCGAGGGACACGCTCACGAGCGCTTGGCATTTTCTCGCTCCTCGGGGTTTTTGCCAGTTTTTTTTTGCTAAAGAAACTGCACGTGATGGGGACGCTCGGCGGTATCCACGAGGCACGCACTCACGAGCGCTAGGCATTTTATTCTTATTTGTCCGCGCAACACCGAACTTACGGCGAGTAACGAGAGCTTCGCTGTTAAAAAACAAGAGATTCTGGCTGAGCCATATGTGAGAGAGTAATGAAATGTAAGAAGTGCATTTTTTAGGTCTGGTGTAATTAATGAGGTGCCTGCCCTACTGTAACCAACCAATTAAAAAGAAGAATAGGAAATGTGGCTGAGGCAGTGACTTCGCTGGGCAAGATCTATGCTTCATTGTTGCAGGCAGAGGTTGACGCCATCGCATCGTGATAGCGGCAAAAGGGCGCAAGATATGAAAACATATTCATTCATAAATCGCGATTTAATATATTTTCGATGTAAATTGATCACGAAAATTACAATCCTGGCTAAAATAAAGAGGAAGGTTGGCCGGTCATATAATGCTAACTGACAACCGGGGGGCCATCAGGGTAAAGCAATGGCAACCTCTCTAGAGAATGGACTTCGAGAAAGGGAAGACATGCAACCCGACGGAGGAATCAGAAACAAAAATTTGGGACAAAGGGTGAAATAATGTCGTGCATGCACTTTTCTTTCTTTATTGTATTGGAGAACATGCTCCAATATAACGACAGTGCGAGGAGACTGCATGGTCAAGCAAACAAGAGAACGCACAAATATAGGTGCAAGCAAAAATACACCAAATTTCGGGCAAGCACACACGAGCGTTAAAAAGAGGGAACAAATCAGGTGGTTGGTCGAGAGAATAATACCCATTATGTACAAACGCCACCATTTCTCAGAAATACGGCTTTTATCTAGGTGGCTCCATATGCCTGTCACATAATCGACACCGCCAGACTACGCAGACCGATTGCAACTAACATGCCATAAGGTGGTTCACCAGGAAACTCGAATGGCAAAGATCCGGTTGAGAATGGCGTGAGAAAAGGACGGAGAGTGAGAGAAAGAGAGGCTCTTTATTATAGCGAAAATGCAGATATGTGTGTCATAATGTTTTCGAATGCTCGTTGCAAAATTAACAAGAAAAATACACCATCTCTGTTGTCCTAAAAATGACACTCAATGTAAATACCTTTTTCCCCTTGAAAGATGAGGCTGGAAGAAGATCATGACGATGGGTTTAGCAGCAGCCTACCTAACCATACTATTTTCTGATTATTTCCCCCACAGAAGCAACAAGAACGACAACAAGCGGCATATTTGTTTTTCTCTTCGATATAAAAAAAAAAGTTCCTGCGTTTTTGCAACAACCCCTTTCCATAGGGACGATTTCCCGCGCAAACCCGGCTCTCCTTGAACTGCTGGCCTTTGCTTATTCGTGTTTCTCGCCTGTCTGATTAAATTTTCTTCATAAATTCGTTTCTCTGGCACCGTCGCACCTTGTATAACCTCTAAAAATGCCAATTTCCATGAACATCTATTTGATATGAACATCTAAGAAAGAAATAGAAAAACCATGCCCACCAAAGAATAAAAAGAATAGTATGAGTGAAGCATAAAGAAAAAAACGGTGATGTTCTCGCTAGCCTATGCCATACTGCGAGTGCTTTGGGTTTGGAGAGTTTTTGACCCTTGGCGGTCGGGTAGATGGGCTGACTGATACATAGCCCCATTACTGTTCTAAGCTTTGCCTGGGTATTTATACGCAAAGCCAGCAGAAACCGCGGGGTCAGCCGCGATGTCGAGCCAGAAGCAATAATTAAGCGAAGCAATTTGTACATTCGTTGCACGACACAATTTTTTATTCACAATTTCCTGTGCCTGGTTCCTCTCAGCTTTAAATTTCCCGGGCAGGTTTGGTTCGCGTGTGGTAAAACTTTGTGCTTACTGAGTTTCCGACCTGATTGCCGCGCCGACAGGAGGATTACTCCTTCGTGTGTGCATTTTGCTTCGTGAAAGTAGATTATTATTTCAAATTTTTGGGGCACTGTTTATTGATTTCGAAACAACAACGAAGATATGAGGCGGATGACAGTAAAAGACTCTCACTTGATAGCGTTTCTTACACCAAACACCACATTCCCCAGTGTTTACGTAGATAGGCTTCGTAAAAAAAAGTTTTTAGCTCTGGCGTGGAATCATTTATTTAGATTTCTTTTGAAGAGCATAATATCTTAGCAACATAGAAGCATCAGGCTCAAAATAAGCAGATAACAATAAGCGACATATTCCACCCGGTGAGCGCGCACCAGGAGGCGGCGCATTTATATTTAAAGGGACATTGTAACACTTCCGCTAGACAGTTTCATTTTTTACTTCGTCCCTGGAAGCGCCGCGGAAGCTATATGTTTACCGCCAGCACAAAGCGCCATTGTGTGATTTGTTAGTCGCAGCAGATATTGCTATTGTGGCAGTTGTCTTGGAAGTAGTTACCGAATGCGTTTATCCCGCAACTGAAAGGAAACCGACCTATAGCCGCGACATCGCTGGAATGACGTCATTCGAGCGCTGAAACAACCCGAACACGGGACAGCTTTATGTTTAGCAAGTTTCTAAATTATCTGAGGGCGGTGGAGCAGTAATTTTAGGGGCGAAGAACCTTAGGGGTTCGGGCGGTCGGCGCCTCCTGTAGTCGTCTCCTGTAATCACAGTACTAAAACACTGGGACACTCGTTTTCCAAAGTCTCACTCTAGAACGTAACGCGTACTAAAAGAAAAGGGTACAATGGATAAAACCGGTCCGAAATAAACTAACATGAGTGAAAGATTTGTTGAACGCTCCCTGCCCGCTTCGGCAATCGTGAAGCACAAGCAGAAGCTGTTTGTAGACGGGTTATAGTTTGTGCTACACTGAAGTACCCACCGGCTCTCGACGCTAGGCGTGATCGGGTCGGGTGGTCGGTCGAAGCGATTAGAGGCACACTTACCTGGTGCCGGGGCCTCGTTGATCTCCGAGGGCGAGCCCCCAGGCGAGGCGCGGGCATTGCGCTGCGCTCGCGTTGACCCCACCACTACCCCAAACTGGGGAAGATGGGGCATGCAAATTGCTTAAATCCGGTTCAACGCAAGAGAGGGCGCCACCGCCTCAGAAAGCGCGCGATTTCACAGATCCGCCTGCGCTTCTCCGGCGCACAATCAGCACGCGCTGTGGGGCACGAGAGGGACTTACAATCTTTGAATACACGTATACACTGCATGCTTCGCGCCTCCCCAGGTTTCACGTTGGTGGAGATGGCCCGTTCTTTTTTTTTTTTTTTTTTTTTGCTGAGGTACTTGGTGATCCCCTAATCTAAGTAGTGGATGCGCTTGTCAACGACGTTCTGTAAGCATTTAGCATTTACAAAGAAGACCCAAGAACTTTTGCAAGCATAGACAAGAAGAAGCTTTCCGGCCCTGTTCCCAGCTTTAAAAGAGGAACTTAGTGGTGTATGCGGGTGTGCAAGCGGTGGCACGATGGAAGTTCTCGATGGCTTCGTGGACTAAAAGGGCTGGAGCTTGGAAGAAAAGCAAATGCCCTTAATATTTTCCTAAGCCTCTTATCTCGGTGCTCAGAATGGTTCGGTCAAGAAAGTTCGGGGAAGCTAAGTATTAAAGCATACGGGATTGGTACTCTGGAGCCGAGGCGGTACGGATGCCGGAAGCTTGTAAATCTTTTCTGGGCGGTCAAACTTTGCGACATAAGACATGCAAGCGTTAAAACATCAGCGCCTGATAAATGCCTCGCAGGTGTATACCCAGGACCTCCCCTCACGTTACGTGGAGCTCTAAGAAAATGTTTTTGTTGCCGCTATGGAAAACACATATGGCCTAATTATTCGTGTGGGGAGATGCTATACCTTGTAGCCTGGGCTAATTAAGTAGGCCTTCTCATAATGTAGAACGATAAAACTTCAGCTAAAAATCGGGAGATGACGTGATTAAAGATTCAGAGGATGTAAGGTTCTGCTGACGGGCTAGGCGCGGCTTGCAACTGGGTAGACACAAACTGGTGGGCCACAAATATGCTTTTTCCTCTTTATCTTCTCCTTTTATTATGTTCTTTTGCAACCATCTGGCGCAGCTAGGCTAAGCGTATTTGCCAGCATAAATCACCATTCTGTTTCTACGTCACTCTTTACTCCTTTTAGTTTTTCCAGAAGGCGATGTTCTTGATTTAAACCACACGACCAATATCGCATTAAGGATCTTAAGTTGTGTTTTGTTTATGTGTAATGATAAGATACCCAGCACGCGGCCGCACCTAGGTATCTCATCCAGCGTTTCAAGCGGAGCGTCAGTTTACTTCTTCCGTCGTATACTACTCCGGGCCATCTTGTTTGATGTGAAAGGGATGTCACCCTGACGTCCCTAACCTGGACTGTTCTTATTTAATCGACCATGTTCTCTGTTTAATTGGATGGCTCTGGGAAGAAGAGTGCTCCGAGGAAAACGCATGCAGAGCAGACACTGTGGCATTCAATTCGACTGAGCGCGCCCTTTTCATTGACTGTTTCGTAGTCGTTTGTGCTTTACATCAAGTTGATTGGGTCACAAGTTCACTTAAATAAACGTTAATTATTGCAAAAAACTTGCGCTGTTCTTGGCCACGGTGCAATATTGAAATAGAGCAAAAGAGAAGAACATGTATTCGCTCAAGCTGCTTTTATTTCGTTGTTTCGAATCCTAGAAAAATGACACACCCGTGGCGTACGCTTTCCTTATGGAGGATGAGGAGGAGTGCAGCTTTATTTTATGATAAGAATAAAAGAGAGTTAGGGCCTGTGACCCTCTACAGAGGTGCAGTCCCTATTCCGGGACCCCATTGGTCAAGGCCGCCGCTCTCGCCCGTTGAGCTAGAGCCCTGTGAGACTCCAGCCCCGAGAAATTGAGCAGGGCTGCCTCCCATGCCCCTATGGTAAGGGAAGGGTTGGAGGATAACGCAGAAATGCTCTGGCATGCCCACACCATGTGAAAGGTGTTGCACACCTCCCCACAGTGCACACACCGCCCATCTTTAGGGTCGAAATGCTTTGTTACTGCAGGGCACATAAATGTGTTCGTCTGCAGGAGCCGCAGTATTCGCTCATCGACCTTGCTCAGGCCCTTTGCAGGGGCTGGGTAAAGCCGGAGGTTATCGCAGTAATGTTTTACGATTTCTCTAAACCACAGAAGTGGTTTGCTGATCTCCGAGCCGGGAGATCATGCGTGAGGTGTCCGGTGGGTAAGCGCTCGGGCATCTGCGTGCGCAGCCTCGTTACCTCTCAGACCCTGATGCCCCGGAGACCACACAATTTCTTTAGGTGCGGGGTCTACGAACCGCACCACTCGTTTTGGCGAAAAGCGGAAACGCCTATGTGATCGAGATTTCGGCACACGTTAAAGATCCCCAGGTTGAGGTTGCCAAAATTAATCCGGAGCCCTCCAATACGGCGCGCCTCATCGCCTGTGTAACGTCAGCGCGTAAAACCTCACAATCAATCAATCAATCAATCAATCAATCAATCAATCAATCAATCAATCAATCAATCAATCAATCAATCAATCAATCAATCAATCAATCAATCAATTAAAAATGACGCACCATTATGGTTGGCAAATATTTTTCTTGACAAAATTGCAGCATACGTTTGCTATTTCACTCTTCCTTAAGTTCACACAACCGATCAAAATCATTCCAATAGTCCCAACATTTCTGGGTGACCTTAGGCGTGAAGCTGCAAAGATCTGTTAAAAATGGCCACTGTTGACGGGCCTTTGGCTCAGATCACGTACACAAAAAAAATTTGTACACGTTATTGTCTAGCATGTGTTTAGTTGGGGCTTCAGGCTGTAATAATTGGCCATATAATGACAACACCATGACACTGTTGCATCGGCTCTATCAGCTTGAGAACCTTCTCAATACGAGCTGGAGTCTCATGGCGTGTGCTTTCCGAAGGCTACGCGAAATAAAAAAATTACAATAGAAAAGCAGCAGAAACTGAGAGCCGTGGAAAATACGCGGACGATAGATGGCTTTCTTCATGGTGGCTGCTCACTGGCCAGCCCTACAGTACACAATATGGTGGCACGTCATCAGCCAAATAGTGTAACGAAATGCAAATTCATGCGCCTCCGGGATATCGGTAATGGTCTCCCTAATTTAATGCATCATATGCTCCTTGGAAAAGGGTTTCCTCTGCGCTGTAGTCTGTGCATTACCACTAATATTAGACGTACAAATCGACCCGGGCATCATAAATATGCAATGCCCGTCGAGAACAGTTGCAGGAGGATCGAATGAAGCCGCTATATCTGCAACCAATAATAAACAGGCAGGGTCGCTCAGTTACTTGCCTATCGGACCTTCATTTTAAAGGCGTCCCGACAGCGTATCGAGCGAAATTTTATAAAACGGCAGCATATCAAGAGCCATTGGATCGATGGAAGTTTAATCGAAGCTTTTTTCCTGAACTCTGCCGTGCAGAAGTAATTACATTTTTTCTTCGTTCCAGCAAATTCGGGGGGAGGGGGGGAGAGCGATCTTTGAAGAAGAAAAAAAAATAAGAAGTAGAGGCGCCCGAGTCACTTCTTCGAAAGTATGAAGGGGAGGACAGTTGCCGAAGTAGAAGTTTATTGACTCTTGTAAAACAGGAAGTTTACATCAGCACTTATGTCCAGGCGAGGGCCCTATAGTTGATACTTCCCCTGGACCCTCGGTACATTATTACACAGAAAAAATAGAGTGAATGCAGCCAAAGGCAAATTACATAGTGACAAATCTCAGAGTTACACTTCTAGAGCCAAAGTAACAGAGCAATATGAACCACCGAACTACTGTTATAGCATTTCTAGAGAAAACTCAATTGAACAAATAGAAGAGAAAGAGAAGAAATTCAAAAGAAAAAAGTAAAAGAAATGAAAAGAAAATTACAACCGGGAAACTGAACTCATATGTCAAGTCCCACGTTTAAGAAAAATAACAGCTTGGATAGACGTTACACTTTACTCTTTGGGTTACCGTTTACATTACTATTTTCCGTTACACTTCTTTTTAAGCTTGGGGAACACTTCCATGCTTTGCTTTGTCCGAAACCAGGAAATGTGTCTTCCCAACGTGTTTACTACGCTCATGTCCTTTCTCTCAGCATTTCTATCTTTCAGCCGCCTAGCTTACGACGTGAATCGGCCTTCCTGCTTTTATTTGCTTTCGGTGGTGTATGCAAACAAATACAAACTTTTTTCTCTCTGCCATTTTTGTGCAAGTCATAACACTTGATGCATCATCATCATCATCATCATCATCATCATCACCACCACTTTTTTCAGTTGGAACTTATCAACAGGGATGAAGCGAAAAAAGCCGTGACTGCGCACTGCTTGACGGCGCCTTTCCACTCTTGCAAGGGAGCAGTGGCGGCAAGTACAAAGCCCTAAGAAAATGCGAACAGATACGTGCGCACTTGCGCAGCACGGGTGCACATGAACCTACAGTGCATGATGCGCGGGTAGATAAAGACAGATCACTTAATTAATGATGAACTGCAGTATTCAAAAACGTTGTTACAATATAATTTAACATAGACAAATTATAATTAGTTCGGCGTTTCGGTAACACAAAATTCTCCTCAAACCCGACCCTGATATCATCGTCGTCGTCGTCCTGTTTTATGCCTCATGCAGGATGAAGGCTTATCGCACTGTCATCCAACGGCTCCGATCCTGCGCTGTCCCAGTTCGCTCTATGCTCCCAAACGTTCTTTATCCCATCCCTTAATCGAGTTATCATCTTCCCTAATTCCTTCTCCGTCTCTCTGCAGCCGCACCGATACCCTCGTGGTTGACCGGTTGTAGATTATCTGCATTACACGTCCAGCCAGACTATATCCAGACTATGTACCAGTTACACGCCCAGCCCTTTCAGAACAAGCCTTATCCGCTCCTTATCAACTTGGGGCCACTGCTCTTGATATTGCCGAGCACCTCCACGTAGTGCGCAATCCTTAGACTGGCAATTAGAATGGCTGCGTTTATTTTTAGTTTTCCTTTTGGATTTTTTGTTATTCACTTTCTACCATTTCTTCGCGGAAGAATGTTTCGCTTATCTTCAAGTTATTTCTCACCCCAAGTCCATCCAGTGTATCTCTTTGGATATTCTGTCAGCATATTCCAAAACTTTCATTGCTCGTTCACACACTTACGCCCTTTCTACCTTTTCGATAAATATTTTTATCACTATCATCTACTTCGCTTTTGCCGTATAACTGCCGACTCGATCTCCTCGTAGAAACTGTCAACAGCCTCGTCATAGTAGCCAGAGGTTGGCTCATAGGCTTGCACTATTTTAGTGCGGAGCACTTTGGCCGCCACTACTGTGGTTTCGCGGTGGCGTTGTAACAGAGTGAATGGTGGTAAGAAACAACACTGAAAGAAAACGGAGGAGGAGAGTGTCGCGAAATTGTGAGGGGAACGGCCGTTTGCCGAGGCTCGCGTGACGCTCCTTGAAAGTGTGAAGGGAGGGTAGTTGCCGAGCCTTCGCCGGACACATGTGTGAAAACCGCCCTCGGCGTCTAGTGGCGCCCGAAGACGGAAACGCAAAACCAGGCATCCATGAAAGCAAGCGTCTGGTGCTTTCAAGTTCGGCGTGCTGTGCGTTCATTTGCCCTTCGGGTCCTTCGCAGTCTTCCTGGTTGCGTGGTCATCCGATGGAGTTTCGTACAATCATAACTAGAGGGGAAACTGGCGCTAGTGTCAACACGAACACCGCGGCGGCGCTTACGCTTCAATGGGAATGATGGGTAGTTCTGGAATCGGATTGCGTAGGATTGAAACGGGCCTATATATGGCTGTGCAAATTGTGTGTTTTTTTTTTTGACAAGCAAAAAAAAAAAAAAAAAAAACTCTCATTCCCAGGTTCGCCGTTTACAAATTACATAGCGAACCAAAAAGTTGGTGACCAAAAAGTGGTTTTGTTCGAAATAAAACTGCGCGTTTTAATAAAAAGCAGACTCGAAGTCGAGGAGGTTTGTGAAGCAGGTTTGCCATTTGCCGCCAAGTACAGCAGGACGCTGACTTCTTTAAAAACTATTTGTAAAAGTTTCGGCGCTTGTAGTTTGTAATACTAAGAAAATTTTTGTGCTCCTAAAAAAACAAAGAAACCGATTACCTTTGGAGAAGTTATTCTAGCCTGAATTAGTGACATTCGTCAAGCTGCTTTCCTATCAGCCGCCGGTACTGCTGGTCTACGCCATAGGTGCCGGCGTTCACACGAAAGGCACGAAAGGTGTGGCTGTTCCAAGCGATTCGCAACCACCGCAGCTTCGAAAATACATTGCTCTGCCGAATGAGCAGCGCCGCAACTCCTAATTCGCAGGCAACTTCGCCGCACAGAGCGCCGTCATTTGTGTTTGGCTGCGTCTTCTGCAACCCGGGGCTTTTTTTCGGGCTCGCTGTGTGCGGCAATGCATTGATAACCCATCTGATTAGCAACTCTGGGTTATAAAACATTTCTACAAAGGGCGGCGCCAGTCCGCGTGCGGCATTCAGTTCAAGGAGAAACGTATTTTCGATACTTTTCGCACCAACAACTTTAAGAACATAATCGTCGCGAGCACCCCCAGCATGGAACGCGCCGCGAAGTATAATAGGATCACAGAACTGTCCATTGGCGGACAAACGCACGAGATCACGGCTTACGTAACGCCGCCTGAGGACTGCACCAAGGGTGTAATACACAATATTCCGGCGGAAGACAGTGATGAAGACATCACCCACAGCCTAGTTTACAGAAGGAACCCAAAGATCCTGCAAGCAAGACGGATGGGGAAAACAAATTCAGCCGTCATCGTTTTCGAGGGTGATGAAGTCCCCTACTTTGTCTATTACAGAGGAGCAGAATATCGCTGCTACTTACATAAGAAGCGCCATGAAATATGCAATACATGCGGAAGACTTGGGCACCGAACTGATGTCTGCCCTACACCAGAAATCAAAGTATGCAAAGGCTGTGCCACCACGAACCCACCAGAAGATCACAGATGTGATCCCAAGTGTGCCCTGTGTGGTAGAGATCATCCAACAGGAGACAAGAAATGTCGTCAGCGATACCAGGTTCCTTATCTTCTGAAGAAACGTCAGTGGGAAAGGAAAAGAGCACAGGAGCGTCAAACAGACGGCAACAGCAGACAGAACCAAGGGCAACACAACGTTGAAGAAAACAGCACAGGCATTCTCAAACTAGAAAGAGACAGATCAGGGTCCTTCCCCCGCCTACCTTTATTAGAAGATGTGAGCAACAAAACAAAGGAAGAAGAGAAACGAAGAGCTACGAGCAACGGCGTCCGGGGCACCCCGTCATCCGGCAAACGAACCTCAAGATCGACATCACGGCTCCGAGATGAATCCAGGTCCAGATCCAGGTCCAAGTCCCAAGCACGGAACGGGACCAACGTGGCATCGCACGGAGACGACCACAGGGATGAAGACCACCACCAAAACAAGGTGAGCTGGGCAAGCGCCGTCTCCCACAGCTCCACACAACAACACAAACAGAACATACCCCCAGCGGAAAATGAGAACCGAACAGAGTTAGCGAAGATTAAAAAAATGCTGGAATTAGTGCTGGAAGAAAACAGGGCTCTGAAAGCTGAAATCGCAAAACTAAAACAAAATGGGTCGCCCAATATGCACAGCACAGCCATGGAAGTGGAGGTGACGCAGCAATCAGACATTCAGGGGTCGAGGCAGACCACAGGAGCTAGCCAAGAAGGGGTATCACCCCCGATGAAAAGGAGGGCCACAACCCAGAACACTCAGAAAGAAGGCGACAACAAGCCATCACAGGAAAGATACATAGAAGAGGAAGTATTAGACAAGCGCTTACAGGTAATGGAAGAGGAGATAGACCGCAAACTTAAAGCCCTACATACATCTATTAGTGACCAGCTAGAGCGCACGCTGGAAAAATTTGTTGGCAACAGCAATGCACGGCTTGCCAAGCTAGAAACTGCACGACTCACTGAAGGATTGGGGGGACAAATTGGACCGATCAAAACAACCAAACCACATGCAAGGCCCCCCGTGGCAGAAGGAACCAGAGCGCAGCATGACAATACGCAGTCAACTAAATATGGCAACTAACAACAAATACATAGTCTGGCAGTGGAACTGCAGGGGATTCCTTCGCAAACGCGGAAACCTAGCCCAGTATATACTAAACAAAGAAGATTCAAGCAAGCCAGATGTCATATGCTTACAAGAAACAGGAGGCATTGCCAAATTACCCAATTACAAATCATTTGGACCCATAAACAATACCCATAGCGAGGACAAGAAGTGTACAGTGACCACCTTAATTAAAAGGAATACGACTGTCATACAGCACGATACAGGCCTTGATACAATCGATCATATCTTGACAGAAATCATTCCCATCAAGAAGAGAAGAAATGGCAGCTTATTTATACTAAATATATATAGCAGTCCCAGGAGCAAGCATAAGTTCTCTCGGCTACTCCGAAAAGTATTGGATATCATCAAGAAACAAGCTCTAATTATCACTGGTGATTTCAACGCACATCACCCGAACTGGGGATACAAAAAGGAAACGGCCAAAGGCAGAAATCTTTGGCAGGATGCACAGGTAGCAGGGCTCACACTAGCAACTGACCCGAGCTATCCTACCAGACTTGGCAACAGTGTTTGTAAAGACACGACCCCGGATTTGACCTTCACCAAAAACATCGGTGGCCACATAGAATGGACTAACCTCCAAGAAAATTTAGGCAGTGACCATTATATCGTGAAAAACACAGTGAGCGCAGGGCCAGCCCAGCGCAAACGAGGGAAAGAGATTAAGATTGTAGAATGGGATAGGTTCAGAGAAATCAGGATGGCCGAAAACAATGTTGACGAGTCAAGTAACAAGATAGTAAACATAGAGGAGTGGGTGGAGCAACTGCAGAAAGACGCCAGCGAAGCGACTAAGACAATTCCTGAAGAGGCAGATCTCCAAGAAGTAGATGCCAAACTACTACATATGTGGGAGGCCAAACAAAGTCTAGAGAAGAGGCTAAGCAAGCAGAAATTCAACCGAAGTCTACGAAGACGAATAGCACTTCTCAGCAGAGAGATCGAAAACTACGCCACTCAGCTCACAAGACAAAACTGGTATAGCACATGCAACAGAATGGATCTGCAAATGGGATTAAAGCGAACCTGGAACATCTTCCGTCATCTCATTGATCCCCAACAATGTAAGACTGCCCAGAGACAAAGCCTTAATAAGCTCATCCACGGATACCCAAACACAGATGACGAACTAATCAGTGAAGTTAAGTGCAGGTACATCGGTGGGGACCCAAAAGAGAGACAAAAACCATACGAGGGATTGCCTAACCCAGCATTAGATCAACCGATCACAACAGCAGAAGTTAGGGATGCCATACAAGATCTCAAGACAAGATCTGCACCTGGACCTGACGGCATAACTAACAAAATAATAAGGAACCTGGATAACGACTCTGTTGAAGCATTAACCCAATATATGAATCACGTATGGGAGACAGGGTGCATACCCAAATCATGGAAAAGTGCCAATATCGTCATGATACCAAAGCCAGGAAAAAAACTATCACTCGAGAATTTGAGACCAATATCACTCACCTCATGCCTGGGCAAACTGTTAGAACATGTTATCCTGAAAAGGCTGAATAGATATATGGAGGACAAAGACTTGTATCCTCATACTATGATAGGATTTAGAGCCAACCTGTCAACACAGGACGTACTGCTACAACTTAAACATCAAGTCATAGATGGAGAGGGCAGCTCACCCAAAGACACCAGAGCCATCCTAGGACTGGACCTAACCAAAGCTTTCGATCAAGTTCGACACAAGGCCATTTTACAAAACATGGAAAAGCTGGGATTCGGCAACAGAACTTACAACTATGTAGCAAACTTCCTAACAGACAGAACGGCAAAACTACGAGTCGGAAGCATAGAATCAAAAGAATTTGAATTGGGGGGAAGAGGCACACCGCAAGGATCCGTACTCTCTCCCTTCCTATTCAACATCGCTATGATAGGACTACCGCAAGAATTGAATAAGATCGAAGGCCTACACCATACCATCTATGCGGACGACCTCACACTCTGGGTAACTGGCGGCAGTGATGGTCATATCCAAGAAACCTTACAGACAGCCATCGATGTGGTAGAATCATATGTAGAACCTAGAGGACTAGGATGTTCGCCAGAGAAATCGGAGCTCTTGCTCTACATGTCAGGCAGGAGTAGACTAAAAGCTCACAAGACTCCACAGATAGAGCTCAGAACACACGGCAAGCCTATACCAGCAGTCTCCGTGATCAAGGTGCTGGGACTCAAGATTCAAGATAACGGCTACAATACGGAAGCCATCAAGACACTCGAAAACAGTGTGCTTCAGACAACAAGACTGATATCACGGGTAGCAAACAGACAACAGGGACTCCAAGAATCAAACTTGATCAGGCTAACACAAACCTTCATCCTCTCCAGATTGGCATACGCCACACCTTTCTTATCACTAAAGACGGATGAAAAGACCAAGATCAATAACATGATTCGTAAAGTTTACAAGCAAGCCTTGGGTATCCCCATTACGACACCCAATAATAAATTCGACGCACTCGGTCTACATAACACACTAAGCGAGTTAATAGAGGCCCAGCAGACATCGCAGCTTGAACGACTTACCAAGAGCAACACAGGAAGACAAATACTAAGAAAACTCAACATCGGATACGACGCACAACACGTAGCCAAGAAAGAAATAAAACCTGAAATCCGGACACAAATCTATGTACCTCCGCTACCCCGTAACATGCACCCAATTCACAACCAAGAAAGAAGAATGGAAAGAGCCAAAGCCCTCCATAAACGCTTCGAAAACCTTCACGAGATCGTCTATGTAGACGCTGCAGATTACGCTGATCAGGAAGCCATGACAGTAGTGGTTGTGAATCAAAAGGGACAACTTCTGACCTCAGGAACAGTGCTTACCACCACGACAGATATTGGAGAAGAAGCAGCCATATCCTTGGCCATCGCCTCGACCCAGGCTAAGGTCATAGTCAGTGACTCCAAGACGGCGATACGTAATTTCGCAAAAGGGCGCATTTCTAACATAGCACTAAAAATACTCAATAGCAACGGCACTACCAACATAAGAAACATTCAACTAGTTTGGGCCCCAGCGCACTCTGGTCTACCCGGAAATGAGAATGCTCACCAGCTAGCCCGAGGACTCGCCGACCAGGCTAGCACCAATGAAACCACCGAGCCACTCACTTTCCGCAGAGCAGACAGGGATCGCATGGTAACCTATAGCGAAATACTTGATCATTACAGAAAAGGCAGGCTTTATTACCCGGAAGCGCATAAAACCCTCAACAAGCAGCAGGCCACAGCTTGGAGACGAATTCAAACGGGTATGTACGCAAACCCAGTCTTACACAGCTATTACTATCCAGGCATACAAGACGACAAGTGCAAACACTGCAAGCAGAGAGCGGATTTAAAACACATCATCTGGTCCTGCTCCAAAATAGATAAAAGTGATCAGAGAACACTCATTATCAACACACCCGAGCAGTGGGAGGCAGCCTTGCTCAGCTCGGAAGCTGACATCCAGCTACAAGTAGTCCGGATGGCCGAAGCCGCCGCCAGGGACCAAGGACTCCTGGCTGATGGCTGAGGGGGAATGGGCGGGGACTCCCACCTCTCCTACTCCCAACCACTTACCGGGCAACAATAAAAGTTTTTCCTCCTCCTCAGCACCCCGCGTAGGCAAATGCGTTAATGAAAGTCCATAACGAAAACGACACTGGCTGCACGATCAAATCCATAGTAATTTCCGCAAGCCATCGAGCGCCAATCCGAATGCAGAACAACCCGTCACGCCCATTGCGGCGGACGATCACAACGCCAGATTCCTCTCCAGTTTTTATCGTATGAAACTCTATGGGTCATCCCAACCACGTGACGTTTGCGCGGGAGGTTCAAACAGGATTTACAAAACATCCTCGGTTGCGCCGTCGTGCTGCGAGATAACGGCAGAGTCGCGCGCGCCGCCGTGCGTTCGCTGATTGCGCGATCACTTCCTGAGCCACAGCAGTTATGCGTCTTGACCGAGAAGACTGCAGTTCGCGGTGCGCACAAATTTCGCATTAGGGAATATCGCGCTCGTCAGGCGTTTTTAAGCTGTTCCTTTTGATTAGCTTAAAATAGTTTCCAACGTTTCGTTAATGCTGTAAACTTCCTCTACATTCCCTACTAGTTCTCTGCGGATCAAGAATTCATCCACAAGAGTTGTATTAACCAGTATCTTTCTTTCTCGTTGTTTTCGATAATACAGAAGAGTATTCCTGCTTTTCAACTCCCTAAAGTCCTCCCCTCGTCCGCCTACTTTGTTTATTTTTATTATATAAAACTTAGTGTAAGTTAAAATAAACCGTCACTGCTAATGACATGGGTGTAGGCGATTCGGAAAACCGGTGTTCGATTAAATGAATTTTGATAGACTGTGCGCAATGTGCGACGCCTCAAGGAGTTCCGACGTAAAAGAAAACATCCCGTTAAAGGTGAGCCCTCATTGCTAATGAACGTGAACTTGTCCAGAGAGACGCTGCTCAAAAACTGCAAGAAAGAGAGGGAGCCCCGAGGGGAGGTACATGCTAACAATGAGGAGCACTGCTTTTGCTTAAAAGAGCGAAGACACTCTTCAATTCTCCATCCTTTTGATCTAGTCTTTCGCTCTGAAATTAAGGTGCGTTGATCTGGAACGGGCAGCATCCAAGGCATAATAAACGGCGTTGCTTACGCGAAATGAACCTACTAATTTCCCGTGCCCTTCAGCCAAAACACTAGTAATTCTTCTATCTTGTGCAAGCAACCCCTGGTTCGCTCTGCGCGTAAGATGTAGAGGGAAATAAAAAAATTAATAGGAAAGCATAAAAATGCCAAACTGCTTGCGAACAACGCTGCGACGTAGCGTTCAATACTCCGCTCTGCGCTCAAGAATAGAGGCTCGCGTCTTGAAAGCCGGGGCGTCATCCCGTTTACTTAGGTATTCTTTTACGCTCTTCTACCAGCTTGGGCATTCAAGGCGTGAGAGCCCCTGGGCGAAATAAGGCGGCTTACATTGTAGTGGAGGAAAGCGAAAATGCTGAACCCGGCCGAAATGCGCCATCGATTTTTCCAGGTCAGAGTTACACGAAGGCGGTGTTAGAGCGCGCACGCATGCCTGGTCAGCTTTTCACAAACCAAGAAATATAAAAAGTAGGCACAGAGGGCAATGAATAACCGACGAAATTTTAGACCACGGCTGATCTTCCTCTGTTGTGGCTGAGACAGCCTCTTGGAGCCGTCATGTCGACCGCTGGGCAACAGACGGATCTCACCAGATGTTTCTCAATACGAACGATGGCTCTAGCCCGCGTTCGTTATGGTAACCAATCGTCGATGTGGCCTACGAGTGGCCCATCTCACCTGACCACACGCCGTGGCAATGATCTTTGGCAGTGAGGACGACAGATTCTGGCGAGGCTCCGGAAATCGGGCATTGATTGCTGGGAGTGGCTCTCACGACAGTACAGTTGGAATGGTGAGGCGTTCTTTACAGACGCGGCAGAATACCCCCCCCCCCCCTCCCCCCTATGCGGCATTCGCCTCGGCAGTAAGCCCCGCCTACGGAGGACAGGCTATCGCTGCCTCTGTCAAAACAGTCTCACCAGCCGAAGCTGAAGAGGTGGCTACCGTCTTTGCCATCTCCTCTAGACAGGCTGCTAGTGTAGTGACGGACAAGAGAAATCGCCTTTTCTGTCTGCAGCCACTTTAAACGGTCCGGCGTTATCCAGTAAAATCAACGCGGCACGAACTAGTGACGCACCACGTAGACCACGCATGTAAACGACGCATTCTTCAGCCGTCAAACACATATCCGCAGTATGAAGCAAAATTCTTAGCCATGACATAGAGGGGCGATTCATTGCGGAGTGTGATTTCACGTACGGTCAACTTCTACAGTCCGCCATACGCACGAGAAGACGCTCCCTGGGAATTAAGTATGGCTTGAGTGTTGGAACCTGGTGGTGTTGCAACTTGTTTCCGAAAAATATAAACATTTATAAGAGACCAGGGGATTCGTATCGAAGCTGTTGGGATGATAGCGATAGCTCGCAATCCTTTGTTGGCTCGACGACGCACGTGTGCGAGATGATTCTTCCGTCCATCCTTCTTCTTAATCCGCACTGTTTCGAAATTGATATGACTGTTGGTGCCTTACGAATGAATAGGGTACACACAGCTGACGTGACGGGTCCCTATATACCCCTAGACTGACGTCGCGTCTAATGTCCCTTCCAGTTTATACATTGATGTCACTACCAGTTTCTGTAGATTCCTACACGCAATAAGAGACTAAACAAGGCGCAAACGTGAAGTTTCACGTGCCCACGTTTTATGTTTCTTGGTATACGGCCACAATACGTTTCAAATAATTGCTGTCAACTACCATCTACTCCAACTGGAACCGCGTGCCGCTACCTCTTTCGCTACCGCCGGAAAACTGGACAATTTTAGGGGTCCAAGAAAACGTTTTTTTTCCTGCTAAAAAATTGGTTAGGCACTAATTGCAGGAACAAACAATGCAGATTATCTAACGGCCTTTCCAATAACACCAGTTTTTAGAAGGTTTTTGTATATCATAGTTGTAAAAAAAATATCAAAATCAAAATTATTGTCAAGTTGTCGAAAAAAATGATAAAAAAGGAGTTGTGTATATCAAACCACCGGTAGTAGAAAAAAATTAGAATATACATTTTGTAGCAAAACATTTCAAAAACACGCCCTAGAAAAAATGTCGACTTGCGCGGAACAGTTTGTCAGATATAAAAAAAAATGTTAGCATGCACGGTGCTCGTGTCATGCGGTGAAGCCCAACCTCCAATTCAAAATGTGCAATTTAGGGTGGTTTTCTGTAATAAATCTGGCGGTTTGTCATTATCAGAGGCACCCATTTGCCCCCACATAACATAAAGTGTATGACAGCTGCATCTTACTGGTACTCACCTACGGGGCAGAAACTTGGAGGCTCACTAAGAGGGTTCAACTTAAATTGAGAACGACTCAGCGGGCAATGGAGCGGAAAATGATAGGTGTAACATTAAGGGACAAGAGGAGAGCGGAGTGGGTCAGGGAGCAAACTGGTGTTAAAGATATATTAGTAGAAATTGAGAAGAAGAAATGGACGTGGGCAGGGCATGTAATGCGAAGGCAAGATAACCGCTGGTCATTAAGGGTAACAGAGTGGATCCCTAGAGAAGGCAAGCGTTGTAGGGGGCGGCCGAAAGTTAGATGGGCAGATGAGATCAAGAAGTTTGCGGGGATAAATTGGTCACAGTTGGCACAGGACCGAGATAATTGGAGAATAATGGGAGAGGCCTTTGCCCTGCAGTGGGCGTAGATAGGCTGGTGATGATGATGATGATGATGATGAACATAAAACATCTTGTCAATGGCTGACTTTGCATTTACAGGCAGCACAATATTTGGGACAAGCACGCGATGCGGAAAAAAACATGCATGAAGTTGAAAACGGAACGCCGTGGCTGATGCTTGTTGTCGTTCACGGTCAGTTATCTCTCAAAACATAAATCTGAGCTTTATTATCATCATCTTACTCGCAATTGTAGCCTTGCTCGCAAAAATGAGGTACGATGAGCTAGAATCCTGCCCTGCGATCTTTGGCCGAGTAGCAGTTGCGCGATGAAAAAGATCAGCACAACGAGCCACCTCTATTGCAGCGCCACCTCACATTTTTCAAATGAAACAGTACGAAAACTTATCGGAGACTCCGTCTGAATAGACAGTTCAATTAAGCAGCAACATTAGACACACGGATATACCCTCGCATGGAAACTAAACTGGAAGGCGAACAGCTGGCAGTGTAAGGCCGGTTTGAAGCTCGGCGGAACAGATATCTGGCGACTGGGTGTGATCTTTTGACTTGCATCTGAAGTTCTTATCGCGGAAATCGGGTTAGGGTGGGGGAAATCAGGAGCGGCGTGCTTTGTTCGAGGATCAGTCGCGGACGCTCCAGGCGCAATGGCAGGTGGCCTTGAAATTGGGTAACTGCGTAGTAGCGCTAAATATGAATTTTGCGATGCAGAAACGAAACCGAAACTGTTGTAAACTGTTTGCGAATGGTCCTGGGGTAAGTATACTACCACAGAACTTAGAACAACGTGTGCAAAGGCAATAAAACTGCCTAAAATCATAACGTAGCTTTGCAACAAGGCACTGCTTGACATTTTCAGCCGATTTCTGGGATTATTACTGTCAGAGCGCGAACCTGACGATTGAAAATCTTTTACTAGTTCCCCATTCACGCCCTGATAGCAAAAACCCAGCGCTGGTGCAGAGTAATTACGAGTTGCACGCATTCTTCGTTGGTAGCAGTGACGCGCGATGACCACGCCCCTTTTCCATCTACTGCAACTGGAACCGCGTGCCGCTAAGCGGGCCAATTGCTGAGCGGTAATGTGCCAAGCTCACAACCTAAAGGACGATGTTCAGTACTCGTTCCACTCAGCTTTCGTTTTCACACAATTTCTGAAGGTGTACGCGGTTATCAACACGAAAGTTTTTGGGCCAAGGCGTCATTAATAGCTGTTACAACAACATTTTTTTGTGTTTCTCTTTATATTCTCCTGGTTGAAGTTTAGGCGACCGCTAAAAGCTAGGGGGAAGTAACTATGCAGGAACCGCGAGTGCGGCTGCGTTCAAGAAGAAAAAAAGTATGATCATTTAGCCATCCTAAGTCGATGGCTGCCCGGCGGCAGTACCCCCCCCCCCCCCTCCCAAAATTTAACTGCGGCAGCCAGTAACTCTGCGGTGCTATGTAAATCGCCCGAGCTAGGAAGATAATTTTTTACAGTGCTCATGTGCAAATCGACCGGAAAGCAGCTCTTCGGGAAAGAAAAACTATATAGATAAATTGCTCCGAATGGAAGAGCTAAAGCCATGATGGGGTGTAAAATAAAGAAGAGAGGAATGACATGGGGTTTGCTCGGTCTAAGTGCGACCGAATGCGCTGGAGTCCCGGAAGCTAATGCGCTTCCTGATTTACTGCGCGGAATTAATTCAACTATGCGTCCCTGTGTCGGAATGGGCAACAATACGTGTCAGTATGACAGCGCATTCTGCAAGGCCAATGTGAGCATTTGATTTCCTTGTAAAAAACGTGTAATTCAAGATTTGGGCTTATTCGAATGGTTGAATAAGCCCAAGAGCATTCCTTAGGGGTCATTGACATGCCTTAATGTTTTTTAGTGCATTTACAAAAGCTTCACGTTTCATCAGATCTGCATTTATAAGGAGTGAAAAGCACATTTAGAACGTAAAAGAAAAACTCCTGCACTGATTAGGCTACATGGTCACGGGCGGATATGTCAAAGGTAACATTGTCACGTACAAAGGATAGCTCCCAATTTCATTGCAATAATTACGTCCCTTAACATAGCGCTTATTGTGCATTCCTGCCACTACTCCTTAGCCCTTTCCCATCACCTCCGCCCTGAAAAAGACACCGAAGGCAACGGGCAAGCTGTTTTCGAAAAAAAGTCTTACCTTCCCATAGCCATTCTAGCGTGGATTCGGTGGCGAGAGGTGCCTTAATTGTTGAGAAATCGGTTATCAAACAATGCCTTTCTCTTCCTCATTTCCTTTGCAGCGATTCCATGACGCCAAGTGCAGTTTCTGCAGCCGCTGTTTGCGTCACGACAAACCACAAGAAAGCGAGGCGGCGGTGACGTATAGGGGTATAGAAGCAACCGAACAGAACGCTAGTACGTACCGAGCGGTTTAGTCAGTTTAGGTCAAATAAGTCGTGGATTCCGAACTTCCACGTCCTCTGCAGCTCCGGGCCACTAAGAAAAATGTTCGTTCATGGAACCCACGATCAGTATTGCACGCTTTGTTGAAAAAAGGCGTATTGTTTTTCGTTAGGCTGCGCGAATGTTGGCGTTGAAAGAAACATCCGTGCTATATATGGAATTCACTCAAAATTTTAGCCATCAATTTCTTCGCTTGGCAACACTAAAAACGGCCACAGACATGGCCGAAGCGCCACGGACATGGCTCGGCTCGTGCGGCTGCGCCCCCACGTCACAGAAGAAAATAACACCGGTGTGCGTCGTGTGCTCCGTTTCAACCCGATTCTTAACGGTGGTGTCAACAGAGGTGTTAATAATAGCACTCACATCGGAATCGAGGCGTTACTTTGCGTTCGGTGGGGTAGAGTTTAGAACGTCCAACACGCATCATGTGCTTAGCACGGACAAGTACCGCCATCCCGCGGAGCGCGACGTAACCAGAGACGGCGCACTCGCATGGTTGCCTGCATGCGTGCCTCGCCAGTGAATACAACTTATAGCTCCCGCCCTACTCCTTGCATAGACGAACCGCCCAAGTGTGGATGAGTAGCGCCACCCAGCGTCACAGACGTTGTGTAGTGGCGACGTTGCGCACACTTGATAATGCTTACTTTAGCTAATACAAGCGTTTGCGTGCTGTTTTTAGCGCAGAAAAATCATGCAGAGGATCATAATAAATGTCGCTATGCCCACAGTACTGTACAAGGGTCACAAATTATCTGGCCGAGTATTGCATCAGGTGTTGCATCGGAACGGAAACGAACTTCTTGGTGTTCGGAGTCGTCGCGTGATCGATCGGCTGTGCTCTCATGAAATTGTTCCTAGCTTTCTTTTTGTTCTTTGTTGTTCAAACATATCACTGCTAATATTTCCAGTTCAGTTATTCTGATTCTGAAGGCGTATTGTTAAAGTATTCGTCACGCAATTTCAACCATTTGCAGTGTATGTTGCGCGGTATCGCCGGGGGCGGCCGCACCCATATTCACGTTTTCGCTATTTTCTGCCTTACTTTAGAAAAGCTATGCGCAAGAGTGTCATATTCTCTTTCTCGGTGCGGTAATCTGTCGATCTAGTGCAACTTGTATTTTGCCTTCAGTGTCACTTTAAGCATAGGGGAGCAGAGACGCCAGCCAATTAATGGACGCTATTTTCATGCACTTCCGGTGAAGTGGATCCTAGTCCTCAGGACATCTGCTCTGTACCAGCTAGCTCCATGCGCACCGCTATTTCAGGAAATTTAGCATTGCCTGCAGTACGCTTACGTGCTATACAATTCGTCAGCGTTTATCCTTAAAGGAGCCATGAAGAGAAAATACAACATCGTTTAATTTGAAAAAAAACTAGGATTCAGTATCTCACTCAGCTCCATTACAGCCACAAAAGATGTTTTTTAACGAAAAAAAAGCAAGAAATATTTAAAACCTTTCAAATTTTGCGCCACAGTGACGTGTTATGAGCAAGAATGACGTCATACGGGTCAACAATAAAATATAATTTTCAGTGCGTTAACTGCACGTTAGCATTCAAGTGATGCGGTCAAATGGAACTAGAGGCCCCATTACAGACGTCCAGTCATGTGTCGTCGCAACAGGTCTGTTAAGCGGCCGCCAATCACACAAACAAGGTTCCGTGACGTCATAGAAAAGTTGCGGGAAATTGGCTAGGGGGTCGCCACGGCTTCACACGTTTTCTTCAGTATCTACGTTATTTGTTCGAAGATTGCGATGATATTGGTATCATTGTTATCGGGACAAAGCAGTCTCTCTAATACACCCAACTTGTATTTTGTCTTCATGGCTCCTTTAAATAACGTGTTTAACACTATTCGTCGTAAGGCATGTAAGCAGTTTCAGAAAAGAAATCCTCATCGATGAAGCGAGCACTTTTACTCGAGGCGTCGTGTCAATGATTCCCTTCGATACCTGCACCCTGCTGTCTCTAAGCACTCTCATTTTGGTTACGTCACTATACGTGCTAACACCGGCGCTATGTTTGGTTATACGTGAAGGCCCCACAACTGGCTTCCATCGGTAAAAGTACGTATGTAATAAGTGTATTTATAAATGAGGGAGCAGTACACGACAAGGTTGAGTGGAAGGGAGAGCGCGAAGTCCCCAGAATGCCTTGAACAGGTGGACAGTAAGGTGGTCATGCGTACCACAAAATTAAAAAAAGAAGTGCACTGTATTTAAATGAGCCAGCACTGGGGATGTCAAACCTGTGCCGAACTTGGCTGTTGCTGTCGTCGTTGGAGGTGGTGGCGGCAGAAGCGAAGAAAAATAAAAGAAAGCACCGCCTATGGCCCCGGCGTATACGCACAAAGGGTTTGCGAGCTTAAGATGCGTGAAGAATGAAGATGGATGAGCATACGCACACTCTTCGCGAAAGTGCGTGCAGCTGGCGCGTTTTGGCACAGTAATAATCCTCCTTCATCCGCGCTATGAAAGAGTGCGCGAAAACTCACGGCTCAAGAGTCATCCTCGTGTTTTAATAAGACTAGCCGTGACGGGCCGCGGTCGAGGTTTAAGTGAGGGCGAGCGCTCCTTTGGGATACTGGACAACGGAAACCGAAAAAAAAAAAAAGAATGCGCAAACGTAGTTCAAGAACGAAGGTGCTTGGAGAAGGAAGCCAGAGAGAGAAAATGTGTTTAATGGAGGAGACGACGTTAGCCAATCCTTTGCACCGGCTGCTACGCAGGTTGCCAAGTGCCTCGAATAAAGAACTTTAAGCCGGTTGGGGCACAAAAAGGGAAGGCCCGGTCATACTGCGATGGGCAACCCTTTTGACCTAATACCCACGTTGGGAAACACTTTTAGAAAGCTCGGTGGCCGTAATCTGGGTTTTATTGCACCAAAACGTATTTTAGAAAGCTAAGCGCCACAGTTCTTGCAAGAAGCGAGCGCTGATTTGCCCAAATTTACATACTCGGTGCTCATAAGCTGACCACAACGCAGTCCAAGCTGAAATTGTTGCACATCACGGTAAATACCGATGCTAATGGTGGCATCCAAAGCAAGAGCCAGTCAGAATATTGCCGCGAACCTTGCATTGGATTTGTTTATTTATGTTTTTGCTTTTATCGCCCGGCTGCGCCGAGGCTGTGTTATCTGTGCCCCGAGTGAAGCGCATGTTCCATTCCTTCGTTCTTATGCCGCACTGATTATCTGATTTGATAGTGAGAATGTTTCGCCGTAACGCCACTAACCTAGAATAGTCTTCTTTTATCTGTATACAGTGTTCTCATTGTAATTCGCCGGTTCAAGAAACACCCGCGCCGGAAGATAAATCCCCGGAGAGCAAATGACGCGGCATTCGATTCCCCGACACTCGCCTGCGCACGTCTTTTGTTGACTGCTGCTTCGCCACCTGCGTATTTTTTTAGTTGTTAGAAGAGCAGAAGTTCGCTCCAATAAACTTGTTTTTCCTTCAAGACAACTGTGTCATCTTTGGCTTCGTGACAATATATTCTGCGTGCGCGTCAAGTCATACAGAGAACTCAGAAATCCTCACCCCGCAATTTGTACTCGTTCATTTTGGAGCAGTTTTTTTTTTCCTATGGGCTCTTGGATTTTTGCGTTGAAATGAAGTTAGAACTATCGGGAGATGATTATTAGAAGTTGTCATGTGAAAATACAGTGCAGTAGTACCATTGGTACGATAACGTTGCGATTAGCGCTATGATGCTGCGGCATATCTGTAATGATCTCCTGTCACCCGAAAGTCGTTCCCGACTCTTTTATCGTCGCACACCAGGCGGTGTATTTTCACGACCCCAACAGTGGTAATACCAGCCCATTTCACTGGGTACGCCGGTAATTACACCTGGTGCTTTGGTGTCTACGTGTATGGACTAAACGTTGAAACTAATGGCGCCTTGGAACTCTGGACCCAACGCAAATACTTGACCAAAATAGAAAAAATTACTCCCACCTCCCCTCGCGGGAACCCCTGTGTAGATGCGACGCATAGGGGGTTCCGTTGTTGTTTCCGTTAGGTTGATTCTCACATCGCGTGAAACGTGCCGTGAACCCCCTGCTGCGGCTATGACGCAACGTGGCACGGCTATGACGCAACAAAATCCAACACAATCCACTTTAATCCAATCCAATCCAATCCAATCCAATCCAATCCAAGCCAATCCAATTCAATCCAATTCAATGCCCCTCGCGAGAGAGTGTTCGCTATCGGAGAGGAGAGGGGGTGAGCGGCGGAGAGCGCAGCTCGCGCGGCGAGGAGAATGGGGGAGGGGTGTGGACGGTCAACGACAACGCCGTATGGAGGGACAAGGCGAGTGAATGATATGCCGTCGCATCTAAAAAAAAGTCTCAGGGTGCGTTATGCTTACCCGCTTTGAAGGTGAAAGTCTGGTTATACTAATGCGACTTCTCTACTGCTACATAATATTTCCTTTTCTTTCTTCAGTTTCCTTTCTTCGTCTCCTGGCTTGAATTATCTCTGGCAAGCAACGCTCACCTTGGTTTACATCTGATCTAAAATGACTGCAAAACCGAAAGAAACGCTCATTTTGTGAAGAGATGCGCAAAAATGATCCATCCCGCTGCTTTGCTTATAAAAATATTTTCGCCGCTTATCGTGCAGACATAAAAAAAAAGCAAAAGAAGTCTTTTTTACAAACACTCTCCCCTCCCTTCTCCAATGTAACCCAAAAAAGTTTTGGAAGACAATTAGACCTTATAAGAAAGAACTTATATCTCTTAGATATGCTGACAACCAGGTCATGCGCAGTAACGAATGTTGTCGTGTTCTGAATCACTTATTCGCTAAGTCGTTTTCGAATTCTCCTGCTGATGTTGTGCTGCGAATATGTGATTGCAACTTTTTTCCTGCGGATCCTATTGTAGTAGATCCTGTTGGAATTATGAAGCTGATTCGTGACCTGAAACCTTCTTCCAGTTGTGGTGTAGATGAAATTAATGCCAAGTTCTTAAAAAACACCGAAGTTTATTCGTCAATAATCCTGTCAGACATTTTTTTTTTCAATCCCTTCAGTGATGTGCTGTGCCAATTGATTGGAAGGTGGGGAAGGTCATCCCTGTTTTCAAATCCGGTAACCAAAGCTCTCATTTAAATTACTGGCCAATATCGTTAACTTCTATTTCCTGCAAACTTTTAGAGCCCGTCATTTATTCTAACCTTGCATCCTTCCTCGAATCCAACTGATTTTTCAGCCCATTTCGACATGGCTTTCGGAAAAAAATTACTCATGCGAAACGCAGCTTCTAATTCACACACGACATTGCATCAGCTCTGGATCACGGTTCATCTGGAAATTGCATCTTTGTAGATTTCCAAAAGCGTTTGACAAAGTGTCTCACCAATTATGACTTCTTAAGCTCAGTACCCTAAACATTGACCCTAATGTATTTAAGTGGATAGAAGGCTTTTTGACCAATCGCACCCAATTTGTGACTGCTAACGAATGCGATTCTTCCCCTACTGATGTTAAATGTACCTCAGGGTTCCGTATTAGGTACTCCGCTCTTTTTAATATTTATCAACGACATTCCTAGTGGTATACACTCCTCCACAAAACTATTCTTTGATGATTGCATAATTTATCGACAAATGCATGACCAAACGGACAGCATTAATTAACAAGCCGACCTCGACACTGTCTCTAAATGGTGCAGCAAATGGCACATGACACTTAACACATACAAATGCAAAAGCATGACCATTAGGCGCAACCGTTATTCCCAGCAGCCCTTTAATTACAAAATTACTGGAAGCCATTCTCGAGTACGTTACATCATACAAGTATCTTAGTGTTCGTATCAGCAATGAATTAACATGGCACACACACATTATGCCTGCAGCAGTGCAAACCATTCCTTAGGGTATATTCGCCATAATTTCTCTCATGCCTCATCCTCCCTTCGGTTAACACTTTATCGGACACTAATTCACCCTAAACTACAGTATGCCTCGGCAATCTGGGACCCTCTCTTTTAGAATCTGTACAAAACCGCTCAGCTCGATTTATACTTTCCCACTACTCCCGTACCTCCAGTGTTTCACTAATGAAAAATCACCTGGTTCTACCAAGTTTACACAATCGCAGAAAAATTTCACGACTTTGCCCGTTTCACAAAATCTTTTTCCATAACCCATCTATGAAACCCGACCTTTTCTCTCACGGCCCACGTACATCTCATCCCGCATCGACCATCCGTACAAGGTTGCCGTTCCATCTGGCCGCACAAACGCATTCTCCGATTCATTTCTCCACAAAACGTCTGAGGAATGGAACCACCTTCCCCACCATATTGTGTCCATTGAAGATCCTGCATCATTCAAGAATGCACTTCCTGTACATGTAATGCAGTAACCTGGTTTCCGGAAATATTCTTGTGTCCACTTACTGCCTGTACTTCTACACTGTTACCTGTTTTATGCACTGTACCCACCCCCTCTGTAACGCCGTAAAGCCCCTTAGGGTACTCTAATAAATAATAAAAATAAATAAATTACTTTTGCAGGCTTCGTTATTGCTACGCCGTGTTTGCGTCTCTCTGTTTGCTTCCGTTTCTTTATATTTTGACTCGCAATGCTTCAACAGGCAGACTGGTGACACATGCCACAGCTTCACCTGAATCAGAGTCCTGTGCTGCTGGAATGCACCTGTTTTGCTCACGCACTGTCACGCTCATTTGTTACGCGGCACGCAGTGGTCAACCTGTTCTGCCAGCGCTGAAAACGTGCACGTACGTAGCACAGTGTGTAAAGCAGTCTGCTCCTGGTGTGAGACCCGGGTTCAAATCCTATAAAAACTCAAACGTGTGTATTATTTACTCTTAACAGCGGTGGCCATTTTCTGTACTGTAAAACAGGAACGACGACGACGACAGTTTTGGGACAATGGGGCACTCAAGGAGTTGGCCCTAATGAGCTCCGATCCGCCCCTGGAAACAGTCTCCAATATGCCCTCACGCACACCTCCCAATAAGTTCAAGTCGTCAGTGAACACAAGCAGGCACATGCAAACCCCTACTATCCGAACAGATTATCCCGTAACCGCCTCCGAAAGGCCTTTCTTTGGTTGCTTCACTGGTATCTGGATCACTTTGCACTTGTATCATTAGCGGAAAACCTCATTTTCCCATCCCAACTCCACCGGGTCTTGACTCCGACACCTTTACGACTGATTCTGCTGTGCGCCGACAGCTGCATTCTCGCGACGCCTCGATCTCACACCTCCCCAGCAGCGAACCGCTTCCACAGTATCAACCTAATTATGGCACCACCACTGCCCAACGCGGTCTTTCATTAACTGCTTAACTTCCTGCACATTCAACCATTTATCGATTCTGGGACAATCCGTTCTTGGACAAACCCCACAGGGGCATGTGCCATGTCACGCTGCCGCAATGAATAATTGCATTGGGTGGCTGGCCGACGGAATTTCGCTTAATGCGCCCCTCTCTGCTGCACCGTAAAGAGCCTTGAAGACACGGGCGAGAGAAGAGGCGAGCTGCTGAATTGCAACTCATTTTGACTCGCCATTGGCCACTGACCAGCGCCGTTGTATGCCCCCTCTTCTCTTGTCTGCGTCTTCGAGCGCCTTTTCCGATGAACCAAAACCAATTACCCCAACTCTGGATACCGCTCCTATTTGGGGGGCTGTAAAAATAAAAATATTTAAGAAGGCAGCAGTCATTAGAACTTAATCCATCCCTCTTACTTTAAAACAGACGTTCGTGTAGTTGAGGACCACAAGTACACTGAGCTGACTTGCGAAAGCGTTCTAAAAAGTCATCGATCTAACCCTTACACTTCTAACCCCACCGAACGTTCAAGTGTGGGCACCCAAACTTCAGGAGATTTTGGGATCGCTTCGTCCTCATGTGTTGTCGAACAAACGAAAGAAATAATTCCGAGCAATATTGAAGCCCAGATATATACTACCTACGCATCTCTCTTTTTCTACTGATGACTACATCCTTCTTTTGACATTCCAGGACAGGCCGCCGGGTGATAATATTTCTGTGGCTTGTGCCTACAAAACACGTCATTGTTGGATTGATGTTGAAGCATTCAAAGCGTCGAGAGCCAGATGTGCGAGTTTTTGTCTCCAACAAAAGCGGGAAACCAGACGTTTGTTCGGAAGACTTTGGTTGGCAACACCTCCTGTATGACCTCCTCCGCATTCTAACTACACCCCCTTGTTTTTCAGCTGTCTCCGTGGATGCTTGTTCCTGTAATTTTTTTCACTATGTAGTCAATGCCCCCCTCCCCCCCCCCCCCCCCCCCCCTTATCGATGCCTCAGCATTTCTTATTCTTCTTCCCACCACTTGTGAGGTTCTTTGGCAGTGCTATTTTCTTTTTCTCATTTTTGGCAGCTACAGGCCAGCCAGGGAGTTGGCAGGGAATAGCGCACTGTCAACAGGAATTATTGCGTTATTTCTGTCGTAGGAGCGTCTATGTCACGCTCGACTTGGACAAATCCGGCGGCTTAAGTGACGACCGGGGACATAGCGCAAAACGTTGTTAAGAAAGAAAGCACTCGAGACGACTAAGCGAAAGTGTCATCCGACAGCGAAAGAGTTCGCCCATAACAGCGCGCAGGTTTTTCTCTTTTTTTTTTCTGGAAAGCTAGGCCCACAGACGAGAAGACTGACGGAACTTAGGTGCGTCAAAAAGAGATATAAAAATACTGCACATTCCCGAAAAACAGACGACCATTCCTTGCCCAGGAAAGTGGTTGACATAGAAGCACCGCGAATGAGAGAGAAAAAAGGACGTAATTTCCAGCCTGTCGGGAAACGCCTTAACGACGCATTTGTGTGACAACAATTTATATTTAGCTGGGGAAATAAAACGCGGGTGCCGAGCAAAGGAAAAATGAGCGGATCGTCGACAGCTAAACCAAGATGGAAGTGAAAAAAAGCAGCGGGGGAAGGAAAGGAGAATATTTTTCTGCTTGCTCTCACAGAAATGGAAAACACGAAATCGGAGTTACGATAGAAGTTTCGCTCTCAGATGTGTTCACCGTTACGGGAGAGCTAAAAAGAAAAGAAAAACGTGAACTGTTATGGGCGCAGAAGAAAGGCGAGACAAACCCTTTCATGACAACTTTCAGCTATCAGAGCTATCGTCCGCTTTGCAAAGAGCAAAACCTATTTTTTACACTTTTATCTGGATCTTAATGCCGCCACTTGCACGTCCATTGGTACTTTATTTTCCCTGGATATAAAAAAGTGAGAAATAAAGCGGTACAAAATGGTAGAATCAAACACGTTGCCAAGAATAATAACAAGAAAGGTTTGTTAATTTAGACATTAGACAAGCAGTACTCCAAACTACCTAGAATTGAGCACCTAAGTGAAAAAGAATGAGCGAAGACGGTACACAAGTGCGATATGCAACTAGAGCAGAAATATGTGCTCTACTAATATCGCCTACAAATACGGATACGCAAGACATAACTTAATAATTCGAGGAGGGTGGAAGGCTAGGAGCTGCGAGGAATTGAACGGGGCCTCATGCACCCAGTGTCCGGCGCCCAGTCGGCAAACTCGATCAATTTCTAATCGAATTCATAACCCAACATGGACTGCTCGCCTTATGTCAGTACAACACCCAGATACTAATTCAAGGCATGCCCTAAAAGCAATTAATATTCATGCAAGTCTAACTGAAATAATGAAGTACTTAAAAATTCCGCGCCTAACGAAAAGGCAACCGTAAACGTCGTTAGGTTCAGTTAATATATTTAGCGGGTGGTTTTTCTTTTGCCTGTCTGGTGCGGAGTCCAGAAATATTCTGCCAGCTTTGTTTTGTTTGAACATTAATATAAAACATTCGTTTGTCGTACGGTGGAAACAAGGAAAAAGAGGATTCGGCATGAAACTATGAGGACACGTAAACGGAAAACGTGTATTGAATGCAGCAGGCCAAAATTTGGCAGCACGATGGTGAGAGGAGTCTTTAAACTAACAAATGTAAATCTCAAATTATGTTCCCCAGTCCACTAGCATGAGATAGAACACGACGTGTGCGCGTTCTTTTCTCACGCTTGGACGCAGACCGTTTTAAGCATAAGATAATCGAGCCACTGGTACAACATCATAACGCAAGCTAATTGCTTGTTTTCCTGTTAGGCTACCGAAGTGGTTCTTAACCATGAGTGTGACGGGGATCCCAGTTGGGCTTGCGAAAATGATCGGGTAGTCAACAATGAATAGTGTTGATCGGTGGTACATTATCAAACAATTTTGACTTACAGGTAAAGTCGCCGATACACATATTCAATGCGCGCCTTTTTTGTCTAGCTTTTATGCTGATCCACGTCACATTGTCAAGCAACTTGCGCTTGCAGCTAAAATTGCATAAAACACTTTATGTAAGCCTTTCGTTTGTGTGCTTGGCCTTTTCATTCAACTAACGTGTTGCAAAAAAGGGTGACTTCAAAACGGGTGCTACGTGGAAAAGGTAAATGTTCGCGTCACGCAAGTTGCAAAGACACTATTTTGGGTTTCCGATAGCTTTGCAAAAAGGTGAGTAGAATTGGCGGGGGAACGGGACGAGGGGCAGTGTTTTGGAAGGACTTCGCGGACACTGTGAGCACCCTCGCGTACCCTCCGATGTCCGCGTACCCCCATTTGAGAACCGCTGGGTCACTATCGTATGTTCATGCAAGGACTAATCAACCTCGCATGCAAAGTCCATAGGTGTTATGGGTTAACGCTGTGATTCGGTCACGTTATCGTGACCGAGTCACAGACAGTTAAGGTAAGCTAAAGGCCGAAAGTTCACGAGCGTGTTCACTCTAAAAATGAAATCACTTCCAAAATATCAATGAGTATCTCAGCAGAAACGCGAACGATATGACCTCCTGTCCAGGATTGTGGGACACGATATGAGCTCCAAAATGCAGACACACAGCGTGCCTAAAGGCAGACGCACCATCCGTGGGCCTAACCTTAGTGAAGAAAAAAGCCGCCCGCATCTTCCCACGGGGGGAACTCGAGTAAATGCGTCGCATCTACTCGAGTCAAGCAAAGCGTCACGTCAAGCGAAAGCCAAGCAAAGACGCCCTTGACTGAATTCCGAACGCGCGCTTCGCCGCTTATATACGTTGAGGGGACTGCGTAATCCGGTCCCAGTCAACGACGTTGGCGTATTTGTAAAGCGGCGTGGACTCTAGGTGTTTGAGCCAAGCGCGGATGTTGCTTCGCCGGAGAACGGCACACCGGTTATATGTGCAGCGCGCCCGAAGGAGAGAAAACCGCGGAAGAGAGAGTACTGCACATGCGCCGGCCCCAGCGCGTCTGCCGCGGCTATGACGCAACGTGCCGCGGCTATGACGCAACACAATCCACTTTAATCCATTCCAATCCAAATCCAAGCCAAGCCAAGCCAAGCCAAGCCAAGCCAAGCCAAGCCAATCCAACCCAATCCAATCCAATCCAATCCAATGCCCCTCGCGAGAGAGTGTTCGAATCCAATCCAATGCCCCTCGCGAGAGAGTGTTCGCTATCGCCTCGATTCGACGCGCATGCGCAGTGAGCGTGCGGACTACGGACGTCAACGCGGGTGACATCGTGAGTTACTGAAATGCTCTGCATTTAAAAAAAAGCATCCTATACCGAGTGCATGCACTTCACCCGAAGACGACCTCCACTTACCAGAGACCGAGCACAAAGCGGGGGGAATGCATCCGGACAACATCAAACTCAGAACTGCCACTCCTGCGCACCAGTGGCCCCGTTGCTTCTTCTTCTGCGTTACTGATGGATCGCGTACGTAAAGGTATGTCGCGCCGCCGAGCACTCATGGGCGGATCTCAACGGGGAGAGGCATCGCCTCAAGCGGTACTATACCAGACGACTGGTATGATCTCTGCTCCGAGACGAACGCAGATGGGTGAAGGGAAACAGCCCCAGTCGCGTCCATGCGTCCCATTACACGACATCCTATAATCAAATATACCTTTCGATCCGAGCACGTTCCCGTTCCTGGTGAACGACTGGCTGCCATCCGCTCTGCTAGTCGAGCCTTAGGTTATACACTAACAAGCACTCTCGGGTTTAGAGGACTGATTCCTCTTAAATAAACAAGATACACTGCACTCAGATATAAATAGGGTCCACAAGAAAACGGGTTATTGTGCCCAATAACGGCCAAAAAAAAAATGTCCGCTTTGGGGAAGAAGTTATTCATTGGACGGGGCCGTATGGCAAAACCGGGAGCAGGGAGCGGTTGCGCTGTAAAGCGTGGGCTCCGTGAGGGAGCTTTCCGCAGCGTACTGATGTTATTGCTTGGTGTGCACGGGTGCTTCGATTTGCGGTCGTACTGTCGCTGCAAAACAACAGTGGAAACAACAATAAAAATGATATAGATAGTATTATTTATAATAATAATGGTCGTGGTGGCGGTGATGGTGTTAATTAACGGGCGCACCTATCCTATCCTTGCATGGTGTGTCGGCAATCGCTCGCCCCGACCAGCACCGTTTTAACGCTATATAACAGTAATGACAATTGTAATAACAAGTTACGATGAGCATTTGAATGAATAAATACGACACACATTAAATGTAAAAAGCGGTGACAGGACTCAAAGCTGTCGCGTGCATGAGTAGAGAGAGAGAGTCTGTAGGCCTGAAACATTTGTGGGGTTATGTGGTGTTAAGACAACAAAACTGCGCGAACGCAAATCTTGCATTCCAATAGGCACGCGGGGATCGGCGAACACTTTGTAAAAAATTTACGCATCTCCACGAAGTGAATCATGACGAGTGGGCGAAGCACTGCGGATCGTTCTTACCTTAAATCAACCGTGAGAGTGCTTACTGTTGCTAAAACGATTTCAAATCCAATCCAATCCAATAGAATTCAGTTTAATTCAATCCAATCCAATCCATTTCAATCCAATCCAATCCAATACTCCTCGCGCATGCGCAGCATGGCTCTCCAGGAGCACTCTCTATCTCCCTCTCTCTCTCTAACCTTTTGTGAACCTTTTATTTTGTTCTTGTTAACCTTTTCCGAACCTTTTGTTCACAGATGATCCGATTTACACGGTGCTGTGCGTCTCTCTCTCTCTCTCCCTAACCTTTCGTGCACCTTCTATTTTGTTCTTGTTAACCTTTTGTGAACCTTTTGTTTACAGATGTTTCGATTTACGCGGTTCTGTGCCGTGGGCACGGACGCCGGACGCCGGACAAGCCTCGGCGTTAAGGTGCTTCGCCCGTAAAGGGTTTCGGGGGAACTGCACGCAATGCCGCTTGTTTTCTCGCTTGCTGGCTTGCCCATTCACGTGGTTAATTTTCACACTTCATGCACGCCACGAATTTCCCTGGAAAAGGACAATTCTGAAATTTTAGTGCCCAGCTCTTAAGCGTCCGCTACTGTGGTTTGGCGGCTTAGTCGGCCTCGTAATCGAGCGAACGAAGGAAACACCGAAGCCAGAAAGAAAACGGAGAAGGAAAGTGCGGCGAAAGTGTGAGGGTGAGGGCGGTATGCCGAGCGGCGCCGCAGACGCCCAGCCCGCGCTTCGTGATGCACGTACATAGTTCCTTAGACATCCTCGTCGTTGCTCATTTCCCTTTAACTAAAGCAACTCTCTCTCTCTCCTCCACGCTGCGTCACTCATCCAAACCACGTGACATTTGCGCGGAAGTTTTAAACACGATTTCCAACAACATGCTCGGCGGCGGCGACGCGCTGCGAGATATAGGCAGAGTAGCGCGCGCCGCAGGTGCGTTCGCTGATCACGGGATCACTTCCTGAGACGCAGCAGCTATGCGCTGTGACCGAGAAGACTCCAGTTCGTGTTGCGCACAAATTTTGCATTAGGGAGTATAGTAATTGTCAGGAGTAAAGTAATTGTTTATATCTATCAGGCCCTTTTTTATACAAACAGTCTTTGGGTCTGATTGAACGTGGCCAACAGGCTCGCCGGCCTCCCGGACGTCAAGCACACGATCTACGCCGACGACATCACCCTGTGGATGACGGGAGGCAGTGACGGCCACATTGAGGCCGCACTGCAGCAGGCGATCGACGTTATCGAGAACCAGTTGCAGGGAACCGGGCTGATCTGCTCGCCTGCAAAGTCGGAGCTCCTAATTCTGCCACCCAACGGAAGGTGCAAGGGTACAACACCGGACATCACCCTGAGAACGCGGGACGGCACGGCCATCCCACACGTTAAGACCCTGAGGGTCCTCGGCCTCCACATAGACGCGCTCAGGCACAACGGCCTCGCAATCAGGAAGCTGGAAACTAAGATGGAAACGGCCACTAGACTCATCCGGAGAGTGTCCACCAGGCATGCGGGGATGAAGGAAGCAAGTCTGCTCCGGCTCGTCCAGTCATTCGCAGTCAGTCACGTAGCCTATGTAGCGGCTTTCCACAACTGGAAGGCGGCGGAGCGCAAAAAGCTTGACGCCATCATCCGCAAGGCGTATAAGGCGGCACTCGGGCTATACACGCACACCAGCACGGACAAGCTCCTCGAGCTGGGAGTTCACAACACTCTCGACGAGATAGCCGAGGCCCAGCGCACGGCACAGCTAACGAGACTAAGGCAAACGAGAGCGGGACGCGCGATCCTACAGCGGCTCGGGCACCAGGGACAAGGAACGCAGGACGGCGCGGAACGAGCCTCGCTCCCGCGGGACCTGCTCCGCAACCTCCACGTGCCACCCATCCCCCGGCACATGCATCCTGAGCACAATCAGGAACGACGGCTCGCCAGAGCCAAGGCACTCACGGCGACACACGCGATGGACACCGGAGCATACTACGTGGACGTAGCCAAGTACCCGGACCGGCCCAACACGTACGCCGCGGCGGTGGTAGCAGCCACCACCGGGGCGCTGTACACGGCTGGCAGCGTCAGGGCCAAGAGCACGGACCAGGCCGAAGAGATGGCGATCGCCTTAGCCCTTACGAACCCAGAGTGCACCACAGTCATCAGTGACGCTAGACAGGCGATCTCGCACTACGCTACGAATAGTGTCTCCCTCAGTGTTGTGAGGGTGTGCGGGGCCCTACTCCCCAGACGATCATCGGTGACTATTAAGTGGTTCCCGGCGCACGCCGGCCCGTTGAGCACGGGCGAGAACCGCAACGAGGAGGCGGACCGGGCGGCACGCGCGTTCACCAGCCGCGGCGCGAGCCCGAGCCCCCAACTTGCGGCGGAGGAAGACGACGAGGTGGTGCCACTCACCACCTACAAGGACACCCTGGAGTGGTACCGGACTAACCGCCGGACGCTACCCCCACCCCACCCTAAGCTGACGCGACGCGAAGCAGTGGTGTTTAGGCAGCTGCAAACACGTGCGCTGATGACTCCAGTAATAGCTAAACACATATGCCCGGAGGTGTACCCCAGTGATGTGTGTGTGATGTGCAAGAAGGACAGGGCCACGGCGGCCCACATCCTGTGGGACTGCAGAAGACACCCGAGCGAGGCCAGTGCAGCAAAGACGTTCCCGCCGTACCTTGTCAGTGCGGCGGCATGCAAAGACTACGTCATACAACACATGGCCGTCCAGCAAGTGTCGGACGCCCTCGAGCTTCAACGCCCGAAAGTGTCACCCCCACCCGGGGGTAGGCATGAGTAGGTGACGGAAGCCGATTGGCCGGCTGACACGACGTGAGGCCGCGTCGCGTTTGCAGGACAAATAAAGATGTTTTCTCTCTCTCTCTCCAAGGCTACCATGATAGACCAGTCTTTGGCGATCACTTTTCATGAAATGTTTCCGAATGTTTATCTCGGTATTCCAACTTACTCGGGAAAACGTGAACCGCTGTTTGAGTTCCCAAATATTCGGACGCTGTCCTCGTAACAGACTACCCTTTCCTTTTTGTAACACGATAGTCTAGTCATTTGCGGGGCATTCGCTAGACTTTTTTTACCCGTTTCAGAGCCGCCTGAGCGCAGGTACACTTCCTTGGTAAGCACGACCTTTCCGTTAGTGTGAAAGCAATAAATGTCCGACGCCGCTAAATGAACAATACCGAAGAAAATAAAAGTGACTAAATTTGGGTTCGGGATCCCAACCGGGGACATAGAGAACATCAGTCAAGCACGCATCCCCTCCACCAGCGCCGATCAATGGCGCTAGCGGACTAAACCAGAAGCTATTGAATGCCTTGTGGCCTCTGACTCAGAAATGTTTCCTGGCAAACTTGTACTGAGGCCTGCAAGAGTGATTTGAGCATCGTGACTGCAAAAGTGGCAAGACACCTTCAGGCCAATAGTATTTATGTCAGACTAACACGGCGAAGAAGAAGAAAAAGTATAGAGATTACAATGCACGCAATAGGGAAAAATATATCTATGACGATAATGAAAGGGCGCAGTCCCACCACTGGACACCGTTCTGCTGCTTCTGTTGCTGTCCCTACTGCGATGGACTCTAAAGCGTGTACTACCTCAGCGGCAGGTGTGAAGCGTGGCCGGTCACCAAAGTGCGCCTCAGAAGAAAGCGCAAGAGAACACAAAACTTTTTCACGCTGAGCAAAGAGGCAGGTGCTTGTTGCAGTTAAACGCATCACCAGCAGACATCACTGCAACCGTTGCATGAATACTGCCCGCCAGGCCTTTGCTATGATGTCGAAGATATTGACGCAACAGAAAATGACAGAATCGCGACAGACCTACCATTGGACATAGGGGATCTCATAGCTTGAAAGAAAATGCAATGCTTTATCTTTCCCCCACCTTAGCGGTCTTCATTGTCTCCCTGAATGTTTGACGAGCGAAGGTTAGGGCGCAAAAGGCGTCATTAAAAATACCCCTGTGGTGCTTTTGCCTTTCTTTTAGTCCCCAGAACGGACGATAGAAGAAAAAATGGCGGAAAAGGATCAGAATTAACTATCGTTAAAAGTTCTGGAGCCTTTTAAACAAAAAATTGCAGCAAACTGACCGGTCTGGGCTACTTCAACTTACACATCGACAGCGAACTCTCTTTCAGCGGGACTTCGCTGGCCACACGCGTGAATCTCTACGCCTGCCGAACGCGCCTCTCCGCCGGTGACGGCGTTAGTTTCCCTTTCCGCCGCAGCGTCAGTCGTGGCGCTAATCATCGGGGAAAGAAGAGCGGCGGCTGCCGGCCGCGGTCACGGTTTCAATGCGGTGTAAGTTGTTCATGACTGCACCGACGGCAGAAGTCAGCATCTGTATAATTTATAATAATATGCGGTGATACGTGAGGGGGAAACTCACAATATAGGCGTCACGTACTAACTATTATTTCAGAAGTAGGCACAGCGCTAAATTTGTTTTCCTTTTAGCGCGCCGCATGCGACATTATCATGTGGCGCATTGACAAAGTCGAGCGCAATAGGCGGATTTCTTTCTAAAGACTTTCCCAAGGCTTTCAGGAATAATATTTGGCGTGGCAAGCTAGTCTGAGCAACCGCATTTATTTATAACAAAAGACGTTATAACTTGCGCGTACGTAGAAATTACGTAAACGTTTTATGCTGCGCCGTACACGCCCATTTCTCAATGCGCGTTTGACAAATGTGACTGGATATTTTCACACCTTGATTTAACTGCGTTTTCAAAGGGAACTGGAATAATCTTAATACCTTTCAGGGTCCATTGGCCCATTTCTTTTGGAAATATTGTTAGACTGCGCGTTAGGTTACAGGGTACACAAAATTATGGAGGACACACGAATAAAGTGGACACGGTGAACGCAACTATGAACTGATTAATTGCAACAAGAGCACTATTTACATGGGAACCAAAACTCGGAAAGGATGCAGTTGGAATGGGGTAAAACTGTGGCAGTCGTTCTTTGATTTACGCTAGTTCCAAAAAGTAATATACAGTTGACAGGTAATTGAAATTAAATCGCTGGGACATCAAGGATAAATTTAATACACCATTTAAAGGGGGATTTATTGGGTTTGTCAGAAAATATGTAAGTCCTCTTCGCCTATGGCTCACCGGCCATCAGCCTTACAAGCGGAAAACCTTTGGCGAGAAATGTTTTCGCGAAAGCTTCAGTGAATTCTCCACAGAGCTATTAACGTCGCCAGTCCAGGTGGCAAGAAGCAGCCTCAATAGCTTTTTCAAGACCATTTCGCACAGCTCATGACAGTGGTACGGGTCCCTGTTGATAGCGCACCACATCAGCGGACAGTCTGCGAGGTGTGGGAATACGGTGTCTGAAAGGAGCTTACAAATTTGTCTGCTGTGTCGAACTGCCTGTACAGCGCGGTCCTCCTCGAACTTCTTCACTTGTTCGCGAAAATCGTCGCAGCGTTTTTTCAGTTTTTGTAGTTTTTTTGTTTAGTCTGTTTTCTTTCATTTTAAGGCGGCGGGCATTTCTCTTGGTGTTATCGAAAAAGCCTGCCAGATCGAACCAAGTCTGGCATTCTCGAGTCTCAAAATTACGTAGGCCGCAGGATAGCATGTCCGTGAGAGCGTACAGGATTGTGTCTTCCTCTGCCGGTGAGTGCGGTTGATCTCTTTTTTCATTCCCAGTTAGGTCCAGAATTGAACGTTCAATCGTTTAATTTTATGCAACCATTGTGCTCACTTGCTCTTCATTGCTTGCTTGAGATGACGGCGCACACGCCTCGAGCGGCGGCTGAACAAGCGCCCTCCTTCTTTTCGGGCTTCCCGGCTGCATGTACGTTGGGTACGACGGGAATCTTGTCGACACAGCTGTTGGTAGCAAGAACTTGCGCTTCAATCCCACCTTGTAGTCATCCTCTTTGAAGTGCAGCGAGCAAACGACTGATCGGGAGCTTGGTTTCCATTGGCTGCCCTTGTCGATACCTTGACGGGAGATGTTGTGCAGCCAGGCGTCACGGAGTTGCTCTTTAGCCGGAAACTCGTGGTAGCAGACGTCCGAGGTTTTCGAGGAATTCGACTTGCAGCGCGGCACGCAGCAGTACTTAGGCATTTCATAGCCTGAAGCACACTAGTACGTTATATTAAGCGCGCAATGCGCGGAAGTATGCGAAACGAAAAGCTCAAAGCGCTCACGCGAGCTTCAACACTCCCGCCACTGCTGCTTTTCGCGCCCAAACTGCCCAAACCGTAGTCTGCGCTGATACGTGGCGCCCCACTGCGAGTACAAGCGGCAACCGTAAGCTTCGCTTTCATGACCTCGCCCGTCGCCCACGCGCGATGGTGCAAGCCGCATTAATCCTTCCGACCACGGCTGCTCGATGGATCCCATCGAGGGGCCGTGTTCCAACCGTGTTGCTTGCCCGGGTTATTCCGGTTCCACTCTCCTGAAGTTAACATGTACGGGTTACTAACACTGGAAGCTGAGCTAATTCGTTGCTGTTCTCCTGATGTTAACATGTACGGATTACTAAAACTGGAAGCTGAGCTAATTCGTTGCTGTTCAAAATGAAACACGACAAGCAGTGCAAATGCTAGACGACATAGAATCACGCAGAAATACACAAGTTCTCACTCGCACGCAGTTTTTATTACATCTTTGAATACACACCCAAGCGGCCTTTCAGACTTCACACGACAAATTTCACACATACGGGACACTCGATCGCACATGCGAAATCAAACCACGATTCAAACGAAATACGGAAAGAAGAAAGCAAACCACAAACACATTACCGATAGCACGCAGGTGTTTCTCTAGCAAAACAATCAGGTTCGCAGCGCATCTCAGCATTTTACGTCCCTGCTTAACGAGTAAATAACTGGTTTACTAAGTGATGTGGCCAACTATTTCTCCGCATTTGAGGACACGTAGTTCGGGGCAAAATTACCGTGCCTGAATTCAAACATGAGACAGCCCTCGTGCTGCTGAGCCTGTGCTTGGCCATGTTAAAACACGGCCGTTTTAACATTGTCCTTCAATTAGCATATGGTGAATGGCAGCTTAACATAATTTTATTTTCCAGCACAAACGGGCTGCAGTGTTCAAACCGAATTGGCATTGTAACATCTACAGTCATATTCCCGAACATCGCGGGAACTGGGTCGCGGGAGCGGTCGCATCGCTTTCGTCCTTTTAAACCGCGAGCAAGAATTACTTACCGCCGTCAAACAGATGAAATTCTTAGATGTTGAAGGCATGTCTTTGCCGTAAATTGTGGTGTTATTATTTTCCAGATACGCATGTTACAACGCGAGTGAACGACGTTTGAAGGAACGATGACCGCCGGTATTCCGTAGGCGCCCCGAAGCGACCGCCGCGGGAGCTGTCACCGATGCGTGGCGCCCCCGCCGAAAGTAGCGGCGGCAACTGACAACTCCGCTCTCACGCCGCCGCCCATGGAGGAAAGAAAAGCTTAGGAGAGGCCCTGACGTCACACCCAGCGCAGCCGGAAACGCCATTTCTGTAAGTCGAATGGCGGACCATTGGCCCTCCATGCCATTGGCGGACTCTTTTTGCCTTCTCTCTCGGTGCACCTTCTCCGCCTCCTCCGTCCTGTATCGCCTCTCTTGTCGTCTGCATCTGCCAGCGCCGAGCCGGCGGAAATCAGCTGATAGGCAGGTAGAAGGCCGTTTTGCAGCGCGTGACCGTGAACCTAAACGCGCGGTTACACTGTTACACGTCTTCAGTGTGGCCGCAGCAGGTTTGCGAAGCGGCTCGCTCTAACAATGCCGCAATGCTCGGTGCCAGGCTGCAAGTCGCGATCGGTACCCAAGGAATTGGGCGTCACTTTCCACCGGTTAGTGCATCATTCCGCAGAAAAGTATTGCTGTACATTGGTGTGCATTCATCCTTTGTTTGCAATCGCCGCCGTTTATAGGTTCCCAAGCGATGGAGAACGCCGCAAACAGTGGGCGAACGCCGTGCGGCTACCGGACTGGAAAGTGCCCAAGTTTGCGTTGCAGTTTCACTGGCAATCCCAGAGATGACTAGTCAATTAAACGGCCGTTCTATATATATAGGTAAGCAGTACTTCATGCAGATTTCACGCTAAAAAATTGTGGAATGTTTTTACCGTTGTTCGCGTGCCTTCGATAGAATTTTTTGCGAAGGAGGAGGAGGAGGAGGAGGAGGAGGAGGAGGAGGCAAAACGTTTTATTGAGTAAAAAAATGAGAGGGTGGGTGGCGTCAATAAACTTTTTTTCGCCAAGTTTCAACTTGTCTCAGTGTCAATAAATTCAAGGTGATATCAGTTGAAAACGTTCATACCCTAACCTCGCAGTATGAAGCGTTGAAAAGCGAAATCCAGAGCGAGACCACAAAAAGATCCAGATTCCAGATCCAGCACTCTTCCAGTCAACAGACGGACACCTACTAAGGTAATAGGACGATGGAATTATATCAACTGGGAATCTACCTTGTAACAGTTGCTAAGGCGCTGCCGCGCATTGCCGGCCTAGCAAACTATATATTGCAGCGGCGATAACCAAAAAATTGAGTTGCAAATCGTTCGGTTGCAAGTCGCCTACGTACTGCACACCGTGTATCACTTCCCGAAAATCTACCTGACGGGTGTGCGCGCGTACGACGGGACGGCGCGTTCACGATATCTGCACTTCAATAGGCGCGTCGTGATCGCGACCGGAGCAAAAGCTTGACGCGGTACAAGGTGCACTTGCAAGTAGAAATTAAATGACATATTCACATCGGCGCAGCTGTCGCAACTCGCAGCATCCTTTTCGAGTTCCGCAAGACCACAGCGCAGCAAAGCGAAGCAGCAATCTTCGCGATCGGACGACAAGGCAGGCGCTGCCTTTCCTCCATGACTGGTAGAGTGAACTAATGACTGGCGAACGGCGGGCGGGCTGTTGCTAGGACGCCGTTGCTAAGCGACTTCCAATGGCCGCCGAAAACACGTGACTTCCTCCACACTTTTGCCAATGCGCGGGGATAGCTGGGGGCCTCTCCTAAGCTTTTTTTTCCTCCATGCCGCCGCCCATTGCCGGCGCGTGAATGAGCAGGCCGGACCTAGTTTCCATCGAGCGGCCGTGCTCTAGTGAACATCGTCATCATCACGTTAATACTACATACGGCACCGCACTTATGAGGACACTCGTTTTTGTCTAACACCAGTTTTTCGATACGTCATTTTGCATGAATCCGAAGAAAGGGGTAAATATTTATTCAAGTTCTGGATGTCGGAGCTCCCGACTTCAAGATCAGGCACACAAGGTCTGCCTACAAACTTCATATGAATATAAGATAGACCAAAATAACAAATGCCCTACGACTGTGTTACTTCATTCAACCTGCGCGGTGCCACAACTGGCATAGAAACAGGTTTACTTTTATCCCCTCTAATCGCTAAAGAAGGTGACTTAGGCCGGGTTCAGACTGTTGCCGCAACTGTTGTAATCACTTTAAAAAATGACGTCATTTCACGTCTCAGCCAACCGAACGGCGTGACATGTTTTTTTTTTTATTTGTCTTTTAAGTCCATAGATCACGATATGGCTTTTGCGTCGGTAGTCTGAACATAGCCGTATATTGTCTCACTTCCAGCTCTCAAGAAGAAGCGAGAAGCGAGGCGGGATATTTGAAAGTATCTAAGTCGTAGGAGAACTTCGCATGTGTCTGCTGGTATGCTGTGCGCAAACAGCAGCCGTGGTGACTGAGGCGGGTACCATATTTGAAAGTACCATATTCGTAGGTGCACTTCGCGTGTGTTTGCTCGTACGCTGCGTGCAAACAGAACCAGGGTGATTGCAGTAAAGGGTATGTGTCAAAAATAACCGCAACAAGTTAAAAGCGAAATCCAGACATACTTCGAGCCATGCAATATTCGCGTAGTCGTGGCGTTACGCAAACACAAAGACTAATAACACGGCGCGATGTAGCACAGCAGCCAGACAAGTTAAACAACGGCTGCCGACATCGCAGCGTGTCTGCGAATAGAATAACGCCTTCACAAAATCCTGCCATATCCGTGGCCGTCTGATCCGCTTTGCAAGGCTTTATCCGGTGACCATCCGTCAATGACAACCGTGACGTTGAAAACTGCCAGTACGATTAACTTCCCCGCCAACGATGCTCCCCAATTCCCCAATCTCTAAAACATATTACCATTTCACACATGGATGCCAATAAAGTTGTTGGGTATTAAAACACTCCTGCCGCTGACATCGTAGCTAAATTAATTGCGTGTACATACGACACGAGGTAGTTAATCCGGATGAATTACTGAAAGGCTTTATTGTAACAGAAAAAGAAGGAAACAACGCGATGAGGTAAACGGAAACAAATGAATAGTTTGGGGAAGGTCGAGCATCGGCATAGTTGAAACAGGCACTTGGAAGCAGGGTGTCGAACCGGTATTTTTTCGGGTTCGGTTCGGGTTCGGGTTCAGGCCTTTCGGGTTCGGTTCGGGTTCAGTTCCGGCGCACCATTCTGTTCCGGTTCGAACCGGTTCGAACCGGTTCAAACGGGTTCGAACGGGTTCGGAGAAAAAAAAAGCAAGCGTGTTTTTTTCTGTTCATTTTTTGTGCTAGTGTTTTGTTTCCTTGTCAGGTTTCCTTGTCAAAAACGAAGCCATAATGTAGGTTTTTATGTGCAAGTGTTTTGTTTTGGCCAAAAATAAGTAACCCTGCAACACTTTTTTCTACTTTGTTCGAAATCTTGAATGCTTGCAGAAAGTAGTCAACCAACACATCCAGTACTTAGATCAGGGAGTCGGAAAGTCCCTCAGACAAAAAGTACTGTTCTGTCCCCGTCAGATAACTTACAAACGTGCTTGAAATACTTTTCTTTCTTCCCCAGTCTTGGCGTTATTCTACCGCTGGAATGACGTCATTACAGCGATGTAGCGGCTATTTGCCGGCTTTCCTTAAGTTGCGACATTAAAATGAAACCACAACAGCGAAGCAGAAACGGAAGGCGTATCTGCTGGGAAGAGCAAATCCCGCACTGCTCCTCTGTGCTGGCAATAGCTATAACTTTTGCAGTGTTTCCAGATGCGAAGATAAGAGTGAGAGCGTTAATCTAAAGTGTTGAAGAGTTCCTTTAACTGTAAAATGTACTGCAAAATGTTTTCTATAGTAGGTCTACGATTACAACATTAACTGAAGCGAAATGAAAAATTCGCTCGGACACATAAGACTGCGTATTTGTATGAATTTGAAAGCCCTGCTTTTTATGGCCGCAAGTTTATTTTTATTGATTTAGTTTCTTTCATTTTTATAATTTAATTTAATTTATTCTTGGATCATAACGCTGCAGTTTTATACCCCGCAGTTGTTTTCTTGAGGAAGAAAATGACGGACGATTACGACACTCGCTAATGCGAAATTTGAGTGCAGCGCGAACTGTAGTCTTCTCGGCGACGGCGCATAGATGCTGTGCCTCAGGAAGTGGTCGCGTCATCAGCTAATGCACAACGGCGCGCGGCATACTCTGTCGTTGTCTCGTAAGGGGTCGCCACTGGGAAGCACGTCTCGCACGGTCACGGAATTACGCCCTCCCCCTTACACTTTCGTCATACTTGCAACCTCCGTTTTCCTGCCAGCTCTATCTTCGGTGGCGTCTTCGTTCTCTCGGTTACAACGAGTCCAACGCTGAGGGACTACGCGAAACCACAGGAGCGGGTGCTTAAGGGCTGCGCTCTAACGCATGGCTCTACGTAGCCGCTGTGCAGCCATGTGATCCACTTCCTTCGCCGACAAGTGACGGGCCGCACATCGTCTCCAAATAATGCGTTCTCGCCACAGTCTTCCTGAAGGCAAACAGGTAGCCTCCTGACCAGTGGGCAGCACACTGGTGCCTCCGACGCCTCCCCCTCAATGCATCTTCGCCAGAATCTTCTGGTAATGGGCAGCCTCCCTGCAGACTGCCTATCGCCCCGTCCTACTAAGCAGACGACCCGTCCGTCCGCAATCGTTTTAACACGTACCATTCTTTGCCCACAGCAAGGACCGGGTAACCCCCTTCATTTCCACAAAAATACCGATTTCGCGGGAGTTCCACCTGTAATCGCTATAATAGCGTAAATGGAGATAACTGGTCGCACAAAATTTCTGAAAAACTAAAAAATAAAAAAAGTAATAACCGAAACTGGCAAACTGTGTGACACCCTGCATTTACACAATAATGACGATTATTGGAAATTTCTACCTGTAATCGTTATATAGGGTAAATGGAGATTATTAGTCGAAGAAAATGTATAAACGTAAAAAATAAAAAAATGTAAAATAATTGCGGAAACTGGCGAACCGTGTAACACCCTGCATTTCCACAATAAGGCCGATTTCGCGAGTTACAAATGTAATCGTTATAATGGCGCAAATAGAAATAATTGGTCGAACAAAATTTTGAAAAACTATAAAATAAGAAAAATATTAAGCAATTAAGGAAAATGGGAAACCGTATAACTGCCTGCATTTCCACAATAATGGATATTTCGCGAATATTATATTTGTAATTATAGCAGCGTCAATTGAGATAATTGGTCGGACAGTATTTATAAAAACCAAAAAATTGGCTGTAGAAACTCACACTGAGGACAAGCGGCATAGGAATGCTACGCATTAGTAGATAATTGTTTGAATTTCTGCAGAAATGTTTTAGTACCCTGGAGTGTCGCCATGGTACAGTATTTTGCGTCTCCGCCGCCTCCCCCCTCCGCCCGGGCGTCTCGTGGCGGGCCGCCCCTCGCATCCTCGCGCATCCTCGCAGGAATCGCCTGCCTGGCAGGCAGCCAGGCAGGCAGGTAGTTTACTGGCGAGCGAGAAGTCTTTTTGGCGCGCAGGAGAGCCTGAGCGCCCAACATCTTTTTTGGTTCCACCAAATGTCTAGGCACGCACGCGCGCATGCACCCCTGTTTTCGCACAATGAGGCAAATAATTTTGCCTTTAAATAAATTGATTGGTCTGCTACGCTTTTCATGCACCCCTTGTTTCAACGGCGCTTTAGCTTTAACACGAAATCATTAGCACTGCTAGAACTCGAAAACAGTCCCGCGTCGGCGTCAACCTCCGACTGTCAAGCGTGGCTGGTGGCGTTTAAAGCGATTTCCTTCTGCTCATCTTTCATATGCTAACGTACCAGTTAGAAAGAAAGAACGGCTTTAATGACTCATTGGACGCCGTGTACAGGATGGCATTAGATAGGGAACCACCGGAGACAGGAACTTGCTACATGGCACTTCAGCGACAGGTGAGAGCGGTTGGGCTCTACGAAAGATAATAGCCGAGTGAAGTCACAAGCAGCAGTAAATATCCCTTGTAGAGAGAGGGAAAATGAACTTTAAATAAATCGAGGAAAAGTTTCCGAGAGGCGTCCTCATTCGAGGGGTAGAGTCGACAGTCGTTTCCATCAAGAGAAACTGATCTTCCAGGCCGGAGCTGGCCAAGGCTTTCTCCCAAATCTTTATGGAAACGTGTAGGTTGTATGGATCTAGGGTGGACTTGTCGCAGCCGCCTACTGTGTGTATGAGGTTCCCAGGCTCCCCACGGAAGCGACGAAATGGAGAGAATTGTGTCCTGTTAAAGAGGTGAAGACTGGTGATGTGTGGGAAGGTGTTAATCCGCAGTGCACGAAATAATCTTTCCTGGTTATTCGCTAGCGATTTGTGCGGGAAGGAATACGTTCTACGGGAGAGCCTATAGTGCTAATTAATTTCCTGGTATGTATACAGGATGCATGCGCTCGGGCTCGGCTTCATCAGCGCTGGCTAAGCGGGTCAAATGTCCAGCCACGAGGTTGGTGATCTTGTCTGCCGGTGATGCCAGTATGAGCTGGTGCCCATACAATCCTGGCTGGTCTCGTTGGTGGTCTCTGCTTGTTCATTCGAAGTGTTGTAACATGCAATAGACTGTTGGCAAAGTTGCGCCACGCCTGATAAGAGTCTGTTATTTGACTTTTGGCGGCCCTTTGGCTAAGCGCACGTGCTATCGCCTCTTCCTCAGCTTGGAAGGGGCTGTGTTCGGGGGTTGAGATGCTACACCTGCGGAAGGCTGCAGAACGGTAGCACGAAGAAAGAGAAGGTATCGGAGTATGCTATCGGGCGTCTTTCGCATCAAACCAGTTGATCGTTACATTTTTTTTTTCTTTCAGTTTAGTTGCTTCTTAGTCTTACCTCCTATATATACACATTTTGAGAACCTTTTGGTGAATATAAGACATGCATTAGGCAATTAGTTTTAAACTTCATTGCGAGATGTAAATCTTACGCGAGAAATGACATAAGAGCGTAACACGTGCATAAAAAAGGCCTTTTATAGCATTCAGGTGGTCGACACATAACTTTCCGGCTATTTTGTGCGTAACTAAATTTCCTGATTGGGCGAGAAAGAGAACGCTGCAAAATTTGCAAATGCCAAGGACCCCAAATCTATCATGTTTGGTCCAACCCTCTAATCCGCCTAACTGACCCGCTAATTCCTCTAATCCATATTAATCAACACCGCAGTCCCACTAATTCACATTAGTTCATTCACTCATCTCACTAAACCACCCTAGTCTACCCGCTAATCCGCGTTAATCGACTTAAATCCATGCATGGAAATGCTATCGCATTTACTGTAAAAGCGAAAATGAGAAGGCCCCAATTTTTTTTTTTTCAATTCTCATGTTCTCGTAGGGCAGTAACCAAAGAACACAATGGCATTGTACAAAAAAAGTGATGGTGACGTAGAGAACTGTGAGTGTTTGTGTCTCAGTGCTGTTTTTATAGAAGTGCCCACTCAAACTAAAATAAGTGGAAGATACGGATTTATTGTTGATGGTGTCCCTGAAGGCCTTCACAAGCGGACACGGATGCATTCGAATTAACAACATGAAAACTTCACACGATTTTAAACACACTGCACATAGAAACCATAAAGAATACCCCATGATATGTTGCCACGGCATATGCGTCCTAACTTAAGTTATTGTAAATGCAAAAAGATAATTTGGGGAGATGAGCAATACCTAAAGCAAACTAATAGTGTATACGGACTTTACATTAAATTTAGGGTAATAATAAGATGAGAACCTTATGGGCCTTGGGAATTGCAGACTATGCAAAATATTGCGTGGTGCCGTCTGGCGAATGGTAAGAGTATCTTCGGATGCAAGGTAGGGTACCGGGATGGAAAACTAGAAATCACAGTTTTGAGGCCCCGGAACCGGTTCGGAACGGTTCCTTCAATTCGTTCCGGTTCGGGTTCAGTTCCAAAATGGCGGAAAAAATACAGTTCCGGTTCAGTTCCGGTTCCGGGCAAAAATTCGGGTTCGGTTCCGGTTTTGGGTTCGGTTCCGGTTCCGGTTCGACACCCTGCTTGGAAGTCATCACAGGAGAATACCCCCCCCCAAAGCTGGAAAGAACAAATCACCAAGGCAAAAAAAAAAAAAAAAAAAGACGGAGTGCTTGGTTGTTTAACAAACCCACATTTTCTCCCAAAAAGATACGAAAGGAAGGGGGAAGGGGGGGGGGGGGGGCATTCTTTACTACGGCTCTATTTTTACGAAGTCGACGGCGTTCGAGATTCCGCGCATAGCGAGGGGCGTAACTATCAGCACACAACGCTTACAGTTGCGCCACTAAAGTTTAATGCGTAGCATTCTTTGCCAAGTACCGCCAGGGCCAGGACCGTGTAAGGCCCTGTATTTGCGTAAAGATGCAGATTTGGTGGAAGTAACACCTTTCATCGTAATAACAGCGTAACTGGAGATAAGCGGCCGGACATAATTTGGAAACCGCCATCCCCCCCCCCCCCCCCCCAAAAAAGAAAAAAAGAAAAATAGATATAAAATATGAAAAATAGCTAATGGTGTACGGCGTCCCGCATTTCCATAAAATTACGATTTGGTGGAAGTAACACCTTTAATTGTTATAATAGTGCTAATGGAGATAATTGGTCCGACCGAACTACCAGAAACCAAAAAGTAGGAAAACAAAAAAAAAAAAAAAATAGCCAGAAGTGGCGAACCGCCTAAGATGCTGCTTTTACACAAAAAGGCAGATTTGGGGGAAGTAGCACCTTTAATCGTTATAACAGCGTAAACAGACATAAGTGGCCTGAACCAATTTTGGAAAACACCAAAAATAAGAAAACTAGAAAAAAAATGCGAAAATGGGCAACCGTGTAACGCCGTTCATTTACACAAAAACGCTGATTTAGCGCAATTAACCCCTGTAATTGTTATAACAGCGAAAAATGGCGATAACCGGTCGGACAGATTTCTGAAAAACCAAGAAATTTGGCTGTAAAGAAAAGAATTCCCCCTCTAGAAGAGCAGCATAAGAATTCTACGCAGTAGTAGACATTTCTCTCAAATGCTGCAGATTTTTTTTCTTGAATTTCTAATAAATCTTCAGTTGTATGGTAGCACTTCGTCCAGTGTACTTGCTTGTCTTCGTCTTTGTAGCTCATTACCCACGATGTGTCTGTAGCAGCACGCCCGACACGAAGTTGTTCTACATGTAATTGGTTCTATTTGTAATTGGTTCTATTCTACATGTAATTGGTTCTATGTAATTGGTTCTATTCTAATAATTTGTTGGTTCTAAAACACGGGACATATAAAGCGGCGCGTAAGAAAGGTAATGGACGTAGCACGTCGAGCTATACAGAAAGGCTAAAAATGCCACAAAACTTGAATTTCGGGCTCTCAAAATCAGGAAAGACTGACAAGTCATTGCTGAGTTGTCGCATGATATCACCTGCATGCGTACATAAAAATAAATGGAACCTAAGTGGTGATAAATGCTAGCTGATCTCTTCGAAACAAGAGTAACCACAGGGAGAAAGAAACGAACGCTGAAAACGTACAACAAACCACGTACTACAAACCAATCTGTCTAACTTCAAGTTGGAGTGTAACGTGAGTTGCATGACTAAGTGTGGCCCACTAAGAGTTACGAGCGGGAGAGGAAATTTTTGCTCCTTTTTATGGTGGTCCAACAACCGGAATTTTTCCGTCAAGTCCGTCCAGACACGGACCCTCTATACACTCTCCAAATCGCGACATCGTTTTTCTGAAAGCACGGGGCAATCGTAGCATACGTAGTGGCCTTGCGAGATTACAGTAGTCCGGGAGTGACTGTCCACCCCGGAGAAAGTCTTAACACCATGGACATGACGAAACAGGAGTGGTCAGAGAGACATTCGCGTGTTTGACGAAGAACTTCGACTACTCCCACACCCCTTCCCTTCCCATTTCCCAAGCACGGTGTCCTGAACTTTCTTCCCTTAAATATAGGCTCGATTCAATGAATCGCCTAAAACAATGGCATGCGGCGAACAATTTATTCACTGGAACAAATACTGTATTCAACGAACTCTTGCTTCTTGTCTTCTCCAAACCGTTTTACTCAATTCAATTCAGATGAGGAAGGAAATGCATAAGAACGAATTAAACGCTGTTTCTAGTCAAGGCAGAGATATACGCGACTTCACAAGCAAAGAAAGAGTCACAATATCTCTGCTTTGGGGCGAGATCTCGATGCTATGCTCTGCCCGTTGAAAAAGCTCCCATGGGTAGTCCGCTTGAGTGAATAGTGGGTTACTCCCTCGAGCCGGTTCCTCTAAGAGGATTGGAATTTGCGTAGCCGAGCAGGCTAGACCTGTGAAAACACGGGAGCCGGAGAGTGAGGTGAGGATGAGGTTTTCCCAAAGTCAACCTCCGAAAGGCGGCGCGAAACAGATTCTAAGACGGGAACACGCCTTAGCACGACGATATATAAAAACGCAAGCATCGATCGCTCCCACCATTCAATTCAAACGGCCGCATGGCAGCCCGACGAAAGGTCGTTCCCGTTGCGTCGATTCAACTGCCAGAGATAGACCACGCAAAGGGAAGGGATTCACATATAAATAGCGCCTGTTCAACGGAAAGGATTGATCTGGGGGGAAACGTCGATAGAGAGGCTTCAGCGGTGTGTTTAGTTGGTTGATTTGTTGGCTGCTGGGTGGTATTGTATGGCTCGGCAAAGCAGGGGCTCGCATGCACTTTCCAAGACTCCGATTCCTTACAATACCGAAGGCGACTGATCCGAAAATTAGAATTTATGGGTTTCACTCAATCGAGCTGCATTTGGGCTTGGGTTATAAGTGAACCGTAGTGGAGGTGCGCGGAATAATTTCGATTATATTTCACATCTCGATTTCTGGGTTTCAACGCGCCGAAGCGGCAAGTGGGCTATGAAACGCCCGCATTAATTTCGACCACCTGGGGGATCTCTAAAGGGGCCTTTAATAGGCTTCCGAAGGTGGCCATTTCAATCGCTCAATCGCTAGAGTACCCCTTCACGACAACGTATTCCGAATATTACACGTCTGCGTAAAGCCGGGGCCGTAAAAGCGTGCAGAAAAGATATTTCTTTCTTTCATTGTTCACCTAGGGACCCTCGTCGTCATTCTGCCGCATTGTGACGAGAATTTTTGCTCTGCCGCAGCCTCTATGACGCACGTAGCATTGAACGGTACGGCGCCGCTATTAATGGGCCCCTATAAATGCTGTAGCCAATCGACGTTCCCGGCCCTGAGGGAACGCCGGTGCACGTTTCGGCGGTTCGTGCGGGTGGCGCTGCAGCACCGCCGGCACACGGCGTATGTTAGAAGGGACTAATCTCGATCGTCGCCATCCATCACACAAGCTTAACTGAGTTTGTAGATATAACGCATCGTTTACAATGTATGAATAACGCTGGAAAACACGGAAAGCCTCTGCAGACGAAACGCCGCTGCACGCGCGACTGCGGCAAGCACTATGCGGTGTATCGTGAATACGGCATACACAGCAGCAGCTAAAACTTGTCGCCGCCCGGCAGAGCGGGACTATTGCTGAAAATCAGTTCATAAATGCGTGAAAGTGGGTGATAGTGCGGTGAAATACAGCGCTGGTGGTCTCGTCAGCGCGGCTTCGTAAAGCGGTGACGGAAAAACTGCGGCGATGCTAAGCCTTTTCTGCACGGTGGCTTCGGAGGGACCAGAAACGCTAGCGGGCCGCTAATCGTCGGTGGAGACCTCCAATTACTGTCGTGAGCGAGCGTGTTGTGTTTCGGACCCCCCATCTGCCTTTCAAACGCTCTTTTCCCCTATTCTAAAACTGACTTGCCGATCGAGAACGGCAGATGCGAGAAGCACGGCCGCCGGGCAGTTAGAGCGGTCGACCGGCCCCTTATCGGCTGTTGTAAGAGGATTCTGCACGTCGGTCGATAAAAAAAAGCGTGACGTGCCGCCAAGTAGAGCCAATGGCTGCTCGAATCTCGTACCCGCAAGCGCCTTGCTCTGTTTCTCTAGGTGGTCTTGCGCCTGGTCGGTGACGTCATTCTTTCTACAGTGCTTTCGAGGCACTATGAGGGCCTTCTTGCTGGTTTGTTTTATATAAAGATAACTCGGCTAATGCTCAACGCGTTTAAATTATTTCTTATTGATTGTGGGGTTTACCGCGCCGACGCAACGCAGGCGATGAGGCCGCCGTAGTGGAGGGTTCCGGATTAATTTTGACCACCTGGGGATCTTTAACGTGTGCCGAAATCTCGAACACACGGGTGTTTTGGCTTTTCGCCTCCATCAGAAAAGCGGCCGCCACGGCCGGGAATCGAACCCGGGACCTCGTGCTCAGCAGCAGAACGCCTTAGCTACTGAGCCACCGTGGCGGGTATTTAAATTATTTCTGCGGCAGGACGTTCGTTGGATAGCACTCCAGCGACTGCGCACGTAAAATCGCAACCTTTGGAACTCTGTTTAGAGCCTCTGTAATTTGCGGCGAAATCTGGACACACGGGCGTTTTCGTATTTTGCCTCTATCCGAAAGCGGCTCCCGCGGCAGGGATCGAGCCTTGGAACTTGGGCTCAGCTGCACAACGCCATAGCCACTGAGCCACCGCGGAGGGTAGCGGAATAATTTCAACCACATGGGAATCTTTATATTAGGCGTGCCATTCACATACGTCAATATTTCCAATGTTGTCTTCAAAACGTTGCCTTCATCATCACGTCAGCCTTATCGCCAACATACCTATTATCTTTTGTAGGGCTAGCCTTTGTCACAAGGGCTGACGCATTTCCGGCTAATGGACTTCTCAGTTTGAGAGCAACACCGAGTGTTCGTCACAGCGCTGTGCATGCGACACAATCAGTTTAAAAAGTGAGACAATTCTATCAAAAAAATTCACCCCACCTCCCCGAAGGGAATCGTGAGAAAATGCGAATGCATTTCTTTTGCGCGAGAGTGCGCGGAATTTATAATTAATGAGGAGACGGTGATTTGTAGCGTAACCATTTATTTAACACCACGCGGGAGCTCCGGCGAGCTCCTGCGATGCGAGCGCCCTCACACGCCCGAGCGCGCTCCTCCTCTCCACTCACTCGCCGCTGATCCGCCCGCACCACCTGCTCCGGTTGCTAGGGGAGAGGAGGAGCGCGCGCGCTCGCAGCTGTTGCTATGGGAGAGGGGGTGAGAGCGGAGAGATAACACCTGCGGGCGCGTGGACGCCGCACGGCGCCTGACATGGCTCGACTAAGAAATGCATTCGCATTTAAAAATGGCCGCCACCGCACCCTGCGAAAGCGGATGTCCAGCGAAACTGTTGTAAACCACTACACATGCTGATGGGGGAGGTATGAAATCTTCCTCGTAGTCTCGGCGGGCTTCTCGCTTGCACTCGACTTCTCTGGCGGCAAATGCTGGGTAGTGACGCATGCGCTCGGCGCCCTGGGCGAGTACTGCTGGGCCCTGCCTAGCGTGATGCGTGTGCTAGACCTCGGATGACGTTAACCCCCCTCCCCTTTCGAGTGCAGCTGCAAACCTGATCTTTACCAGAACCTATGGGTGGGCTCCCATTATTCGCGGGCGCCTTACCATCCATCATGCGGTTTCGACGCTCGTTTTGTGATTGCTTCTTTACACGATTACTGAGCTCTATGCTGCACGCGTGATCAGCCTGACGCATGCGCCCGGCTCTGGGGAACTGACGCCTGGTGCGCTGCCTTTACCCTTGCGAGGGGCCCTGACCCTTGTCCACCTGGCGGGGCCCCCGGCCGTCATGTCGCGTTGCCGCATTGCCGGGCGCATGCCCTGCCACAGGCGGTCATCGGGTTGAGCGTCCACCGTGGCTGTGGAAGTCAGCGTGTGCATTCGTGGGCGTTGTGGCATCGGGCACCTACCAGTAAAATAGGTACAAGCGACTTTCCGGCCTGGTGCACGGCTTTTGTGTGGGACTGCAACGCTTGGGAAGTTCACCCGGCTTGCACGGTAAATCGCTCCGACGGAATGGGATGGCTGCGAAAATTCAGGAACTTTTTTTGACGAAAGAACGCCTATATCCTGGATTGTTGTTTACGACACGAAATTTTTCGACCAATGAGAGGCTAACAGCTTCGCTGTAAGAACAACGCTCCAGACGGGGCACTCCTTATAAATACGCTAGAACTCATTTTTGAGCATGGTGCGTCTAAGCAACCGATCTCATACCTATTGGAGGTCTCATGTTTAAAGGTGACTTTCGTTAGCGATCATCTTCTTGTGGCATCGGGTTTGTACGCCGGCGAGCAAATCTACGTTTCTGCGGATAGAGCCGTATCGTGCCTGATGTGTTTCTTAACATTTTGGGCGAGGAAAGTCCTAGGAGAGTACTGTTCTTTTTACTTGCACTGATGGGAGTGAATGCGTACTTGTTACAAACGAAGGAGATAAAAAACAAACGTATACATGTGCTCGAAAACATAATATCATGGCACAGCTCTAAACTACCGGACCAGTCCCAACAAAATTTTCACGAACACACGTAAACCTTTTCCCACAGTCACATTGAGCTTCGGCCATGTTCATTTGAAGCAGCAGTTACGACCTTCACGTTTTATACCGCATGGTTTTAAAAAACGGATGTATTTCGTGTCGCGAGAGCTTTATGCATACGTTTATGCAAAAAAGGGAAGAAAATACCAGCTCTACCGGCTTAGATTGCTAAAGCAGTGAAGGGAATTCATTAGTTAGAACATTGAGCACTGTGCGTTCTTTATACTTCCCATGTGGGTGTAGATTTTGTCTTAAATTGGACCAGTTGCGATCGGGTAAGAATTATTGGGGACAAATTTCTCACTTAAAGCATGCACGTCCTCTCCCCCTTCCCCCGTGCGTTTGTTCTACGCAGGCAATATCCAATGATGAATTGATTCACTTTGAGGTGAATTTCCGGTGCATTGGCCAACCATTTGAAGGGGTAAAATTAAAGCTTGCCTAGTATAAATATTTCCTTCGAATAAAAATCCAGAGTCCGCGAAACTGCTTCAAAGATCAGAGCAAGGTGAGGCTGCAGCTTCAGTGATTGAAAATTTCAATGCTTGCTAAAGACCCTTCTCGAGCCTTTAATGCTGCTACAAGCTCCTAAAACTAAACCTTTCTTTCCGGACCACAGTTTTCTTTGTGCAAATTTTGATGGCGCTCGGCGAGAGTATCAGGCGCTTAGGGAAAAACCTTCCTTTTATCTCGATGTCAAGGAAGAGAGGGCAGACTTTCGTGAGGGTAAAGCAATTTGTGAAGGGAGCCCTTTTCCACTAGGTTTCACAATTTTAATTACGTTTAATCGTGTACGAGAGTGCCTTCAAACTCCACTTAAACCGGTTTGTTTACCCCGGACGCAATTACTCTTATGAGTTTCCGTGTTCAGTATCCAAAATGATCCAAACTATATCAGAAAGAATTACGGCGCAGGCCCCGCAATTATTTTTATTATGAAAAATGGGCTCTGCTTAAACCATTAAGCGTTCCAAAATAAGTGGACGCGAAAAGGAGAAGCCGGTGTTTCATTGCTGGTGCTTTAAGCGTTATTTTTTTCTTTGGTGTTTTTTTCCCTTTTCTTATATAGTGAGAATACTAACGAAATAATTTATGAAGGGGCTGATTGCAAACCGTATCTTGATTATATCATGTGATATGAGAAAAGTACGTGAAGGTGCGTGTTCTCACCACGACGAATAGGCATTGTGCATTGCCTCTGAAGAGAGAGAGAGAGAGAGAATAAATATTTTATTTGTCGAGCAGAGGCTGATGAATGGGCCTCGCCCCGTGGAAGGGATGCCTTGACTTCGGCTGGCTGTCCTTGCTCGGGTCACCAGGCTGAGCTGGGTATCCGGGTCTGGGCTGGCCAGGGAAGCCCTCCACTGCTCGTAGGTGGAGTTGGGAATTGGGGACAAGTCCGGAGCACGTTGGCACTCCCATAGCACATGGTAGAGGGTGCCAGGCTGAGGACAGTGAGCACAGAGGGAAGGTTGTTGGGTGGGGAAGATGAGGTGGAGGCGGGTGGGATGTGGGTAGGTATTCGTTTGGAGCCACCGACAAGTTGTACCTTCCTCTCTGGAGAGGCGCCAGTGTGGTGGCGGGAGGCGACGGTGAGTTTGCTTGTAATGGGAGAGAATCTCTGGGTAGCCGCTCAGTGGGTGCGGTTGATCTTGAGTGGGTAGACATTGGCCACCGTCGGCAATGGTTCGGTGTATCAGATCGCGAGCCGTGGCGTGAGCCGCTTCATTACCGGGGATGGCGGCGTGTCCAGGAGCCCAGACGATGCGGATGTCAGGGGTAGTTGAGCAGTTTTTGAGGATGTGAAGGGCTGATGAAGAAATTCGGCCAATCTGGTAGTTTCGGACGCTGTCTGTGAATCGGTGAGGATGTTGACTGGGTCAGGGCGGGAAATGGCGGCCAGGGCAACGGCTATTTCTTCGGCGACATCGATTGAGCTTGTGGTAGTGTTGCGGCATTAACGCATTGGCCAGTATGAGTAACTACACAGGCTACGTGGCCGGCGCGCCCAGGGTAAGGGGTAGCATCTGTATATAGGGCGGTGGGGTCTTTCCCGTACCGCGCAGTCAGGGCTCGAGCACGGGCAGCCCGGCGGCCAAGCTGGTAGTTGGCGTGTATATTGCGGGGGATTGGGGCCACCCGGATGCCATTTCGCGGGGCTAGAGGAATGCGCTGTTTTTGTTCCCTCGGGGGTATCGGACGTAGTCCTAAGGACCTGTCAATCTGCTGTGGGAGTCAACTGCAGGCGCCGTAGTTGAGCTGAATGATGGGCTTCTTGCAGCTCTTCCCACTTGTTGTGAACTCCCAAAGCGAGTAGTTTGTAGGTGTTTGTAGCAGTGGGGAGGCCAAGCGCAGTTTTGTACAACTGGCGAATCATGGTGTTGAGCCGAGCCTTTTCTGTTGTTTTGAGAGCGAGGTACAGGGTTCCGTACGTAATGCGTGTAATAAGCAAAGCTTGCAGTTTTCTTAGCGTATCTTGCTCTTTAAGGCCTCGACGGCGATGGGAGATGCGTTGCAGAAGGTGCATCAATTGTGACAGGGTTTCATGTAGCGGGGAAATGGTATGAAGTCCAGAGCTTGTTTTGTGAGACCCAACACTCGCAGGAACGGGACGCTGGGGATTGGCTGTCCTGCAATGGTGAGCTGAGGTTCAGGTATACCTCGAGCAGATTTGTGAGAAGGCCAAGAGCGTAGTGTCAGCAAAGCCGATTTTTCGGGTGCGCACTGGAGGCCTCTTGTCTGGAGGTAGTGAAGGGTAAAGGTAACCGCTTGCTGCAAGGCACCTTGCTGTTCTCCAATGGAGCCAGTAGGCGTCCAGACGGTAAGGTCATCCGCGTATAACGTGTGTCTAATGTAGGGAATTGACTGCAATTTCGGTGGGAGGTCCTTCATGACAGCGTTAAATAACAGTGGCGAGATGACCGAACCTTGCGGGGTACCTTTCGCTTGAATCGTGTAGTGTACGATCGAAGATACCCAAGACCAATTGTCGCTGTACGGTCCCTTAAGAAGGCCGCAAGTATTGCCTGCAAGTATTGCCGAGTGTGAAACGTTGTCGAAAGCACCGTTGAATCACAGGGTGAGTATGCAATGCTTGTGGGATAACATAACCGCTTGGTAGCACACATCGAGAATAATGATCTGTTCCCAATGACAATGTTTGGCTTTCGATCCCATCTGTCCATGAAGGATATTTTAATCCAAGTTAAGTGTGACATTATTGATCGCCTCAACACAAGAAGAAAAAAATCGGGAAGTTTCGGCAGAAAATGTTCAGTGCTTCCAAAAATTTTGCTGATGGAATTTTTAAATTCTTTTTCCAATTTTTCTACTTTTTTCTACTCTTTTTCTTTCCTGATCTTGTTCTCTTTCTCCCTTTGTTTGTTTGTTACTCCCCCTCTGCCAGATTTGATGTCCCGCGTACGCATCGCAAGTGCAGCGACACCATAATAATAAAATAGCCACGAAAGAGAAAAAAAAATGCAGCATGAGAATCTTTCAACACAATGGCAACTGTTCTAACTACTGTTCCTTAAATGATGGCGCAAATAAAAACGAAAGGCGGGTGACATCGATATCTATTAGATGCCGCTTTTTTGGAGCCATGTCAGGACTCCCTCGTGCATACAATATCTAAACAACAATACATGCCGCCGTTTCCTTCAGGGCCCGCAAGCTCCCAGCGTCTCCATACAAAAAGACGCCCCAAAAATCGCCTTCAACTTTGTTCAAAAAGCGCCTGCCCTAGTTATCTAATATGACGTGCATCGAGTTTCGCCCGATGTATGCGATGAATTTGCTCTTTGGGTTGGAGGATCAGTGTCAAATTTGTTAGCAGAGCGCTTTTAACGCGGGATGGCGTTATCTTGGCGTAGGGTAAATTAGACATTAGAGGAGAAAAGGAAAGAAAGCTGAGGGCAACATGGCTGTGCCCTTAAAGTGAAGCAGTAGAGAAGAAACCGAAAATACAAAAAAGAAACAACCAAGAAGCCGTAAGGAAGTGCGGGGAAAAATTATGACGGGAACTTTTTAAGACCCACTACCTCCATGAAGGCAGGCGCCATAGCGACGTGGCTGCGCCCCATCTTAAAAGGGTGGTGGAGGCTGAACAGCATTTTGTTGTAGCTGAAATATCAGAGCTTTCTCATCTTTTCCCTGCTCTTGTTCTGCGACGGTCTGTGCCCTATGTGTTTGGAAATAAATATTTAAATTCAGTAATTCTTGCTACCATTTTCCGTTCATTTTTTAGCGACTTAAAGCAGCGCATCGCCAACGGAGAAGACCAAGCTGCAGTAATCCAGGCGAAGGTGAGAAAGTAGGAACAATGAGTTCAACACCGAGTCTTAGCACCTCAATTGTGCCGCTAATAATATTCCATGCTCGTCACTTTTTGTCGCATGTATGATTTCATAAAGGAGGTAATTAGTAAATCCGCGGAGTGTTGTAACCATTTTTATAAAATTAATAGAGTGCGGTGAAGTGTTTGATTACTGCGAGACACAGTGATAGAGGAGACTTGCATAAAAAAAAAATCTCGGGTCATCTGCCCTAACGTGAAGCCTGGGGAGGTGCGGAGCTTGCAGTGTGTAAGTTTATTCTTGGCGCCTTAGTGTTTTTGCCAACGGAGATGAAACTGTTGGAGAGGAGAGGTATACAGCGTTGCTGTAAAAGTCTCTCGTCTTTGAAGCATGAAGCTCTCTAGCGCGAAACGCAAACGAGTGCCCCGGTGTTTTTTTAGTACGCGTAGCGCTCCAGCGCGAGGCGTAAACAAGTGTCGCAATGTTTTTTAGTCCGCGTTATATTCTACGGCGAGGTGTAAACGAGTTTTCCCGGTATTTTGGTACCGTGACTACATGAGACGAGTATTACGACGACGACGACAGGAGACGGCAACAGCCCCAGCCCCTAAGGGGCTTCGCCCATAAAAACTTGAACGGCATATACCAATGCGCATTTACCAATGCCCAGGAAGGACAATGCTGCAAAAGAAGGCCGTCCTTCAAAAGGACAATCCTTCAGAAGTTGTTACTGTGTAAAGGTCTTGCCAGGTGCAAAGCTCTGCATATTACTGAGCGGTGCTGCACATACTCGGGGTTTGTGTACACTGCGATGCAGCATCGAGCATTATCAATACGGCAACTCAGATAAGCGAAGGTTTCGGAGCAAATTGTTCGGAGGAGAGAGGGTGGCTTTTGAGCGAGGAATTTGTACACCTCGGTTTCTCGGACACATGTGGTTTTATTTCTTCGGGTGTCATGTGGCCGAATAAGTTCATACAGGGACTCTCTTTTCTCGCAGTAAAAAGAAAAAAAAAAGCGCAGCTTCTCTAGTTGTGTAGGACTGGAGAAACATCAGAGCTGGCGGCCCCTCTCTATTCGTTGGTGACCCGGTTGTTGTACCTCACATGCATTTACAAACTTGCCGATGAAAGTTCTCCATGACTGACAGACCCGGATCGTTTTGTCCGCGGGCTTTTACTCCTCTCCCAATGTGAAAGCCTGCGTTAGCAAACGCTAGAACCGGCGGCTACTGGCTTCGCGAACTCGTCGTCTGTTCTGCCCACTTCAGGTGCGAACGCACGTGAAATAGGGAGGAGAACAGCAACCGAGAGGATCACGCCACGAATGCTTGGTATAGTGTTCTGGAAGGTCGGGATGGCAGACGCCGGACGGTCCTCACAAGACGCAAGGTCAATAGCGCTCGGTATTTTTGTACTTTTTTGCGAGCTCTTCCCATGGCACAGGTCTGGACGACGCTTAAAGTTGAAAAACGAAAAATCGGAGGCTTATTCTGGTGTTTGGTGCCATTGGTGACGGTGGTAGAAGCAGCAGTGACAGTTACGGCCTTCAGGTGCATAACAACCCGCAGTGAGCGAATGACTAAAACAACGTCCACAAATACCGACCGCGCGCTCACTCGAGGCTCGATGATGATGCAGCCGTCGCCCTGTCTTTGTCTGTCTGTACGCCTTCCGTGCCGTCTCCTCCCATCTCCTTCTCACCCGCCTCCGGCTCGAGCAGCGGCGAGAAGGAGAAGAAAGGCAAGACGTCGCGAACGGCACCACAAAAGAAGAATCGCTGGATTAAAGCTAAGTTTTCACGCGCGGCGCAATGAGTCAAGAATTTTCTTCTCTCATTTTAGCAATGTCTGGGATAGGGAAAATTTGTTCTGGGCATGTTTGTGTGCCTGTCGGTGTTCTCTCCGGAGGGTCGCGAGGGCATGCCACGATCGGATACGAACGCTGGTCAGGGTACGCGAGATTGGCCCAATAAAAGTTTTTTCCAATCCAATGAAATATTGTCACATGCACTGGCGCAATTCGGGTCTCGCAGTGGGATCGCGAGCGCTCTGAGGCGTAGGAGGTCGCGTGAGCACGCGCTGAGAGGTCTAGGAGAAGAAAAAGAAGAGGAGGATCACGCGGGCGTAGTTGGGCAGTGCTTCGCAACGTGAACGCCACGCTGGTTCTTTTTAAATGCAGAGCATTTCTTAGCCTCGCCTGTTCCTGCGTCGGACGGTGTCAACAGTTTCGCGTCCGCAGCAGGTGCGCCTCTCCTTCCCTCCTCTCTCTCAACAGCAGCTGGCGCGCGCATGCGTCGTAGTCAGCCCGTTTGCTCCGTCGCGGTCTCGGCCTAACAGGTGCGTGATAGCAGCGCGGTGGGTCGTGGAAGGGCGCAAGCAGGTACTGCTCTCCCTCTACTGCGCCCGCTGCAAATATAGCGGCTAGCAGTCGCTCGTGTTTCAGTCCCTGCGTTGCTCCTTCCTTCCTTGGTTGACGCTCGTGCCCAAGTTTACTCGTATCTGCTACTCCAGGATCACGGAAGAAGCGATGGAAGGAACACTGCCTTCAATCAGTACTGAGGCCCCAATGCTCTGCATTTACTCGTGTTCCCCTCGCGGGAAGGCGCGGGAATATTTGTCTTGTTTTGGGCACAAATGTGCCCCTAATAAACGTGCTTTGGTTCATTGCATTCGTTTGTCCGTGACAATATCTCGGTAGTTATCTGACCTCGACACCCAAAGCCTAAAGATACTTGAGTTCGAAAGCACGAAGTGATATACATCGCCTTGCAACTCGAAACAGAAGCTTGAGACCCAAGTATCGCAAAGAGCGTGTGAGAAACCTCGAGGTCGTTGAGTCGCGCGTTAATGGAGGGCTTCATACGATGCTTTTTTCTACAGGGTTCACTAGACGTAATACACGCATATGATTGCTTATGATATGATCGTAACGCAGATAATAGCTTTTCTGAATAGCGTTTTCTGAATCACACTTGCTGATTCTCCTATTACATGTTACTCTTACCACCATTAAATAAGGCAGCCATCTTTCATTTGAGGCGTCAGTAATTTGACGAGGCCATATGCATGCGCACGTGTGCTTTCGAGTATTATTTTGACATACGCGAACGTGGTGGGCACTCAGTAAAGATAACAAAAGAAACATTTTGTCTTTCTTTTTCCCACGCACAGGGGGGAATCAAGAGTTGTTTGCCTGAGAGGAGGGCAAAAATGCCCTGTTCATCTCATTCGCTGACTTGGGGTCGCAGCAAAGGCAAAGAAAAAGGAACGAGCAGGATAATGAGACGCTGGACAGATAAATGTGTCAGCTGACCCAAGATTCTGATGCTTTCAGCTCGAGGCAATGCACTACAAAGGGAGCAAGTTCACAGTTTGCAACGTCGAGTACAAGGAGAGAGAGAAAGGTAGGCAGAGTAAATAGGACCCCTTTGCTTTTATAGCTTATTACCGTCCCGCTCGCCTCAACAAAGACGGTCGGCTTGCTTCTGTGGCAATTCCACGCTTTAGCGGAGAAGACGTAAGAATCGCGTTGACACTAAAAGGCTGCTTGCTCGGAGCTTGCTTCAGATGAGTACGGACCATTGCGTCCAGCTGAGGGCTCCAAGAAAAAAAAAACAAGAAGATATGGGAACACAAGTGAGAAAGGAAGCAAAATAACAAGAAAACAAAGTTGCATCTCGTGTCGGAAGGCATTCCGGAAGACATGCGCTCCTTTCACCGTTGGTGCCTCAGCCAGTTACCCGTTGTGCCAGTGGTGGTTTCTTCTTTGATACTGAGATGTCACAAGTGAAGGAAGGCAAACTGGCCGTTTTTGTCGTTCTTTCGGCAGAGAGATGGTATGTGAAAGGAACGCTGGCGGTTGAAGCGTATTCGCTCAGTCGCTGCTAAAACTCAATCGCGCTTTTTTTCTCAACTAATGGAATGAGGCAGGATTGTTAGTGCATGATGTATACAATTTAAAAAGCGCGTCGGACGGTACAAAAAGAAAAAAAGAACATCGTACGTTCTTTCCACATGAGGAAACTGAAAATCGAACTTTTCGCAGTTACCTAATAAATGCTAATAAGTTATACTAAGTTATCTATTAAGTTCCCGCGTTTTAAATGTAGATATTTTTGCCTGCCAAATCACAATTTTCATTTCTCTTCTTTTATTGAAAACTTCAGCTGGGTATTTGATGTCACAGTGCCGATATCATTTCTTTATGCTTCATTTGACGCTAAAGAAGAACCGAGAAAATGATGCGATAGCGACAAATTCGCCGGTGCTTTCTTTTTCGGAGTGTGGGTGCTCACATTTCTTTTTACGTCTGCAGAAAGATGAGAGAGTCCGAAGGAAAAATAGGGGAAGAGCTGTGACATATTCGCTTCTAGGCTTCCAGTTGCAAACACATTTTTACATTTTCCTATAGTGCAAGAAACCTTAAACCTACTCTAAAAGATACAGATGAGGTTTTTTAGTCAATATGTGAGAACGTCAAATCCATTTTCTAGAACTTTGAAACAAAAGTTTTGTATTCGCCTGCTATGCCTTTTTGTATCTTCCTAGCCTATTCCTTTAGCAGACCTTTCAAAATGCGGTTCGTACCCTGTAGACATGCCTTATTTTTGTATTTTCCCACTATACTCCATTGCGTAAACTACTACGTTTTATTTTTAATAGGACAAAGACAATAGAGTACACAAAGCAATGGGTTCTTTCAGCGGGCAGAAATCAATCGCGAATGGCATGTTTATAGAATAGACGACGAAAACATGAAAGCCCGTATAAACTGTGTGAACGAACCCAGCCTCAGAACAACCGTCCTTGTGCTAAAATTCTACGCTCATTTTTGTTGCCTGAGCTATGACTTTTTTCCTTTCACGAAACGCGCACATTATATTCTTCCGATGTCAGAAGCAGACCTTTATTAAAATAATGGTCTCTTGCAATGCAATTAAACAACAGAAACAGCAACAAAAAAACGTTTAAATGAGGAGCAATGTCTTTATTCGTCCTCCCTGTCTGAGAAATAGTAATTTGGGTGTTTTCTCTGCTATGTGAGCCCGCATGCGAAACTTGAAGATAATAGAGTAAGGATCTGCTGTGGCAGGCAATCTTTTACAATTATGTGCAGAAGAAGAACGTATCCAGGCAACGCGATTTATACCCGGCTGCACATGACATTCAGTTGGAAACTGCGCAGGAAAAGATGAAATGGTTTGGGACTAACCCAGAATGGTCCAGCAGGTATTGTAATTTCTGCACGTGGTTCCTCGAGTGTAGGACATAACTCAGATAGAAACAATACCTAAGAAACTGAGGTTCGGCAAACGTTGGGATATCTTTATTTTCCTTTGCGAACGCTGTTTTGAAGCTCCTAAAAGTGTGACCAGCCGTTCATTTTAGGATTAATGATGTGCAACCCCAGTTGCTTATTCGACGCGCACGTGAAATATAAACGTAAGTAAGAGGCAACCCTGATCTAGGTACCAATTCTTAACTTACCATTTGATGCATATTTAGGTGTTAGCCTGTGAAATCGCTGTTCGATTTTTTCCCATGTTATTTTTTTTGCTCTAAGTCTTTATGCGAAAACACCCAGACATGCGTTGGCCTGTCAGGTACGTCTGGTGACCAGAAATGTATATGATTAAGAAGAAGACGACGAGGAGGAAACACATTTATTTGCGATGACGGTTAGTTGACGATGGTGGCCGACGTTTTGACGGTGACCGCGCCCACCCAGGTGACCAGTATAGCTTGAAAATCCTGGTATTGGCAGCGCAACCCTTCTCCCACTGCTCATATGTGATTGTTTTTGGATGGTGACCTCTCGGACATCCCCACATAAGGTGCTGAAGGGAGCCGACGAGAAAGTGGCAGCCAGTACAGTTGGGTGAAGGGTATACGGCTGGGTAAATTTACATCTCCCAATCTCACTAAACTACGCCTCATACGGTTAACAAATGCTTCCCATGAAACTGTAATGTGCCAAGTTTGTCGACTTTGGTTTTACTTTTTTAAGCATGTAAGCTGTCAGTGGTACGTCGGCCGGGATGTTATATACCCGCGGTCGCTAAACCGAAAAACGCCCCCCTCAACTCCACACGAAAAATACTCCACTCGAACCTCTCTAGGCAAGAGGCCGTACTGTTCAGACAAATTGCAAGTGCGTGCGACGTGGACCCCTGTATGGGCGAAACACGTCCACCCCGAACTACAGCCGAGTGACTGTGTGTGCTGTGCAGTGCTAGTCGCGCTACTATGGCGCACATGCTATGGACATGTGCTGTGACTCCGGACCCAACAGACGTGCTTCCACCCCATCTTGCTCGTGCGGTGGGCAAGGAAGACTTAGTCTCTCAACGGGGAGCCGTCCAGTTCGCGATGGAGGCCCTTCAACGCCAGCAGTCATAGATGCTGCCTCCCCTACAGGAGGCTGGTATCGGCGACTAATTTAGCCGGCCAATACAGATGTTGTTCTCTCTCTTGATCCACTTCTTGCCTAAGTGCGAAGTGAGTGACCCAGCATTGTCTTCCTTGAGACAGCAAAGCACGATGAATACAACACCTAAAGAAATGCCGCAATCCGGAGATTGGAGAAGGAGAGGCGATTTAAGGAGACCCCTACTTCTAGCGTCCCATTTTTGGAGGGTGTAAATGAAACGCGTACTTTGTGTTCGCGCACGTGCATTATCTTGGAGGGGAAAATATCATAACTGGGATACTTTGATTCAGAAGTCGAAGAGATAAATTTGATGCGGTGCTTATCCCACAAGTACATACAATCCGCCGGGGTGGCTCACTGACAGCGGCGTTGTGCTGCTGAGCCCAAGGACGCGGGTTCGATTCCCAGCGGCCGCTTTTCTGATGGAGGCGAAAAGCAAAAACGCCCATGTGGTTGATATTTCGACGTCCGTTAAAGATCCCCAGGTGGTCAAAATTAATCCGGAGCCTTCCACACGGCGCGCATCATCGCCTGTGTAGCGTCGGCGCGTTAAACCCTACAATCAATCAATCAATCAATCAATCAATCAATCAATCAATCAATCAATCAATCAATCAATCAATCAATCAATCAATCAATCAATCAATCAATCAATCAATCAATCAATCAATCAATCAATCAATCAATCAAGCAAGCAAGCAAGCAAGCAAGCAAGCAAGCAGGCAAGCAAGCAAGCAAGCAAGCAAGCAAGCAAGCAAACAAGCAAGTACATACACACAACAAGAAGAACCCCGCAGATGACAGCCTTGACATCACCTTTCTTGCCATTTGCATCAGTGAGCCTGCTACCTGGCGGGTAGAGCACACGACAGCCAACCAGCGCTGTGACAACAACAGTCGGGAAACGCCGTCCCGTTGCGACGCGGTTTGATTCGCGCACGCACGTATACATATATAGTACGACAGCGTGCCTAGAAGGGGTGCCAAGGTTACGGTAATTTGAATATCCCGGAGCGTGCAGAATTCCTGTGGGTGGCGTTGTGTAAACAAATATCGTTCGGTGTGTTTACGCAAGGGAGCAGGCAAACGCGTGCCCTGGTTTTGATTGGCCGTCAACATGCGTCGCTTGAATTACGTGAGCGGTATGCGGCGAGGGAATGCTTGATTGCACAGGCACGGAAGCTCGCACGGGGCGCTTAACGCCGGTTCGCGGATGGAATGTTCAACCACTTATGTTCAACCACTTGAAGGAACAACGTTGGTTTTGGTGTGCTCCTTTGGCGGAGCTCTGTTTTTAGCTAAAACGAAAGGCAACATATTTCAAGCAAAAATACTGCTTGTGATAATGTTAGTTCCAAGTTGTTGCACACAATCGCCTTTGTTTATGCGGGAATTACCCACTTACCACGGTTGGCCCTTCTCGCTCGTGGTCTTAAAAACAAATTGCGATTGTTTCTTCTGTTGTTGCTAATATCGAAAACAAAAAGAAACTACGGGTGTATAATATCCTATGTCTGGCTTTATAACGAGGCTGGGCTTACGAAACGATGCCAATTAAATAAAAAACAAAACCACAAATTATCATTCATTTAAAGGAAACTGGCCCGCTTATACAAAAAAAAAAAATAAAGGAAGCCCACACTAATGCGTACTACTTGAAGGTGGCGAAGCTGTACGCAACCTTCACGACCATCACGACGGTTTAAGTCCACGATTGCAGCCGATCTGCTCCTTCTTCGCGGCCGCAACGACCTTTACTCCATCATTGTTGATATAATTTTGAGCTTCCTTCATTTGTTTGGAAGTGATAATCATTGGACATCACCTTGGATGGGCGTACGTTATGACACGTCTTTCCCGTTTCGAGCAAATGTTGCCACGATTACAGTGAGCGCTGGAGTCTTTCTCGATCAGAGCATGTGTTGCCACAATTACGGCGAACGCTGGAGTATTTTAGATGCGACGGCATCTCATTCCCTCGCCTTGTCCCTCCATACGGCGTTGTCGTTGTCCGCCCACACCCCTCCCCCATTCTCCTCGCCGCGCGAGCTGCGCTCTCCGCCGCTCACCCCCTCTCCTCTCCGATAGCGAACTCTCTCTCGCGAGGGGCATTGGATTGGATTCGATTGGATTGGCTTGGTTGGATTGGATTGGCTTGGATTTGGCTTGGCTTGGCTTGGATTTAAATTGGATTGGATTGGATTTGGATTAGATTGGATTGGATTGGATTGGATTGGATTGGATTGGATTGGATTGGATTGGATTGGATTTGGATTGGATTCGATTAAAGTTAATTGTGTTGGTTTGTGTTGCGTCATAGCCGCGCCACGTTGCGTCATAGCCGCGGCAGGGGGTTCACGGCACGTTTCACGCGATGGGAGAATCAACCTAACGGAAACAACAACGGAAACCCCTATGCGTCGCATCTGCACAGGGGTTCCCGCAAGGGGACGTGGGAGTAATTTTTGTGGCTATTCTTGGCCAGTGAAGTGCGCCGGGGACGTTGAGAGGTCGTTATGAGGTACGCACACATGAGCGCTCGGCATTTTGCTGGTTTTGTTAACTTATGCGGGGCGGCCGCCGCGAGGCCCGCGCTGACGTGAGCACGCTCAGGTGCACTTAGCATTTTGTTGCTATTTTTAACTGCGGACGCGAAAAATAACAATTTGGTAAACAGCTTCGCCCTTAAAAAATTCTTCGAAGCTTTCACATCGATCAAGAATATGGCTTTTAATTTGTGTCTGCTGTGTGCATGTAACGGTTTCAAAGTACCATGACCGGTCCACTTCCAATGCGCGTTCGTAGTTATTTTGTCATTTGTCGTAGCGATCAATTGCAAACAAAATGAAACACAAGATGAGGGCAGCATAGCGCAACTCTAGCGTCCCCTTAATGCAATGTAGAGAAATGTAGAGTAACGAAGAGTAGAGTAACGAATGCTATGTAGAGTAGCGAAGGAACGACTAGCAAAATAAAAAGTGCAGCAAGGTACAATTTTAAATGATTTTCTATAAGCTTGCAGTTCTTTGTGGAATTTTCAACAATTAAAAGTTTTACAAAACTTGGCTCAAAGCAACAAACAACAATATACAGCCGCCAGATTCACATTTGGAAATTCCCATGGCGTACTTTCCAGCCAAATGGTTCTTGTTCAACTCTTGGTGCAACTCTACATACCACCGCAGCGATGAACTAAATTCAAATTTGATTTGCCATTGCTTTTGTCGTTACAGATTTTAGCAGACATTCACAATGATGCAATGGTTGTTTGGCGGTCGTCGAAAGACATGGTGGGCTTCCTACGCTATGCCCCCTAATGGCAAAAAATATATACACGAGCGATATTTTCTGAAGGAATGCTTCAGAATGAGCACAGTGCTTCGAGCAGTGTCCGATCGTTTCTTTTTACCCCAATTTGCGTTGGACAGAGCGTCTGTGTACTCCTAGCCGGAAGGCCACATTTATCAATGCCTAGAAAAACAACGCCCAACTGCTTTATCTGGTACTTAATACAGCAGGCAAAAAGGTTATTACCGCGAAACGAACACATTCTGGAGCTTACTACTTAGAGGGCGCGTAATACAACATGACCGCAACCGGGTCGTACTTCAACGTGGAAGTTTTGCTCATAACAAGAAAAACCGCCGCCTTTTTGTTAATTCCAGCCGTGTGCATGCATACAGCCCGTGTTACTAAACAACGGGCACAAAACCGTCACAAAACTCCCAAGCACCAAAAAACAGCAACGATCCCTGACGTCACGTTCATCGGCATGATTTAAAGTGTCCGCATCCCAGTTTTGGAACGCCCGGCGGCGGCGGCTGCTTCTCTGATGGATGCGAAAACCAAAAACGCGCGTGTCTACGAGATTTTGCGCACGTTAAAGATACCCAGGTGGTCAAAATTAATCCGGAGCCCTCCACTATATACGGCGCGCCTCATCGCCTGCGTTGGGTCGGCGCGTTAAACCCTACAATCACTCGATTTAGAAGGACGAGGATCATTTCAAGTAAGAAATTCAAATTTTGTCTTCCGCCGCTGCTTGACGACTTGCGTGCTCCTTGGCGCCTATATCAGCTGCTATGGGAGGGAACACAAAGCCAAAGACTACCCCATTTTCCACTCCACACCTACGAGTTGAGGGCAGCACAGCTGATCAAGTCTGACCTTCACTCAAATGACATCATCCGACTCAAGATACTTCGCCTACTGACCATATTGTAAGACTGATAGACGAGCTAATCTGACACACTTTACTTGGTACTGCTCTGCTTACGAATCCTCCCGCGCCGTTCCGCTGAACACCGTGTCCAATGCGGCCGAAATGCGCCCAGGACACACGACAACCCAGATTTTATCGCTGCCGGTGGGAGCTTTGCGCTGGAGAGTAGCCTTGCAAAAGTGGCAAAAGTTGCAATAGCCGAGGACGACATACCTGGGCATTCGGGAACTGATTCTTCCTTAGTACTATCTGCAAGTGAACATCACCTCCTGACCACCTCCGCCTTCCCCTATCTTGCCCTGCCGGCCGCTGGCTCTCTTTGCGTGACTAAACGACTTTTGCTCACTTACCCGCGTAACGAAATATGAGAGGGCACGGGATGCCAGCACGGGCCAGGTTATTGCGGAATAGAGAAAGCCATCTACATCGCGGTTGCCTAAATATGAGCGCCAGAGTCTCGTTCCAAGAAGCGTTTACATAAGCAACCAGACAGTCATTTCTATGGGACTCCTAAACTAATAATGAACATTTTCACCAGGTCTGACAGAGTCATTTAGCGCTAGAAGACGGCGAACACAAGTTAGAGAGAGAGAGAGAGAGAGAGAGAGAGAGAGAGAGAGAGAGAGAGAGAGAGAGAGAGAGAGAGAATTCTAATTTGAGTAAAACGAGAGGGAAATTACGCTGTCCCAGAGCCTCATGAAGTCCGGCTTCCTCCGTCCAGGTTCCCACTAATTTGCTTTTGGATGAATTACACCTGGCCACGTTGCTCTCCCGTAAGTGGTAAGGCACTCTATAGTGTAATGCTGTCTAAATTGTGCGTAAACAAGGCATTCCTATACAATGACAGGTGACAGGACAAGTCTGTGTAGCATAGCATCTGTGTAGCATAGCATAGCATCTGTGTAGCATAGCATAGCATAGCCTAGCATATAAGAACAGAATATCAGAATTTTCCTCGCGATAGGGGTGCATGCGTACTGCCCAAATTTCTGAAAATAAACGCCGTTCTTGAGGTGCTCTGCGGAGTAAGGAAAAGGCCCGCGACAAGGGAGTATCCATTGTTCGTAAGTTCGTTTTTTGCGAACCCCAAGCTTGATAAGTGCCGATATCACTGCGGAAAACACGGAAAACCGCAGTAAAGAACAAATTTCGCTCATGGCAAGCTATGATTGACTGGAAAACCCGAACTGAAGCCTGGGTGTTGTTGTGCCAGAGCGCCCGGCCCCAAATTCGTTGCACGGGGCAACGCGCCAACAACGGGGCCGATTCACGCCTCGTCCGAACCGGACCAAATCACCCGTGGCCGACAGGCCCAGACTTGCAGCGCCGCAGAGTCGCCTCTCCTTTTGCGTCGTGGCGGCCCGGCCGAATCATGCATCGGGTGAACGACCGGCAACCGACATGCTGCTAGCCTGGAGGCGGCTTCGCAGAGACGGCGTGGGCATTGCCCTCCCTTTCCCCATCGTGGCGGCTCGGCTGACGCAACCGCTTCGCTTCCATTCGTCGAATTTCCAACTTTGGCCCGCGAGAGTTGTGATTGGAGCGATTCAAACTTCTCGGGGCCACAACGGACTTCCGGGGGTATAAAAATCCGCCCGGAGGCACTTATCATCGGCATTCTTCGCGACATTCTTCGGCGGCACTTTTTGGAGGCACCGAGTAAAGAGGTGTTGTCGCCTTTGTGCGAGACATGTAACGATTTGTTACCGTTGTACATACTGTATATAAATGTTTCTTCAACTGTTCGTCGGCTCGAGAACTTCATCGCTCTGCTCTGCGCCGCGTCGATAGCGGACGGAGCAAGGCAACGCCGCTACACCGGTGACTGCACTCGGATGGCCAGTCGCAACAGTGGTGACGGCGTCGGGATAGCCGATTCCGAACATCGGGGACAAGCTTGGAGGCGAGTCACAAGATTGGTGACTGCGGTGGATGCCCAGTCTCAACAGTGTGCAGAAACGCGTATATGATTGCTCCACCGTATTTTTCGCGGAAGGAAAAACGTTGCTCGGACAGGTCTCTCCTTCCGTCCCCCTCAATTCCGTTCCCCTCAAGTATCTCAACGGCGGAATTAAGGACGCGTGACAGCTCCGACCCAGAAAGGAGCGTGGAATCGAAGAAAGGCCTTCCCTTTCCCACACATGCTTCAAAAATAAATGATGTGCTCTTAAATCTTCGGCTTGATTTTTCACAATTACTTTTTATAGGCCAAGCTTGGGATAACTATCATTTTTATGTCGTAGCCAAAACTTGTTTTCGAGGTGCTTTCTCAGCTAAACGTTTTGAAGAAATAAGGTACTCTAGTTATAGTTACAATTTCTGCCTTTATATCCGCAAGTAAATTCAATTTTTAAAATGCAAGTAAGAATAGAACACGAAGTGGCTTTTCACGGAACAATATTTGCATGAAAAATGCGAAAACGGCATCTGGTTAGCCTTATCTTGTAGCAAACGCTGTTGTGAGGATACCTACGAATGAAAAAACGGGTATATACATAATTTTGCATTTTGAAGGTGAAACTTTTCTCAAGTTACCCCACTCATTTCATAACCATGGTGTACATAACCTCATTAAAAAATTGACCAGAATAAAGAAATTGCGAAAGCCCTCTGATAGCAACGCGGGAAAATCTTTTGAAAACTCAAAAGCTATTTTCAAACACCAACCATTGAGCCTCACATTGCCGGTACATTCACAATAGCAGCTCTCACGCTTGAGAAGCATGTCACTCAGGACCCTTGTAAAAGAATTGGAGAAATAGCGCTATTTTCACGGAGAAAGGAGCCGACTCGGATAGGCACACTATCAAAGAAGTTTTGCGGAAATACAGAAGGGCCGCTTTCCTGATGGAGGCAAAAAGCTATAACACCCGTGCGTTCGAGATTTCGGCTCACGTTACAGATCCCCAGGTGGTCAAAATTAATCCGGAGCCCTCCACTACGGAACCCGTCACCACCTGTGTAGCGTCGGCGCATTAAAACCGATAATCAAATCAAATACAAAAAGTTTTCAGTAATTCATTTATCTTGAGGTTTAGCGCGCCGCCGCAACGCAGGCTTGAGGCGCGCCGTAGTGGAAGGCTCCGGGATCTGTAACGTGCGGCGAAATCTCAGTTTTCAGTAATTAGCCATCACACTATGGTCCCGGAACCTGGTATAACCACTCTTTAGAGTCGAAAAAGCCCACAATGCAAGCTTTCGCTTTCACTATTAGCTATCGGAAAATATTTTGCGGTACGCTGAATTTGTCCCTAACAATCACTTCTGAAAGAGCTACGTTGAGCCAGAAAGCTGCACTGGCTCCACCGCTACTGTCCTTCACTTACTGGATACGCAATAACGTATAAACTAGTACCGTCTGTTCGACTCCTTGCTCATGGGCTTTCCCAAATGGCTGTGCCTTCGGGGAACATCGGTGCCGCAGTATCAAGCCCTATTGCGAGCAGCAAATGGAGCGCGGCCAATTGTCCACGGCCGCCTTCTTGGATTTATTCTGTCGCCTGCCTGCCCAATGCAGGACCCTCGCGGTTTCCTTCTCTGCTCGCCCGCACCAAATGACCCACGGGGCCGATATAGGAAAGCGGCTCTAGGGACGTCTCATGGAGCGTTTGGTTCCAGCATGGAGAAATAAGGGAAGCTCTCACAGAGAGATACGAGCCAACGGCTTAGCGCGAATAGTGTTTGGACGCTCGCGCGCTTTCTGATGGCGCGTACAAAGCAATAATACTATGGTGGTTGCTGTGTGTTCAAGGCCTCTTATTTGTCTACAAATCTGAAACCAACCCTAACGAAAGCATTCAGGGAAAGTTTAATTTTTAAAAATTATTAGTATGGTTAGTGAAGCTCAGTTTTTATTTTATGTTGAGTTGAGTTGAGTTGTGTTTTATGGCATGTAAGCAAGTGAGGCTATCAAACGCCAAACAGCAGGTATTGTGTTTGGTTTTGTTTTCTGGATGACTCATTGTGCAATCACATTATGGTTTGTTTAGGAGTGTTGTTTCTTAGAAAAAACTAAAAACGGAGGAAATCTTAAAAAGAGCATTGTCTCCTAAAAGTAGACTCGGGTGAAATGGAATGTGTTCATTGTAGAACAGCCTAAAATGTTTTTTCCTCATTAACTCAAATTTCGTACATGAAAGTAAGATGTGGTCTACTGTTAGCTCTTGGTCACATTTTTCCCATCTTGGTTTCTCTTGTTTCATAAGAAAGTTATGTGCCAAATGTGTATGTCCAATGCGGAGACGACATAAAATAACTTCCGTGAAGTAGACACTTCCGTGTCTATTTGATTTCCAGTCTGCTATAGTGGGTTGAACTATGTAAAGTTTGTTCTTGATTTCCTCATCCTATGAGGACTGCTATTTTTCTGTCAGCTTACTCAGTACAAATTTTATAAAGACGCTGTGGGGAATCTGTACTTGTTTTATTGTTCCATAACCAGCTTGTGCAGTAAATGTATCCGCTCTCTCATTTCCATCGATTCCACCATGATTAAGAACCCAGCACAACCTAATTTTCTGTCTTTGCGTTTTAGCGATTACTAAATTGTGTATTATGTCTCCTATTAAAGGTTGAGGTGCATTTTTGTAGTTTATTGTGGTCATTGCGCTGAGAGCGTCTGCGTAGATAACAGTTTTTTATTATTTCATTATTCTTTCTACTGTCACAGCAATTTATTTTATGTTAGGAAAGAAAGTGACGAAAAATACGCGCACTGAGGAGGGACCGAAACCACACCTTCCGATTACCCGTCACATGACTTACCAATACGGCTACCTATCTGAGAGACGGCGATTTTCGTCACTTTTTTTGGGTATTCATGCTTAGTACAACTGTATATTACGCTTGGTGGTGGTAGCTAGCGCCACTCCAACAGCTGGGGGTGAAGGGGACCTTCTTTTCATCCCGGAGGCGGGGCTCGAGCGTCTACAGCCCTTCAGAAGGTTCCCTTCACCCCGAGTTATTATCCATTTTGGTTATCATTACGGGAGACAAACCACAAGCAAGCGTCAGAGCCAGTCTTTGCCACAAACGTTCACGACTACAAAGCAACTTCGATTGACCTGACATCGGCGCTCTCCATAATGGACATTTTTTGGAATACCCAGCGGCAATGCGTTCAACAGACTGAAAAGCTGAATCCAATATTCCAAGCCATATCAAAATCTCTCCAACGTATAGAACACCTCTCCCTCACTGCTCTCCGGCTATAAATGGGGGGTTAGCGATAAAGATGTCTAAAAATTGCCTGGTATAAGAAGAGGAAACATTAAAAAAAAACGGAAAAGAATGAGCGTTTACTCGTTGGATGGAATGTGATAAATTCTTCCACGAGGACACGTATACGAAATGCCTCTGAAACGCTTGACTAACACTTAATGACAAAAATAAAACAGCTAATTGCCTCGCCAACAAGATCCCCATGGCAGAGATAGAACACGACACAGCAGCAACCATTTTCTCGAAAGCTACAGAATTCCCCCCCCCCCCCCTCACCCGTATCATGACCGGGTCATTCCTATCAAAGAAAACTCAAAACCATACTCAAGAAACTACAAATGGCCTTACGTAAAGTAAACACCCGCAGTGCCCCCCCCCCCCCCCCCCGGGAAAAACAGGCATAGCATAGGCGACGCTTAAGAATATGGCGAGACAGAATCCTGAGGCAATTGGTAGGCGGATACGGTCAGTACTCCCAAACTCCCCAAAGCATCAACTTACCGAGCTTTGGAAGACAGCCTCGGCGAGCTTCGGCCCTGGCGGCCAGCTTCGGCTGGTCCAAAGTGTTCTCGATACCACCTTCTCTCAAGGCACCTTAGAATGAGGACACCTCTCTAAACTTTCAAGACAACGCCAATCTCTTCGGGATTGAATAAACTTTTGTTTATTCTCCCTCTCCGGCATCCCCCTGTTTATCCCCCTCTCTCCGGCAAATCGTATCTGTTAAAACTCTAAAGCGACATTTGATATTTGGATTACATACCAGCTCCCTTGAAGCCGTCCGCTGTAACAACAGTTTCAAAATCGTGCATATAGACCACACCGATACAGAACTTATGCCCGTATTTTTCTTTACATCAGCAGTCTGCAAGTTTCTCGAACGCATAGCAGCAAGCAGTAGGATTGTCTAGTTAGAACTTTGCAAGCAACACTACCGCGCGGGCCAAACATGGTTTCGGCAATTTGTGGGAACCCACATCTCAACTAGTCATACATACTGCTTTAATCGAGTTAAATTATGATACTTCCCTTGTTTTCATTTCCCCTTATACTCCGATTTAAAATACCCTAAATACAGCAAACGGCCAAATCACACAGATATGCGCTAAAAAGCAACAAGCAGATTAAACCACGTGTTATTCTCATGACACGGCAGTGATTCCGCCCACTGCCCTTACTGCTATCTTATTGTTGTGCATTGATGTGCGCAATCTTTCTTACGCGAAAGCCCTTAAGGGAAACCATCATAATTTCCCGCGATGAATGTTCATGTAGTCATAAGACGCATACCTAATACAACTTCATTATTATTTTTCGATTGAATAAAATTAGACCATATCGTCAACGATAAGCCTAACAAAAAGGAAAGGAAGAGCTCGGAGCGGAAGCCGGTGGCATTAAAGTTGTCCAGAAATTAGGGGGGGGGGGGGGGGGAGACGATATTTAACTTCAGGGAGCTTGAGAGCTCTTCTTTTATATCGACGTCATCCGTTCTATGAATATAACTTGTGTTACCTTCCCTTCAGTTGGGTAGTTGTAGTTGCATAAAGACATCAAGAAAAGTGAGTCAGAGAGCGAGAGAACAGAATAAAGAGAGAGAGAGAGAGAAAAAAAGAGAGAGAAAGTCAGTCTGGGAGCAAAATCAAAGCCTCGTTCTTAAAAGAAAGATGGTTAAAACACAAAGCTTTCTTTAATACCACCTTAGTCAAAGCCAAAGTCCAATATCCAAACTTCTTCGACCGTATGGGAATCGCACGATCGGACAGACGTCGGCTTTGTAACTTAAGGGGAACAGGTTCGATTCCGACACAGGGAAGCGTTTTTTTTTTTTAACGATAGTCTTTCTTGGGCTGCTTCAGCGCAGAAATTTTGGTCTATCTGTATGTCTGTCTGTGACTCGATTCAGCCACCCGGCCAAAGTAGAACAGAAAATGCGCACTAGTCTTATATACCCACAGCCAAATCTAAACGTCTAAGTCCGATGGCAATGTTCATGCTTGTCAACATTGTTGAACAAGAACAGGACATTACGCAAATATAAGGCAGAAAATCAATACATGAGTGATATTTGCAGTGTTTCCTTGTTAAAATTTACGGATGCTAGGTTTTTGCGATAGGAAATAAAATACTACATCATCTGCAGAAAACCGTCGCCTGCTGTTGCCCGCGCTACCTAGCGCCATTTCAAAAAACCAAACGGCAACAGCAACGAAAGGTGGTTTGACTAGATAGGTTCCGCGTTCCGCTTGGACTGCTCGTGGAGTAGGGCAACGTGGTTCTATAAACGTTGTAGCAGGGTGCCTTGATTCACGCGCGTCGCAGCCGTATACGGCAGCGCTGGCATCCAGGCACCCGACTTTGAGCTGTGCAACGCGGTAAATTTAAATTTACTTGAGCAAACCTCTAGCCTGCCATTTGGGAGGAACGAGACGGGAGAGAAACAGCATGAGAGCTGAGCGGGAAAGAGACGAGCGCCATTTACTTGCAGAACGAACGACGCCATCAGTGAGGCCTCCAGAGCTTCGCTTTAAAAGAGAAGCGAGAGAGAGTTCGAATTCTGTTATTTGCTTAGGTTCACTTATAAAGCACTGGTCTGAAACACAGTTCGCGGCTTAGCGCTGCATCAAAAGGCATCGCGTACCATAGCATCACGTAAAGATTCATCTGTTCGCGTAACGCAAGGGGATCGACCGTAAGTGGCAAGTACGATGCACCTGAAGAGTCTTGACAGGCGATGTTTGTACGCGTGTCTAATCAGCCACGGTATTTCCCGTAACCACCACAACATAACGTTAACCAATGGCCCGTTCTAGCACCAACCCCACTCGTTCCGCTTTCTTTTTTTTTTGTCGACCGCAATTTCGCTCCTCATATTGACAGGGCCGTCATCCGCTGCAGATAATCATGCATGCTCGCGGAGGACAACTTTTGGTGCATTCCGAGCGGAATTGGCGCATGCGCATACAGTATGTGCGCTCTATGCATATGCATTCAATCGCGAATATTCACAGAGTTCACTCCTATAATGTGAAGACTCAGAAACAGGGCGCCCCGACGAGAACAAATCAAACGTCGGTGGGATCAAAGAGACTCGGTGAAAAGTTTCTCCTTCCAAGAAACTCTCGATAAAGTCGCCCCTATTCATGCGCACGGAAAGGCGTGTACGCTCGAACTTTCGAGAGTATCATGCAGCAGCCCGATCGCGCAGAATAGGGCTCGGTTGCCTTGGGCTGAATCATAATTCAGAACGCTACATAACTCAGACCGCTACATTGTAATGAAAGCACCCATCATCGAGACCAAGCCTAATACACACATGAAAGCAGACGACACAACAGCGGCGAAATTATTAAACGCATGCAGAGACTCTTTTCGCCGACGAGTAATATGAACTCTCGACTTACGCCCACCCAGCCGTCTGAAATCCCCTATTTTCCGCTATTCGGCACCGCGGGCGTTATTAGACGGGGATGAAGAAGAGAGTGAGTCATTGGGGGGGGGGGGGGGGGCAATTTAGAGGCCGATTTGTGCCGCCGCTGGCATTCAGTTTACCCTCGACGAGCTTCCTGAGGGAACGACCATTATTTAGGATTATTAAAAGGAGGAATAAAGTTGGGGGCGCTTAAGCTTCGCCGTTAAACGAAGAAGGCGATAGCGTTATCGGGCCGCGTTTGCATCGCATTCTCATTCGCTTGTCGTGACCTTGAGTCACAAAATGGTGTAATTGTCATGACACGACGCTTCTTTATTTGTACGGCGCCCGCCAACTCTGAAAACATTCTTCTCCTGATCCCGCACTATCCCTTGAGGCAGCGCCGTGCGATCACGGTAATTTCAACGGGCGCCGCAAGATGGCACTGCGAGTTTTCCCGTAACAACGTGTTTTTTTTTTTTTTTTTTTACGTACCGTCAACGCGGCCACCGCCGCCAGTTTTCTTCTGCGACACGGTGCCTTTAACGCTATGCGTTAAAGTAGTTTTCCAAAAAACATGAACTTTGCAAATGAAAAGCTGGAAGGGGAATACATCTGGCACTCTTGCTAAAGTGGCACCAACACAAACGTAACTGAAAACTAAACTTTGATACACTGTTGATACCGTTTATAGAACCGTTTGCTGCTCCAGGTTTCTACTGCTACAATTCTTTGCTTCTGTATTTTAATGAGTCACGAGTTTTCCCGTGAGAGCCCCCACCCGCTCTCTCACCCTTTTTTGCACTTTATTAGCTGTGCTTAACCTGCCCTAACGGTCACAACGCAATATAGCATTCATCTAACGAAGAAAATACGAACCAAAAAATGTTTAAAAGAATACGGATGATAAGTGTCACGAAGCTGAACATAAAATGAGTCCGTACAGATCCTTCTGTTCGTCACGTCTAAAGGAAGATTTGGTTGGATACGCATCCAGCTGCATTTCGAGCCTGGGATTAACGGAGCAAACCTAGCAGTTTACGAACTTTCATGACTGCCATTTTTCTAACAGCGAGCAGTAAATTCTACTGAAAAACGCTTATGTTACCTGTTTCTGGCGTTCACGGAACCTTATTACGAACGTATCACATCACCAATTTTGCAAGATTTCAAACGTTCTTCCACTAAACAGAAGTATTCCCCCCTTTAAAGTTTCCCGTTTTGAAAAATACAAACCAGGCATCATTATTTTACGTTCTGTCGCTTGTCAGGAAAAGTGAATTTATCGCGTAACTTTAAATTAATTGTAACACTTCAACCCAGCTACTCTGAGTACTTAGTTCACGGAACCATGTTGAACTTTACCCGATTTTTAACCTCGACCTTTTTAACTTATATTAAAAGACTTCTTACAAGCCGGCTATTACCAAGTTAGTAACTCGCGCTCTACCCGCCGTGATTTATGCGTTGTCTCGTCGGACGTTAACAGCGACAAAAGCACCAGATACCCAAAAATTCCTTTTTACCGAACAAACGTGGGTTCAATGGAGCCACTGACTTGCAAAAATAATAAATTGTGAACGGCTGGAGGCAAGCAAACTTAAGCAACCACCCTCTATTCCGCCGTGCGAATACTCGTCCGCCGCTAAGGGTCGTTTATCAGTCTCACACTTTCAGCGCAGCGGCTTCAACGAGCATAAGTAGCAGACGACGCAAGTGCAGACGATGCACGTTCGCAGACGACGCGAAGTCGTTCCAGCAGACGAACCGCAAAAGTGAACCGCTGTAGCTGCAAAAAAAAAAAAAAAAAGAGAAAACCTCAACTCCTGTAGGGAAAACCGAACGCTGCCGAAACTACTCACTCTGGCGGGAATTTTGAAGACAAAACGGAATTTGCTTTCCTTCCCTTTGCGATGATATACGAGCAGGGTGGAGTCTGCAGCGCAGCCTGCAAACGTAGAAATGACGACGACGCAGAACATAGGCACAGCTTGTAGCAACAGCTTGTCTCATCAACCCTGAAACATAACATAGCCAAACGATTATTGGCAAGAGAAAGCTTTCCGTATGTACCAAAAGAACAATGCAAGCAAAAGAAACCGATCAGTCAGAAAACAAGACGAAAAATTTGATTCGAAGATTTTAGAACCAATGCCCTTCTCTCCCCAAAAATGAGGAAGTGTTTGGGGATGAAAACCTTGATTGAGTATGGAAACAGAGTGATAGAATCAATGAATGAAGTTCTAGTAGGGAATAAGTAATGTCCTGCAAAGATGAGTGGAACTTAAATCCCCTGCTTTCCAAATCTCTGTAACTGACCCGAAAAGTGTAAGCGAAGATCCCTTTCTCTTTTCCGAAAGAGTGCCGCTTTACCTTTTCATGACTAACGCGAATAGCGGCATTAAAAGAGTGATCACAATTCCGCATGCCAGTCACATCAGTTGTAAACATGTTGTGCAAGTAACAAAGAATGCAAACAATTTGCGACAGTGCCTGATACGCCACGAAACTTGCACTGCGCTCACCGTGAGTTGCATTGACCTTCATCCGTCACGTCGCGCGCTCGTATCTCTTCCAACCGACCAACAACAGGCCGACATGACACCGCAATCCCGACGAAAAGAACTGAGAGAAAAGAAAAAAAGTAAAAAACTTTCTATAGCGCAGAGGGCGCTGTTTACGTACATTAAGCTGCGGGTGTGCCGATATCCCACGTTTTGATCCTCGCTCCTTCCTGTTCCACGCTCTCAGAGCATCGGGGCCTAAAAATATGACAGTGATCGACCTTGTGTCCAGAGCCGTCAGGCACACGTGGCAGATACACGCCAGGTGGCCTTTACGCGACAGCCCTCGCAACTCCTTCAGAGGACGTCGGTGTCACCGTGGATCGCGTGTCACCGCTGACCGTCTGGCTCATCCTGGTTCTTTGGCTCTGCTATCGCTCCAGTACTTCCAAGCCGGGTGGGCCCGTTTCACGTTCAGTGCCTATGCGTTATGCAACGGTTGTGACAGGCGGTCGCTGTCAGCCGCAGTGACGGCGCATTCGTGTCCGTTTCGCAATAGTGAACGCGGCGTTCACATAAGCTCGCACGAAACGTCCACGGACGTTCGTGCGGCAGTCGCAGTGTGTTCCTCCAGCCGGGCACGCCGGACTTTGGTCACGGCAAGGTTCCTTTACTCGGCTATATTGGTGACGGGGAAAATGTGACAGCGAACGGAAGGGCAGAATGAACGGCTGGGCCATTTATATATGGTACACGAGCGCGACAGTTCGCGGCACATGCAACCGCCCTCCGAAATTACTTCTCTTGCGCCATCTGATGTAGTGTATCTATGTTCTTGATAAGCGGATCGAGCAGGCCCATCTCTTACGGCACGCTGCACTATCCGCAGGCGTGTGATGATAAGTGGGCGTTGTTATGTGTTAGGTAGGTAGGCGTCTATAAGTAATATCTAAACGCTGGTAGATGTGCGAAAAATAAATTGTAGAAATTCACTGAATTGTCCACTAATGCGTAGGACCCTTATGCCGCTTCTCTAGAGTGCTTGTTTTTTACAGCCAGATTCTTTGGGTTTTCAAATTCCATTCGCTAAATTATCTTCATTTAAGCTATTATAACGATTACAAGTGGAACTTCCGCAAAATCTGCCTTTTTGTAGAAATGGTGGGCGCTACTCGGCTCGCCACTTTTCGCTATTCCTTCTATTTTTCCTATTTTTTGGTTCCTCAAAATTCTGTGCAACCAATTATCCCCATTACGCTGTTATACGATTACAGGTGGAACTTCGGTAAAGTCTTCATTTTCGTAGAAGTGTAGGGTGTTGCAGCGTTCGCTGCTTCTGACTATTTTTTTATTTTTCTTCTTTTTCGGTTTTTCTATATACTGTTCAACCAATTATATTCGTTTACGCTAGTATAATGATTATAGGTGGAACTTCCGTCAAATCTGCACTTTTGTGGAAATACGGGGCTTTACACGGTTCCCCACTTTTCGGTGTTTTTTCTATCAACGTTGCACGCCCTTTGTCTTCACGTGTAAACATATCCGCTTGGGAAGCGCCAGATGGTGCAAATGAGCAGGAAACCTCTTACATTCCGAATATGCATTCGCCACCGATTACTAGACTAAAAGTCATGTCATCGGTCTCTGTCATTAAATTTAGAGTGACTTGAGCTCAGAAATTCTGAACGCCCTCCATACTCGGACGTGTCAATTGGCTAAGTTGGCGAAATTGCGTACCCGGCTAACTCCTGCAAGAAGAGTCTCCAAACTACCTAACCCCGGGCGCGTGCCTAATTCCCATTGGCTACGATGCATTTGATACTGCGTAGATCAGAAAAGGATAAGGCACAAAGAAAAGCGCGTGCACCAGAAATCCCGCCCATAGTCTCAGCTGGCCGCCATTTTCAGACGAGGCAGTGTGGCAGCAGCATTGATAATGACTGTGCAGGAAGTGGCTGCAGGGAGCCCGATGTCGAGGTTGTAGGCTCAGCGTCAAAATCGCCTAGAGACTCAGAGAACCTAGCCAAATAAAAGCTTTCCAGATCGTGCCTTATATAAATATTCTTATAGGTCACCGCTTAAAATTTTTTATTTAGAGTGAGCAAAACTCGTATTTTTTAATTATCTGTATTTTTATATGAACGATTTATTACTGAGCAATAATCAGCGCAGCACAGTGTGTGATCACGCGTTAAGCTATTGGTTAAGCACCATTACAGAATAAATGTAAATTTTCTGAACTAACCAGCTTTTCAGAGTCTCACAAACATACTTGCTCTCTGAACAATCCATATGTCTCACTAGAAGTGAGAGAGAGAGAGAAGCAGAAAGAGTCTACAAAGAGACGAAACAGACGCAATTTCCGCGACTGTTCCTTTTGGCTGATTCCGCTCATACTACACGCTTCCGCGCTTTATAGCGTAACAAATGCAAGAAGGACGTGCAGAACAAATCAATGCGAGGCATTTAGGTTTTGCTTGCTTATGACAACCTTCTCCTAAGGGCTTACTCCCCAGCCGTGAATGCCCAGCGGGTAACGCTGTTCGCCGAGGTGACAGCTGTCAGCCTGGCATTTTATAAAGCCCAGTTCTCCTCACTCTTAATCTTGCCTTTTCTCGCCCGGCCACATATCTCGCGGGTATTTCGTTTTATGCAAATTTCATCCCCTAAAACCGTCAGCCGGTGCTTACTTTACCAAAGCAGCAGCTCGGCCCGCCGTAACTCTTTGTCGCCGCATATCCTGTCAAACCTCAATGAAGCAGCCTTGATACTCCAGGGGCCTGGTGAACAAACACCCACACCTCACTCGTTCCGTCGCGGCTCTTTCCTGTTCATTGTTGCTTTGTCAAGAGTGAGCGCAAACATTCTTTACTTTCGTCGCTATCTTTGCTCGACCGCCGGACGTGTATTTCACCAGACATGCTGCCTTGCAGGAAATATGCACAGTTCATGTTCCACTTTATTTTCCGTGATGCGTTAGCCCGCATCAAAGCTTCTTCCTCATCACCATTTCTGAAAGAACACCTTTCCCGCAATCAGACCAGCCACGTCAGCGCATCCCGCTCTAACCAAGTTACGGTAGAGGTGGCCTACCGGTTGCCTGCCTAAATATGGTAACATTTCTTGTGGATGGCACGGCTATACAGTTAAACAGGGACGCACGGCGCAATGAGGTTGTTGTTTGCGTGGGGACGGTTCGTTTCACCAGAGCATGACGCCCAGCCTTTCGAGAGCAACCCGTTCATAGAGCTCGTACCTTTGCTGATTCGGATTGGAAGCGGCGATCTCGTCATTTAAAAAATTGCAACACGAGCTGGTTGGAAAAGTTTGTGCGTGACTTGGGAACACCAACTCACACGTCAAGCCCCTTTTCTGGCGGTCCAGCAGAAAATTTGCAATGACAAGTCGCTTTCCCGTATGATAGATTGGACCAGATGTTGTGCTTTTGTACGAACCGAACGCGCACCGGTGATTTTATCGGACAAGTGGCATGTGTAAACTTCACTAGCGACTTTTTTACGCGGGTTGGTTATTGTCTAAGCGGAATATTTTGTATCAGTTTCAAGCCTTTTTGGCATTCTTTTAGTCATTTTTATTCGCCTTCATTTTTCCATCCCCTGCACTTTTATTTACTATTACTTACACTCTATATTTGGAGTACCTTGCTCCTTTTCGCTTTTCTCCACTTTCTTTTATTCGGCTTACAGCCGCTTTTGTAAGGCTGATTCGAGAAAATGGTGCATTTGGCTGTGGCTAAACACTTTATACGTACTTCGCGAATTAGCCGTTGCACGATATCATTGGAAACTCTACCCTTTTCTGTACACACACACGCACACACGCACGCCCACCACTGACCCATTAATTAGTTAGTGACTGCGAAACTTGGTTTCTCTTGGTGCCCTAGCGAGCGACGCTGTCGTGAGGAACCTTCACATACAATTCGGCGTTTCGGTGTTAGCTATTCAGGCAAAAAGTTTTGTTTCGGTTTGCACGTATTGTTGTATGTTTTGAACCACGCAGTTCATTCATGTCCCTAATTGTTCCTGTTCTGTTACTTTTAACGCGTGCAAAAAATAGTAAGTGCAATTTAACGCGGGTTACGCTTTTTATGATAAAGGTAACCCGTTACTTTCGCTGAGAGGTAACCTAGGGTCTAATGCGCTCCTTTTGTTCACGGTCGCGAGAGCCCTGAGGGACAGAGCAGCCAAGGTCGCTGAGCAGCTGCGGCTGCTGACCACCCGCCCCGCCTAACAGGGCCCGATTTTAATAAAGTGTTTCTCTCTCTCTCTCTCTCTTTCTCTCTCTGGTGTTTAATTACCCTTTACGATGACGACAACACTGCTTGCTGCATAAACGTTGACTGCTCCGAAAGTTTCTACATTGGGCTTCCCTGTATGTTGGTGCGATCCAGCTGGCCCGAGTTTTTTTCGTATATAAGTATAGCGAGAAGAGCAGGATCGGACATTATTCCATTGCTCCATGGAAACGTGCAACCTTCCTTGGCATTGATCTCGACCTTATAGTCTTACATTTTGAGTTCATCCCCCTCATACAAGCAAAAAACGGCATTTCACCTCCGCGCTTCTTTAAAGGAGTACTGACACGAAATTTTTATGTTACGTTTTTTTCGCTGCTATGCGTGCCTACCAGCCCACTAATCATAGAATGACAGATTATACGGTCGAGCGCAGCGTGAACATTCATTTACGGCGTCGTTTATTCGTGCCAGTTTCGGTTTCGACAAAAAAACGCTGAGCGGCCGCCATGACAGCATGTATCACATGGCGTCACCATTCTTGCCGTATCGCTGCCTCTCTAGAAGCGCGCGCGAGCGAGCGCACGCGCGCGCCCAGACCGGCCGAGGTCTTCGCCGTCCCCACAGGCCCGGGCAGCATGTCGTCAGTCCCAAAACCATGACGTGTACACACGCCCGAGCAGCGCGCACCAACCACAGCCAGCGCGTCGGCTTCGTCACGGGAGCCCCGACGTCGGCAGTTTGGGGCACGTAGCAGATGATGTCACGTCGGTCCGCTCTGGGCTTTCTCGTGCGGGCGAAGATTAAAATGGATTTTAAATATGTTTCGCTGAGCGGTTGCTGTTGAAACTTGCTGGGAGATATCTCCTGATAAAAAGGAAGCGTTTTACATAGTTATCTCAGCTGTGAAATTTCGTGTCATTAAAGGCGTCACCAGTAGCTATTTCTCTTTCCTCTTAGTTTGTTGCAGCCTGATATAGCAGTCGCGTTTCTTTTTTCTCTTTTCTTAGTATTTCCGTGACTATAAAACTTCGCTTTCCCAAAAGACAGTTTTCTGTGGCTGTCCTTGGGAAGATGTTGCCCTCTTCTCTCTCTCTTTCTCTCACTCCTCCTTTTTTGTCTTCGTTGATCATTTTCTTTAGCTCGCAGTAGTGCTATTACGTGGACACGACCCTCATTGGTTTGCGGGGAGCGGCGAACATGTGCCATGACGGAACACTCTCGTGACGAGTTGGTGGGTGTAGGCATTAGCCAAATTGGGGAAAAAACTGTCTTTGCACAAAGATAAAAAAAAATAAGGGACAGTGCATGTGTGCGCGCTTACGTGCAGGCATTGCGAACGATCCCGGATGCGGGACGGCAAACTCGTCGCGGAACTTTTATTTGCACTGTCGATATTGCGAACAGCTTTGCATTAGCGATGCAAGGAACTCACTCACGTCAGATGAAGTATCAACGTTCTCTGAACACTAGAAAAGAATTGTTTTACTTTGTGGACTCGAAAACGCGTAACGACGTGTGTGAGCCCGATCGACTGCGGCCTGAGGCTAGACGTGAACTTGCTGGTCGTAGGTGGTGGCTTCAAATGATTGAGCGAACATCGATAGATTTCGTATCAGTTGAGTAAACACCGGTAAACACTGGCGAATATTTTCTGACTTTAACAAATAAATCAATTCTCCGTGTAGGACGCGGTGTAAAGGGTGGCGAATTGTTGAGCTAGTGGGACTGCAGATTTTTTTTCCCCTATTGAATGATGGAAAGTTTGGCAGGCTGGTTCACTGAGATTCATAATACAAAAATTGCGCAAGGCAAACGTGGACAAAGAAAATGGGATGGTTGGCACAACGCTTAACTCATAACTAAACTCATACTAGAAGGGGAGCCATATTTGTACAAGAAAGGAACAACAGATTTCCCCTTTCTATCTTCTTGTAATTGCGTTATAAATATTTTTCCTTTCAAACTCAGCGAAACCGGTTGAAGTCTGAGTGCGCAGGAAAGTTTTTGGTGAATCTAAGACTAGAACGCTTTTGTAACCCGGCGGTAGTTTTTACGTCTCCTTTCGTTATGAAGAAATGCGCAGGGAAAAACTGAGACCTTGAAAAAGTAAAGATATATTCGAAGACAAAAACATAGTAATGAATGTTTTCCTTGAATGCAGCAATGTGTACCCTTACGTGCGCGTGATTACGAGGTGGATTTTTTTTAGTGGAAATAAGAAAAAAACTGTTTCCGTTCTGTAATTCGCTGTCTGAGGGAGTTTATAATACACGAGGCGTTTTTCTAACAGCGGAACTGTTGTTACTCGCCGTAAGTTCGAGGTTCGTGCGCGCCGAAAACTCCCCTCGAGCAGCGTAATCGCATAGGCGCTGCGCAGCTGTCGCGTTACCCACTCTTCAACGGAAGGACACGTGATAGCGGCCGCCGCAACACTCTAGAGGAGCGTGCGCATGCGTTCAGTACGGTATGAGAGCCCTTGGCGCAGGAGCTCGCATCGTCGTGCGCAAGCACTCAGTATCGTACAAGAGACCTCGCGCGCAACGTCATCGCAGTTCTCGGCATGGCCCGACCGCGGATACTTCGCATGGCCGAGGAAGTGGCCGTGACCCGAAAGGCAGGGCGTTATACTGAAACTATGTGTCCGTCAATGCTCACCTACAACAGCTTCGCGATTTAAGTCTTGCGGATGAGTGCAAGCTTCCCAAGATTTTTTTTTTTTTTTTCTGAATGAGGCTGATTCACCTAACGCGAATTCATGAAACAAGCGGAAGTTTGTTACCGGACCTAAATGAAGCGCCGTCAAAGCTATTATATCATATATTTTACATGCCAGGTAGGGGAAGTTTATGGCCACAAGTAATTAAAAATTATGCCATGAATTCGAGCATTATTGGGGTGATAAGTTTGCATTCGGCTCATATTGAATCGAAACACTCGAGTTGATGCTGCATTCTTATGAAAATCCTATTTAAATTGACTTTCAAGCATTGTGCGATTGAGTTTTGGTGTAAAAGGCATTAGAAATATTGAAGAGGTTCTCAAGGACAGTAGAACTATTTGTGGAGAGCAGGTGAGTTTTCGTGGCATCATTAGCTGCTCTTTTCAAATTCTGTTCTAGGGTACTTTTCTGGGGCACGCCTCTAGGCACTAACGAAGTAAGCAAGCTCTTCATTGGTTTGCCATGAATTTCCAAAACGCTTCACAAGGAGGCTGCTCAAACGTTATTCTTCTCATTAATGAAGTGGCCCATACTCTCAGAGCGGGGGGGGGGGGATTTGCCAGAGCTTGTAAGTGGCGGCTATTTGGTTAAGTACTGAAAGTGTATATATTAGATCAAAGGAATAAAGGAATACATATATAACCAGAGTTATTTACGGATGAGACAAAATGAAACCATCTTTTCACGTCTGTGTTTCGTTTTGTTCAATTCTTCCGTTCACTTCGTCGTTTGACATCTGAGGACAGATCTTTCGCCGATCTACGAGGACGCGGGTTTGATTCTTGGCCGCGGCGGCCGCTTTTCTGTTGGAGGCAAAAAGCAAAAACGCCCGTGTGCACGAGATTTTTGCGCACGATAAAGATCCCCAGGTGGTAAAAATTAATCCGGAGCCCTCCACTACGGCGCGCATCATCGCCTTCGTTGTGTCGGTGCGTTAGACCCTACAATCAACCAATCTTTCGGCGATCCCCTAAATGCCGCCTGAATACATAAGAAGCCAGCTCCAAAACGCACAAAAAATACTTCCGGAAACACCCACGAAACAGTCTGAGACCTCAAGCCAAAAGTAAACTCCGATTGCGGAAATGCATTGGCTCATTTTGGTCCGTAGGATCTGGCTCATTTTCGAAACGAATTACGATCTGCACGCACGTTTTCAGGGTGTTAACTCAACTATTTTCTAACAACCCCATTTTTAAGCTTTATCCGACTCAGTTTCGGTTTATGGATGGGGCTCATTTCGAAAAAAATAAAATAAAAAACGCCTTACAGGACCCCGATAGCAGCACAGAGTAAACCTGCAGTGTGGGCTTAGCGCTTTGTAAAATCGCTTGCTTTTAGCCCTCTAAACTTCTGGAGGGTGTAAATAGCCCTCAGACACTGGGAGGAATAAAATGATGTGGACAAGACGGCGCTGTGTTGTCCGTATCCTTTTCCTCGTGCCTGTTCCACTACCATTTCAGCACAGCCAACAGTTTAACGTGCAAGCTTTGCTTTACTGTCGTAACCTTGGTTTTAAAAAAATCTTTAATGACGTCTCCTTATTGCAGGAAACTAAAAGATTTTTACGCATACATCTGCTCTAAGCTAATTTTAAAACGATTGCAACGTTCATTGTTTTAGAGAGGCCATAGGACATTATCGGTCGCGGATCACTGAAGGAAGTATCAGCGGACTTGAGCAGTGGAGTTGAGCTACATGTCATCATTTATATAATAATGACATTGTTTTCAATGACGACGGTGTCAAATTTTTCATATGTGCAGACAAACTCCCTGAGTTTGTCTGCACATATGAAAACTCCCTGAGACTAACTCCCTTAGAATTATTCGTGATAAAACAAAAGCCGTCTTGTTTCGAGCTAGAAATAAAACGCGCAACCTAAGAAATAGCCTTATTTAAAGTAACAGCATAATTGAAGTGGTTAGTGAACACAAAATTCTCGGTGTCTGGTACTCGTGCCATTTGAGGTGGGAGTCACATTTTAGATACGTTGCCGATAAAGTCTCTTCAAAAGTCGGAGCTCTATCTCGCTGTTGGATGATCATGCCAAAGAATAATATACTATGCTTTGTTCGCCTCGCAAATCCACTATTGCAGCTTAGTCTTGGGAATGACTTCCGAGGGAAACATTAATAAAATATTGCTTCTGCAAAAGAGAATGTTGCGCACGTTGCAAATGTTGACAGGTTATTTCCCTCTAGAAATTCATTTTTACAATATAATATGATTTGATTTGAACGCAACTATAAATTTCGCACACTGCGATCAATCTCCTTTTGTGGAAATGAACGTCAAACTTTCCCGCCACCCTTTGCTTCTGTTACTCCTCACGACACATCAGTTATGACTAGAAATCGTGAATTGCGGTTTATTCCTTGCTTTCCAATCAAGTACAAGTTACAGTCTCTGAAACACAATTTGCCCGTCACGTTTAATAAATTCAAAGATACAACCATCACTTATAGTAAACAATTGCAAGAGTATTTTACCAACATGAGGGCAAGTAATAACCAACTGCCAGAAACGAGTGCAGATGGGAGGACAAATACCAAAATCCAATTTTCGTGACGGCAAAAAAGAAGTGTACAAGTAAATTGTATCGTGTTCTGACCGGTATTTTCTTCTCGTCACTCATATAAAAGGGGTAGTAATTGTGCTATGATTCCTATACAACTGACTTGCATTAATGTATTGTGTGTACATCTGTATACTTCCCATGCTGTATAAACGAAATTTGGTGCAACTAATTGTTAATGTGCATTTGTTGTGGTCTTTATGTTTGTCTTAATAACTTGCACAACTTGTATAACGCCTGCTTTTCATTACGTGAAAGTGAGATTTTCTTCACTATTGTTGTAAATACTATGTAACATGTCCGTACATAGTTTGCTTTCATGTACAAGGGCTCCTGGGCATAGTCAAGCTGCTGGTTGCAGGTTTTAGCCAGGGAGTCCGTCAAGCGGTTGTTCTTTAAAATAAATAAATCTATGCCGCCGTTCACGCAATAAATTGTGAGTATTACGTCCTTCGATCGTTGAATAAATCAAATTGCCGAGTAGACTGTTGAAAATTACTCGTGTCGATTACACGTCGTGTGTACTCTATTATCCGTGGGGCTGCGTAGAGCACAGAAAGAACATTTTCCCCCGCACCTAAAATGGCGCGAAAACATACGCTGCAACGCATTTCATAACATAGCGAAGCGCAGTCACTAAGCCACGATGAATAAGACATAATGACCACGTACGAAGTGGGACCGCAGGGTAAAGTTTAAACGTTATCTCCAGGTGACGCTAATGGCGTTGCACCAGCCTTCCAAGCACTGTCTATGGCGCTGCGTGCACACCGAATGGTCGTAACGCTGAAATATGGGGAGCACAAACCTCTGCTTATGCATTCTAACTAATGCGAAATGCCGCTGAGGCGGTGTTGCTTTAAGCTATTTGGCAGTGAATTTGAAAAAAGTGTTAAGAACTCTGTGAGCAGCAGCCACATAACGTACCTTCCGACCCTTGTAACGTACCTCTTTCTTCTGACACTGATTTGACGCGAGCGCCATGAAACGTATATGAAAAGGAGGCCCACTGATTCCGTCCTCACAGATGTTTCTTTTCCTCAAATGGCTCTCAGCCTAAATGTAGGCTGGTGACGTTTATTTATGTGTTTGTAATTCGGAGACTGGAAAGCTCGTCATTGGATATGATTGCGATTATAGGGCATCTTGAGCAAGAACGCGTCGACATTACGCCGACGGTTCTTACTTTTGCGAGCAGCTGACTAGGCACGTCGAGGAACGGGAAGCAATAAAGCCTGGTCTAGCGGCGCTGCGGTTAGGGATGTTATTCCCTGAAGCAGCGGGGAATTTGTGTCGGAATAGGTCAGTGGCTCCACCGTCATGACGTCCAAGGGCACCCCACCGCGAGGCACTTGTTTGTGAATCAAGACGCTTCCTTCGCGTCTCTCCTTGTGATTCTTCATTTCTTCCTTTCTTCCTTTCTTTCTTTCTTCTTTCTTTCTTTCTTTCTTTCTTTCTTTTGACCTCTCTCTCTCTCTCTCTCTCTCTCTCTCTCTCTCTCTCTCTCTCTCTCTCTCTCTCTCTCTCTCTCTCTCTCTCTCTCTCTCTCTCTCTCTCTCTCTCTCTCTCGCCGTTCTCTTCTTATGCTGTTTCGTGGCAACCACATCACACGCGCGCCCACGTCTTTGCCGTGGAGAAAGAGACAGAGAAAGAGTGAGAGAGAATGAGGCAAAACTGGGACGCTATACAGGCTCAGAAATACAATATTAACGAGCAGACGCCGCAAAGCCCCGTAGTTATGGTTCAACGACCAGACTGGCCCTAATGCAAGCATCTGTATTGCTTGTTTTTGTTTACGTTTAAGGCCTTGCGTTTGCTTGTGAAATCCGCATGCACGTCTTAGTACCCAGCAAAGCGGGCGTGAACTGAGACACTGCAATGGAGTTTTGTGTGACAGTTGTCATAGCGTTGGTAATAAGGAATAGCCTATGTTGAAACTAACGCCGGCCGCAAAGAATGAATTCCAAGGACAATCGAAACGAAGAGATGGCGAAGTTCTTATATGAGCCAACACTAACCATTAGGCAAGATGACTACTGTCATGTGCGTGTTTGTTATCTCCAAGGTGTCCACCCGCGGATACTTATCTATGCAATATGTGCGCGTGTTGATAACACCTAATATAAAGTCTTACGTAGTCAATACTGAGGGTGTCTGTCTTAAATAGAACTTTCTTATTTCAGCGTAATTCTTACACAGAGCCTACACACAAAAATACCTAGGACCCACCATAAAATCTCTTCGAGGCTTTCGTGTATGGAAAAACAAGAAATAACGTTTCCGAAAAGAGCACGCTCCAACAAAATATTCAATATGCGGACTAAAGTAGCCAAAAGTGTTGAAATGCTATGTTTTTATGATTGAACATTTACTGTGATCACGTTGTAAAGAGGGCACTTTCACTTTACTGTCTATATTAGGAATATAAGTTCAACACTAGATAGCCACAACTATTCTATTGTTTACCACTAATTCCTATTAAAGTTGATCTAGAAAAGCCTTTTTCTGCAAGTATCAAAAATAAGCACGTCCTTCCCGTTATTAAAAAGATACGCCAAAAGAAGCTAGAATAGCCAGCACACAGAGCGCAGGTTTTATGTTCAATTGGTTTAAGCTAATGATGGAAACTAAAACGATCAACAAGTTAACAACTTGGTATACAGCATATAATCCTACAATCTTTTAACCCACCAACGCCAATATTACCGCAGTCACCATCTTTAGAGCGCCTACATTGCGTACCAAGTTTAACATCAATCAAGTGTCCAGCCTCCGACTACGAAAACGAAAGTGGATCCGTAACCGAATGCAAGAAGCCACGGTTGAATACCAGACCGAGCGTTGAAACTTCGGAGGAAATAGCACGCCGCTCAACGCGTCAATTAATCATACCGAAACAGCGAGACGTTCTTTCAACGATGATTTGATGGTTGGGTGAAAGGGCCAGTACGCCACAATTAATACCGCGGTCGAGAAATTATTTTCGAGGAACTCAGCGGCCTATGGATATTTGTGGATACACTTATTTTTCTCGGCTGGCCCATTTGTGATCGAAGCCGGATCCCAAACGATTGTTTACGCAATTTCGAACCGTGTTGCACGATGAACGTACAATCCGCAGCTTCAAAATATCAGGCAGCACGCATCATTGTTATCTATATTTCGAGCTGCATGATTCCAGTCCCCGGGAAAACATTGGTGGAAGAAAAATGAACTTCGAAGCCGCAGCCGTTACAAGGTAGGTGTTTAGACATGACGTTTGTGATGCTGAGATATACGTACCGGACTAACCAATGTTTCTGGGGAATTAAAGCAAAGGCAGAGTTTTTATTTTTTTGTCCCGGACATGGAACTAACAACAGTGACTAATTGTTAAATTTTGGGCGGAGTTGTTATTTTTTTGTGGCTCATAGGCACATGACAAAATATGGTTCCAAGCACGTGTACTCCTCTGTTCTTGGTTAATATCAGGTGGCTCCCGCACCAGGACATTAGGCCGACGCTGGAGCTAAATAACAAAATTTGCCCGGTACACGTTGTAAAAAAAAATGAAAAGAGGTATAAGATATTTCACTGATTTTGTTTTTTTCAAATTGCAGGCTGAGAAGTCATGAAATGGAAGCTTAAATCACTTCAACACCTATGTTTTGCGCAAGAAACCCTTGTTTTTAACACGGGTCTTTCTGTTTCATTTCGATAACTATGTAACTATGTTCCGGCGCCAAATGTTTATGAAAAAATATATTCCCTCCCCCCCCCCCCCTCTTAAACACACACACACGCAGAATATGATTCCGCCCTCCCCATAGAGAGAGAGAGAGAGAGAGAGAGAGAGAGAGAGAGAGAGAGAGAGAGAGAGAGAGAGAGAGAGAGAGAGAGAGAGAGAGAGAGAGAGAGAGAGAGAGAGAGAGAGAGAGAGAGAGAGAGAGAGAGAGACTGAAATCACCGGGTTGTCCTGATGTGGCCAAAGTACAAATGGCTCTGTGTCGACATTTCGGCGAACATTAATGTCCACATGTAATCAACATGATCTCGAGTCCTCCACTAAAGTTCTGCCATGGCGGTATCTACAGGTTCGGACGCAGCTTTGGTATAAGCACGCGGTGAAGGTTGCTCCAGGCGGCCACATAGAATGCCACGATGTCCACGTTACCAGCATGAAATCCTCGCGTTTCTCGGATAAAGACTTTCGATTTCCTTCTGCTCCCGTCGGCGCGGTAACGTAGTAAGGCGTTGTTTTTTGGTGCCGACCCTCGGCCGTGTCGTTGTGCTAATGGACGGTCCCTCCTCGAACGTGCCGCAGCTACACTTGGTCGAAGGCCAATGGAGCCGTGGGTGCTGTACGGACAAACAGCCGCCTCTACGAACCATTCGGGGATGAGAACTTTGCCCCTTATATCGTTTCAATCACTTGTTCAAGTTGCGACTGTCAATGGTCATCTGGCGGACGATTCCTTGTACGCTTCGGACCCTTTGGTCGCGGCGGCAGGCCTGCGAGAGGAAACGGTGACGTCGGGCGAGCGCTCAAAATACGAAAGAAGGTCGCCAACGCAATAGTTATATTAATTGTGTGAGAGTGTAGCTGTGAATCACATATTTCGAGAAAATTTTGGTGTTAGTCCATCTTTGTGACACGTGCTTCCTAATTAGTCATGTTGTTAAATTTACTGAGATGGCTTGTCCTTAACAATTTTGTGGCGCACGAAGCATTGCATGCTAAACTTTGCAGCACACGGCGGATTGGGAGATACCGTGAACATTATTAGTGGCAGAGTCCTTCAATGCTTTTCTTGTCATAAAACTCCCGTAAAGGTTTGGTTTGGGGACAAAGGCTACCGCGAGGGGCGCCACCGCAGATCGGAGGGCATCGGGCGGCCGCCGCTGCTCCGTGCACGCAGCCGTGCGCGACAGAACCTGCGCCCGCCTTGGGCGGCACTTTCTCGATAGAAACGCGTTGTTGGTAATCGTTCTCTCAATTGTTGCTACAAAACGAAGCCGGCAGGAGAGTCATAATTACAGCCTTTACGGGGAACCCGTATGTGGCCGAACGCACGCTCAAAACTGTCGAATGATGTCTGGGCTTGATTCTGAGAAATTTCCCAGAATTCCTCACGCATGGAAGACTTTAAGGGGACTGGGGTTCCGAGATGGTGTAAATTATTTCCCGACCTTTGGCCGCGCTCCTCACAGGCTTGCCCAGCTGCAGCTCTCAAAATTGAAAATCGCTTCCACAGAACGGCCACCGAAGCCCTGGAAAAGGCGCTGTTCGCTTCTTGGGAAAATTAGCGCGCGATGAAAGCTTCAATGGCTTTTCCGTGATGTTCAGTGCTTTCATGCCGTAGGCACCGAGGTTCGAGACATTTTCTTTTAACATGCCATGAGGTGGCTTAACAAGTGACATGCGGAACCGATTTCTGACACCTTCTAGGACTGAACGCCGTTCGAAAAACAGCTAGGGGAGAACTATCGACGCGGTGCAAAAGGAAAATTTTCAACGGGAGAACAATTATTTCTTTCCAGCTCCCTTCGGACTCAGCTTCTTCAATGCTTTCCTTTGAGGAGTAGTGTGGTGTCATAGTGGGCATTTCAAAATGATGAAAGCCTTGGCATTATTGAACACTGTAAAACAAAGATTACTCTCGCGAGAGCCTCTTGTTTATGAAAGAAACAAGTTGGTGTTAAGATAGGGAACGGCAGTTGTAGAATTTAGTATTAATTTTCGGCTTTGCACATTGCTCTTTAATCCTGCGCTCGGAGAAACTCATTCACAGTGAACATTTATATATTCCTTTTTGCATATTTATTTTACCTATGATATTAACATAGTTGACATAGCTGCAGGCATATATGGTTACGAGGTATTTTATATGGCGAGGTTAGTTCTGTCGCAGAAAAAGAAAAGTCTGCAAAACAAAAACGCTGTGGTTTTAAAAGTGCCTTTTACAGTACGACATTGTGCCTGATTACAAAGCAATTAGCGCCCCCCCCCCCCCCCCCTACCCCGAGGAAAAGAAAACAGAAAGAGAAGACAGTGTTCAAAAAAACAATCTCCACGGTAGCTCTCACTGGCTCGACCACACTTTCACTCGCTGGGCATTATGAGCAAACCGCTATTCTCGGAGCCTTATTATTTTTGCGAGCAAAAATAAAATGCAGGAGGATCTTCAAAATAAGTGGATCTTTTCTGCTGTTGTGCCCACAAAATGCAACGTGCCTTCTGCAATTGCAGAAGCCTATCAGTTGCCGAGCAGCAAGCTCTCTACAGTGCCTGCGGACGCAGTGATACGCTATTTATGTCCATTCTCGACGCACTTGCCAAGCCAGTGTGAAAATGGTTTTTCTTGCATACGCGGACGTTGCTTAAATAACAAAATGTGGCTCCAATCCACGCTGTGAAGGTGGTTGTGCTGCAAAGCTGTAAACAACACCCACAACAGTTACCCATGCGACGGCACTTGAATTCTCACACGTGGCTCTATAACGAGTGAAACCAGACACAAGTGAAATGTACCGAACCATACTTTCTATTGCTGCACAACGACATTCACGACTTCTTTATGTTCTACTTTTGGCTGTTGTGTTGGCGTGTTTACTTTCCGTGGTCTACCCAAGGCAGCCTGGAATGAACTGAAGGAGGTGTTATACCGGTCTCCCTTATTATATATGAAAGCGTGGTGACGTCAGTCACTACGTGATTTCTATGGGGTTGGGTACTTTTGCACTAGGAGTAGCTTACGCAACCGTAATCTTTACCGGTGTGGCCAGTCCCCCCGATTAGGCATGCACCTGCCTTCCTAATGATTATAGTTTTCGGCTGACATCGCCACGATAATTTGCTTGGATGGTAGAGGTATACTGCTTCGCTGTAAAAAAAATCTCCACAATGGCCCCGTATGGCAAAAATCATGAGCTGAACAGTGCTCATTTGCTCATAAGAGTGGCTACCATGAGTGGCTACCACGACCGTATACCTTTACGATGAGTACCGGCTCAGTGAATCCCGGAACATTACATTGCAGAATTAATTAACACTTTTATCTTGTTGCGCCCTACTTCTGCTCCCTTATATTTTTTCGCCACCATACTGATCTGGTTCTAGTAGTCTTCATCATCATCATAGTCATCATCACAAGCACCCCCACAATCAGGTGGTCAAGTGATGATGACGATGATGATGACGACGACGAAAGCCTTCACCACCACCACCACCATTATCATGATAATAAACGTCATCACCATAATTATCGTCATCGTCGTCGTCGTCGTCCTTATTATTGCAGGTCCACCTTCATATTATTTGCTGTCATCTCAAAAATCTAACCTCTTTCTTTTTTCTCTCCAGCTTGCTTTTCATATAAATTTTTGTTTCCTCCCCTATCGTATACAAATATATATTTCTTACTTTTTGAAGCCTTTTTATCATTTTCTTTAGTTTTCGTCTTTCTTATCTCCTTTCCTCGTTTACATGTCCAGCTCAGGGTGCGTTTTTTTAGATGCAATAGCTTTGGTGGACGACCATCCGTATAATATTCCTGCCGTGTAACCGCCGCGTGTTGCTGATACAATATTAAATTAAACTTGAATATCGTTTAACTATAGCGAACAGAAGTTGTAGCTCTGCAGTGGAGGAGCACCGCTAGATCATTTTTGGTTGTCATGGTTGTTCCTTCCTGAAAATATTTTAGTCACCATATCAGCGCCAACAAACGCACTTGTAGCTTTCCGTCGTTCTCGGTCCTGTTCGGGTCTACGAGGGCGACTTTGAGGATTGATACCTGTCGAAGCAGTAGGTCCGTTTATTCTTAAAAAAACCCAGCTGGACGATATACCGTATGAACTCACATAATGATCGCACTCGCGTAATGATCGCACCACTGAAGTTCGTCGTCAACATATGACATTTTTTATTTCCCGTGCAATGATCGAACCCTGAACTTGCCGCAGCCATATGTCGTATGAGTGCCAAGTCTAGACGACAATGGTCGTGCTTACCTTAGTTTCCTGCTCTTTCAAAGCGGACATGGCTACGTTTTTGCCGCGGACATGATATTAGCGATATCAGCAAGCGTGAGTTCATTATTGGTGCGGAAGAAACTCACTAGAAGCACATACTGTACTGATAAAACATACTGTAATGATAAAACAAAAGCCGCGTCTTGATGTCCCACACTGTGACAGCAGCAGCCACTTATTGGTCGACCTGTTCTGACCTTACAGCAAACTTGTTCCGGCGCGTTCCGTAATTCCGTAATTCCGGCGCGTTTCGTAATGAAAACACTGCATTTTGCATCACTCAGTGGTCATTCGGTGGTCAGTCGAGTTTTTATTATGTTTTCATTTGTGATGTTTATTATGTTCATGAGGCTTATCGTAAACATTCTGACCTGCATTGCGCGTTTTCTGCGCTGAAACTTTTTCCCGAAAAATTTACCTCGCATAATGATGGCACCCTAACTTTGCATCATATTTTTGGAAAAAAAGTGCTATCATTACGCGAGTAAATACGGTAGGCGACAGAGGTGATACACTGCACAAACACGAGTAGATAAAGCCACGTAAGCCTGAACCCGCTTACATAGACGCTAATCTCATCCCGTACTGTCGTCGTTTCTGCAGCCTGTGCAGAAACCACCCTTTTCACTGACGCGCATATGGCAGCCGGCATTCCTTGCACGGTTTCTTATCCAGCCTGTTTAGGTTGTTCCGAAGTAGCCACGGTGCTGGTGATAGGGACAGCGGGGAAGTAAACCATGATAGCAGACGACGCGCGTGGAGTGCTCCCACCTGCGGTGCAACACTAACGACCCCTAGCAACCACTTTGCTTACTTCTTGCGCGCGCGGGCGTCCTATCCTTTTCTGACCATCATTGGGAAGATTCACACTTCAAGAACGATGTTGCTTAGCAACGCTCTTTTAGATGCGACTGCATCTCATTCACTGGCCTTGTCCCTGTATCTGGCGTCGTCGGCGTCCGCCCCTCCCCCATTCTCCTCGCCACGCCAGCTGCGCTCTCCGCCGCTCACCCCATCTCCTCTCCGATAGCGAACACTCTCTCGCGAGGAGCATATTGGATTCGATTGGATTGGATTGGATTTGGATTGGATTGGATTAAAGTGGATTGTGTTGCGTCATAGCCGCGGCAGACGCACTGGCGCCTGCGCGTCCCCTCACCGTTATGCGCGCTATAAAACGCGGTGCCTCCGCCGCTCCGCTCCATCGTTCCAGCGCCGTTCCTCCGCTGTCCAACGCTGCAACGTGAACCCCCTATGCGTCACATCTACACAGGGGTTCCCGCGAGGGGAGGTGGGAGTTTTTTAAATGCGAATGCATTTCTTAGTCGGGGGTTGTCGTGCGTTGGCCGGCGTGCGCCTAGCAACAGCTGTGGCGCGCCTAGAAACCGCAGCACGTCGTAGCTCAGGCGGGAGTAGCGGAGGGCAAGGGGAGAGGAGGAGCGGGCTCGGCGTGTGAGGGCGCTCGCATCGCGGAGCTCGGGCGGAGTAGCGGAGAGTGAGTGGAGAGGAGGAGCGCGCTCGGGTGTGTGAGGGCGCTCGCATCGCGGAGCTCGGCGGAGAGAGCTCGCGCGCGGGGCGGGCGTGTTGCGCGGGTCTCTCTCTCCTCTCCGCGTACCCTCTCTCCGCTCGCTGCGCTCGGAAAAATATATATAAATGCAGTGGAGCGCGCGCCTCTCTCCGTGACTGCTTGCCGCAGCGCACTCATCGGTGCACCCAATGCATTCGCATTTCCGCACGATCCCCTTCGGGGAGGTGGGGGGAGTTTTTTTTTAAAGACGATAGTCTTTCTTGGGCTACTTAAACCCAGAAATTTTGATCTGTCTGGATGTCTGTCTGTCTCTCTGTCTGTCCGTCTGTCTGTCTGTGACTCGATTCAGCCACCCGGCCAAAGTAAAATTGATATTGCGCCATAGTCTTATATACTCACAGCCACATGTAACAGTCTAAGCCCGGTTTATATGTTCATACTTGTCAACTTTGTTGAACAAGAACAAGACATTACGCAAATATAAGACAGGAAATTAGTACACAAGGGATATTTACAGTGTTCCTTTATTAAAAAATTCATGGATGCTTGGTTTTTCGGTAGCAAATGATATTCTACACCTACTGCAGAAAACCGCCGCCTCCTGGCGGCATATGAAAAATCACGCGGCAACAGCAACGAAAGGTTCCACTAGCTAAGTTCCACGTTCTGCTTAGATAAACGCACGTGGAGCACGGCCACGCGGCTCTATAAACCTTCTAGTCGGCCGCCTCCATTCACGCGTGCCTCCGCCGTACTGCAGCGCTGGCATCGAGGAACCCGGCCTGTAGCCGTGGAACGCGGTAAATTCAAATGGCCTTGCGCAAACCTTTAGTGTGTTTACCTTGGAATGAGCGCGACGGTACAGGAACAGCATGAGAGGTGAGCGGGAAAGCAAATGAGGGCATTTCCTTGGCAAATGTCTACAAAGACTATCGTCTTTTGACGACATTTGCAACGAAAGGAGCAGATACGGGGCCAATTTTTTTTTGCTTGCGCAAGGTTTTTTTCTCTCTGTCCCCATAAGGAGAATCACTCAACTCCTACAGCCCGACTTTGTCGAGCAACGCTGTTTCTTGGTCGTGCTCCACATTCCTCCACTCTGTGACCTTCATTGACAGGATTCGCGAATGGCATACGATATTTTACAGGGTGGGACAACTCCGCACTCGCGCTAAAATTTCTTCCAGCTCAATGTAGATCTGTAGCATCTGCAGCTAAACTCTCTATCTTTCATAATAAACAGATCCCGAGAATGACAGGCGTCATTGCTAACCACGTGCCATGCTCACTAAATCGTAATCTGCCGGGCATACTGATTGCTCTAATAATTCTTTTTACACTCACTCTCGAATGCACTTACACGCTCATTAAGCACGTGTGTGGGAGCTGAAAAAAAACACACTGCAAAATAAAAACGACTCGCCTTAATTACTTTTCGTCTCCCCTTTTCCTCTTGCATGTTACTGAAGTGAAGAATTACGAAATGGCTTAGTGGTCTGACTTGATGATATTACATAGTTTGATCCCATTAAGGCTCCACGAGTCTTTTATTTGTAACATTCCTCCCAGAAACTTTTGCTTCTTCTTAGTGGAATGCGGCGAAGCATGTAGTAATCCGTTTCCCAGAGCGCAAAGCGCGGCGACACTCATAAACCCTGGCTTTTTTTCGAATATTAGCTTGCGCAAAAAAAAGGCAGAAAAAAAAGAGGAGAAGCGGCAAGCTTGAAAGTTTGAATAAGTTCCCTCGGGAGAAGTTACCCTCAGTAACCCAGACAAGCATGATGAGTGAGAGTACTACAGAAATTAATGAAGTATTTTTCCGAAAACTACCGCGTCTGCTTGCTTTGAGGGGGATTTTATGAAAACAAACAACATTTTGCTTTTCCTACGGCCAATTCATTAAATTAAAAACTCGTCGGGCTCCTTTTTCTGAGAACAGTGTCAAACACGTGTCCGCAGAACAGTGAGTGTATACGTGCATTTTGCACCTCCGCCCTCGTGATGAAGCTCATAAGCGCCACATCGTGGCGTTAAACGGAGATTAAAGACGCGCGGAAACGCGTGTTTACGTCTCGCGAATCATGGAACCTGCCACGCCCAGGTGACGAGATTGCGGCATTACACGAGCCACGCCTCTCACCACAGCTCTGGCGAAACAGTGTAAGCAACTCAGACAAATATTTCACTTTGCGGGTACACGCGAGAACGGGCTGTCTGACAAATAATTTAGAAGCGTACGTCGCGCCGGCGGCTATTTTGGTTTCATTTCATGCCAAGGCACAGTTAAGCTAGACTATTTTCTTCATAAACCTCGTTATAATACCCACCTATTGTATTTTATCTTTTTGCTCAAGAAGGAGCGTAACTAGAAGTGATGATGCGGGACAAGACCACAAAACAATAATCGAAGCATTGCATAGCCGCATTGCAGATACATCGTAACCGCAATAAATGTTGGACAAATTCTTATAAAGAGTGATAGCGCTTCGGATTAGTATGATGATGGGGTAAATGGTGGGGAATAGGCCGAATGTGGAATAGAAATGGGTACAGCAGGAATAAATGTGTACTGGAGTCAGCGTACGGAGTCATAAGCCGGGAGAGGCCACCCTGCGGTCACCTTATCTCATCGCGGCTCGCAATCCCTTACCCAGCGCCGTGTCATGGGCACTGCGCTCCAGAGTAGTTGCTTCATAATACCCCTGGTTTTCCGCAGTCTGGGTAGGCATGGGGGTTATATCGGTGGGAGAAGTAGGGAATAAACATCTCTATGGAGAAGGTAGCCCTGAGGAAGCGTCCTCATTTCAGTACTCCTTGAGACCGTTCGGCTTCTTAGGCTCTCATCAGGACCCAACTTTACACTGTTCGCTGGCACTGCTCATGGAAGGGGAAGGGCAGGGGGGGGGGGGGGCGTAGGTGGAGGATCTGATTACAGCACCACATGACATGATAAAGAGTGCCCGGAGCACAGCAGAAGCGGCATTGTGTGGAGTACAGGGTCGGGGAGACAGACCTGAGGCTCTAGTTGGGTGGAAGGCTTTCGTGATGTTTTGTGTGGAGGGGGATAGGCTGTTCTCTCCAGATGGTAGGGCTGCGTGATTTCCTTGAACGACAAGAGGGTGCAAACCCGTGCGTGTTCGTCGAACGCCTGGCTTGCCCGGTGTGTCAGCTCTAAGGCGTGGTGGTGGGCAGCTTCGTTGTGTTGGAGCCCGAATAATTCTTACCTGGGGTTGGTGAGGATGCTGTAGTAGAATTTGTGTGGAGGGCTGTGGGATGGAGCCACTCGAGGAAGCCACTCGGGATGAAGCCGCTCGCGAAGATGAAGCCGCTCGAGAGCGCTTTTTGGCAGTCCGTGATAATGGCCTCCGCAGGGGTTTGAGCAATGGCCGAGCGATGACCACATCTGCCTGTAGCGCATGGGGTGGTTGGAATTGATGCGCTTCCGATAAGGGCTTGAGTCATAATTACAACAGCCGTCACCGGCTCTCCTTGCGGGTAGGAGGCTGCGTCTGTGTGCACGTGCTCGAATTGTGGCCATACGATTTGAATATCGCTTTCCATCTGGCGTCTTTGCGCTCCTGATAGTGTGTCCGATGCATGTTTCGGGGCAATAGGGCCGCATCAATGAATTGAATAATCTCATGCGGGAGCTGAATCGTGTGGGCCTGGGGGTGTTGAAGCGGTGAGCGCAGGAACAGCTGAGTCAAAATTGCTCTGCCGGTGGAAGTGGATCTGAGGCGCAATAATTGGTTAACATGATGAGTTTCGAGAAGTTCATTCAATGTATTATAAACTCGGAAATGCATGTCCTTCTGCGTCTATGTGCTGATAGGTAGCCCAATGCCAGCTTGCAGGCCTTGAGTATGAGAGCTTCTACTTTGTCCTTTCAGCCGTCGAACTTCTTTGAGTACTGGGGTTTTGTGGGCCTGGTAGCGACCTTACTCTGTGCAGCAATAATTGGATGGCGCGGGTTCAAGAGGACCAGACAGCGAATCGTGCGGGTTTGACTGTTTCGATTCGCTTATATACGCCGCTTTGTATGCACTGCAAAGCGACCAAGCTAGTTTGTGGCATTTAATGCAGCCCCAATGCCACATCGCTACGATCAGAGCCACTGAATAGGCTCACTAAACCTTAGATAAAAATAAACCTCACTAAACTGCGACTAATGGCAAGTTATATCTGTGTTGGTCCGGCCACCTCTGCGGATATCCATGAAAAGAAATATGTATCCCGTGAAGGGCACGTTGGACACTTAGATGACTAATTTGCAAGAAGATGGTCATTATTTGCGAGAACTAAAAAAACAATTGCTTCAATTGACCTACATGCAGGGAAAGCTTTTGGCGGGTCTATGTACGAAGTGATGATGATGCCGTCAACAACTGTGCAGCTTATGATCGCCCGAGTAACAACTCTTACCCACCGACGAATAAGTACGGCTCGCCGCAAATAAGTGCCCGAGAAAGGTCGCTCTGCAAGGGGTGCTCGAAAAAGTTTGATCGCTTAGCAACCATAAAAGGCGGAGGCCTCGCCACTTTATTCCACCGCACACTTTTGGTGCCGATTCCCCCAGCCGTTCAGAGAGGCAGGCTTGCGCGATGGAAGCACTCGGTCACCTGCGAGGAATAGTCACGCCTCCATCAGCAATGTTACGTTAGTGATGTATGAGTGCTGCAGAACCCAGCGATGATAGCCCAAAACAGCAGACACCGCTCGAACTTATTTTAAAGAATCAGCCTTCACGTGCTTGATGGTCAGATTTGCAGAATTTTGACTAGTGACGAACTGGAGGAAGACCTCATAAGCACGATGTAGTAGGACGATCGCATCTGCACCGCTCGCAAGCATGGGCGCTTCGCCTCTAGCTTAAACCGATGCTAGTGAGCACTTAGCAAGAGCAAGCATACGCCATCTACCGGGAATATTTACGGTTAGGAAAAGTAGGCGCTTGGGAGCCCTCCCGTCAAAAAATTCCAACGTAATCAGGCAACCGACGGGCAGTGTTTCTGCGGTTAACATTGCATGACAATCGACCTAAACTGAACCCTCTACACACCTCGAAAACTAACGTATATACTGCCTTCACTGACGGAGCAGCCAAGAACTTGATCGACTGGATAAAAGTGGCGGACATCAGTTGCTACTGTGCGATAAAGGCCCTCAATGTATACGGTTGAAAAAACCTTTTCGTGGACAAATAGCTCTCCTGCAACCTGTGCAAAAGTCGTCGTCGGCAAACAACGGGGACTTTACGACGTTGAGACATTCACCAGCTTTGGAGGACCTGGGAATCTGCCCGGACGAGTATTTAGTCGTAACCGATTGCGGCCTTCTACGAACATTGCCCCAAAACATAGGCCACCTGTACCGCCCGGAAATGCGAAGGCGTCGTCTGACGCGGCCAACCTTTCCAGGACCCCTTTCGACTAGTGTTGAATATGTCAAAGCGATCTTGGGCTCCCTCCTTATCAAGGTGTAGATCCAATAGTACTGATCACCAGATTGCCCAGAACCGTCTACACACCCCCTTCAGGAGAGATTTCAGCCGCAGTATCCGTACATAAATCCCGTGATGACCAGGACCCCCGGAGCGAAGGCACAATCTTCTGGTTGCCGAGGTGTCCTCTTCGATAACAATTTAGCTCACGCCATCGCCTACTGAGTCACATGATGCCTTCCCAACAGCTACGAAATTTAGCGACTGCACAAAAACAAGCCAGTTGGGTTTCCAGCGCGGGTAACAGAGTTACATGGCCATGGTATGAAGAATTACCTACAATGCTGTTTATGGCCATTTACACGGAGCAGTCCGGGAATGCAAGGTGGCGAACTGTAACAACAATGGCCGCATCTTTCCGCACACTAAATTATGGTGACATAATGAAAAAAGACACATAGGTTAGGGCTGCTCTTCGTGTATGTTTTTTTGTGTCCCCGTTTAGCGCGCAAAAATTTAGCGTCATGGATGCAAACCAACTAGCGCTAGTTTCCGTGTTATTGTGACAACAAGGTAAGAGGAACACGGTAACAGCAATGCTACAGCGGAGCTGGCCAACGCGATAACATTTGCGTCCACGAGTGGCGCTGGATCCACACCAGTGGTTCGTTAAAGCGGTACTGACACCAATTTTCGGGGCTGATATTATTGTACAGTTCGTTTCGTTTACCCACCAGGATACCCTGCGTAAAGTATGAACAGCATGCGTCGCGTGGAACATATCCTAAATTGATTGCAAATGTAGCGCCGATGAGACTGCTGTGCTGGAGGCTTCCAACCGAAATCGAAACGTGTGAAATTAGGCTGTGGTAGAGCAAACGAGGTGACGTAGCCGCGTGCTCCCCTACTCCGCGACGTCCACCCGGCACCCGGCTAATGGCAAGGCGCAACCGTCTGGCGCGTGGATGGAGCGTCACAGGTTTTTGCATACCCACGTGATAGCGCTGGCCCTGTTCAGCGGAAACCGTAACGTTCTAGCGTACTTTTGGCCACCCGCGAACTCCGGGCTTTTTGAAACGGCAGCCGTTGACGGCCGTTTTCGCTGCGTTATAGTTCCCCATTTATCGTCCGCTGATGTATTTGAACTACTGTTTCATGATAGTTAGCCCCGTAGGTATCGATCTAAGCAATAAAAACATGACGTAAAAATTTGGTGTCATCACTCCTTTAAGACGATCCGGGCATAGAGCGTCGGCTTGACTCGCCAGCTGTTATTCCGATTTCTGTGCGATAGCAGGAGCCCCAGGAAGCTTTCCCGACGTGACGTGTCTCGCACACTCACTTTCTCCATCGACACCGACGAACAGGTTTCGCTCGTCACATTTGGAATCAAGCGGTCAAAGGCAGACATTGCCGATCACCGAGTCACCTTGACGTTCAAGAAGCAATTTTGATGGCCGTGAAGGGACAGTTACCACTTGTGAGGTCCCTGATATTTCAGCCGCTGCAAGTACACCCACCACTGTGGACATTATAAAGGCGATGGCTGACAGCTGCCTATAGGCGGCTGTGATGCCAACCACGTAGCAAGACGCAACGTAAACAGGATGACTGAATATGTCACCTAGCGAAAAGTGGCGCGAGGGAATATTTCGCGACTTTCATTACGCGTCCTTATTGTGCAGACTCTCTTTAAACGGCTGGACACCGCGCGAGGCTGGCGACGGCACCGTCAACAGGAACGACATATATACCGTCATCACTTCCGCGGTGGCTGCTTTTCAGAAGGAGGCCAACATAGAAAATGCCCGTGTGTCGAGTCTTCGGCCCACGTTAGAGATCTCTAGGTAATCAAAATTAACCTGCAGCCCTCCACTACGGCGCAGAGCATTGCCCAGATGTTGCTTCGGCGCTTTAAAACCCCACAATTTGAATTTATCGCGCTGCAGTCTTTCTCTCAAACCTTACTACTGATTGTACGGTGGCTCTGAGGCTCACAGCGGCTGTGTAGATGGGCGCGGGTATGCCTAAGGTTTTCTAAAGCTCACTTGACCCAGAAACCAAGATATTCTGTTGTATCGTCCCCAAAAACGAGGGGGTCGCCGCCACAGTTGATAAGTGAGGCTCTTGTTTGGACGTACGAGAGAGAACAGGCGGTGCACATCATAATGGCTTCCATCATTGCTAAAGTTCTCTCCAAGGCAGTAGAACCAGGCGTTAGTATCTTTCGAAGTGGTTCCCGGTTCCTTCCTTCCTTCCTTCCTTCCTTCCTTCCTTCCTTCCTTCCTTCCTTCCTTCCTTCCTTACTTCCTTCCTTCCTTCCTTCCTTCCTTCCTTCCTTCCTTCCTTCCTTCCTTCCCCCTCCCTCCCTCCCTCTTTCCCTCCCTCCCTCCCTCCTGTCTATTTCAATAATAGAGAGGTTTGGCATAGTGGCTAGTTACCGGAGGGTTACCCGCGGGTTATCAGCGGCGGGTTTCCGGGACCCGACTGCGCATGCGCGCGTGGAGAGGGCGCGGAGGTCGCCCCTCAGCGCAACTAATGCACGGGCATGGCGAGGGCCGGCCCGCGGAACTCATGCATCCTACCAGAACGAATCCGCAAGTGCCCATTCGAGTCCCGGTACCCGCCGCCGTAGCGTTAGCGGACGCTACCCGCTATGCTAAAAATCTCTAGTGATCAAGATAGGTGAACGTAGTCACGGCTCCAACATTGGTTAAGCGCAAGTCCTCGAAGTGCATACCAGTGTGGGATTCCCCTTTTTCCAGCTAGACCAGCTAGACCACAACACCCAAGAATGCGGGATTTCTGGAAGAACGAAAGCTTGGTCATTGTTCTGGCGCACCGAATATCATGTCCCAACAGGTTTAATGTTTTTTCACTGAATGCGCTGCACTGACATATATTGCCGGAAAAGAAGTTTCCGGAGCATTTGCTGTAACTGTAATCTTCGACACAACACGTGAGGCGCCTTTTTTACTCCTCTTTTTTATCCAACGTCTAGGCGTTGAATCTCTGCTCAAACGACCGTGGCGTTAACGAAAGAACTTCAAGGTTCGATAAGTGAGAAGCGTAACGGGGCAATGTAATGAGACGAGACGGAAAGAATGCCCTCCGCAAAGAAATTGGCCATTATGGTGAGAGCAGCTCTAAAGGGTGATTATTTGTTTTAGAGCTTTAACGAGATTTTTTTTAAGCACGAAAGGAACGACCTGGAAACAAGGACCAAGATAGAAGTTCGGAAGAGCCGCTTAGGTTTCCTTTTGTGTTTTCTTTTCCAGTGCTTTGCGCTTGTACCCCTGATGCTTGGTGATCGTCGAACCATGTGCATCGCGTTAAGGGCAAGCGTTTATATAACGATTTGTGAAAGGCAGGGCGCTTTTATTATATGTTCAACGGTTATGTTGTTGCAAAATCAAGGAGATCAATAAAGCGCCACTGGGCGTGCCTCGTTGAGCGTACAATGTATATTGATCGGCGCACATTTGGTCTACTTACAAAGATTTGAAAAAAAAAGATCGATCGGGTATCTATTATTGGAGCTCGAATTAATGAGGCCACCAGTGCGCGTCAGCACAATAGCAAAAGATAGGTCTAAATAAAGAGTAATGCAAATAACTTTGGCCGCATCTCTGCTACCTTCGCGGCAAATGTCGTCAAAAGTCGATAGTCTTCTGCCGCCGCTGTCACGTAAAGGCCGCTCTTCTATCTCCCCGCCCACCTGTCACGCTCTTCGCCTCCCACCTAGCTCGTTCCAAGAAAAATGCGGTGGTGGTTTGCACAAGTCAATTAAATTTTCGCGCGTTCCACCACTGGCGTTTCATCTATTGAGACCTTTGTTAATGCTGCACCTGGCGCTCGAGCCATGAGCACAAGGTTCGTGCTGAAGCCCTTTTCTCTATTTGGTGGCTATAATATTGTTATCAGTGCGTTCATTTGTCCTGTTTTCATAGCAAAAATTGCACCCATGTTTGTGTTTAATTGAGAGAACACTACAAGTACTATGAATTTATGTTGTGCCTAAGATATTGGTAACATTTTATTTCTGCTGAACAATGTTCAAAAGCATGAACTATGCTTCCAGATTTAGTTATTCGGAAATGTGTTGACTATGAAACGTATCGTTCAAGAGCAGCCCTAACTTTTCGCCGGACGGGAGAATCGAGGGACAGAGAGACATACATACAGGCATGCAGACAGAAAAACCAACAAAATGTTTGCGTTTAGGTAGCTCAAGAAAGACTACCATCTCTAAAATAGTTAAATGCTTTAAAGTATCCCCGTGAAAAACTCAGCGCTGGAAGTCAACGAAAATACCACTAATTGTTGCACCCGTAGACAGTTCTCGAAAAACCTAGTACATGTTTTATTTTTATTCTGTGCCCAATGAGGAGAGGGAAGCTAAGGTATTTACAGTTGCTGTAACCCAAAAAACTTCATTTGACCCAGGATACTTCGGTGAGACGAGTTGCGGGATGTTATTTGGAATTACCCTGGCTGTTTAAGAACGGGGCGATACCCTGCACATATTGGGGAGCTCAGTACACGAACGTTATCCACAAAGCTGTAAATCCGGATGACTGCGACATTTATAGGCAAGTTTAAAACCCCCAAGATATCTTATCCCTGCAAGCAGACCTTAATTAACTTACCAAATGGTGTAGGGATTGGCAGATGGAAGTAAATGTGCCCAAAACTAACCCACAACGTTTACCAAAACTAGCGCGTCAGAGCACCGTCAATATTTTCTCAATAGCATTCCTCTACAAACCGTAAGCATGGTAAAATACCTGGGCGCCCACATAAGGTCTGATCTAAGCTGGAACCATCATATCGATACAATAAGCAGGAAAACATCCAAATCCCCCGGATTCATTAGGCGCAATATGCGTGCAGCTAACAAATCCACAAAGCTTCTGGCCTACCAAACACTAGTTCGATCAAAGATGGAATATGCAACACTAATATTTAACCCCCATAAGTCGTATCTCGTAAATAAACTTCAAGCACTCCAAAATAAAGCTGCCCGATTCATTCTGAGGAACTACTCACGAACATCAAGTATAACAGAAAAGCATTAATCCATGAACTTTCCACCTTTACAACAAAACTGGCTTCATAGTCTTTTAACGGTTTTTCTTAGGCTATAGCACAGCCAGACTTCCTTTGCTGTCTCGCACATAAAACCCGCTAGTCGTGTTTTTTCCCGTTTAGATCATGCATGCAAAGTCCAGCCAATATTCGCACGTACCAGCCTATTTTTCTTCTCGCCACTCTTACTTGCTATTCGTCACTGGAATCAGCTCCCAGGTAACATCGTCACCCACATTAACAACGACTCATTTTTCAAAGACTTGCAGTTAATCATCAATTTATAAATCGTTTTCCAATATTTGTGTAATTTGTGAAACGCTGGATTTATTCAACAGGTCCAATTTTTGTGTCATTTTAATGCGTAGCATTCTTTGCAGAGTACCCCATAGCCAGGACCGTGTAACGCCCTGCATTTCCACAAAAATGCAGATATCGCGGAAGTTCCAACTGTAATGGCTGTAATGGCGTAAATGGAGATAACTGGTGGCACGAAATATTGAAAACTGAAAAATAAGAAAAGTATAATAAATTACGGAAAATGGCGAAACGTATAGCGCTCTACATTTTGAACAATAATGCATATTTTGCAAAAGATCCAAATATAGTCGTTATAATAACGTAAATGGAGATATGTGGTCGGACGAAATTTTGAAAAACTAAAACAAAATACATATATAACAATTACGGGGAATGGCGAAATGCATAACGCATGGCATTTCTACAATAATGCAGATTTCGCGAAAATTTCACCTGTAATCGTTATAGTAGCGTAAAAGGAGATAATTGGTCATACAAAATTTTGAAAAACTAAAAAAAATGAGAAAACATGAAATATTTACGCAAAATGGCGAACCTGGTAACGCCCTGCCTTTCCACGATAATGCAGATTTCGGGAAAGTTAGACCTGTAGTCGTTATTATAGCGGAAATGGAGATAATTGGCAGAACGAAATTTTGAAATATTTATAAATAACAAAAAACGAAACATACGGAAAATGTCACATCGTATAACGACTTGCATTTCCACAATACTGATGATTTTCCGGAAGTTACACTTCTAATCGTTATACTGGCGTAAATGGAGATAATTTGGCTGGAAAAATCTCATACTTAAGACAAGCGGCATAAGAATGCTACGCATTAGTAGATAACTCTCTGAATTTCTACAGAATTTCTGAGCCTCTGTCATTTTTAACGCTGTTATTGTTGAAATTAAATAACTGTTGGGCCTCTTTTTGTGCACTCTTATTTCGCAACTATGCATTTTGACATGAATGGGTTTGTATTTGCATTTACATGGCATTGCTGTTTTTAATGTTACAAGGTTTTCTTTTCCACCCCCACCCCTATGCAACGCATGTGAGGGCCTTTAGGGCAAATGAATGCAAAAAGAAACGTTGATAAATTACCCAAAATCCCCTGAACCAAAGTCACAGAAATTCAGCCGAAATTTCAATTTCCTTAAAATATATCCCCCTGAAGGGGACCTTCAAGATAGCATGCAACTTCGTTTTGTTAAAAATATTGGGCAACTCATGTCGATTGTTACAATTTCGTTCGAAGGGTAACGTCGCTAACATCGCTCAGGGATCAATGCTGATAAGAATGGATTTCAAATTCCCCGCTAACAGCGCCATCATATTACGAGGCCGAAACCCTGTGACCATGGAGGAAAGAATGCACCTCCTTTAATAATTATCCCACTGCGCGAAGCAAAAAGGGCGGCGGCCGGCGTTTGTAGGATCCGTACAGGCTTTGAGCTTCCCAATAGCAGCGACAAGTACCACAATCTAAAGTAATCCCGTGGTTCAGCTGCCCCATCCTGAACTCCATTAACCAATCCATGAAGCAAGCAATGATATTTTGGCGAATGATCAATTACTAGATGGAGGGACGGGAGTGGGAATTTCGGAGGTAAGGAATAAACTAAAGCTGTGCAGGACCGGAACAGTTGGGGGTCCATGGGAGAGGCCTTCGTCCTGTAGTAGATATTGTAGGCTGTTTATGCTGATGATGTTGATACCGCGGACCGTATGCTTACACGGTCTGCGATGCGGCAAACGCAAACGACGCGGCAAACGCCTTGCGCACAGCAACAGCGCACATCACATTTTTGAGTCAAATGTTAAGAACGTTTCCGGAATTCTCCGAAATCGTTTTGCTGTCGGCTTGGATTGGTCACCCATGTGCATTGTGGTAAAGCTGAACCACGGGATTGCCGTAGAGTGCGCATTACCGCAGCCATGGATTGGCTAACGCTTTCCCACGGATTCCTTGGCATTAGGCAGAGCGTTCTGTTTTGAGGTCTAACCGCATTAACAAGTACCCGCTGCCCAACGTATAACAAGTTTGACGCTGCTTGGCAGAACATTAGTCTCGGCGTAGGACCATCTAAGGTAAAACATACCATCAGAGGTGTGGTAGCCAATGTTCATCATTCATATTTGGGCGCATATATCTTGACTCGTTTATTCGTGGAGAGGTTAAAATCCAGAAAGCCCTCGCTTATTCCAGTGCACTCTATGAAGGCGACATAAGCCCGCTTGAAAATGTACATGTCACAAGTTTACCATAGAAGTGTTCCTTAGTTCAATTCACGTCCACGGCAGTACACCAGTACACAGCAGATACCCTGCAGTAAAATTCGGAAACATTATTCGCAGCGTTAAACTCAAAAAGAGCACTGAGAAAGGTTTAGTTGGATAATAATATATTGGAATTCACAACTAATAGAAGGTACTTGGGTGCCCGCGGAGTATTTGCTCACTCAGAATGCAGTGTTTCTTCCTCGAAATTGGAGGACCTGGGCACGGAAAGGGCAACGCCATCGTCGAAGAAGCGAGAAAATGGGAGCCTTCAATGATAGAGCGATCATTCCGTAGCATTCATATTCATTGAAAAGGCACGTGGCCAATGGGCGGAGGGCATGTGAATTGGTGGCAATCGGCGAACACGTGGTTCCCTTATTACTAAGTTCTAACACCTCGATATTCCGAAGCGAAACTGGCACGTCGCCGAATGCCTCGCGGGCCAGCCTCAGGGCCCGTGATGCACGAAGAGAACCGCAATAATCCGCCCACTTTAAAGCACAAAACTTTTGATTTCGAAGAATAAACAACTTCCGGCGCGTGTGTTTTAGTTTACATCAACAGAGGAAAGACGTTCGTACGCTTTGCCAGTACCAACGCCCATCGGGCACTCTTATGTGACAGACATCGACGAGGGGCAGGCGAAGACTGTTATGTTGCTTCCATCAAGCGAGCAGGAGTCAAAAGTGCTGCGAGCACATCGATTTTATTTTCCTGCGCGACGAATTTCTTGCTTCTTCGGGGCCGGTGGCAGCGAAAAGTTGACTCCATGGTGTGAGACTACGATGTGCGACTTTGCTCTGGTGACTTCTCAGATGCGCCATCACAACGTCGCAAATGTGTAAGGAATCCTGCCAACTTTGATACTTGAAGGAGATATGCAACCATACGGGCCTCACCCCTCCCCCGTTTTTATAGGCGAGTTTTTCCTAGAGCTGCACGGAATCGCAGCAAAGCAGCAAAGGGGCAGGGGTTATGACGTAAATAAGGCGCGTCGGGGTGAGCCTTCGTTTCGTTAGGTCGTCGCACGTGTCGGGCCTTGCCAACCTAGAGGTCACGTCGCGGAAAAACGTCGAAAAAACTTCCACGCGGGACTTTGCTCTAAGACGCACGCACAGCGATTCATGGATTGCTCTTCGAGAGTAGTGTACGACATAGCGCTGTCTTGCGGAAAGTCGTACACGGGCCAAAGAGGCCGATGCATAAACGGCCGGCTACGGGAACACGCCTGCAACCAAAAAACAGGAAAAGGCAGTAATCTAGCCATTCACTGTGCGAAGTGTGGTCGCAAGCCCCGACTCGAAAAGACACGTGTGCTAAAAAGATGTAAGGAGCAAAGCATCAAGGAAATCTTCGAGGACAAGATCATCGACACACATAATGACAATCCCGTCAGCATGGCGTCTATTGACTTGCATAAAAAGGAGCATGATTACCTGAGTCATGGATCGTAATCTTTGCGCATGTGCATCTTTTCACAGAAATAAGCCCTTCCCTTAACAAATTCATGATTTTTTGTGCTTTATTTTTTTTTATTTACCAGGGTATGTATTCAGCTGCGGCGAAATATACCCTTTGTTGTTATTCAGCGCCCAGTCTCGTGTCGCCTCCTCTGTGTCCTGTCCTGCAACTGTTATCAAACTAAGTGTGTACCAACAAGCCCGTATTAACGCCGTTCATGAATTCTTCTCCCCACTTGGTGATGAACGCACTCTTGCAGGGTTCTCGAAGCGGTCGCATTAATTAAGGCGTAAGCCTTAGATATCTCAGCTTCGTAGTACGCATGAGGTACAAAAAATTGTTGAGAGATACAGAGAACCGCACAGAAAATCGGGAGAGGGGAAACAGCATCCCCAGAGGAGGGCCGGTGGAGGATTCTAAGAAAGAGCGACGCAACGCGTGCCGGCAAAATAAAAGAAATGCGCCAAAGGAGTGTAGACCACTGTCACATGTGCCATAGGAGCCGCGTTGAAGGTTGAACGTAGCGATGGGGGAGGCACGGGAGGCTCCTGGCGATGGCGAGCGAGTGCGACGAGCTTGGGAAGGGCACGTTCAATAGAAAGTTCAGCAACAGGTTAAAGAAAGACCAACTAGGCTTTCCAGTTCCCATTCTTAGAGTGTTCTAAGCACCCCCCGCTATTTTATGCTCTCCTCTGGGGATATCATACTCGGGAGGCGGTTCGGGTAACTAGAAAGCCAGTAGCACGATAAATTTTCAGGAGGCGTGTACCGTACATGATTTATCGTTTCTTGTTTAGAGACAAACTTTATGAATAGTTAAACTCAGAGTGAATTCTGTTTTAAAAATGTCAAATAAGAGGAAAGCTCCAGGACTACTACAACTGGGGCTGCGAATTTATGCCAACAATTTCATATAGTGTTCGACTGTGTAAGGCAGCAAGCAAGAAAGCCGAGGAACAAGTGAAGAAACAAGTAAATATTTCTAACACGAGACGTGCAGCTCTTGTGCATCCGTGGTCAATCCTACCGTGTGGGTGGGTGTCATGGGGCAATGCAGGTGCAAAAGACTCGCAGAGGCTATGTGCCATCCGCCAGGAAACGTCATCATTATCTGAAGTCTTCGGCCCTAAGTCGCGCTATTGCAGGGCAGTGCCACAAATATCAGATGAGATTGTTGTTGTTGTTGTTGTTTTGGTTGCTGTTGTCGTTGTAAAATGTCTCATTGAAGCAAAACCTTATGGCTAGGCGAAAGAAAGATCGAGCGGTCCTGTGAGCGCTAAAGATTCCTCCGGCGTAACCCCATCAGCATGCGGGAAAAAGAGCACACTGGATAATAAATAGCTGGATAGGGGGAAAGAGATCTGCTGCGTTTACCGCAGCGGAGCGCGCGCGCAGCGACCTACTGCATAAGTCCCAGCTCAAGCAATAACGGCGGGCTCTGCGGGTTTCAACGTGGCAATGGAAAATACCGACTCCACGTTAGTTCTAAACGGGTAGGCACCGTCACACATAAAACACCCGCCGTATGTGTCAGCTTCGCTGGTTAAACATTGTTACGATTCAGCGCGCCGCTACCCTGTGCGCCCGTGATGCATGTAAGACCAGGCGGGTAAGAGCAGGCGGGTAAAGTTGGCCCTCAAAGCGGTCTAAACACGAGTGCCGCCATGATGACACGCTGTTGTTAGCAGATGAGTAGTTGAAGATATACTTAACATTTTTTTCGCGAATGGGGCACAACTTTAGGACCCTAAATTAAAAGTATGCAACAAAAACAAGCGAAATATAAAGCAAGAATAAATGGGGGGCTGATACGCCAACTTCACTTCCGGTATTTTGAGGAGCATCCGTAATGTGGGAGTAATTCACAAAGATTCGCTCCTCTACTACACCTTGGTGTCTACTGTGTCCCTTCGTTGCTTTCGGAAACTAACTTAGCTAGCCTCGTGCTGCAGCGCGCACACTGCCGACTATACGAATAAAGCCTTCGCCAAAGCCAATCTTCAAAGATACCACTAACTACGGGCCCGGAGTGGCTGATGCCGATTTTAACTCGCCGTGAGCCGGTCATTTCATGTTACGTGAGGCATTGCTGGACAGATCGGCTCCCTTTGAGTGTATATGATTCGTAAATGAAAAGCAAAGAAATGTCCGAAACATTTTACGATATCTAGCTTATAACTAGGTTCTTGTTTACGTGTGCTCTATTACTGTCACTGAACGCTGTTTTGTTTGAGTGAGAGCTGAAACAAGCGACAACTAATACTAATAAAGGTAATTTTAGTTGCACAATAAGATGATTTTCTAGAGAAGGGCAAGGCGAAGCAGAAAGGTAATCCTACACGAAGGGGCGCAAATCTTCCGTATGGGTGTGTACGAGATATCGCTTGATGCCTGCTCTTCCGGTAACTGAAACACGCAACCGGAAATTTTCGAAGATATAATGTACCGTTATGCACTCTTCTTGGTGCTTTGCGTGACACATTTCCGAAACTCGACGGATCAGCAAAGTTACCCTTTTTTACGTCTACTTGTACTTCCCCTTCTATATGGCCTACGTATACCTCTGCACAGAGGAGGAGCAGGAAGAGTAAACTTTATTCATGCGCACCTTAGTTTCTGATGACCGGGCATTTGCCTGGTGAGGGTGCAGAAAAATCATTCTGTCCCTTCCTGCGCGCCTTCGCTAATGAACGGAAACGGCCGCGTCCCTACGCGCCCGATTATCCCGGACCACCCCGTCTGAAGGCGGTTACGCCTGAAATGCCGCACTTTTTTTCCCTTCCTTCGTGTCCCTCTCCTTCCCCAACAGGGCATTCATGCCCCCTCTGATAATAAAGGCATTCCTCCTCCTCCCGAAATCTGTTTGCCGACAAAAACCGCCTTGGAAGCATTTTGAGCTCACGCACATGCGCGCGTTCTCGGGTCGCGACGGCCCCGTCGTGTATTTTGGGAAAGGCGAAGCCGACCAAGGATATATGTCTTCTTTCCCAAGTAAAAGAATTTGAGTGTAGCTATAAACTAGTTAATACACCTTATTAGTTAAATCATAGCGGTTAATTTTGAAACAGCTGCCAAACATATAACTATACCAAGTAAATCAAATCAAGTGCAGTCCAAGGAGCAAACAAAACAAGGCATGTGTGTTTGCAATTTGCGATTTAGCCCACTTCGTAGTTAACTATCCGAGTGAAATTTGGAGAGAGCTGATTTTTTTTTCAATACCGGACAAACATAGGGCTTTCCGTTTACCTCCCGCGTCGTAGACATCTTACTGTCTGTATAACACACCAACACAAACTACTCTACCGCGGAGGACAGCGAACAGGCCGCATTGGGCCATAATACGGCGTTCACGCTGAAATCTCCGCATGCGCGTGAATGCCCCTCCCCTCCCCCCCGTGCACGCATAAATGTCCTACCGTTGATTTCCCCGTGCTTACCTGGGAAAGGCACTGGCCTAAACATCGCTCCTGAAGCCATTCAAGGTGCTCGTGCCAAGATGGGAAGAACACCGACCAAAACGTCCCTCCAGAAGCCCTTCAAGAAGGCGACACAAAGCACCAGCTCTGGAGAGTAAATAGTAGCGTTCTACGTGATTTTGATGAGGTACGCAAAATGTGGAAACCGCGAAATAAGGACCTTAGCTGTGAAAACAAAACAGACCTACAAAAACGAGGTAAAAACGCGATCAGTTTCAATATTTCTTTAGGGGCTGAGGCTGTTGGCGTCTCCTGTCGTCGTCGTCGTAATCGTCGTATCATGTAGTCACGGTACTAAAACACCAGGAAACCCGCTTACGCCTCGCGCTAGAACGTAAGGCGGGCCAAAAAAAAATACAAGAACACCGGGCCACTCGTTTACGCCTCGCGCTGGAGCACTTCATAACGCGTACCAAAAAAAAAAAAAAAACACCAGCACACTCGTTTACGCCTCACGCTTGAGAGCTGCGTGCTTCAAACACAAGTGACTTTTACGGCCAAGCTGTATACCTCCACCCCCCAACGGTTTCATCTCCGTTGCAAAAACGCCAAGGCGCCAAGAATGCACTTATGCACTACATGCTTCTCCCTTTCCCAGGTTTCACGTTAGTGAAGACGGCCCACCATTTTTTTAAAAGACAAAGGAAACTGAGCCTACACCCGGCATAAACTCAATTAATTGTTTTGCGCGTCGAAGTTACACGTGGGTCATGAAGAGCCCCGTCGTTGAAGTCTGTAGATAAATTCATCCTACCAAGGTCTATTTAACGCACGCTATAGTCTCGTAGTGCGTTCTTGGTAACATTGGAGGTGTTAAAGCTTGAGCTTCGTCCGGTGGCGTTAGCAAATAAAAATACATAGAAAATACTGCGGCGCCTGTAAAGGGTGCACTACCGTAGATAGGGTGTTATAACTGCGAAGCCGGTTCCCGCGCCTCCTCGAATGTGAGCATAAGGGGCATATGCGTATACGCACCTTTTAGTACACCATTTCAAAACTGATAGCCTTTATTCAAATAACTAATCGCGAAAAGAAATTCGTGAAACTTGAACTAGTGGTGCAAGGGTGTAAAAACAGAGGAGCTGGGAGTCGGCCTAACTTGTTCCCCCCTGGTATCCGCTGTCAGAGATGGGGACAGGCAGGGAAGGCCTTGTTAAATCCGGCTAAACTTACCTCACCCGTCAACACCTAGCCTAGCCGAGCAAAAATATGGCAAAACCTAACAAAACATAGAAAAGCCTAGCAAAACCTAGGAAAACTTAGCAAAACCGGAAGAAGACAGGTCGAACCCAAGTTCTGCTGTTTCTCCAGCCTTGCATCACGAGTGCAACCTGCACCAATTTCTTTTTGTTCTTCCCCTCCATCGGAAGCAACATGGCTGCGTGGCCGTGTATACGGGGCATTTAAATTCACCAAAGCACGCGCTGGGGAGAATGAATGGGGAAGTAATCAGCACCATTTCTGTGTTTTCGCTTAAGGCAGCCACTCATAGTTGGACGTGCGTACAGGCTCTATATGTTCGGGAAAGCTAATCAGCTCGCGTGCATACGGTAGCATCTGAAGAGTGGGCATGAAAGGATGTTTCGGTGCTTCACTGGCTTGAGGAATAACATATTAAAGTAGGTCCCACAAAACTCGTGTTTGATTTACTAAGCGGCTCGGTCGCCCCTTTCGGTGTATGCGCCGTCGTCTGGAGATCTGTGCAGGGGAGGAATGGCTGGAGCATGAGGCTGAAATATATTCTGCACGTACATAACAACACGGAAAGGTGAAGTTAACTCTGCGCTTGCACTGCGGGTGAGTGTAAATAAAAAATGGCGTTTCTGCATTGATTATACACCGATAAGGCTGAAAGCAAACTCATCTTGAAGAGGGAAATGGAGCGTGGCGCGCCATGTGAAAGTATTAATGGGAGCCGACGCAGTTGCAGCAATCCATTAACTGGAAGGAGCGAGACACGAAACGGGTGACGCAAGTGGGGTTGGCGCATTGGATGGGCAGGTAGCAAGGCGCCTGTACCATACCGTCAGTACCAAAATTTCTATCAAAAGAAACTTGCTCGAGATAGTTCCAGTGAACCCATCGCGAAAGCTTTCCCAACTTTTAAAAGGGAGCCGATCTACTCTTCCATCCCAGCCCATAATGTCTTCTGTCTACGACAGGAGTAGGTTAAAGTTGAATGCGTTTCGAACGCACGTGGAGCGCGCTGGTAAGTTCTCTGGGAGGGTTACCTAAAATGCAAGCACCGGTTGGCGACCATCATCGATCACTGGCCCGCTTAACCCGAGGCCGTCAACCTAACCTGCAGGTTCTTTAGAAAGTAAGTTCTTCGCCGGTGATTCCATCTTTCGAACTTCGTAAATGATGTGTACGTGTACCCAGCACTCGTTTTACCTCCTCGTGTATGCTAATGTCTGTTTCTACGTGTGCCTGGTGCCATCGTGGTGGGCGTAAAAATTTTACCCTTTCCAAGATTTCCCGCGATGGCACAGAGTATCAAATGCTTAGGCGCTTTGTTTCAGTGTTTGGCGCAACTCGGGCTTACTGTGTTCGAGAGTATAAAAATCCTTAGGATGGAACCATCAATAACTCTAAAAAAGGGGCATAATATGTCAGCCGTAAAGACGCCATAAAACACAGCAGTTATATTAAATGTTGTTCATTCCACTGTGTTTCCGAGGGAAGCATGAACGGTTTTGAACATACTCTAACGAATCTTACAAAGCGTAATAACCTCGCCGGAAGGGGGCATTCGGTTCACACAGCGGGTTTAAGAAACTATGGCAGTCCCACCTCCAATGTTATTCTTCATCCCGATACCGGAAATCACGTTCAGATCCCATCTTGCACAGGCATTCATTTTTGTTCGAGACTGAGAAGACATTTACTTGCTCAAACATAGCAGTGGGGAAATAATTGCGTACACCCCTGTAGCACGTGACAGATGATGTTCAAGACACGAAATGGCGTCATGTTAATGCATTTGAAAAAGAGGCGAAAACGGAAGAATAGACGTAGGGGGTTTGCGGGTACTTCGCGAGAGGAACGCGTAGCAGTAAGTGAGTGAGTGAGTAAGTGAGTGACGTTTACTGGAGACGAGTAAAAAACAAACAGAAAGGTGGGTGGCCCTTTCTAAGTCCAGAAAACCGTGAGCTGTTATCGCTGCCCGGATTCATGAGATTAAATGTTCTTAAACTTCAGGTCGCGAGCTGCTCAGTTCGCACTCCCCCTGCTCCGGGGTCGGGGAAGGAAGGGGCGTTGGATAGTAGGGTATTCCCACACAAGGTGGCACGTGGTACAGTAAGTCTGGCAAGAAGGGCAGTTGTAGACATTGTGCGTGGGAGTGATGTGTTATAGGAAGGGGGTGTTCTAGTACGTTGTGGTTTGGATTCTGTGCCTAAGAGACACGTCGTGAGGAGGTTGAGGGGGAGAACAGTGGAAGTGGCTGCGTCGGTAGTGGCAAGGAATATAAGTGTAGCAAGCAGGAAGGACTTGGTTGAGGGAGAGTACATCCACCCTCGACGGGAAAGCCCGGAAATAATGTGGCGTGTGCCCCATTATTCCCTGGGATCGGGGTGTGTTTTGGAGTGCACACGACTCGGTAGTAGGGGAGCGCTGCGGCTGTTCGAAGCCGCTTGATGGTGGGGAAGCATATGCGGCCGATGAGGTGATCGCCACTGGCTTGCTGACAATTTGTTATACCCCTGACGTAGCCTCCCGGGGCTGGGGTGGCTGCGAGCGCTATGGCGGCTTCTTCAGCAGTTGTGGTAGTGGCACGAGCGAGAGTGGCGGATGTTTAAAGTTAGGCATGGGCGTAGAAGACGGTGAGTGCGTGTGCTGGTACGAAAGGTAGACGGCGGCATTCCAGCACGTATCGGTTTTTCTGGAGTACTTCTACTGGAGGAGGCGTAGTCTGTCTTGTCTTCAGCCCGCATTACACGTCGGGTGCACGTGTCGGCGATGGGAGAGGAAGAGGTATTTAAGCGAATATGTGGCGGGAGGCGCTGCGGGGCGCTTATGAATGTAAGGCCGGGGAGGCCAAACTGTGTAAGGGCTGTTCGAACCGTAGGGGTGAGAGAGGGACGAGAGAGCTGGCTGACGCGCCGTGATAAAAGTAGTTTTTCGAGGGAGTTATGAAGGCCGAGATAAATTAAGGTTCAAGTCGGTTAAGGAAAAAACTTTAGGAGCGCCAAAAATTCCTGTCATATACAATTTACTGCGCCTAGTCTATAGGCTGCTGCATTCGAGGCGCGTTTTAAATAACTGCTGTGTGTCTGCAAACAGCGCCGGTAGTGCTATCTGTTCATCTGAATATGAAATTATGTCCTTAATATAATTATCTGAGCTTCCACACCACTTTATCAATTCTGAGGAAAAGGCAGAAATGACATGGTTGAAATGGAGGCAAGGCGAAAGGGCTTGACTTGTTGATATCTCCGCCCGGGTACACCTTCAACCTGCATGGTATTTTTGGAAACGTAAACCACTTATATTCACTGTTTTTTAATTAAAAGCTTCGTTAATTTTTTTCTCTTGCGTCCGCCAACATTCTAATGTACCTTCTTCCATAGCTGCTGAAATACAATCAATTGTCGATTCGACCATGCTGCAATCCCACTGAACTGACAAAATTACCATCCGCACTGAAAGTCAAGGAGCCGTCCGAGAATTCTCAACTCCTTACTGCGCACATTCATCACGAGCTGACAGGCTAGATGGCACCCAACCGTCACTTGCACGTCTTTCTGGAATGGGTCCCCGGACACGAGGGAATTGTAGGGAATGGAACGGCTCATGCCCTCGCTTGTGCGAATCGGAACCCGAGCGACCCTCAACACTGGCCCCAGGACTACAGCCATAAAAAAAGAATGCGCCGCTCATGGCAACGCTCAAAGGCAACAGATGAAGGACCTTCGCTGTTCCCGCCCAACATTCCTCCTTCCACTTCTGAACTTGCACGCCGCAAATGCACTTACATCCGCCAGGCTCAGACTGTATCCCTCCCTTGTGATCATTCTTCACTATATATGTACCGAACTGGCACGCCCCACTGTCAGGTGTGTGGGGTGCCTATCCTGAAGTCAAATGAACTTACTGGAGTTGTCATCGCGCCAGCGACCACCCCACTTTTTTATTCATCCTTTTAACACCCAACATTTCATGCTCATGGGAAATTTGGGGGGCTCCTTTATAGGATCTTCGCCCCTCCTCTGGCCTCTCCTCGCCGGGCAAGTTGCCCATGTGCGGGGCCCTGACTGCTGAGGAGTACACGTCTCAGCGCGTTCCCGGCTCAACAGAACCCCATCTTCGGCCGCCCGGACATGGGCCGCTTGAAATAAAATTTTATCTCTGTCTCTCTCTCTCTTTAAAGGCTTCCTTTCTTGCCGGAAAACGCTGGTCACTAATCTGGGACCACTTTACTTTTGCGAGCGCCCAACTTCATGTCATTTGTAACCGCAAGGAAACACGTTTCGATGTTAATTATGACGGGTAAATAACTAATTACGCAGAGTTATAATTGGTAGTGTGCTCGGTCACCGTGGATGATATCGTTACGGATGCTCATCTGAACGGCGCGGACATTTTTCAGGGCAGGGAGTGCCATATCGGAGTGAGAGAACCAAGCCACTCTTGGGCCACCGAGAGCAGAAGCGGGAAGCGGAGATTGTGAAGGTAGTACACAGACACTTAGTGGGTCAACCACAAGAAATCTGGGCGCGTACTCTGAAGCTTAGGACAATGCTGCCTATCCACAGAGCACGTTATACGGACGGAGGTGTACAGGACAACTCTTCATAAAACAGTTAATCAACTAAATCGTTCAGTCAGTCAACAAGCTCAATCAACCAATTAATCTGTAGATGAATAAATCAATCATGCCATCTGTAAATAAATAAATAAATCGGCATTGAATAATTGGATTAAAATGAATGAAGATAGAATAATGATTGATTAGTGATCGATAGTAATTATTAGTATGGTGGGATTAAGACTGATTAAAGTGAATGAAGATGAGTTACAGAAAATTAAGGTGGATTACAATGCATTGAGGTAGATCAAGGCAGAAATTAAGGTAGATGTAAGTAGAAATTATTGCACAATAAGCTGAATTAACGTGCATTAAGATGCCGAAGTGCGGATTAATGTAGAAATTAAGGTGTATCAAGGCAGCCTAAGGTACGATTATGGTGTATTAGGATAAAATAAGGTAGAATAATGTGGGATTTAGACGGATTAAGATTAATTAAATAAGGCGGCTAAGTTGGATTAGGGTAAATTATGGTGGGTTAAGATTGGTTAGGAACGGTGAAATAGCTCGGGTGCAGTGGCAACGTGTGGACGTACGTATACAAGGTACACATCGCAATATTACGCCATGGTTTCGCCTTCTAAGCACGTAAGAAGACTGGAGTGTCTAGAGAAGTTCTTGCCCCCAAAAAAGTAGGTTTCCCGAGGTGGTTTGTAAGATTAAATAATGCTTTCCGCTCTAATTACTCAGCAGCAGAGTATCCCGAAAGCTCGGCTGTTGGGATCCAGTATGTATGAGCAGCCACAAATGCCTTGTTGCCAGAAATAAAAGGTTATAACTAGAGATGCAACTCTTCCCCGCGGTCACGCTGAAAGTTATCAACAGTCACGCCTCGGGGATCGCGCACGGGGCATCCCTAACGACACCTCATCGCTGGAGAAACCACAAACTGGTTGCGCGGTGCGCACTCGTGCGCTCAACATAAAAGAACACGCTTGCTTGCTCAGCAGCAGAGTTGTTAAAAATAAAAGAAAAACAACGGTTGGCGGCAGAAGCTCCAGATAGCGTCCACGTACAGCGACCATTAGCCTCTTTGTTTCCGGGCGCTGCAACGGCAAATGTAAATTACGGCGAAAAGCCCAGGAAACTAAAACGAAGCGAAAATACGAGAACAACGTTGCAAGATCCACTCCAAGTATCTCCATTGATTGTTTTTGTGTGTTTGAATCCTTTGGGGAGGTTGGTAGTGATTGCTGAACGTGCATGAAATATTTACTCGCCTAGAGAAACGTGGGCTGGGCCTTATAATGTCCGAGGTATCCTCCAGACTACATGCTATATCGCAGCCTTGCTCGTACTCAGTATGCTTAACTTACTGCAGAGATTTAACTACGTTAAAAAAAGTGTGCTTTTCGAAGGGAGGAGGAAATTGCCATTCAGTTAATCGTCTGTTATGAACGTGCCAACAGGACACTCATTTAAGAGGAGTGCTGATTAGAAAATGAATGGAACAGGTACAAGGGAAAAGCTTTTCTTTTCCACTGCCTTCACTTACGACAGTCACCTCTGGGGCTAAGGTGTGCCCCTGATTAAGAGTGTATGGCTTCTGCGAACAGCTTTTATGCAGTTTTCTGTTTCGGGTACTGCCAGGAAGTCAGGTCACGGATTGCGAAGGCGGGAATTCGGATTGTTCTCCGAAGTATTCGAGTAGTGCTTTCGCTAGTTTTCACAGTGTGAGTTTAAGTAAATTGGAGATCATTGTAGCGTGTACTCTGGGGATACCGCGGACCTTCGACAAGGTTCGCGTCATGGCGGGCGTGTTTAGACGGACCTGCGTGAATTTTCAAACTTTCGCCACGAAATGTGCCATGTAAGTTCTTATTCTCTCGCGCTTTTCTTTCATAACGTTCCACAGCACCTTAGTACAAAATGTGAACCTCCTAGAACCTATAGTTTTACAGAAATAAACGTTTTTTTTCGTCACAGGGTGGCCGAGTTGAGCCACACCTGGTGTCGAGGCGTGTGAAATAAACCTAGGTAATCGGCGCAGACAGAAAGCAAAAACTAACACGCGGACAGGAGAAGAAAACAAAAACATAGACGAGACGAAGCGCTACTATCAACTGAATTTTTATTTTGAAACAACACCGCCGATATACACTAGCATGTTGGTCACTGTAATACAAGGAAGATATCAGGGAGCCTTAGAAGAGAGCCTTAAAAATTATACTTTGTCATTTGGAACACTAAGCCATTTACAACTATTAGTCATGAGCCGGTAGCAGTTCTGTTGTTGACAGTGATACCGAAGGAACGCTGATACACTCGTCACCTAATCTATGAATTTCCGCTGCTTCTACAACTTCTTGTGTGGCCTGCTCTCTGTGTCGTCCTATAACCGTGCATTGTTCAAAACGCGGCCTGAAGCAGCACAGGCGGCAATGCGAGCCTAAATGGCGCCTAGCAGCCTTCGCTACATTTTTGCTGTATCCGCGTAGCCTTTCATTAGGGCAGCGGGCTGTTTGACCGACGTGATACTGGTTGCATGGGTGGAGAAGCAACCGACGTGATACTGGTTGCATGGGTGGAGAAGCAGCGTATACACAACGTTTACACAAGGCACAAACTTTGCTCTGTTCTGCTTAAATCACCTCTTCCCCTGTGAAGGCTCACTGTTAGCTTTTCTGCAGTCGCGAGAGCTTGTCGGGGGCAGAAAAAAATACAGAGGCTGCTGAATCTTGCGTGATTTTCGTTAGTCGGTGAGAGGGCCCATGCATGCACGGAATTACGGTTATCTTATCTTTCTTAATTCTGGATCCTCTTTCTCGATATTCGAGAGAGCCGTGCTTTCCTAGTTCGTTCAACAGCTCCTTTGAAATGGAGGACAAAAGATGCGTCGGGCATCCGGCTTCCTCTAGACGTTGCGGTTCGCTTCGAAAGCTTTCGTGTACTGTATGGTGGCAAGATTTCAGGGGGAATTTAAGAATTCCCCCTGAAGAGAGCTTTAATGAAGGCTCCCTTTTCCAGCTTAGAGAGTAAGCCGGCATCAGTAAGCCGGCGTCTGGGCTCATTCCTTTAGAACCGCGCGTATAAACAGGAAGACGGACAAAAGTTGGCTCAATATCACTGCAGGCGTGCGTGGCGACGTCGTCCGCAGGAAGCTTCTCTTGCTCTCCTGCTATTTTTCGACTGGCTCTCTGCACAACCCATGCAGGTACGGAGTGCTGCCTGCTCTGGCAGTAACCATCATCCTGGATACCTAAGGGCTACACTAGAAACGTTCAACCATGCTAGGAAGGCTCTTAGGGACACAAACAGCCCTCCCTCACGAGAGGAGGATCTGGCCATCCTTGCGTAATAGTTCGCCGCCACATCCCATGACTGACCAACTCAACTCTCGGCCCTCAGTCCCCAGCAGCTGTAGAGCACCTATCCACCGCGGCGGTCAGAACAGCGATACAGCAGAGGGTGCTAAGAATCTCTGGGTCCGGGGAGGCCGCCTTTGGAACTTGACCCTTGCACCGTTCAACACACGCCCCTATAGCCTAGTGAGGGAAGTTAGCTGTACTACTGAGGAGCTTTCGGCCATTAAGACGATACTATAGGGTTTAGCGAAGTTGGAAGGGCAGGAGAAGCGTTCATGGAGCTCACTAGAGGGCATATTCTGTGCTACAGTGGACCCCAAAAGATTAAACACGCGGGACGGGATTTTTAATCCACAGTGAAATAGGCGGAAGCGTGGATGAGTTCAACATTAGCGAGGGAGTCGAGGCTGCTGTGATCAAGCTAAACAAGTGATTCAGGTTAAGGACAGGACAGGCATGTATCCGCCAACAAACAGCTATGATGACAAAGCCATACACAGCTTCTACGAGGACGTTGAATCTGCAATGAAGAAGGCAGCAACGCGGTTCACGATTGTGATGGGAGAATTTAACGCAAAGGTCGATAAGAAGCAAATGGGAAAGAGGTCAGTAGGAAACTTCGGAATAGACACTCTCAATAGTCCAGGAAGTAAACTGGCCGATGTGCAGGGAGAAATAACCTGAGGTTGATGAACACTTCCTTCTGCAAACGAAAGAATAGGAAATAGGCAGGGAAAAGTCCCGATGGCACAACAAAACCGAAACTGACTTCATTTGAAGTGACAACCCAGGTATCGTGAAACACATGGAGGTGTTTAGTAAGATTCGGAGCAGCAATCATGGGATGGTTTGAGGCAAGCTAAGGCGGAATCTCGAACTCGAGAAAACTAAGAAACCCCGCGTGGTGTCAGCAGAGTAAGATCGCAGGAGAAACAAATTTACGTTTCTGAACGAGCAGAACGAGGTCAGTGTAGACAGGCTAAATGACAACCTAACATCGGCCCTCAGTGAATCAGCAGCAGCTCTGGGAGAAGCGACATGTGCGGTTAAAATTTAAAAACTAACTAGAAAAATGGCGGAATTAATTTCCAAATCTAGGATCATGAAAGTGTCAAGTACGGTCGATCACATTGAATTTATTGATTGATTGTAGGGTTTAACGCGCCGACGCAACGCAGGTGATGAGGCGCGCCGTAGTGGAGGGCTCCTGATTAATTTCGACCACCTGGGCATCTTGAATTCTCGTACACTCGGGCGTTTTTGCTTTTCGCCTCCATCAGAAAAGCGGCCACATTGAATTAGCCTAGCTCTCGAAACTGATTAACGGGTGAAAAACAAACTACAATCGTGGATATAACATGGCAGTGATCGAGGAAACGCTGCATATAGAGGGAAGCTTGAAAGCAACTGAGTGAAAGCCAGCCATCAGCGAAGACGGATGTACGCGATCAGAGACGCGCAGGGTAGCACTATGCCAAACGTGGACGAAATAATGTAGGTAGGAGAAGGATTTTGCACCAGGCTGTTTTTCAGTGCCGTTAGATCCCGCGGAACTATACTGAGAGTATAAGCTCGCTCAACTTGCGATGTCAAATTAGTAACTAAACAGGAAGTTGGAAAGCCTCTCAAAGGCATGAAAAGAGAAAAAAGCTGCCGGTGACGACGGCATAACCATGGATCTTTTGGAGGAGGGAGAAGACATTGCACTGGAAAAGCTTGCTGCACTATTTTAGGGATACTTGACGATTCGAAAAGCCCCCAAAGTCTGGAAAAACGCCAACATTATTCTGAATCACAAGAAGGGAGATCCCAAAGGCCTCAAGAATTACAGACCCATCAGCCTACTCTCAGTTGTTTACAGGCTGTTTACCAAAGCTATAGTTAGCCGCATAGGTGACAGCCTGGATTCCCAACAACCCAGAGACCAGGCTAGCACGATAGATCACATTTATGTCTTGAATCAAGTTATAGGAAAATCCGCAGAGTAAACTAAACCCATTTACATGACATTATTAAGAGAAAGAGTTTGATTTCGTTCTCACCGAGGCAGTCTTTGAAGCAGTGGAAGACCAAGAAATAGAGGAAACCTACATAAGCCATCTAAAGACATATAAAGAATGCAAGGGTAGGATAACCCTACACAAGCAAAGCGATAAATTTCCGATTAAAAGGGAGTAAGACAGGGAGACACCATCTCGCCAAAACTGTTCACAGCATGTCTGGAGGGGGCATTAACAAAGCTGGATTGAGAAAACACAGGATTAGGGGTAAACGGAGACTACTTGAGGGATTTGACGTTTGCAGGCAACATAGTATTGCTGAGTGGGACTGCAGAACCCCTGCAATAAATGCTTGAGAAACTACAACCAGAAAGCGTGGCTCTTGGGGCTAAATATCACCATCATCATCAGCAGCAGCAGCAGCAGCCTATCTACGCCCACTGCAGGGCAAAGGCCTCTCCCATTTTTCTCCAATTACCTCCGTCCTGTGCCAACTGTGGCCAATTTATCCCCGCAAACTTCTTGATCTCATCTGCCCACCTAACTTTCTGCCGCCCCCTGCAACGCTTGCCTTCTCTAGGGATCCACTCTGTTACCCTTAATGACCAGCGGTTATCTTGCCTTCGCATTACATGCCCTGCCCACGTCCATTTCTTTTTCTCAATCTCTACTAATATGTCCTTAACACGTGTTTGTTCCCTGACCCACTCCGCTCTCTTCTTGTCCCTTAACGTTACACCTATCATTTTCCGCTCCATTGCACGCTGAGTCGTTCTCAATTTAAGTTGAACCCTCTTAGTGAGCCTCCAGGTTTCTGCCCCGTAGGTGAGTACCGGTAAGATGCAGCTGTCATACACTTTCTTCTTCAGCGACAATGGTAGGCTGCAATTCATTATCTGAGAATGCCTGCCATATGCACCCCACCCCATTCTTATCCTTCTAATTATCTCTGCCTCATGGTTGGGATCTGGGGTCACAACTTGGCCTAAGTAGATATATTCGCTTACCTCTTCCACTGCCTCGCCACCTATCTCAAACCGCTGTGCTGTCCCGAGGTTATTGATCATTACTTTAGTTTTCTGCATATTAATTTTTAGGCCCACGGTTCTACTCTGTTCGTCCAGTGCGGAAAGCATGCTTTGCAATTCGTCCCCCGAGTTACTTAGCAAGGCAACGTCATCAGCAAATCTGAGGTTACTGAGGTATTCTCCATTAACCCTTACTCCCACCTGTTCCCAATCCAACGTTCTGAATACTTCTTGTAAACATGCTGTGAATAACATTGGAGAGATTGTGTTTCCTTGTCTGACACCCTTTCTTATAGGTATTTTACTGCTCTCCTTATGGAGGATGATGGTAGCTGTGGACCCATTGTAGATATCCTCTAGTATTCTTACATAATGCTCATCTGCCGCCTGGTTCCGTAATGCCTGGTTCCGTAAATATAAATATGAATAAATCTAAAGTAATGAGGAAAAAGCATGCCGAAATCGCCCTATTCAGCCTAGGAAAGGAAGCGCTAGAAGATGTAAAAGAATATAACTACCTCGGATAGATGGTTAGTGCTGACCCTAACCAGGATAGAGAAATCCGGCGCATGCAGATGAGGTCTGGGTTGGGCAGCACTCGGCAACAGTGATGTTCCGCGCGTGGAATTTTCCCTTTTTTGGGGTATTTTCGGCTGTATTTCTGACCAAAAGGGAAAGGGGAATCTTTAACAGACGCGGGGAATTTTAGGAGCCGTGGAGTAAAAAGAAAAAAAAAACGGACCTGGCATCCTTTGTTACTTTGTTTTATTTTGAAAAGTTCCCTTAAGTCTTCGTAGGATTTGTGTTCAAAATAACTGCAGTGGTGTTAGCGCAAGCCAGAAGCATCCAAGACCGCCTTCCAATCCAGTTCATTAAACCAGAGGGAACATAGAGGAAAGAATACTCCATGAGAAAGAGCTCGTAAAGCGTGAAGCAGCGGCGGCTGAAGGGCTAGGCCTTTTCGCATGTATTCCTGCGCAGTACAAAAAATTATTTCGGGTGCGCCTTAGACCGCGTGCTGTCAACAAGAGATGGCACCAACAGTCCCGGAACTGAGCCTCCATTACTCAACAATGTCGTGTTCCTTTTCACATGGGCAGTTTTAACTTGAAGCTATAGCATGGAAAGTAAGCATGCTGTTAGCTAAAGAACGTGAAATGCATAGCCAAATGCTCTCATCGGCATATGTAGTGAAATTTAGTTCACCCTGAAGCTCTGATTCTTAGGACGTTGTCGGCGTCCAGAAGGCCACGTAACGCAGACACAGGCGGCGCTGACGCTCCCAAAACCGAACAGGAATCCACGTAATGATCTATCAACTGCAAAAAGAGCACGCAGGGAAAATTGTAGGCTATTCTTGAGGAACCTGCGGGGAAAAAACGCTAAAAATAGGGAATTTCTGAACCTAGAAATGGGAATTAGTACAGAACATCACTGCTCGACAAGCAGTCCCAAATAATGAAAATTAAGCTACACACTATCTATTTGATGCGTTTTACCACTAGGCAATCTATTCCATAACAAATATTTGCAACTAAAGGCCTTTTGTATCGTCTCGCTCCTTGCATGGACTCGGTTCTCCTATACCACAAATGTCATGATTCTTGCACTTTCCCACCTTTTAAAAACGATAGCATTTCCTGGGCTACATAAACGCGAAAGTTTCACTCTGTCAGTATGTATGTCTTTTTTATCAAGAAGTAAATATAGACTTAATCTTTACAATCCACGATATCTGGTAGCATACTTCCCACTTGTCAACATTGTTAGGCAAAAAGAGAACATTAGGCATATCTGAGGTAAAATATAATTATATAATTGATACTGACAGTGTTCTTTCAATAAAGTAGGTGTCGGCTTGATTTTACGGATAGGAAAAAAAAGGCTAAAAGCTATATTATTGCCCAAAAATATAGATAGAACTCACGATCGAGCCTCAAGCCGGAGCCCCGAACAGTAACAAAAGTTTCCAAGAGATTGCGCGCCAGGCGTGCGAACGCTGGCTTGCCATCTAATTGATAAGTTGAATGTGATTGTTTAAATATACGTTGCGTTCACTGTGGGAGGAGCGCGACCGCAAGGAAAGAGCGTCAGAGGTTGACGGGGAGAGACAAGTAGTAGGTACATGGCATGAGCGGCAGAAACATGTCACCTTATGTTAAGTTATTATTATGCCAAGTTAATATTATGTCAATTTAATCGTGCAAGGGGGTGTTCTCGGCGACAGCACCTATCCCAGCCAAAACCAGACCATACAGGCGTCGAGTGCAAAAGTGAAAAATTTCCCGTGTGAAATAGGAACAGGAGAGAAATTTAAAAAGAAGTTTTACAAGCAGACAATCGTCATGTCGGGTAACGTCGCCTCAGCCAGCCTAGAAGCCTTCCCCTGTTATACGTCTGCGCCTATATATATCGGTTGTCTTTTTCTTCATTTTTTCTTCGCATTGAAATATTTACTTCAGAGCGCAGGTTAACATCAGCTTCGTACGCGCGAAAAAAAAGAGAAACAAAACGATAAAGGCGAGCTTTTGAGTGCGCAGGGGCAGGGCATGCAAGTGGATGGAATTTCACTACCTGCAAGAAAGTTCGCGCAACCTTTCGCAGCTAAAACTCTTTCCGAGTTTAAAACCCACACTTAAATAGGAAACCGTCTTCACAAGAACTTTAAGTGGCAATGAATTCTTTTTTTGTCAATAATTACTCATCGAGTTTACGTGCGCAATCACCACCGGCAAACCTTGCTCTTCTTTGCAACAGGGAAAGAAAAGTTGTAAAATCGCTGGTTATCTTAGAGCTTAAGGCATGTATCTTTCGTTGAGAAAGTAGGGCGAAAGAAAAGAAACTTTCGAAATCGTATTTGGTCCTTGCCTTCATAAATTTCTTGTAAACGTTGCTGCTTAATTTTCTCTTTGTAGAATCAAGACTGAAGTGATTTTCAACCCTGGTTGAAATTGCTACATTGCCACATATGTGAGGCGACAACCTGGTGCTATCACCCCGTGACAGCAGCCGCGGAAGCACGCATATGTACCTGCTTAGCAATGTGCACTGTAAAAGGTAAACGCTGTGCCTGTTTTCCAAAGCATTACATTTCAAGGAAAAGCAGAGTGCAGCGGCTGTGGATTCAATTCCCTCCGATATCACAAAAGTAGTTCGGTGTCTGGTCGAACACAACACCCGCACTCGTTTGGGCTGTGTCCACCGTGACAACACGACGACTACTGTAACCGAGGGCAAGCCTTTGGGTGGGGGTCTCAAGAAAGAAGACAGCGCCGGAAACTCGGTTGCACTGGCCAGTACTGAATCGGAGCGGATTAAGAGGCACTGCTCACCGTCAAGCTCCGATGTTTAAAACAACCAGCCATGCGTTTCACCTCACGGAGTGGAATTTTTCATTCCATGCACCCCTGAAGCAGGCATCATACAGCGTACTTTTCAATTTCAAAAAGCGGACAGTTTAAAGAGAGCCGTCTACAAAAAAGAAGAAAGGAGAGAATAAATGACAGAACTAGTTTTAGTTAAACTAAGTACAGATCTCAGCGTTCTATACTTTCAGTTTTGATGTTTCTGGAATAGGAAATTGTTTTCCGTGGTAGTGACAGGCTGGCTAATAAGCGTAGTGTTTTCTCCTTCGCGTTCATTTCCCTCTTTGCTTCCGATCGGTTTCTTTACTTGCATCTCCTCTCGGGAGTGAATAAGGCGAGTACAAAAAAAAAAAATTAAATGAGCCAACAAAAAACCTGCGGAGAGGTCAAACGAAAAGAAAAACATAGAATCCGGGCAGCTTAATTATAGTCGTCCCGCATTTCCGAGAGCACGAGAGAGCTGGTGAATAGCTTGATTATACGGGCGCTCAATACCACCGGCATGTCTCACCTTAGAGATCATGGAAGACGACGAAGAAAGGTTGCTCTAGCGGATCGGCAAGGCTCGGTACTACTGGCAAGCCTCGGGGGATATCGTGCCCCTTGTTACCGCATCATTCCGCCAGGAAGTCGGTGGAGCATCTATGTTTCAATGCAATGCTAGAGGTCTAAAACCACGCATTTCAGATATTTGCCAGTGTGCATTCTATATTCCGTTGCCGAGTCTTGTGATATGTGAACAAAATCTGCCTGCCGCAATAAGACTGTCACAGTAGCAGAAAAGTCAGAGTATTCATACGCCGCGACCTCACCTATACTGCTAATCCGATACGGCCGCACGACATGATAGCGCACGACAAATACGTATGCTTAACTGTTAAAACAACTGGCTCCAATCTACGCTGTGAAGGTGGTTGGAAAGCAAAACTTTAAACGACACCCACAACAATTGCCCATGCGACGTCACTTGAATTCACACACGCGGTTCTACAAAGAGTGAAACCAGAGACTCCGCAAGCCATTAGCTGGAATTCGCGGGTCCAGCGTCCCGAACGCAGGACTATCGGCCACGGCCGGGCTAGAGCGGCGGCCGTCGCTGCTGTAGCCTGGCCGTGCGTCGGCGGAAACCGAACGGAGAGGAGCGTCATTCGAAGGGTGAGACAGCGGAACCTAGCCATCCTGATGTGCTAGCTCGGGGCTACACCACCGTGCGACACAAGCACCGATACCGAAACAATTCAGCGTGTGAGCTTAGTGATTCCCATTTATACCGACTTAAACTAGACAGTTCAGTGAGTATGAGAATTGCGAGAAAGCTGAGGGAACTTTTATAATCGCTATTTATCAGAACCAGTTGCTCCTTTCGCCTGTTGTAATACCTCCAACTGCTTTGGTATTTACCAATTTAGAAATAGAGCCCCATTCATGGCAAGCATGCAGTGCCCAAAAGGTAGCGTTTCTCTAGCGGCCAGATGTCGGTCTGTCGTCTCAGCATCCCCCCCCCCCCCTGCAAACCAATCGTTAACGTATCTCTGCCGTACGACCAGTTAATTACGTCGATTACGGTTTACCCAGGAGGTGCTGTCGAACAAGCCGTGCGAAGGAAGTGCGTAATGGACGCGAAGCTGCGCCAAAACAGGCCCAAAACATCCGTCGCTAAAACAGACGACAAAGCCGTCCCGCCGACGGGCCCGCCTGTTCGAGCGGGCACTTGCGCTCGGTGAACGCTGGGTAACCATTCGCCGCGCCGTCTACACTGTGCTCCGTGAGTGAAAACCACCCTCCACCTCCTAATCCGCGTTGGGAGTTTCTTTTCCCGCAAGCCGCGAAAGAACCGTTGGCTGGTAGAGGTAGAAAGGTTTGCTTTCAAAGCGAAATCACTCCTTCACGCTCCTTGGTGCATACATATCCCCATTAGTTATCATTGATCGACAGAGACTGAAGCAAATCGTCCCAATAAAACCAGGCCCTTGGATCCTCACAGGAGATTTTAATGCCCACCAGCCGCTTTGAGGGAAGCTCCAAAATGAACGTTAGGGTTCGAAGACTTGTATAATTCGCGTCTGAATATGCGCTTTGTCTACTCCGCCGACATATGGAAGCTGCCTGGATATGACCTTGGCTTCAAGGCGATAGGCTGGACATCTGCAATGATTTACTGATATTGAAATTCATGGCAGTGACTTGACACACACATCAACATTAACGAATTCCAGCACCCTTTTTCGCCCAAGTGACAAAACATACTGACTGGCCGAAATTTGAATCACTTATGGAGGATGCCTGATGTGCGGGCTCATCCACAATCATAGAATACGCAGTCGGCAGTGCAACCCAGGCTTGCACGCTTTTTGCCACAATGCTGCTCAAAGTAACAGAATTCGATATCGAACTTGAACGCCTCCGGGTAGTTCGACAGCGTCGACAGTACAGGGTCACACAAGCTATACACGACCTAAGGGTAAACAGAATTACACAGAAGAAAATACAGCGCCGCATCGCTTAGGTCCAGGTACGACGGTGGAAATCGTTCTGCGAGTCCCTCGACCCTCGGAAGGCCTTGTCTTCTATATGGAGGGTAGTGCGTGACCTGGCGCCACCCGTGCAGCAGCGCTACCCATGTGGCTTTGGCACTACATGAAAACCGTCCAGAGCTGGAAGTCGCAGAAGATTTTTGCGGGAGGGTTGCCGCTAGATCTGATGTCATTCGATCTGCAAGGATTCGTAAATCCCTACCTCACGCGATCAACGCATGTACGTGGTCTTTTTCAAGGAAGAGTTAGAGGGAGCTCTGGCATCCTGCAGGTGTAGCTCATCCACGGGTCCCGATGGGGTCTTTTAATGCACACTATATCATCTTGACCCTCAAGCACGTCAAACATTTTTGGACATCCTTAACAAGACATAGATGGATGGCGTCGTTCCACCGGAGCCGTGTGGTTCTTTTTCTCAAGCCTGGCAAATATCGGCTTGACCTTACGTCATACCATTCAATTGTCCTGGCAAGCAGCCTTTGCAAGGTAATAGAAAGAATGATACTCACGCCGCTGCAGTTCCATGAATACAACTATATACACCTTGACGTTATGGCGGTTTTCCACCCGGCCGGGCCGCCATAGACTGCTTGGTGGACTTGGTAACGTTTGCGCAGCAAGAAAAACGCCACAAACACCTGTCAGCAGCCCTCTGCCTTGACGTTAAGGGCGCCTGTGACAATGTCGTTCATGAGGCTATTCTATACGTCCTAAAGCACTTGGGACTTGGTGAGCGCGTTTACCAGTGGGTAGAAAGGTTCTTGCCCGGAATATTGTTTTATGTCCCGAGGGAGGGTGGCCCAACGTCACAACACTTGATTCAACGCGGTGTTCCTCAAGAGGGGAAGGGGGGGGGGGGGGGGGGGGGGCTAAGCCCAACGTTTTTCACCCTAGCGATCGTCATACTTAATTATTTTTATTTATTTATTTAGTTTCCTGAAGCACCAAGATGGCATTATAGCAGGGAGAAATTGAACATGGGGTCATGTAGATGTGGCAGGCGGGCTAAAACATATCGCTGAACATCGTCACAAATATATCAATAAACTCAGAAGTACAGGTCTAACAGATACTTACTAAAAAGCACGTCAGTGGTACAATCAACTATGGCACCTGACAACTTATTCCACAAACTAATGGTGTAAGGAAAGAACGAATCTTTGAAAACATTGGTACGGCAAGGTATTTCACGAATTTTTCAACTATGGTTACGCCATCTAGATACAAAATGTGGGGTAAACAGAAAGATGTCAGGATTAATGCCAGTTTTTATATAAAATAGATACGATAAAGCAAGTTAGGTTTGACATGCTGCCGGCGTTCCTTTAGGGGTTCCCAGTTAAGCTGGTTTTTAAGTAATGTAATATTGGATCGGAAATTCTAATCACCCGTGGCAAAACTGGAGGCACGGTTTTCTAGACGTTCTAACATTTCGCATAAGTAGACAAGTTGCGGGTCCCAAGCGGCGCCGGCGTATTCTATGATGGACCTTACGTGGGTGAAATAAAGAAGTTCTTTCAGTTTAGGAGCGGCAGCCCTGAAATTGCGCTGAAGAAAGGTAAGCGTACGGGACGCAGAAGAACAAACATGTTCAACCTGTCTTTTTCAGGAGAGGTTGGATGAGAAGTAAATACCGAGGTACTTAAAATCTGTAACTGTGTTAAGAAGTACATTGTCAAGGACATATTTCGACAAAACGGGTTTACGACTGCACGAAAGAGTAATGTGCTGAGTCTTCATTGCATCAAACGTCATTTTCCCTTTTTTACACCAGCGCTGAATTGAATGTAGATCGTTTTGAAGATGGCATGTATCATGCGACCTAGTTATACGGTGATAAATGACACAGTCGTCAGCATACAGGCGCACTTTGCAGTTACGATCAGCTACATTGTCGTTCATAAAAACAAGAAAAAGCATAGGCCTCAGAACAGACCCGTGCAGAAAACCGGAAGAGACACTCACTGCATCAGATTGGCACCCATGCGAAAAAACACGCTGCGTGCGATTTCCCAATTAAACCCTTATCCACTGCATTACATTGCAGTTTAAGCCAAGAAAAGATAGTTTGTGTTACAGCAAGGCGTGAGGACGTTGTGCACGTTCTCCCCAAAAATATCTGGGTCTCTATTTATGCACACGACATTCGTGTCTGGGCTTCTGGTTTCAACCGACCCAGCTACTGGGACAACTTCAAAAGGCGGCCATTGTCACGGGATCTTACCTGCAAAGGCAAAGTCTCAGCATCTCGGCTGACAAGTGCGCACTGATTGCACTTACCCGCGAGCCCATGTCCCCGTATTGCATCAAGATCAATGGTAGGTGGGTTCCCTACTCCAGGCATCACAAGAACCTGGCATCTTCATCGACAGGGACATTTCCTGGAGCGCACATCTGACTGTCCTTAAGACAAAACTTACCACCACTGCCCATATATTCAGATTTCTTGCTGGAAAGACGTTAGGAACATCGCTAAAGGGAATGCTGCCGTTGTACTGCGCACTTTTGTAGGAGCCTTGCGTTACAGCTTGCCAGTAATTTCCAATACTTGCTCCACTAATATTCGGGTAATAGAGAGCATCCAAGCACAGGCTCCGCGACAGTGTCTTGGTTTGCCGCGTTGTGCATCAACAATGGGCACCATTTGCATCGCTCAGGAATACCCAGTAGCAACGTATGTGGCTACTGAAACACTACGCCTGTACATCAGGCTCCTCACGAGGCTGCCATCTCGCCATCTGGCGCAGCTCCCTCAGCATTGACCACGATCTACGTTCTCAGCCATGGTCACAATGCACAGGGCTGAAATCCCGTCGAGGTACGCCACTGCGGTTACACTGTCCTTCCCGCCGTGGTGCCTGGCACAACCTCAACTCATCTCAGCGTTCTGGATATGGGAGAAAACCGACTTCCACCATTAGCCCTTCAGCAACTTCAGATACTGCTAGTGCATGAACGTTAGAACAATTCGATACGTATATACACGGATGGCTCAGTAACGTCATCCAGTTCCGCAGGGGCGGTGGTCGTCCCAGAAGATTTTAGCACAACTCGATTCCGTGTTGCCCATGCCACGAGCTCGATTGTTGCTGAACTTACAGCCATTCGTTAGGCTCTTGATCACGTTATCAGAGCTAGCCCTCAAGACTGGGCTATCGTTTCTGACTCCAAGGCCGCCTTACAAAGCTTACGCGAAACTCAATGCTACGGCTCCCTCCACCAAGTGGTGATGGAGATTAGAGAAAATTCCATCAAGCCATCACGGACGGCCATTACGAATTATTCCAGTGGCTTCCACCCTCCTGGTCACTGCGGAGTCGCCGGTAAGGTATTCGTGGATGAAGCCACCCGTACAGTCCATGAAAGCGCACGCGCCATCCTGCTTCTGCTTTCAAGGACCGACGCTGCGAGGACGCTTCGCTCCTTTGCACGTAGGATTATCATGAAACAACAAAACACACCAGACTTTCCGAATCCCCGTCGGTATATTCAAGATCCCGTTCTTCAGCGCCGGCTTCCCTGGGCTGTCTCGACCCCGGTCGACTTTACCTTGTAGACTGTGGTTGGGAGTGGCCTTCACGAAAGCCTACTCGTTCCTCATCGGGATTGCCAGCAGAGCCTACTGCGATGCCTGTGGGGCGGAAGAGACCGCGGAACATGTGCTGTGTCGCTGCTTCAAATACTCGTAGGAGAGAAGCCTGCTTGCAACCGCGCTCAGCCGATTGTACAAGCGATCATTTACAGTAGAGGCCATTCTAGGTCATCAGTCTCTACCGTCGCGTTCACAGAAGCGACGAAAGCCCTTCTCCGTTTCCTGACCGAAACGAATTTGCATGAACGACTGTATGTCTAAAACGGGACTAGAGGGCGCGTCTTCCCACTCCTATCTCTCCCTCTTCTTCCGACCTCTCTTTTTTTGCTTCAACCGCATTCCCCCAGTGCAGGGTAGCAAACAAAGCTCTACACCTGGTTAAACTCTAAACCTTTCCGTCCTTTCTTCCTCCTCATCCTTAGAGATCATGGTGGCCAAAGGCGTGTTTCCGCTTAAGCTCACCGTTTAAGCCTACAGCTATGTTTGTAGTTTCAATAAACTGAAAGCAAATGCGCCTTATAATAGTAGTCCCGCTGATCACAGCAGACATGTTTCCTATTACTGCATTGCTAGCCGTGGCTTTCGCCAGAGACGTACCATAGGATTTCCAAAAACGAAATTCTCTGAAATGTAGAGATCTCCATTCTTTACACTGGCGTAAACATAAATCGATACACGGGTTTAGAAATTGAAAAGGAATATATTAAAACAAAAAGGTATTTTGGGACCTTCGCGTAGGTGTGAAAATATCTACGGAAGGTACTCAGCGTTATTTATTATTCGAATATATTTTCCAGCTCCCTTTCTTTCTTTTTTTATCCTAAGAGGAAAGGAAGAACGAAACATCAAAAGTAGAGTATGGGTGTGAACCAATCAAGCCCAAGGTTGGTTATCTACGAAGGAATATTTGCCATTCAGGTGAATGGCAAATATTCCTTCGTAGAAACTTACGGGAGTAACAGAGAAAAAGAACAGGAATGCTTCAAACGAATTTTTCTTCAAATTCGCCGGTGATTACAGTGCCCCTTAATTCAAAATTTATCGCAGCTGTTTGTATATAGCGAAAGCAACAAATTTTGCATTATGTGTAAAAGAACTCTGTGAGCAGCCGATCGGGCGCGGATAAAGTGTTGTACGGCCCATTGGAAATGAAGCAGAGTGTCGCACGACTGCGTCATTAATCTATAGGGGTCCTGGGAAGGAGCGCCTTGGTGATGTGTGGGGGTGTTTCACAGCAGCCGTCGCAGACAGACTTTGGCGAACGGGCGAGCGGGCGACGGCGCTCTGTTCTGACGCCACCTCGTAGCCGCCACAGACAGACCTCCTGCAATGTTGGCTGCGTTTCCTCATACTTATCATAAAACATAATCTTCATAAAAGAACGTTGTAATGCTCGTAATGTACTTTTGTTCTGCCCCGTTATGCCCATGATTTCTTCTTGCCAAACAGATTGAACATTTTTGATCTGTGTCACCAGTGCTAGTAGATGGGAAACGTATTGCCTATATTAACTTCGCTTTCGTGCTGTTTATGGTGGCAGAAGTGCTGTGAAACGGGAACTGAAAACAGCTTCAAAGAAAAAGGGTCACTGCGGAGAACTGACGGAATAATCTTGCCGAGGTTCGTCAAAGTATGAATCCCAAAACAAAATATCGCAAAAGCGACAATAATGAGTCCAAAGAGGACGAATAGACAAAACGTTCTCTAAAACCCGTGTTTGACATATAATGTTCGGTATAGCGATATCTTTGAAGCGAACAGCGTCAATGCAAATCAACTTCTCTATCGTAGGGACAAGCGCGCTGTTTAACGCTTGCCATTTCTGTAGGTCCAAAAAGTGAAGCAAAGCCCGGTGGTCATTACACCTACTCGCAGGGTCGCATATGAAACATTGTGCCTCGTGGTTCTAGTTTACAACCTTAAATAGACAGACACAGGTATAACATATAAACTTTCTTGCACTACGTGTTGTAGTTGCGCTGTGGAATGTCACCCTGCTTTGAATGTGGCTCAAGTTTTCGTCGTTCACACGCACATGAAGCTTCCGGCAGTATCTCTTGCAGACGCCGCCCCATTCCATAAATTCCTTTAATGGCCTGTTTTCGATACGGCGTGAAGGATTGTCTTTACCAAAGGGATTTATTTCATTTGTTCGACCATCTTTCCGGCACTACCAGGACGGAGAACAAGAAGTATACCACGATCAGTAGCTAATCTTATAGCATTGTTTGTTACGCCGGTCTTCGATCTCCTTGGAGTGGTCAAAGTGAACGCAATTGGTATGCCACGAACCTCCGGCGAACTTGACTTCCCAGAGCTGACAGGCCCATTTACAACCCCACGCACGCCATTCCGAACACGGCATAATCGGGAACCCGGAAGTACTGAAGCTGGCTACGCAGCGCGTCTTACGAGGTCCTTACCTCGGCTATTGGTGAATTCCCCTTGAAAACTAAAGGAACGAAGAGTTGGACACTCGCTATTCGTGTCACTGTATACAGTTGAAGGGTAGCCGCTAGGCAAACATAAAACCGGCACTTCCCGGAGCACGTTTGCAGCCAGGCACTCTCACGTATGTGCTGTAGCTTCCGGAACCCTAACGACTTGACCTTAGCTCCGGGAGGACTTGAAAGCAGGGAAACGACTGGGCTACAAACCGACTTTCCCAAGTCACGTCCGCCTGTAAGTTTTGGCGTGTATTTATCTCGCAAGTTTCTTTGCGTGTGCGCTAGGCGTTGGTAAGAGCGACCTTGTGGTAACCGCGGCAGGATTTGGGGCTTTACAATGTTTTCGCCTCCGTTATACGCCAAGAGCTGCAAGCACCGACAGTCTTTGAAACAGTGGTGGATAGATTAAAACGCCGTTGGCCGTCAGACCGTAAAGTTGGCCAATTCACAACTGCTGACGCGGCATGGTGTCAGCAGTGTCGCTATGGTGGCGGCAGTGACGAAATAGAGAAAAAATTCCCGCGCCTTCCCGCGAGGGGAACACGAGTAAATGCAGAGCATTGGGGGTCGTTAACGCCGCGTAAAGTCGCGTAGGGTGGCTAGTTGGGTCGTAGTTGCGTTGGTGTTGGTTTGGGGTGGAGAGAGGAAAGTCGCGTTAGGGTGGAGTGAGCGTCAACCAAGGAAGGAAGGAGCAACGCAGTGACTGAAGCACGAGCGACCCCTAGCCGCTTTATATTTGCAGCGCGCGCAGTAGAGGGAGAACAGTACGGGGGGGGGAGAGCGCGCATGCGCAAGCAGCGCGCGCCCTTCCATGCCCCACCGCGCTGCTATCACGCACCTGTTACGCCGAGATCGCGACGGAGCGAATGGGCTGACTACGGCGCATGCACGCGCCAGCTGCTGTTGAGAGAGAGGAGGGAAGGAGGAGAGGCGCACCTGCTGCGGACGCGGAGCTGTGGACGCCGTCCGACGCAGGAAGAGGCGAGGCTAAGAAATGCTCTGCATTTAAAACATTCAGCACATAGCTATCAGTGTGCGAATTGCCTGTAGGCATTCGACTAAACGGATTTGGAGGCCCCGCGAAAATCACCCAGTCATGTTTCTCGGCGCTGCCTTTGGTCGGCGGCCGCCACACGCAAAAATAAGACTGTGACGTCATATAGAAATGGCCAAAAAGTGGCTAGGGAGAGTGGCCACGGCTCCATTTGTTTTGTTTGCTATGTAGAATATCGGCTTGGCGTTTCTGACAAAATTGTTGCCATTGTTACCGGGAAAAGCAGTCTTTTAATGGATCACGCTTGTGTTTTGTCTTCATAGTCCATTTAAACGCGATGTCCCCGAGAACCGTTATCCTTGTTCATCTCTCGTGCGTGTAGTGGGAGGGAAATGTTTGTGTCCTTCAGGCTATTTCACCTGTTACCTGTCGTACTGTGAAAGGTGTCTTCTGGAAAATCAGGACGCGGTAAGACCTTGCCTCAACTGCAATGTCAGTATCACTACGTCCCTAGGTCCGGTGAAGGCCCATACGATGTTTTTATAGTAAAGCGTCAATAAGAGTGACTAGACTTTTTTTTTGTGTCTTACGGAAGGCAATTTACGGCATGTTAGCCGCCGTGAAAAGTTTCCGGAACGCGATTTTGAAAACGGAATGTCTCTACTTCTTCGTGGCCAAGCTCGAGCTATGCGTGGGGATATGCTCCTAGGTGTCATTCTTCCTCATAGGAAGACAGATCAGGCACTCAGCCATCAGAATGCTGAGAAATTGATTTCGATTTTCCAAATCGCGTCCCAGAAGTTTTTGCCGCCGGGTGTGCTTTTACTTAGCAAACTTTGTGTACTGGCCGAGCATTAAAACGGCGTTTTGAGATGGCTCGTGCGTTTGCATGCTAAACGACACATTCCCAAACAATTTTCATGCGACAAACCCGGCTTCTCGTATAAAATAGGCTTCCGTTATATTCATGGGCTCTTTCAATTCTTTAACATATATATTGTTTGGATACCTAAAATATATGCTATTAAGACTTAGTGCCTTCCCGCGGTAGTGTTCTCGGCTGAAAGCGGAAAGAAACTGGTGTCGTGTAAAAGATCGGGATCTTCGTAGCTCACTGTACTCTGTGTTATCCCCGAAAAATATTTTTTTGCCTGAACGGGGGTAATAAATACCAAAAAGTTTGAATTCCGTGAAGTTCGACGCCTGCAGTTGCTTAATAAAGCTAATACTACAAATATTTAGCAGTGTGCAAACTTCATGGTAGCACTCAAGTGATGCGATCAAAGTGAACTATGAGCCCCCTCAGAATTGCACCGCAATGTCTCCTGGCGGTAGGTACAGTACGCGGCCGCCAATCGCACAAGAAGAAGAAGAAGAAGAAGAAAGAAAGGAAAGGACGGGAGGTCAACCAGGTGTGGAGCCCGGTTTGCTACCCTGCACTGGAGGAATGGCGCTCAGGGAATAACAAGGGGGGGAGAAGAGGAAGAGATAGGAGTTGGAAAGCGCGCTCTCTAGTCCCGTTTCGGGCACTATAGTCTTTCACGCAAGTTCGTTTCACTCAGGAAACGTAAAAGGGCTTTCGTCGCCTTCTGCGAGGTCGATGGTAAAGACCGATGACTTAGAATATTTTCCACCGTAAATGGTCGATTGTCCAATCGGCTCAGCGCGGTGGCAAGCACGCTCCTCTCCGACGAGTATTCGGGGCAGCGACACAGCATGTTCTATAGTCTCTTCGGCCCCGCAGGCGTCACAGTGGGCGCTGCTGGCCATCCCTATGAGGAAGGAGTAGGCTTTCGTGAAGGTCACTCCCAACCACAGTCTACAAAGTAAAGTTGACTGGGGTCGAGACAGCCCATACGGAATACGGTGCTGAAGAAGTGAAGAAGAGGATCCTGAATATACAGACGGGGATTCGAAAAGTCCGGTGTGTTCCATCGCTGCATGGAAATCGTCACTGCGGAGTCATCGGTAACGTGCTGGCGGATGAAGCTGCCCGCACAGGCCACGAGAGCGACCGCACCAGAGCGACCAGACCGCACCAGAGCGACCGCACCAGAGCGGCCCAGAGCGACCGCACCATTTTGCTTCCGCTTTCAAGCACCGATGCCGCCAGGACGCTTCGCTCCCAAAGAATTCAAGCAAAGCCATGAAGGCAGGGCCAGAGCGTGTCTGGGGAGTCGCACCTGTTTCGTCTATTTTCTTTTATACCTGGATAATTTGGTTCATTCTTCAGTTGAAATTGGTACCATCGTTATTAGAACAAAGCCATGACAACTTGCTAGGAAAGATTAGGCCTCATAGGACTGAGAAATTTCGCCAACATGAAAAAAGAAAGGGTGGGGGGGGGGGGGGGGGAGCGCGCTTTGTTCAGCTCATTTGACGTAAACGTTTGAAAGCAAAAACGTAATACAGTAAAAGCTGGTTAATTCGAACTCGGTTAATTCGAGCTTCCGGTTATTCGAACTGACGCCCTGGTCCCGGCACAGCCCTGTATATTTCAATGGGGGAAAACTCCCGATAATTCGAACGCCTTGGCATCCAGAACGCTTAATTCGAACTCGGATACCCTGGTTTGCATCGTTCCTCGCAGAAGAAGTCGGCCCAGAGTGATTACAATGTGTTGCGAATCTAAACCAAACCTAATTTACTAGAGAAAAACAGCTTGGCGCGCGCGCTACGCTCCAGCATCAGCTTATTTTGCTACTACATAGGGCCCCGCGCCACCAGTGCCAGTGCCCCGGCGCATCCCTTAATTATTTATGATACGTTATTTACAAAATCACCTGCCACAAGCGTGTACTAGCGCCTAATTCGCGATAACGAGTCCAGAAGTGCCTTCTTTGTGTTCTTCCCGTGCAGTTTGCGCGATTTTCATTCATTCTAGCACCCGCCGGCTAATTCGAACTCCGCTTAATTCGAATAATTTCATGGTCCCCTTCGAGTTAGAACTAACGAGATTTTACTGTATCAGTAATGAAATCTCCAAAACAACAAAAAAGTCACGTCTCTTCTACAGGTTGTGACGATGAAACGTAGGTCACTGACCAAGTCAAAGAAGCGGTTTGACGTTTCGGTACCCCTACGGGTACCTTGATCACAATCATTGTGATCAAGGTACCCGTAGGGGTACCGAAACGTCAAACCGCTTCTTTGACTTGGTCAGTGACCTACGTTTCATCGTCACAACCATGCTTTTACCTGACCAGACGGTATTCCGTCAAACTCTGGACTGTCTTCTCTTCTACAGGCGATCGCGCAAGTCTTTAAGGCTGAACAACAGAGAAATCGCGTATCCATTGCTAAGCGCACAATTTTAGCTAATTAATCTTTGCCCGTGCCGTCAAACTGAAATCAGCAACTACTTCAGCAGATCCGTGCTCAGTAGCGTGGTGGGCCAGTTCTCGCCTCGTTTGCAAGCACGGCTCAGTGCTAAACAACGGCGCTTAATTAATCCCTCCGCGAACAACCGACTTCTTCATCCGAAGCTGAGCCGGCAGTCACAAAAGCGCTGTCACGTTGCCATAGGATTAGGCGCACTCTAATTTGCAAGCTCATAACGGATCCGTGCATCAGCGGGGAAACCTATTTCGGTGCAAGCCGTTGCTGGTGTGCAAAGCTTCGAAACAAAATTGCAACATCACGCACTTTTTCTATCGGCGATTAAGAGTGTGTTTAGCGCCCACGCTCTCCATTATGGGGAAATTAGAACGCCATAAATCGTCGACTTTGTGTTTCGGGTTCATTGTGTTGTCGTCAATGAACAAGCGCTAGTCCTTGTGTAAAAAGCAAAGGCAAGACTGCGCAACGTATTCGTTCTCCGTCTCGGTGCATGTGCGATATCGTACCATTGTGCTCGTTAGTGGCTGTGCGTCACTTCACTTCCCGGCATCAAGGGCTAAGTGGCCAGGTCATCAGCGCTGGGACATGTTTACGACAATCCCCTGGTTTCAACTACGGCTTAACGGATAAATTGGGTCATGTTTACTCCCGGCAACCAAAAGGTCGTAAAATGGGTGTCTCGTCAAAAGCCCTACTTGATAACTAACTTGTTAAGAGAAGGCAGAATTTTCTGATCAGGAATGTAACTAGAAACAGTACAGTTGTCTGATGTTCGACTTAAGCTCAGCGGAGCGCCATTGTGCCACCGCATGTTTCAACCTGTAAAGGATCCGACGGATGTTTCTAGTAATTCCCGCCACGCATCTCCAGAGAGAATATGAGAGATTCATTGAATGGGTCCGGGGTTTTTTTTTTCTCTCTTTCGGAGCTGATTTATTCTGGCTCGCTAATTACCAGAATTTTGGTTCGCGAAGTGCTGTTAGCAGCTTGCAGGTAGTAGTGATGGTTTTTATTAACGAGTGGATCTAGCCTTGCGTGATGTGCCGGCAATTGCTCCCTCGATCAACACCTTCTTGCCGCTATGCGCTGGAAATCACCAGGAGTCACTGAGGTGTGTGTCTCTTAAACACCCGAGGATCAGGTGCAAAATGTTTCTTCTGGCTATCCCATGTCCTATAGGAAAAATTATATTACCCAAAGAGTCATGCGGACCGGCTCTCCTTCGAAGTTCCTTAAACAAAGCTAACCTCTACGTCGCATGCTCTCGGCAGTACATAAGAAAATGTCCGATATCACCTGTTACAGAACACGTCACGCACGGAGGTGAGGAGACAAGGTTCAGCTTTTGAAGCCACACCGGTGTCCGCGCTGAGTTGGTCCGGATGCGGAACAGTAAGGATGCCTCTGTCCTCTTTATTCCTTTGGTAACACAAGGTTGGTGTTGTGGTCGCCAAAGAGACCTGAAGTGTTCTTTAATGATGATTTTTACAATTAGCCGTTCGTCTGGAGCCATTTTCATAAAACGAGAACAAGATGTCGCTTCCCGGGCCAACTTGTCCGCGGCTTCGTTTCCAAGCACTCCGACATGGGAAGGAACCCGCAGCTCTCACTTGAAGTTACCATGTTTTATTTTCATGATGCAAGCAGCAATGGTGGTTTTATTTCGGGCCCATTACGACTACAACTGACTGTAATATTATTTCTATTTCCCTGCCATTGCGAGGCTGCATAAACATATTATACGCTGACGGGTAATTTCGAAACCTTAATGCAAAGCCATCATAGCAAGAGCACCATAACATCTGACAAGCCCAGCATTACTTATTCAGTGCGTAGGGAACAACTAAACAACAACAACAAAAAAAAAACAGAGCGAATGTTTCTTTTTGCTTGAAAACGTTCAAAAACATATTCTTAGGTGTACTGGTAAGTCTGGGGTGAAAACTGGACCACTGTGCCATGCAATTAACCTGGCCAGGCTAAACGATTGCTAGCAACCAAAACCTTTTTATTTTGTGCTATTTGTTGATTTTGCTCCTTTTTACACACCATTTCTCAGGCCTACGAAAAAAACGTTGTCCTTTCGAGAAGGATAAGCCACAACTAAGCGTTTCAAACTACCATCATTGTAAAAATTGCTCGGTCGAAACTGCTTCTCTAACGCGAGAGGTAAACTAAAGCGGCAAATTAAAACACGAGGCGGTTGTTTGCTAGATCTCTTGCATAAATATGCCAGGCGGAGTCTGTCTACACGACGAAGTCATCGGAAATCCAGCGCAGAGCCAAATATTCAAATATCTTCGATAATCTCCCCACATTTCATGATGGTCCTTCGATTATTCGACAGAGAACGATCTTGCTTGGCTAGGCGTGTATGTATTCCGAGCACGTTTGACTGCCCCATCAATTCGACTAGAGAGCCGTAGACCCAACAAAATTGCGGAGGTTTCCTAAAATTTTCCAAACGTGGGAAGGCCTAGTTTGAATATTTGAGTATTTGATTTTTATTTCTTGGCAAAACCAAGGGGAGGCTGAGACTAAAGGCGGACGTGGCCTGACAGGGGCCTCAGCCACCCGATTTACAGCGTACATAATCACACGTCTGTTCACAAATTTAAGCATAACAGCGCAATTGTAATAGAGAAATAGCACAAAGCAAAGTCATTACTACAGTTCCTATGTGTTATACAAAGCATAGGTCTAAAATTCACGGAAGTTAAACCTTACGTTCATCTGTCGTTGAACTTTCTGTTGAATTTAAGGGCAGCGCCCGTCACCACTTTACCAGCACCATGGAAGGTACCTTGCAAAGATCGTTCCTGTCGCTCGCAATTGCCAGGGGCCTCCTGTTACCCCCGTAGGTACCCCAACCTCTCAAAGCGGCTCATATTGCACGCGCGGCAGCTCGCCACAGTTCTCCGGCGCTGCTGTTTTCCTTTCTAAACTCGCGCTCTTTCGCCTTTTCTGAGAACCGTCATCCTACCCTCCTCCGTCAGTGCAGTTTCCCTTTCCCGGCGCAGCACTCCACTTCTCTTGCTGGTATTTTCTCTACCTCATGACGCGTTCCATGAAAGATGGAGATCCAAGGCTTTCGCTTTAAAAACCAAATAAGGAATTGCAGACAAAACTATTGCCTGGTGAGTTTCGTTGAGCGAAAAACCTACTTTGGCCTAAAAAGACTACTCGATTGGCTCACTCGCATCCACAGATAAGGGTAATGCCGAAAGAGACGAAATCTTGTACTGGGAGTTAAGCGAATGTGAGTAATGCGAGTAATAAATTACCCTTCGCGTCGTTACGAGTAATGAATTTACGCTTCTTGCACTCTGCTTGTACTGCTGGGATTTAGGGCTGTAGGCGGAAGCATAAAGCTTGGGAGCAAGCCTTGCTTGTGTTTTCGTGTCAAAACATTGTTCTGGCAGCGTCTTTTTTATTTGCCCTCGCAAAAATCCAGCATACAACTAATGTTCATTAATAGAACACTACAAACGCCACTTATGTATTGACGTTCTTTCTCAAAAGGGCGTGCGTATATCTTTCTCCTGAATAACGTTGACAAATATGGAACATCATTATAGATTTATGAGAGTGAAAATGTCTTGCGTTTATAAATGGCTAGCTCAGGAATTCTTTCACCTTTCGCCTGGTGGCTGGATCGACGGAGAGACAGACAAATAGACTGACAGTCAGATCAAAATTTCCGCGTTTCAATAGGCCAAGAAAGGCCTTTAGGAACAGGACAAAAGCGAAAAGCTCCACAACTCGTTTTTGTCGTAGTCTTGCGAGGCGACACAACCGTCTGAGGTCGTAAGCATGATTGAACCATGCGCTGAGCGGCAGCCCGTAGAGTGATTAGAAATTGTCCATCGAACCCCGTGCTGGACAAGCAGGCAGCGTTGGATAGTACAACCTTGAGCTTGCAGCGGCCTTTTTTTCCCCAAGAGGCACAGGGCAGGTCGTGGTACAATACCTAAAACATCTTCGATATGACATTGAAAGACGTCAAAATTTCGCATTTTTGATACAGACGCAATGTGCAGAAATGAAATGTATTTCGATAGCAGGACTTCTTTCGATTATCCGATTCCATAATTAACTTGCCAAGTTATTTGCAGAACATGTTCTCGTCATGTAAACAGTAGGTTAACGTTTTAAAAAGAAAGATAACTACAAGGGAGACTAGAAATATTAGTTCTTTTGGTTCATGACTGCCATGTTCGTCAGTTTCTTCCACCTGCTAACATACGCCCACCTTCAGTTATTTCAGAATGTGAAAGGCTTCTGGGCTCACGATTGTTTAAGTAAATTGCGACAGTCGAACCTCACAAGTTATTTATAAGTCGTCATTGTGATATCTGATCTTTTCATGTCATTCCTACGAAGAAAAACCAGCTTTAGCGGCAATGTGCTCAAAACACTGGGTCCCTTCGACCACCACAATACAAACGTGTGTCGGAACAAACAAACCAAAATAGAATTTCTTCTAAACCGAGAAGCCCGTCGCTCCCAATGGTTTGAAGCACAGTGAAAAACGCGGGCGGTGAACACAAAGTGTAGCGGACAGGTGCTAACTTCCAACTAATTTTAGCTGGAAGTTAGCGCCGGTCCTGTGTACTTTGTGTTCGCCGTCCGTGTTTCGTGTTACGCCTCAAACCATGGAAACGAATCCCCAACTCTCCCAGTAGAAAGTTCGACTAAGCACTTCGCTGTATTGCCTTACAACTGGTACGTTTATTCAATAGTGCTGTCGCACAGCGTTGCAGTGACGGTACATCTTCTTTCGTCTTTCGTATAGTCGCGGGAAACTGTTAAACCGGAAGCGCTCTGACAAGCTATGGCGGGATTTTTTGTAACCCTATACATTAAGTACAAATGCGAAGGGATAACTGGGGTTATGTGAGAAAGCGTTAGGCGCAGTGTCCCTACCACGCTCTCCCCTGCAGATCCCAACACTCGCGGATCATGTTTGCGTCCTCGCGGGGTCGAGGAGAGGCCTCATGACAGTCGGCTGGCTTCACCCGTCTCCCCCGGCTTGGCAGAACACGGAAACAGGCGCGTTTGCATGGCTCAGTCGGTCGCCGGCTCGAAGATATTGTTCAAAAGCTAGAAAGCGCGCTGGCTGTTCCCGGCAACTGGAGCTTGTCACGAGTTTTCTTCACCAAACTAGAACAATGAGGCAGCTAGTATTGCCAATGCTGAAGCAACTAATCGCATGGATACCTATGAGGGCATTGAATGACAATCGATGTTGTGGAGAAAATTTAAGGAAGCACTTGATACCCGGCAAAATTTTCTCACATGGTACGTGAGCACTATGGGTATACGAAACGGCTTAGCCAAAGGACGCGGGTAATATATATATAAGCATGTCCACACACTTGCAAAATTACATCGTGGTTGGCCAAATTTCTCGGAAGAAAAGCGATCTTCGTTCGGCTACAAAGGCGGGACGGTGTTGGCAGCTCCCTAATGCCTCCCAGGAATGATCGTAGCTGAGGCAAGCTTAACCAGAGTGCCTGACATAGCAGCCTTGCAGCGTGCACAGACAAAATCTCCCTCCTCTCATACGCGCCTTCATCACGAGAAGTGCCCCACACTTCAGTAAGACACGTCAAATTAGCCCGAATAGGCATACATAATTGTGCCTGAATGAATGTAGACAAACTGTGGTTGATTCATCTGTCAGAGTAATCAGTAAAACACGAAAGTGAAATGTGCAGCGAAATCTGTAGCTCCGCATTATTTGCGGGTCGGCGGCTGTCTTGTGGGTGTGCTTGGCGAGCGACGTCCTGCTGGCGGGTCGCTTCGGCAAAGGTGTACTGGCGTCATTTGGCGTGTACTGGCGTCATGTGCTGGCGTCACTGGCGTCATACTGACGTAGGAGGCCGTGTTTATTCGGCGTGACTCTGGAAGATCTACAGCAGTGACTAGACTGCGTTTACGAAAGCTGAGGCGTAATCAAAGGCACTGTGGCACAAACGAACTCCTCATTGTTTAACACAGAGGTAGCCTAGCGGTCGCTACTTGACAGTGTTTGCGAAATCCGCCACGGCCCATTGCAATTCTACGCCGCATGTATTTGTCGTGGTATTTATTAGCACTTACAGCATGTCCGACATGAGTATAATCTTCCACTCTACGAGAATTTCATTGTCTAGGTTACGAGTTAAGCTTTCTCTGTGTCTGTTACAACTTTAGGTTTATCCAGAGTAATCTTTCTTTCTGACGGAGCTTTCTTTGGAAAGTTCCTGAAACATTTTTCTAGCTTTTCTTCTACGCCACCTATCGCAAAATTATTATCCCGCCAACCTAAGGCGGCTGGAATATTCTCTATTTACCCCTACGCCGGACTCTTCTCAATTAAGACTACAATTAGACAGGCTGTAAGCAATTTTGGAGAGATTTTCTTGAGTTTGTCTGACATTTCTCCTGGTAAATGACGTTTCTCCCTTTTTGTGAATGATTGTAACGTCCGTGCATTCCTTCTAAGTGTCCTCCAACAAACGAATAAACCATTCCTCTATCCGCCGTTCTCCCAATGCTTCCATTACTGCCGTGGTGTCCACTGACTCAAACAGCATTTCCCAATTTACAAATGTCGCTTGAAAGTACTTATACTCCGCGCATTTCTCAATTGCCCGACTAATGACATGATTGTGATGCACTGTTAGTATCGGTTGCAAAATTCAACCTGTTCTATCAGTTAGAAAATGACATGATTGTGATGCACTGTTAGTATCGGTTGCAAAATTCAACCTGTTCTGTCAGTTAGAAATATATGGTGCGGCTTAGGTGGTGAACTATTAACCCGATAAACAATTTGAAATAAAGAAATGTAAATTTCACTGCAGTAAAGCAGCGTGGCGAACACCAAGAAATAATATCAAATACTGTTGACGTAATGTGAAAATATCACCCGTCATTACCTACTTCGTCGCAATGTCGTCGGATAGATGTGTGGGGAATTTTGGAATTATGAAATTGAATTGTTGGCTGCCATTTTCTTTTGCCTGCGGATGCCTTCCGGTAGTTCCGCACCTAGGCAAACTTCTTTGCAATGGACTCTCGCGGCAATAAATAAAGAAGGGCATGACATGAAAGCAGAAAAATTATTTTTTTCTCGTACAAATCGCTGTGTCACCATTCCATGTTTTACTTATCTAGATGATTTTTACTAAGACATTGTGCTACACTAACTATTTTTGCCATATAATGGAATTATCCGTATCCACGCTTTAACAACGTGAGCCCGCTTTCATGCATATGTTGGCATTCTCAGTGCGGAAAATAAAAAAGGTGCCCCATAATATCAGTAAGTACATTTCACATTTCGCGTTTTTTTTTAAGTTTCGTGCACTCGCACTTGTAACACGGCAAGGTAAGTGGAAAGCAGTATTGTACACGTTCCTCTAAAACAGGTACGAAAGCTCGTTCCTCGTGCCTTCCCAATTTTGAAACGAGTTCCCGTTACAAGTTCCTTTTTTGCGAAAGGAACGCGTTCCAGTTCCACTTCGAACATTGGAACGTGTCGTTACATTAACGTTACATTTCATTTTTAAAATAAATGATGGTGTCGGATTCCTGAGGCGAAATAAGATGGGAATTTTAAAACTCACTTGCAACTACGTATATAATAGGAATACGAACACCGCCGGCAGCACTTTATCTGGAGATAAAAAAATTAGCGCCCTTCCACTCTGTAAAGAAGGATTACCAGCAAAGCTGCGGTGCAAAGCCTCAACGTGAGCTTTGACTGGGTCGTAGTCCATGGGGTGCACGAAGCAAAACACCTTTGTTTGTAATTTGCGATTGAGCATAGTTCCCGGTTAATTAACTGAACGAAGTTTTAACGAATTAGAGCTTTGTTCCGGTGGACAAACAAGGGGCTGTCCGTTTTCCTCCCGCAGTATCCCATATATTTTGACAGCGGACGACAATTTCACAATATTTACAACTCCACTGTGAACCATGCAGTTTTAAAAACTATATAAAACCAAGCGTTGTGTTAGAGTCGTCTTAGCGGCTAATCGTCATATAATTTGTTTGGGTACAGTTTCAATAAAACAAGCGTTAGAGCCACTTTCTGTAATGGTATTCCCTCCAAAGATTGACGTGATTCACTGTGCAATACCTCGATACCTCGATGTGGGAAAGCCATCTTACAAAGATCAAGCTTACAACGATCCCCTTAAAGTCTGCTTCACCTCCTAACACAATTGAATTGCTGGGAAGACCATTTAGGGCGCAGCCCTTAGGCGGCCGTCTCTGGGCTCAGCCGCGTCGGCGTCGTCGTGACCGAGCGAACGATGGGAAGACTGACGAGCGAAAGAAAGCAAAGGAGGAGAATGTCGCGAAATTCGGAGGGGAGAGCGGTTCGCCGTGGCGGCGCCAGCCAGCGCTCTCCAAAAGTGTGCGGTGGGGGAAGGGAAGGGGCAGTATGCTGTGCCCGCAGGAGACGTTCGACGCTTAGCGAAAACGTGACGGGGGCAGTTCGCGTGACAATGATGTGCGTCCGCTTAATGCTATCCTCAGACTACCGACGTAACAGACGTATCGTGCGCTATGAACGTAAAAAACAAAAACAAAAAAACGACGTTTCACGCAGTCCGGTTGGCTGAGACGTCAAATGACGTCATTTATTAAAGATATTGCGACAGTTGCGACAACCGTCTGAACCCGGCCTAAGACGCAGTTCGCGGTCCCTTTCTGAGACACACTTCGCGCCGCCGCCGCAGAGGCTCACCGTCGAGAGAACCCACGTGTGAGTGCTGCCCCAGCGCACTGCAGCCATCAGGAGTGAGTGCTGAACTGCGAGTGACCCAGCCGGTCGTGCGCATCTGCAGCGGCTCTTATGGATCGCGCACATGCGCTCTCAACCAGTTCTTACTGAGCAATGAGCGACGCAGCGGGTGGTACTTGCGTCGTCTGCCGCCGCTGCTAAACGAGCTGCCCGAACAGCTGCGCCCAAATATCGTATTAGAGAGTATCGTAATCGCCAGCCAATGTTTTGGAGGAAATATAAGCCGTCTTTTATTAAAATATGAAGGCCCTGGGACCTTTTCAATTTTGTATGATTTTTTCCATGCGCCGGGGGTGTGGCGCGCAGTTTTACGGTCCCGGGGATTTGAGTGGGCTCCGCAACATGGCGCTACGCTGGCTAGCGATTCTTGTCCGCATCGCTCTGTTACCGCAGACGATCTGCTGGATCCTAGCCATAGACAGCTTTGCTGTAAAAGAATCCAGAGAAGCACTTCTAGACGAGTTTTTTCAGGGAGCACCAGACAAACTCCAGACATGTCTATCTGCGATTTTGGTGCTCGTGGCCCTTCGTTTATTCTTTATGAGTTCCACGTTAGGCCTTTGAGTATTGACTATGGGGGGAGGAGGTACCAGGGAGTGTGTTTGATTTGACTGCTTTGTTTTCTTTCCCTCTTTTCTGTGGCAAATCTTTCTATCGCGTACGCATCCCGTGAATAAACTAGTTGCGAATCAGCGCTCATCCCGTCCATTCTCTCCGTCCACATCTTTTTTCGCGCTGTTGTCCAGGAGTATATTTCTTGAACACCCAAGTTGAAGCCTACGTCCATTGTACTAGTAAAACATAGAACGATGATTTATTTGTCTGACATTTGGCCACAGTGAAACTTAACGTCGGAATTAACCGTCGATAGTGTTGACGTGATTCCCCGTGGAGCCAGCAGCATTGAGTTAACTCTGCCATCGAAGAAAACCAAGGTTGTTCAGTAGAGATACACACGCTGCAACTACCATAATTCTACAAACAGCACTCACAAAAATCACATAATGTACACCCGTTGCGCGAATCATCGCCAATATGGAATACCTCCCTAACAGGCTGGCTGGTACGATTATCACCGTGCAGTGAGATGCGGGTCCGGTAAATTATTTCCGGAAAGGGAGAATACAACCGCCTATAGGCCATTGCTCACTTAGGCTTCTGGCGCTCTTAATCAGAACTCTATGTAAAAGTAGTCCTTCTTTTCCAACGTTACGGGTTTCACCAAGACACCATCGCACAGATCATCTGGTGGCATACGTGGATCACACTTTTTCTTTCAAAATAGGCAAGCTGAGCACTCAAAAATTTTGTACGATCGACAAAATATAAAGGACTCACTTCTGGAGCGTACGCTTTGTGATTACAGCAAAGCCGGAAAAAGTTGCTTTCTACATGTTGTTCTCAATGCTCAAACCTGCGCTTTCGAGCACAAAATAATAGTCGATGATGACAGTGTAATTTTTAAATACAACTTTAAACTTTTCTCGAGAACCCCCAGCCCAGCTGGCAAAGTTCTCGAATAGCGAAATTGTCCCAAATTAAAGACGTGCGAAAATTAACGCTTCACAATTCTATGGAACAAAATCCAAGCGTCGCTAACGCCGTACCTGCCCTCCTTGGTGTTCTTGAACCTCAGATCAGAAATATAAAAACTAAAAAATGCAAAAATATTATTAAAAATTAAAGGAAGCTCAAACCAATGCATGGCATCTCACGTCTCCGTTTCCGCCGATCTTGTGGCCTTCGTCAGCGGCAGAGACGGGGGATAAGTGAAATCGTCTAACACCGGGTTTTAGCTTCTTTTAATATTATAAAAAAATTATTTTTAATACAACTACCTGTATTAGAGTGTATTAGGGTGCACCGATTGTGCCGGCTGGCACGTGGTGACGCGATAAGTTTGCCAGGAGGACCGGAAATTTTCCATTCGTGTCGTATTAAACTGAGCGGCGCTGTGGTCTTGACGCCATCATTCATCTGTGACATGTAGGAAAGAAAAGCTCAGGAGAGGCCCTGACGTCACCTCCAGAAAAATCGAAAACGTCATTTTAGGCGGCCTCTTTTTTTGCTTGTAACATGCTCACAGCGATTCGCCACCAGGGGGCAGACGCAGCCAGACGAGCTTGGCTTCTACTCCCGCTTAAAGACCCCCGATCAGCCGCTCTGCATTAACGCTGCCTAAAAGACCGCAACCACCGTACGCCGGACATCTAGACGCCTCATCTGACCCCTGGGTGAGACAAATGTATCGGCTTCTGATAATATCGGCTTCTACAGCCGATATTATCGGCCACGGGAAATAGTCGGCACGTCGCGCCCTCTAGGTTTACTTTCTCGGCGGCGACGGCTCGACCACTCGGTTGGAACAACAACCGAACCGCCACCGAGTAAACACGCGTTACGCGCCACAGGGCGAATCGCAGATCACGGATATGGAATTCGACCCAATCAGTGGACACACCACTCCCACGGACAGTGCGTGGGCCCAGCACCTGAAAAACACAAGCCAACCAACGTCCCGGCCTCGGGACTCCCAACAACCAACTATACACGATCATGTATACCGACCGCGCGGGAGGCTCAATTTCGGTATGCTAACCGCCACAGCACTGCCTGAAGCCTTTGATGCCAAATGTGAGCTCCAGTTGCTGTCCTTCTACAAAAAAGTTACCCTCCTCGTACAACCGGCTCAAAATGTGATCGTCGCAAGTACTCCCGACCCCTACCTTGCTATCAGGGGTAACCACATGCAGCGATGGCGACAAGCGACGCAAAAAACGTAACTATCTGTTTGGTGTACCCATGGTACACGAAACAGATAGTGTGGGCGATTGCGACAGCAGAAAAAAAAATAATACACTGCGGCGAATGCACTCCGCCACCGCCGCTAGTCGCTGTCACTCGCTTGTGGATTGCTTCCGGCCGTCAAAAAGCGAGCGACGGCCCGTCGCCTTCCGCTGCCGCCGTCCCCGGCGACCTGTGCATAAATGTTTTCGCTTGTCGCTGTCGCCCACACTACCTGTTTGCTGTACCCACTGTGTTACGTTTTTCCCGTCAGTTGTCGCCATCGCTGCATGTGGTACTCCTTTCCTGCGCAACAACAACGAAAAAGCGCCTCAAACACCAACAGTGCTATGAATGAGAATTTGCCGAGTATGTAAAGGCTTCACCAGACAACTGCCGTGGAATCATCCATGGCATGGAACCGATAATTATGAACGCTAACCACTACGACTACCTCCAACAAAACCAGCTGACCCTCATCCAATTCCGGTTCATGGGTCACACTTTCTCGGCGCCTCTCATTTTCCAAGGTGCCACGAACAATGTTTGGAAAGTGAGAGGCGCCGAGAAAGTATGACCCATGAATCCCCTCTTTGCTTGAACAAGTAGTCCCTTCCATCGTATCTCAAGCTCAATCTTCAATTCTCGCTGCTCTTCAAGAGCTTACCGCCCGCCTTGCTTCGCTTGAAGACGACCGCCTTCCGCATAAACGCACACCCACCTCGGCCGAAGATTGCCATTCGATGCAAAATGAATAATACGGCATTGGCTACAAACCCTCCTCATCTCCGTAAATCCCTCATAGTCTGGCAATGGAATTGTTGTGGGCTCCGAAGAAAGAAAAACGTTCTCCTACAGCACATAGAATTTACTGAAAAACACCCAGATATCTTAGTTGTTCAAGAAGCTGGATCATCATTCCCACTTCACGGATATGAAGTGTTTTCACAACCTAGTATCACCCATCGTCGCCGAGGCATCGTAGACATCAGCGCCACACCTACCATGACACTTACCTGCGTGCGTAAAGGCCTCCCTACCAACCAAAATGACACCACGCATGTTAATACACCCTCGCACGAACATGTCAGCACCACTACTCTGGCAGGCGACCATCGACTCACGGTCATCAATGTGTACTGAAGCCCCAACCAACCTTCAGCACCTTCGCCTCCGCTACACACCCTAATCCCTACTGCGAGTTCTCGTGATACTGTCCTCCTCCTTGGTGACTTCAACAGTCCTCATACTACGTGGGGGTGATCGTGTGGTACCAGTCGGCCGTAAATTGGCAAATTTTGTTGACACTTACCAACTCACACTCCTCACCGAACCATCTGCCCCTACACGAGTGGAGACAGGTCGGGAGTCGGGCACCACCCCAAATCTCGCATGGATCCCAGGACCTCTCAGAGCAGCATGGGAGAATACTGAACAAACTCTAGGAAGTGATCATTAAATTCTGGAAATGCATGTTCATTTTAGTTCCCGCATCCATCAAGCTAGCACCAACTTTCATCGTGCAAAACTCGTCAACTGGTCAGACGCTAGAGCAGCTTTGGACGCCAGTCACGCGTAATCTGCCCGTAGGCATGTGGAGTACTGTGATACATTCAACGATTTGTTGACAGAGTAAAGAGATCGCCCGCAACGAAGACCATCCACATGTTGACAGCCACCTTCTGTCATTGTGGGACAAGCGTCCCAAGTTATTCAAACGCTGGCGCCTAAACAAACACAATGTGACTCTCTACTCAAGAATCGTAACCCTAGAGCAGGAATGCCGGGAATACACCCACAAACTGGCCACACAGCACTGGCTTGACTTTTTCAATGCCATGAATGACCATCTTCACATCTCCAGTGTCTGGAACGTATTCAGATCCCTCCTTGAAGGGAGAAAACCTCGACCCACCCTTCAAAAACTACTATTTACACAGCACCTCGATCAACACACCCTCATAGAAGGAATTCGAAACACTTTCTGCCCGCCATGCACCCATCGAATGCTCACTGTCGAGTATATATCTGATCAACCAGAAGATATGGATACCGGAATTAACTCTAAATTTTCTATGGCAGACCTCCGGAAGTCTCTGTTTCAACTACACCGATGCACAGCCCCTGGACCAGATGGCGTAACGTATGAAATGCTCCGTAACCTTCCTGACTCTCAATTAGAAGAGCTTCTGACGTATATCAATCTTGAGTGGCTTTCCGGAAGTCTGCCACCAGAATTGAAAGAGACCCACGTTACCCTTATCCCCAAACCCAGCAAACCAGAAACTTCAACGACGAACCTCCGCCGTATATCGATGACCTCCTGTATTGGAAAATTAATGGAGAAAATGGTTCTCCCTCACCTCGAATGGCATCTAGAGGCCGGAAACCACTTCCCCCATACCCTGGTTGGGTTCCGAAAACATGTAAGCACCCAAGACATAGCGCTCCAGATTAAGGAAGACGTGTTTGAAATGCCAAGCACTGCCCAACTCCGCACTATCGTCAGCGTGGATCTAAAAAAGGCTTTCGATAACGTTGCCTATGACGCAATCCTCCAAAGCCTTCAAGAAACTAGGCCTGGCACACGCCTTTTCAATTATATCAAAGATTTTCTATCCAATCGCACTGCCCCCAATATTGGACCTGACAACCAAACGTCAGCCCCCTTCTCCGTACGCCGTGGTACGTCTCAAGGCTCCATCCTATCGCCCATTCTGTTTAATTTAACTATGAAAACCCGGCCCTATAAATTATTTTCGGTTCCGGATCTCCGCCATGCCATTTACGCCGACGATATCACAATTTGGAGTTTCCGAGGCAGTCCGGGTGCCCAGGAGCGTACCTTCCAGGATAGCTTGGATATTATTTAAGCCCATGCAAAATCAGTGGGCTTGGAATACTTCCAAAAAAATCAGAATACGTCGTTGTTCTTAATTAGAGTAATAAACAAACAGACATCTATCGTTCCCTCATCAGCCTCACGGTCAACGGCCACCGAATTCCCCGGCGACCCCACATTCGCATCCCCGGCTTTATATGGCAACAAGATGGGAAGAGCACAGTATGGACCAAAAGTATTATCAATCAGATAAATTTAATCAATAACATGCTTCGTCGAGCCACCCGCCACAACACCGGCCTCAAAGAACACGAACTTCGCAAGATAGTAGAAGCAACTATCTTTTCTAGAGTTTTGTACGCCCTTCCGTACCTTACACTGACTAAAACTCAAAACAATAAATTGGAGATCGCCATCCGGAAATGCCTAAGAACGGAGCTCGATGTCCCCATGTACGCCCCAAACTATCTTCTTGCTGACACGGCCCTCCACAATACTCTTGAGGAGGAAGTAGCCGCGCACATCGCTGCCCAACAGCACAGGCTCACGACGTTAACCCAAGGTCACACCATCCTGGCTGATATGGGGTTTGCGACATCTCACTTATCTCCTCTACCAAAAGAACCTCTACCATGGGACACAATTCCTAGAATAATGCTCAAGCCAATCCCACGTCACATGGGCCCGTCTGAAGACTGGGGGAGGCGCCGAAGTAGAGCCCTCCATCTTTCGAGCACATCGCATGCCACATTATACAGACGCCACGTTTACCGACAACATAGCCAGAACTGTCGCGGTAGGTCTACGTGAAGACATCATCCGTCAACACTGTAATGTACCTTCTTCTACAGCAGCTGAAATTCATGCCATTGCCGATTCGATCATGGTGCAAACCCATTCAACTGACCAAATTACCACCCGCACAGATAGTCAAGGCGCCCTCAGAGAATTCGCAACTCCTTACCTGCGCATGGCAGCCCACAGTCACCTGCACGTATTTCTAGAATGGGTCCCCGGATATCAGGGAATTGTAGGGAATGAAAGGGCCCATGCCCTTGCTCGTGCGAATCGAAACCTGAGCGACCCTCAACCCTGGCCCCAGGACTACAGCCCTAAGGAAGAACGCGCCACCCATCGCAAGGCCTGGAGGCAACAGCTCAATGACCTTCGCAGTTCCCGCCGCAATCTTCCTCCTCAAACTTCTGACCTCACACGCCGCGAAGGCACTTACATCCGCCAGACTCAGTCTCTCTCCCTCCCTTGTGACCTAGTTCTTCACTATATAATGACCCGAGATGGCACACTCCACTGTCAGGTGTGTGGTGCCTACCCTCATGGGAAAGCTGGGCCACTCATCCGCCTGATCTTCGCCCCATCCTTTGGCCTCGCCTCGCCCGGCACATTTCCCACGTGCGGGGCCCTGACACCTGAGGAATTCCCGCCTGAACGCATTCCAGGCCCACCAGAACCCCATTTTCGGCAGCCCGGACATGGGCCGCTTTAAATAAAGTTTTATCTCTCACTTTCCAAGAACACCACGTGTGTTCTATGTGAAGACGGGGAGCGTCCTTCTCCGTTGCCGACCATTTCGCCCATCTGGGCAGGTTCACCACGTATGTGGTAAAGTTGGACATCGCATGGAAATGTGTCCCGAAACCGGAGAACACTAAGTGTCCACACTGTGGACGATCCTTTCAACCTAAAAAACATGAGTGTCTCTCCACTTGGAAACTGTGCTCACGATCGCACGCAGCAGCGGGTAAGGATTACCCACGCCAACCATGCCGACCAACAAGGAACGTCCTCTCGCCGACAGCCAATGAAGCTGGTCAACTGTAGCGGCGCGCTCTTGCACCGCTCATTCCCCTTCTCAATGCGACACGTACGATTCCCCCTTCCGTACGTATTCTCCCGCCCCAAAAGCCCTCCTCGACCTTATCAAACTGCAGGAGCAAAACGCCCAACTTCTCAGCCGAGTGGGTGCATTGAAAGCCGAACGCGCTGCCCCACCCCTTCCACCACCATTGGCTAGCGTGACCCCCCCACCACGGACGGAAGCCTAGTAGAAGACAATGTCAATTCACAGCCCCCATCATAAATATGTCGAGCTGTACATCGAAACATGCCCGGTATCCCTCACTAAAATGACCAACGATGCGACCAACGCCACCAATCCCTCTTCTCATGGAACGATGCTAACTTTTGAGCGTACTCTAATTCTCGAACACCCACCATAAGCCGAAATCCGAAAGGGCAGAATGATTCATAAACACCCAGTGCCGCATCGTGTGGACACCAAGTGACACCTTCCTCTCTAGGAACGAAGGGCTCACGCCATGTTCCCCGATCACTTTACCCGTGCACTCCCAGACGCCGCCGCCGCCCGCCCCAACCTCTACCATGGTCCACCTGCTCTGAACCCCTTGCCCTAAATCTACACCGACATCTTTTACCACTACAGGGTCTTCCGACGCACCTATCACCCTCGCTACCCTTCGCTCTCTGTTTCCAACGCCTGCATCTGGCGAACATTTCAAAGTCACACCGAACGCAACCATATCACCCTCAACTGCATCACCCCCACCTCCCATGCACCCAACTGTTCACCGCTGCGACACTGGTAATACTATCCCGCACCTTGTCGGGATGTGCCCACTGAACCCCACACCACCCGCTTCCCCTAGTTTAGCGCGATGGGAGAGTGCATTGCACAGTTGACAGCTCGAGGACCAGGAAACCCTGATCTCTCGGGTGAAGGCAGCGCCGACGGCACGCGGCTTACCGGAATAGGGTGGCCACCCACGACCCCTAACTCTGTATCTCCCCACTTTTATCACTTTTTATACCCCTCTGTTATCAATGTTTGACCAGTGAACGTACCTTTGGGGTATGTCGTAACATTAAGTGCATAGTATTCGGCACGTAATACGATCTCAACCATGTAGGTAACTTAACTTACTAATCCGCGGCACTAAAAGACGATAATAATTCTTGGTAAAAGGCGGTAATCTTTCTTGGGCTACTTAAACCCAGAAATTTTGTTCTGTCGGTATGTCTGTATGCCTGTGACTCGCTTATGCCACCCGGCCAAAGTGAAATAAAATCTGGGCAATAGTCTTATATACTCACAGCCAAATCTAAACGTCTAAGCCCGATGGCAATGTTCATATTGCGAACATTGTTGAACAAGAACAAGAAATTACGCAAATGTACGACAAAAATCAATAACTGATATTTACAGTGTTCCTTTAAAAAAATTCATACATGCTTGATTTTTGCGAAATGAAATACTATACCCACTACTGAGAAAAAGTTCACTCCGTCGCGTACTGTAGCCCGCGCCACTGTAGCTTCAGGCGGCATTTTAACAAATCAAGCGTCAACAGTTACGAAAGGTTCCACTAGATAGGTTCAACGTTCTGCTTGGATCGCACGTGGAGTAGGGCAACGTGGTTCTATAAACGTTGAAGCAGGGCGCCTCGATTCACGCGTGTCCCCTCCCCCCCCCTCTTTTCTTTTTCTTTTCTTCTCTCTCTCTCTCTCTCTTTTCTTCCTGTCTTTCTCTTTCACGCCTTTTCTATTCCACCCCTAACCTCCTCCCAAGTCTTTTATCCCCTCTTCCCCTCCCCACCGCACTGGGTTGTATGCAGGTGAGCTCCCTACTGAGCTCAATAATATCCCCAGTGCACTTTCCTTTCCTTTCTTCCACCAAATCACTTCTCTCTCTCTCTCTCCGGCGTAGGGCACTGCTGGCATCGAGGCACCCGGCATGGAGCAGTGGAACGCGGTAAGTTTAAAATGATTTAAGCAAACCTTTGGCGTCTTTACCTTGGAAGGAGGGCGACGGATGAGGAACAGCATCAGAGGTGAACGGGAAAGAGAAGGGATTCATTTACTCGGCAAATGTCGACAATGACTATGGCCTTTGTCGACATTTGCAACAAAAGGAGCAGATACGGGGCCAATTTTTCCTGTACCAATACTCGACTTCAAGCGTATAGAATGCCAAATTCTATTAGGGGCGAAGCACCTAAGGGGCTGGGACTGTCGGCGCCTCCTATCGTCCTTATGTCACTGAAAATCAAGTTGTCACACGATGGTCACAAAACAAGAGTATAATGAATAAAACCGGTTAAAAAAGCTAACATGATTCAAAATGGTTTTAAATACCTGTACAATCAGGATTCCATTGAATTAATAACAGAAATTTGTTAAATTCTGTAGAGAAATTGGTTTCAAACGACAGGTTTTTTCTTGTGAAGTATACTTCTTAGAATATTGCGGCGTGTGACACCAAGACAACTTACGGGCAGTTTGTCTCTCATTTAATTGCCTAATTCCGTTTCAACGCTAGAGAAGGCAGCACCACCTCAGCAAGCGTTCAATTGCTCCTTCCACCGGCACTTCTCGGGCGCCGAATCAGCGCGCGCCTTGTGGCAAGAGAGACAATATTTGAATACATTTAAAGACTGCATGCTTCGCGCCTCCTCAAGTTTTACGTTAGTGGAGACGGCCTGAAATTTTTGTTGAAATTTTTCACCTATACGAACTATGTGTTCACGTTCAGCATCTTCTTACGCTCTGTCCTTACTTTCTCACTTTTTTTTGTTTTCTTCTTTTTCTCCATTTTCCCCCCACGTGTAGGATAGCAAACTTGGCCATAGCCTGGTGTGAGGTGAGCGACAAGTTTCCACGACGACGAAAACATGGCCGGAACATGTCCACGGAGTGCTCGTGGTGCAAATGCGGGCTGCAGGAATTACCCTCAGTGTGGTCGCGCGGAGAAGGAAGAAGGCGGCAACAAGGAAGGAACGGGGGAGTTCTGGCTGGAACGGGAGGGAGGACGCCCGGATGAGTAGGCGGAGCATGTTCGAGGAGCGCGACGTCTAGGTGGAAGACTCGAAGCTCGTAGATCTTTCGGGACCCGTGCTAGAGAAGGATCCACCCGGCCCTTTGGAATCCTGTGGCCGAGGCGCGACTCCTGACTGGTGAAGGCGCGCAACTCTGGAGTGCCCGTCATTGGGACTATTAGCTGCCTGCTGCCCGTCGTGTGTTGGCAGGTGCCGGTTGCCTAGTACCCGTTACGTGCTGTAACCTGGAACCCAGCCGTGAGTAGGTGCCCAGCAGACCGTTGTCTATGAGGTCAACGGTGCGTCTTCGTCGTCGACGTACCGACACATGCAATGCCGTCACCGTCACCCCGTTGCCAGAACCACCCATCGTTGCCAGAACACACGACAGTCTGCGGACACCGCCTAGTCACGGTGTACATTTGGTGGGGACTTTGTGTTTTCCTTAGGTTTGGAATTCCTTAGTGTTATGTACATTTTGCGTAACTTTGGGTTGTGAATGGCTGTCGTTCATAATTCCGTAAGTGACCTTGACATGTTTGCTTCCATTGTGTTTGTTCGAGAACATATGTTTTGTTGCATTCTTTGCAACCGTCCTCGTCTGGATATTAGAACTGTGGCAAGTCCCAGTCGCCACTGAGTAACAAGGAACCTGTGCTTTGCCGTACACCTGGTTTACCTTTCTCCCTTTCTTTCACCTTTTTTCCTTCCATGCTTCACGCTTAGCAAACGATACACTAATGTCGCTATCGTAAACGACTTACTGCTAAAGAACGTTTAAAACAGTCTGCCCTTCTCGCGACCAACTTAAAAAAAATTCCCCTAGCCTGAATTAACAACAGAAAGGGAAAGTGGTCGAGAAAGTATGTACCCTTTTCCCTTTTTCTCCTTCCACACACACGCACACACGAGAACGTACAAGACAGAGCTTTTATTCTTGTTGTTCGTTTAGTCTCATGACGATAAAGTGAGAACACAAAAGTTTTGTTTTAGGAACGCTCGCTTAAACATGCGGCCCGAGGAACGACAGACCCTCTCCATTCTTCATTTCGTGAACTTTGGTAATTTCTTCGCTGTCAATAGGGTGGAGGGAGAACAGAAAAGTTTCGGTTTGGAAACACTGTCTTTTTTAAAACCATGGTTCGAGCTACAACAGCACAAACACCGAAGCGACAGTCGGCCCTTAGTAACCCACTGTTGTACACTTTTCCATTCCTTCGTCTTCTCCCAACTACTCCTAACGCCTCGAGGTGCGTCGCCTGCAGTCGCTCCGGTGTCCCGAATTCTTCGCTTACCAATATCGGTACGCTTTTGTCGCCTCCAGTCCCGGTGTGATTGCATCAGCCACTTCAGGCAGGCGCCATGATCGAGGCAGAGGCTGTGTTTGCAGAACAACACCAAGCAGTGCCTCAGGGCACCACACGGTGCAGAGGTGAGGAGACCCGTTGCACGCTGTCGCAGCAACAAGAACGCTGCGCTTGTAACAGGACACGCGTCTCAGAGAGGGTTCCATTCTTGCGCGTCCATTGTATAACGCCCCGGGGGACCGTTGTCTTCGCGGGGCAGACCTGCGGGGTTTCCTCTTCCCTCCAAGGGTCCATTGTACCGCCAAGGCGCCGCAAGCGATCGAAGCATGGGCGAGGAATGCTGCGGATGCGTAACCGACGGACCAGAGGCGCTGCGGCCCGAAGCGACCGTTTCCTTTCCAAGCGTTCTCCCCGCCCTTGTGCAAGACGTGCCAGACAACGGGCATCTTCTGTTTCAAGATGTATGCAGTGGGCTGATTACGCGCTGAAATAGATCCAGCGGAAGAAAATAACGCCTCAAAATGGCTCTTGGAAGGAAATGGCGAGAGGTGAGGCCTCGCGTGGTTGGCTCAAGACGGCGGCCACTTACTGCGTGTTGTCGTTTGGTATGGCAAAGTGCAGTACAACCTGAGTAGCGTTGTCTGCCAAGGCTTCATAAAAAGTAATAAGATTATAGTTTGCTTCATGATGGCAAACATGAAACAGCAGAAGGCTGATCAGCGTTTATTGTTTCAAATTTCACACGACGCAGTATTCACCTAGCGACACTTTTTCAACGCTTCCAGTGTTACTGACCTCCGCATCGAGTCGTCGTAGGGTAGCTTCATCGCCGTCGCCTCGTGTACATTCTGTTTCGTCCCGTGTGCGCTTTGTTTTTCAACGTAGCAATATACAGCACTCATTTAGCTTCCTATAGCACACCTATAAGACTCTGCGGTTGCTGCTTATTGTTGGACACGACGCGTACCGAGGATGGCAACCATGATCACTGGTTTGCCAATGATGCATCAAAATCAATATAGCTAACGTGTACCTGCAAGCGTGCCTGATGTTACGGGTTTTTAACAGCAGAGCTGTTGAAGCTCTTGATTGCACCATCCACGCGTAAAAATACCAAGAAAATACCCAGCGCACGTGAGCATGCGTTTCCTCAGGAGTGCCGGAAAAAATAGCAAGAAAATGCGGATCGCAAAATTCTACGGAAAGGAACAAGCCGGAACTGGCGCACTGCGCCATGTTTACTTGATGTAGAAGAAGATGTCAAACAAAATATCGCATACCCCCAGTACTTATGGTATTACGGCCGTCCATTAAATAATCCCGTCATCTGCCATGGTTCGCGTATTCCATCTTGCCGCCGCGGAACATGTTTCGTGACATTATTCGTCGCATCACCAACCGGCACTAGGGCATGGAAAAAAGATACTTTGCGGCTCGTTCAGGCCTTTGTCATCTCCCACCTCACTTATGTCGCACCATATATTGTCCCAACTCAAACCGACGCCGACGAATTCAATCGCCTCACCCGGAACGCAGCCAAACAATCTTTGGCTCTCCCAATGACCACGTTTTCAGCACAATTACTCAGCATGGGGCTCCACAATACCATAGAGCAGCACATCGAAAGACACTTTTCCAGTCAACGCCTTCGACTTGCCCAAACCAAAGCAGGCGGTGCGGTTCTTCAAAATATTCGATGGTCATGCCCTGACCCGACCAACCTCGTCCCCATCCCCGACGCTTGGCGCCAGTCCATTTTTGTGCCCCCCCCCCCCTTCCTAGAGATACGAACCCTAAGCTCCACCCTGGTCGTATAGATGCCAAAAGCAAAGCCCGAAAAACTTTACGGCAGCCTATCCGCCCTAATCTACACAGATGCGGTCAGTTACCCAGATAACCGAACTATGGAGGCAGTGGCAACCTCTAAGAACGCACTCATCACCATCGCCTCAATCCGGACAACTTCGTTCCTGGACGCTGAAGAATTATCTATTGCATTTGCCCTTACTTAAATTACCCCCAAGATTATACTGACCGATTTACAAGCCGCCTGCCGCTGGCCCCTGTCCGGACGGGTGGCCCCTGCTTCATGGTGACTTCTGAAAGAACATCCGCCTGCCCATCATGTGGACATTGCGTGCACTCCCGCCCACTTTGAATTGACGGGTAACAATTTTGCTCATCGAAAGGCTCGAGACCTCGCTCACCGAGCCGCTGAGCCCGGGGCTGTTCCCGCAGCTCCCCTCCCCTACCAAGAAATCACTCAATACTACCGAACCACTAGAAAGATCTTCCCAGTCCTCACACATCTTTGACCAAAAGATGAGAAATCACACTCAGACAAATTCAAGGAGGCGCTTTTCCTCACCCCGTCTGCATGAATTTACTGTTTCCTAAACACTACTCTGACAAGTGTAAATTTTGCCAGGAGCGAGGAACTCTGACACACATATTATTCGGCAACACAAAAACCTGAAACCTTGCACCCCTGAACCAGTTTCCTTCCCGTGAGCAGCGGGAGACACTGCTGTCCAGCTGTCGACCTGAGGACCAGTTCCTGCTTGTGACCAGGGCTACGGCTACCTGGACAGCACATGGGCTCCTGGACTGAAGAAACACTCTCACATTATTGCGTGATAAAGTTCTCTCTCTCTCTCTCTCTCTCTCTCTCACCGAGACAGCGTAGGTCCCGATTTCTCTGCTTTGCGATAAAAACCACGAGGAGTTGTTTCCGCACATACCTTGGTCAGGCATGTAAAATCAAGCCAACCCCCCAACCCCATTCGCAATGGCAGCAGCGAGAGTTAGACGACGAGGAAGGAGAAAAAGACGAGCGCAGATGCATTCAAAAGCTAAAGGACCCCTACGAAGAGATGCAGGAATGACTGAAACACACGACGTTCGATGACATCGAACAGTTCTGGCACGCTTTGGCGTGCTCCCGACTGTCGCGCATGGTTCGGAGCCAAAGACCGCATAATGGACTACAGCGAGATATCGAAGGCCTACCGCCTGGCTCGCAGAGCTCTCCAACCCCCTCATCCGGGGCCGAGCCGGGTGGAGGACGTACTCCTAGGACACCTTCCGATTGGTTCGCTGCTCACCCTGGCCCTGATGCGTCGAATGTACCGAGAAGCGTACCCGACCGACAGGTGCAAGGTCCGCCGCAAGAAGACGGCTGATTAGAAGCACATCCTGTGCGACTGCTCCAAACATCTGGAGGAAGCACATCGAGAACCATCCCGCCGCAGCTGGAAGAAGCCGCGGAGAGCTACGACCGCGAACAACAACTCTGGGCCTTCCAGAAAGTTGCTGGGGGCGCTCGATATGCACGAGACTTGCGGGGCGACAACGGCGAGGGGATGGCTCCGGCCGAGAAACGGCAAACTACTAGGATGACTCCGTGCCCGCATCCCGGCGCATAAAAACGCCGATCTGCTAGCACAAAAAGTTTATTTGAATCCAATCCAACTGGTGTGCGCAACGAGCGGCACTACTTGAATCTCAGAGCCGGAGTCAGTCTGCCCTGCGTCTTGTACAAGCGGCGCCCCTTTCCGAAGTTGGTAAACCCATTCAACACCCGAATTGTCTCCATGCTCGACTCCAACACGGACATTCATGTCATTTTCGGCCACTCTGCCTGTGCCACGTACGTCGTCGACTATGTGAACAAGGCCGACCGCGCAATGTCAAACCCCACACAAGGCCATTGCCGAGATGTTAAAGGAACGCGGGGACATGGGTTACCCCGAAATGGTCAAGGCGCTGGCTTTGTTCTTGCTGAAGGCGGTCGAGATGTCGGCCAAGGAGGGCCCGTGGTTTCTCCACTGTCAGCACATGTCCGAGAAGAGTCGGGGAGTCGTTTACCGTCTCACGTGCTTCCCCGAGGAGCGAATTTGAGTCCGGAAGACCAACAAAGAGCTTGAAGATATTCCTCCTAGTTAAATCGGCTAGCTGTGCTCTTTTCCCACCCTTGCACCCCTACTTCAAGCTGCATTAATTTTTTTGCTCCAGATAATGCTGTCCACCCCGTATTGAACCGGAAAGGTCGTTCGCAGAAGTGACTAGCCATCAGTTCATGAATGCATCACGTTACGTTGTGGGCGCTTGGAAGTTGGAACTGAGGACATCTCTGCTAGATGAATTGAGACAAATGTAGATTGCTGGGCCAGTTAGTTCATGAATGAATTTAGTTCATTAATGAAGGCACACACGGACGACCACTGGAACGCAACGAGATACGTAGAAGATCTCTCGTTACGTCTAGTATTTCGCAAGCACTCTCCACTGCTCACCGTTCTAAAAAAGAAGGAACTACGCCAATTACAACACTCCAAAGACTAATGCCACACGCAAGCTCATTTCAAGCCAGGTCATTATCCTCATCATCAACAGCCTACTAAGGCTCACTGCAGGGCGAAGGCCTCTCCCATTGACTTCCAAAAGATCCTGTCCTGCGCAGCTCGAGTCCACTCTTGGCAACCGAATTTCCGTATTTCATCCCTCCTTCGTGTTAATGGTCTTCCTCTTCCTCTAGACGCATCCCTTGGTATCTACTCTGTTATCCTAATTGTTCACCCGTTCGTCTCATTAAATGACCAGCTAGCCCTAGTCCATTTTTTCTCAACTATTATGTCATACACTGGAGTTTGTTCCCTGATCCATGCAGCCGGTTTCCTGTCCGTAACTGTTACTACTATCATTATTCGTTCCATTGCCCGTTGAGCCGATCCAAGTTTGCTTTCCAGTTGTTTAGTAAGGCGTCAAGTTTCAGCTCCGTATGTCATCACCGGGAGTTGTATCACTGGTTGTATCTTTTTCTTTTCAGTGAGAGAAGTAGCTTACTTTTCAATTTTTGGGAGTGCTTGCCGAGTGCACCCCAACCCGTACCTATTCCGCACAGGATTTCTCTCTCGTGGTTGGGGTCAGCACTAACCATCTGTCTGAGATTATTTTTCTTGTACTTATCTAGCGCCTCGTCTCCGAAGCTGAAAAGGGCGCTTACATGCTTATGCCTCATTACTTAAGATTTATTCATACTTATTTTAGCCCCATGGCCATGCTTTGTGGTTGTAGTTCCTCAAGCATTCCTTGCAGGTGTTCTGCAGCCTCACTCAGCGCTACTATGTCTCCTGCAAACCTCATATAGCTCAAGTATTCTCCGTTTATCTTTCATCTTGTGTTTTGTAAGTCACGTTTTCTGAATATCCCTTCCAGACATACTGTGAACAGCTTTTGCAAGATGGTGCTTACCTGTATTAAAACCTTTGGATCGGAAATTTATCGTTTTGAAATAAAGTGTTTTCCTGCCCGCGCATCACTTATATATGTCGTCTAGGAGTCTTGTGTAGGTCTCCTCTATTCCCTGGTCGTTCAGCGCTACTAAAACGGCTGCGTGGAGTACGGAATCGGACGAAAGCCTGTCAACATGGTAGTACCGGATTCACGGCAAGGCGCACACGATTCATGTGCGACTCTACTCACCCTCATCCGCGAGCTAATTTGGTTTCCTGGATTTATTTCCCCTTTCTCTTCCTACTACCACGTGATGCTAAGAAACAAATGTTCTAGAACCTTTGTTTCATAGCCTCTGGTGGTAGTAGGATATATGAAACGACAGCAACGACAAAAAGGTGCAACTTGAATTCTACGTCACCTACTCCTGATCACTGCCCGTTATGTTTTTTTATATATATACTCTGCAATTACAAAGTGATTTCGGCGCCGCCCCAACTCCGGAATTGGAATTTCCAAACTTTGGCAGTGTTTGGATATACATTCTTCGAATTCAGTAGAAGCGTGTTAAAATAAACTTATACCAGTCATACCATAATTATTGCTTCATGCAGAAAGACTAACGATCTCGCACGGAAGGGGGCGGCCTTATGTAAAAAGCCACTTAACAAGGGAAATAAATGGCACCACCGAAGGCTACATACGTTAGCACTGAAGTATTTCCTGAAATATTTATATACTTATCATCCCCACAGCAGCCCTCGGAGCGATTTCTCCTCATTTTAGTCTCTCCGTAAGCAGTGAGCTATTTGATATCTGTACTTCTGACATCATCTGTTCTGGGGAAATTGATCTGAACCTGATCACAACTTCTTTGCTAACAAAACCTCTGTAACTAGGAGAGAGGTCGCGTTGGGTGGGTGTGAGGTTTTTCCGCCTTCCAACTCCCCTCTCCCGCATCCCAATAAGTGAACCCGTGGGATGGAGAGGAGGACCGAAAGCCGCAATCCGCTTCCAGTATATGCGTAGTCTGTTATCGCCAAAGAAGAGCAAAGCGCTTAATCGTGCCTTATGGCACACCAAAGCGGGGATTTGGCAATCCTTGTGAAAAGCAGGAAAACGAGATGGCAACACCGCAGGCTGCGTACGTTAGAACTGAAATATTTCCTCCCCGACGGGAAGAAGATTGAGGGAGCCGACCCAGATGGGACTTGTCCCAGGCGATTCCTCAGCGTGTCTCGATAAGAGGAGGAACATGACAATGTATGTCGACGTTTGGAAGCCGTTAACGACCTCATCGGGACTAAGGTTGGCTTGTCACATTTTCAGAAGCAAAGAACGGGACTCTCATTACCTTTTTTTGGTGTATTTTCTAGTTATGGTTAGTCCCGTTGCTTACGTCTAATTCTATTGCTGTTTTGCAGTTTTACGCTAAGGGTAGAAGTGCTGTAAATTACTCCTATTCGCCACAATAACCACTGTTCCCAATTTTCAAAGCACACTCCAAATTTAGGGGAAAGGGAAACGAAGGTTTTATTTCGGCAGGAGGACTATAGGTCTAATGGGCAAAGAGTGTGTTGAAGGCGGGTGCGTGTGCTGGCCGGGACATCTTGAAGGTCAATTGGTGTTCTCGAAATTAGGCTGGTGGTCCCCACGGGACCCAAATTTAGGAGGTGAACGTCTCTTCAGAGCTGCGCTTTGAATGGGGCCTGTACTGTTTGCAACTCATCCAGGAAGTGGCGTACGGGACTTCGCATTTCTAAGCCTCAGACACTGTGCCGGAGTAGTTGACTTCTCTGGTTGTTTCACGATCTTTCATTATCGTTAGGTAGTATCAGACGATGAAGCCGCTTCGCGTGTGCTGCTCAAAACATCATTAGGCTTGAATCCGTGGTAAGCCGCGGCGAACGAGGGAATTTATGCCGTTTATTCTTTAGCGGCGAGAAAACGAGTCACAGTTTTCTAAAATTGGCGCGGGGCAGTTCATCGACCGTCGAAAAAGAGCTTTCCGCAGTCTGTAATGTCTATATTGATTTGATTGAATTATGGTCACTTATGATAAAGGCACTTGTGCGGAGGAAGGTGACACAACTCTTTTAAAGGGACCTTGCGACACTTCTTTTAATGTTGTTACAAAACCGAAATGCTTTGAACGTTGTGAGCAAGCGCATTCAGTAGGTGGAATACGGGGCCACAATGAACCTAAGATAGAAATCACTGCTCTACGCCCATCACATAACGTATACTAGTAGTAGTTGGGGTTCGAGGGAAAGGAAACTAAGTGCACTGGGGATATCATTAGGCCGTGCAGGGAGCTCCCCACCATTCAACCCAGGAGAGGAAGGGCGAGTGGTGAATGAAAGGACAGAGGAGAGTGCAAAAGAGTAAGAGGAAGAGAGAATGAAAAAAGAAGGAAAGAAAGAGAAAAATTCTGAGTTGGGTCAACGTCAGATAATCTATAAACTTCCCCAGAAGATATTGGTGTGCACCTTCTTTGCAAGCTTGAGTGACGTGACTCGAGCTGTGGAGCGGGTAGTGGCCGGCTTCCTTCCCGTTGCAGCAAAAACCACTCCATGGCCATTTTAAAGAAAACAGCAGCAAGAACAAAGCCGAAACAGGAAGGCGTGTCTGCTCGAGGAGCAAATCACGCAGCCCCTCTCTGTGCTGGCGATAACTACATCTTTTGCGGAGCTTCGAGGAAGTAAGTAAAGAGTGAAAGCGTTTATTGGCCGTGTTGCAGCGGCTACTTAAGGCTGCAGGTATCACTTATTCTTCATCGTGTGTTGTCAACAGAAAACGTATTATTATCGAAAAAAAAAACCGGGACCATGAAAGAAGCAGACAGAACGATCCCTAGATTTCAACTGAAATCTAGCGATCGTCCCATCTGCTTCTTTCTTGGTCCGTGTCTTTTTTTTCGCTGGTTTCACCGTTCTGGCATAATTGTCAACAGAAATTTATAAGGCGAACACCATGACTTCTCACTGAACCTCAAAGCTTTTTGAAGAAGAAGATCCTACGCATTTTGAGAGAACCGAGGTGCGTTATGGGCATGCTCAACCCGACGGTGGCGAAAATCTCCTTGAAATAGTCGAGCACGTGATACAGGTTGATTGTGACACTTGATCATTGCTTTCTATCCCCAAGATGGCATAAAAAGCGCTGCCAACATGCAAAACGTATCGACAAGGTCTTCGTAGTGACGTAGCGAACACTAACATCGTTCAACTTGGCCACAAGCGAAATTCCAGAAACCGATGGCCCGAAGCGGGACGCTTGTTTGGATTACGTGCTCCGTAGGGCTTAAATTGCTTATTTTGGCATTGACTGTAGGGTTTAACGCGCCGACGCAACGCAGGCGATGAGGCGCGCCGTAGTGGAGGGCTCCGGATTAATTTTGACCACCTGGGGATCTTTAACGTGCGCCGAAATCTCGTACACACGGGCGTTTGAGGGATGGGAGACCATAATTAAAGTGGGTGCGAAAAGGCGCAATAAATCCCAGAACGAGCTAGCGCCCATTGTAGCACCATAGCTGCCAGTGGAAGCCGTAATAGGCTCGCATCGAGAGCCTGCAAGCACATTACGGTACCCCAAATATTTTTGCCGTAAATAAAGGTGCAAAACAAGTGAGGCGCTTGTTTTTCGGAATGAGCCAGACCCTCCTAACGCGAATTTGAGAAACAAACGTAAGTTTGTTGCCGGACCTAAATGCAAAGCCGTATTTTACATGTCGGCTAGGGGAAGTTAATGGTCACAAGTAATTAAAAATTATGTCGGGAATTCGAGCAATAGCGGAGTGAAAAGTGTGAATTTGGCTCATATTATGGCTCATATTAAAATAAAACACTCAATTTGATGCGGCATTCTTATGACGACTTTATTTAAATTGACTATCAAGCATGGTGCGATTGAGTTTAGGTGGAAAAGGCACTAAAAATATGCCATAGGGCTTCAAAAACCATAGAGCTATACAAGGAGAGCAGGTGAGTCCTCTAGCACAATTATGAGCTCTTTTCGAATTTTTCACTAGGATACTTTTCTTCGGCACGCCTGAAAGCACTCACGAAGTAAGCAAGTTCTTCATTGCATTGCCATGAATTACGAAAACGCTTCACAAAAAGGCTGCTCATCTCTTCTTCTTCACCCTAATGAAGTGATTCCTACCCTCAGAGGGGGGTGCGGGGGTGGATATTTTCGAGTGCTTGTAAGCGGCGGTTCTATTAAGTACCAAAATGGTAAATATGGGAGTAAAAAATAAATATAACTAGGGTTATTTCACAGGGACGGGTGCCACGAAATGAAATCGTTGTTTGACATCTCTCAGTTTCATTTCGGTCACTTTTTCTTCCGTTCGAGTCGTCATTGACATCTGGGGTCAGATATTTCGCTGATCTCCTAATGACCGTCTGAATTCATAATAGACCTGCTCCGAAAAGAAAAAAAAAACTTCTGGAAACACCCTCGAAACAGCCTAAACAGTCAAGCCGAAAGCAAAACTCGCATTAGGCAAATAGATTTGGCTCATTTCGATCCGTGAAAACGCGGGATCTGGCTCATCTGGCTACGATCTCCGTAACGTTTTCAGAGCGTTATCTCAACTATTTTCTCCCCCCCCCCTTTTCAGCGGAAAGTTGCCGAGTTTTTCTTGTCAGTGCAGTTATATCAGACTCAGTTTCGGTTTCTGGATCTGGCTCATTTCGAAAAAAAAAAAAAAAAAAAAGAAACGCCTCAGGTTCTCGCAGCAGAATGCAGGCTGGGACTTTGGTAGTTGTGATAATTAATGCAAGTATTAATACAACATAAAACTTTGATACTTCTGAACTTATTCTATAAAATTACAATTCTGATTTAAAGCACTGCCTCAGCCATACCTACCCCTAAATCCCAGTAGTAAAAATAAAGTCTCTCTCTCTCTCTCTCTCTCTCTCTCTCTCTCTCTCTCTCTCTCTCTCTCTCTCTCTCTCTCTCTCTCTCTCTCTCTCTCTCTCTCTCTCTCTCTCTCTCTCGATTTTTTTAGTTTTTCCTGCTGTAGTACTTCGTCGACATAATTTCATACCTCGCGTCTGATTTTCTACTCATAACCGTGCACGCGTGTTTACAGAATTGGCCCTGTGGAAAATAAGGTCGCTTATCTCACTCGAACTTCTGTCTTCTCGAACATTAACCTTTCACCCGCTCATCCATCTGCAAAGAAAAAGAAATTGTCGTAGCTACTTTACGCTTTTTCTAAGCTTTCGTTATGAGGCAAGTTCCGCTGGTGTACATTAGATACCAATGCTACCCAATAAACACGACATAGGACGCTCCTCGCATCCACATCTCTGAAATCCTATTTCGAGAACAAAATTCTCTTCGTCGCCGTGCAACTAGTCAACGTAAAAACTTGTTCCCACGTATACGGCACGTAGGAGCAAATGAAATGAATACGGCGCGTGGGAGCAAACGAAATAAATTATAACCTTGCGCTCCCTCTTAACATGAACACAAGGAACGCATTTTCAAGCAGATCTACCTCGAAAGCAATTCTCCTAGCCTCCAGTTCGCAAAAACTGCGTATGGATGAACTGCGAACAAACCAAAATGGTTTTCAGAGCTTTACTTGCGCGGGCAGCGATGTTGCAAGAACAACGGTGGTATACACTTTGTTTAACTTGCTTTCAATTCATTACACTCGAAGCCCTCCGCGATTACCTTCAGAAAAGAATGAGGTCTGAAACACTTGCCTGTGCAGGTGCTTTGTTACCTGCCTTCTCGGAATAAAACTGCCAAGCGGTAAGGCGTCGAGTTAATGAATGTCTGCGTGTGTACGCAAGCGCCTGTTTAAGATCCATCCTTCGGGCTGCTGGGGCAACGCCCAGCTGAGGGAAATGACCCGCTGAAGGGGCGCGGACGGAGATCAAGCCGGAGCGAACGTGGTAAAAAAATCATCACTGCTGTTCCTTCACTTTGCGCGTGATGTTAAAAAAAGGCAGTCTGTTTCTTCACACTGAACTATATGCCACTAACATGATCATACATTTTTCGGCCCCTAACGGTAGTTCAGTGGCTAAGGCGTTGTGCTGCTGAGCCGTAGGTTCAGGGCTCGATCCTGGCCGCGGTGACTGCTTTTCAGATGAAGGTGAGACGCGAAAACACCCGTGTTTTCGAGATTTAGGCGCACGTTAAAGATCCCCAGGTGGACCACACTAGTCCGGAGCCCTCGACTACGGCACTCCTCATAGCCGTGGTGTAGCTTCGGCGCGTTAAACTTTACAATCCCTCAATCATTTTACGAATTGAAGGGGATGGTGCGCCAACTCCGAGTTTATTAGGTTCGACGCACGCAACGCTAGCATTGAACAAGCTAAAGCTGGAGGTGAAAAGCTTATAACTTGCAACGCATGCGTTGCATTTCTTAAGCGAATGCATGCCTGCGCACATGCAAGCACATACGTGCACACACACAGTCAACGATTTCAGTTTCGTTCATCATTACCGCCTGAAGCAGAACTGGATGGCATGTTTTACACCGGAGCAGTTTAAATTTGAGTTCCCTCCGTGTTTGGCGTCGCTTAGAACTCGGCGGAGCCAGTAGAGAGGAGGAAAAGGCTAGGCCGGGAAGTGTCATGGAAAGTGGCGAGGAGGCAAGGAGACGACGAGCAGCTGTGGGGAATGCGCGCCTCAAGAAAAGAATTAGTGCCCTTCCACTCCGTAAAGAACGATGAGCTGCGAAGCTCGAAGCAGTCCACGGAGTGCACGAAGTCAAGCACAGCTTGTAATACGCGATTGAGCATGCTTCCTAGCCTATTAGCTAAATATAACTTGGAAGGATGTGAACTTTATTCTAGCGGACAAACTTGAAGCTGTCTGTTTCCCTCCCACGCCGCAGGCATCTTGCTGATTTTGTATAGCACCAACCCAATGCGCTTGACCATTGAGGACCCCGGAAAAGTCGCATTGGGCCGTGTGACGTCAAGGTTTAAACGTCGCGCCAGCCCAACGGACATCTCATCAGTGAGGGGATGAAACCTATAGCTGCGCGCACGCCTCCCTCCCCCCCCCCCCCCCCCCCGCCCACCCCAATGCCTCCACTTCCAACCCGTGCACTCATAAAGTGGCAGCCTGGCATGTGCGCGTGCTTAGAAGTGAAAGGCACCATCGAAAATGACGCTCTGAAAGCCCTTAATATGAACAAGTAATATTGGCCCATGTCGCCGTTCCAAGCGAGCAAGTTGCTGTTTATCCAAGAGGGATTCGCAGCTACTCGACCAGCTGGAAGGTGAGGCGCCAGCAGTGGCGACAGCGGCTTTCCGTCGTTTTCGCGCCCATTCGCTCTTCTCTTCGGGCCAACGCTTCTTCAATTCGCGCTCTTCCTCTAAGCGAACGGCATGCGTACGCCTCATAGCGAGTTAAACCTCGAAGGCCTCGAGCTTTATTCTAGCGGACAAACATGTGCCTGTCCGTTTCCATCACCCATCGTAGGAATCTTACCGTCTCTGTAACACACCAACCCAGACCAAAACAGCTCGATTACTCAGGACAGCTGACAGAACGCATTGAGCAAGAAGATTTACACGTTTAAATCTCCCAACACCATAACGGGCATGTTGTCGGTAGCGGCATGAAGGCCAGTTTTGCGTGCACGGCCCCTTGTTACACCTCCCCCCCGTGCACGCATAAACCCAAAACCCGTGACGGGCGCATACCTAGGCGTGAAATGCACCTGCGAAAATGTCGCTCGGAAAGCCTTTCAAGCTGACGAAGAATCATGGGCTCATACCGGCGTTACAACTGGACATGTTGCTCTTCCACCAGGAGTTATTCGCACCAACTCGGTGAGGTGGATTTCGAGGGGCAATTTCGGCAGTGGCTTTCGGTAGTTTTACGCCCATGCGCGCTTCTGTTGATTCTCCGCCATTGACTGGTAACAGTGCTGCATCCATTGTCAGGTGATTGCGAAACCTGTGAAAGAGGCATCGTTGGTGACAAGGAGTGCGGGATTAGAGGGTTTGGAGGTGGAGAGGAGGTGTCCCAGAGTGGCGCCCAGTAAAGCGACTTCACCGGAATGAAGACTGGGGGTAAACGTATACTGCATCGCATTAAAAACGTTTCCCATGGTCGTAATCAAACCTGGTACCTTCGAGGCATAAAACAGGCGTCTATCCAGCTGCGCTATCTTCGTATTCGGGGCGCTCAGCTTTTTTTTGGTCCCTATTGCGTGCGTTGGCTTAAGACTTCGGCTGAGCTGAAGATCCTCGGGTTGGGAGGCGCGCGTCCGGGATTGACTGAGCCTGGTGATGACATAAGCTCTGACGTACAGGCATTCTCCTAGTTGAGAGACACGGCGTGGGCTCAGCAGCAGTGTCTGATCTACCGATAAGATGGAAAGACCTAAGAAACGCCAAGTTAAAGATAGTGAAGCCCACCAGCTCCACTATGTCCTCAGTCTTTGGATCTCAATCCCGAAAGTGGCCGCATTTATTTTTATTTGCGAACCGCTTTTAAGAGTCGGCCATCCAGCAGGTTCTCAAGGCACTCGAAAGGCACGGACTCCGCAAAGGGTCCCTGTCGACTAGGGCTGCCCCAAGAGGATGCAACGCACGGCCACGTTGAGGTCGGCCCGATTTATTCAATAAAGTCATTTCCATCCATCCACTGTTAACTTTTATTTATAAGGAGTACTTTTTTCTTGCCGTGTGTCTGTCGTTTTGTGTGAGGGGCCATATGGGCGATCCGGTTTACCCATCGGAGATATCACGGGGTATGCGTGCCTGAATACATACTTGGAGAACACAACGCTTCTGACGTTCGAAAGTTTTTGAAAACAATCCCAGGATCCTTCCCTTCTAGAGCGTGAATAATAACCACACGAGTCCTTCTTAACAATATTTTACGTATACCGAAGTACAATTTGCGTGTCATGTACTTTTCAAGTTTTCTGCTCTGTTTTAAGGCCCGCGACATAACAAGAAGGACTTATCATGGGGTGTCAGTTCTGCCACAGCTGATGGTGGCAACGGCAGAAATCCACTCCGTTGCTCCTCCATTCCCATGGCTACGCACACATGACCCGCAACACATATCCACACGGGGATTGGCCGACACTGCAGTGACGCCCAATATACCAGGGTGTTTCTAGGGTGATCTGCCCTCACGTTCTCTGCGCATGTCCTCGCTGCGAACTTGAGCGTACCACGGCAAAGCTTTCTCTGGGCCTGCCCGCGTCCGCCCAGATCTCTTCGAGTCACCTCCTTGGGCCCTGGCTTACAACCGGCATGGCAAGTCGCGCAACAACAGTGCTCCTAACGTTCCTCCGGAGCACTGGACTTGTCAGTGAGCTATGAAATCTCAGACAAATGACTATATCGCCTGATTGTGTGTGTGCTTTTTGTGTGCGTCTGTGTATTTGAGTATTCATGTGTAAGTGAGAGTTTTCATTAATCTTCATCACACCTTCACCCCCATTTGGTGTAGCAAGTCGGGCGCCCCGCCTGGCTGACCTCACTTGTTCATTAAAGATGTTTCTCTATCTCTCTCTCTCTCTCTCTCTAGTCATTACTGCACGCTTGGCGCATGCCCATACTTGGATGTTTCTGTTCAGTATTCGATTTGAAAAATCACTCGCACGCAGAAGTGAAAAGCGTATACATGTCGTATGTCTTTGGGGGGAGCGTGAGCAAATTTGTTTTTGTAATCAATACTAACATTTCTGATTTTTGCTAGGACACGCGTATTCCTAATGAAGGTTTAAAAAAACTCAACTTTTTGTGCAAGACAAGTACCCTTGTACTACAATTTTTTTTCCCGCGCCTTTTGAAACGGCGCATCCCATGGGATGTCCGTTGCTTCGGGATCTAAAAACGCACATCTCGTGTAGGTTACGCGGTTTATTCAGGGGAGATGTCGACAGCTACGATACCACTGGATACTCTGTTGCGATCACTGAAGGGGGCATAACCACGCTTGAAAAAAAAAAAAAAACCTAAGCTACGAGAAAGACGTCAAGCCTCCCACGAAGCGTGGACGAATATCGTTGCCCTGGCGCGGTGATTTCTCAATCGAACCTGCTCGATGTCCAAAGATCTGCGTCCAAATAGATTCCTCTCAAATTCAGTGGGACAAAAAAGAGCACCAATTATAACGGGTCAGAAAAGATCACGGAAAAAAATGCTTCGCAATCGGCACTAGTAAAGAGGCGGCACCGCACCATATGGCTATCTTCCCAGGAAGAGTTCGAAGAACCCGAAGAAAGGCGCTGATCGATATTCAATTCTGAAAGGCGGAAAGAAGCAGTTTGCGCTTCAAATTGCTTCACGCCTGCTACGCCCTCCTGAGATTATGAGGTGTTTTTTTTTTTGTTATTGTGAGACCGAATAAAACTTGCGTGGCATCCCCTCCGCGACCCTATGTCAGGTAACATCAAGAATATCAAAATAAAAGCGCGTTACGCGCTGTTATTTTCATTTAACTTTTCTACTCTCTTTTGTAACAGAAAACAATCAAAACGGTAGATATCCTTAATGCCATATATATAATAAATCGATTGTCCGAAGCGAGTAGCTCCGCAAAATGAGCATGACGAGTCCGGAATAACGTTTTGTAACTGCGACCAACAAGCACATGTCTTGCGGGGCGATTATCTCCCTGGTTAATCTGATGACGTCAGGGCACATTAAAACCTGTAAAAACCTTACGAATAACAGCTTATTCAAGTAAGCGGTGGAGCCTGAGAACAACATCCCAGTACTGGAGGAAGAGAGTAAACAAAATAGCCAAACGTGACACCTAGGGGGTGAAAATGCACACGAAGGTTCCTTTGGGGTAGCTTTGCCGAATATTCGTTTGTTATGCGAACAACATGTTCCGAATTTTCTTCTCAACTGTGGATGTAGCTCAGGCCAACTCTATCGCGTAGGTTGCTGTAAGGTAGGTTGCGTAGGTTGTTGTAAGACCAACGCCGCCAATGGGAATTTCGATTAGAGTTTTCGGCGCACATGTAGCGAACGGAAATTTCGCAGCCACTATTGGTAGATTTGCTAGCAGGACCCTGCTGCATGAATCTTCGGATGGCGCCTTTTTCGTCTGATGAGCATCAGAATACGTGAGTAATGCTCACGCAACTGAAACGATGCTTGCGCCGTCCTAGAAGAGACATAATTTGTGCTCATTCTATTTATAATTTACCGCAATGCGGAAATAAAACAACCTTGCACAAAAAGGGAGAATCATTAATTCGTTTACCTGTGTAGCCCGTGCTAGGTTTTCTTTTATTCTTTTTCCACAGCATGATACCATTGGTCTGAACGTCGCAATAAACGCCCATAGCTGACCATCCAGCACAAAGTCAGCATCAGTGTCTTTCTTTCTGTTGCAATTAGGGCTAAAAAAAAAAAGAAACACCATTCCTACGCTTCGAAACCCAACTTCACCGCATTCAACCACAAAAACCTCTGGGCAATGTTAATCTACAAAGGCGAAGCGTCTGCAAAATGAGACACCTTGTTTGTTTGTCCTCCTAAACATTCAGCCATACGGCCGAAGTTGCGGGTGGAAGCCTCTTTTTGCTTCAGCGATAATGCTAAATTGCGAACGGTCACTGATTGCCGCGACAAAATGCAACGACTCCCCATAACGCTCTGGCGTTACGAATAGGGGCATTTAGCTAATGTTCTTTGGCGTGCAGCTGGGATAGTTGCGCAGTCAATGAGCCACCATTACCGCGGAGCTCCCGGTGCGAGCGGGCGCTTGTCACGCTCAATCATGTAAGAGACCAGCGGCAGCATCATTGCAGAAATGACTCTGGTACAGGAGTTCCAGGCTTCTGACCTCCGCTCGCCTCCAGCACGTGAGCGACTTGTTGTGATGAACGACTGCGTCAAGGAAGGCAGAAAAATAGTGGCCAAAAGAAATTCAACATTTCGTTTCCAACTGCGATAGTCTTTCTTGGGCTACTTCGAAAGCTAAATTGTCTGTCTGTCTGTCTGTCTGTCTGTCTGTCTGTCTGTCTGTCTGTCTGTCTGTCTGTCTGTCTGTCTGTCTGTCTGTCTGTCTGTCTGTCTGTCTGTCTGTCTGTCTGTCTGTCTGTCGCTTGGTTCAGTTTCCCAGCCAATTGTTGAAGCAATTCGTCAACAAGAAGACCCCATAGGCAAGAACGCTGGAAAATTCTAAAACGACTGGCTCGGTACTATATGTTCACTTGATGAATACCCGTTGGGTATTCATGAAGGGAAATTACAAGAAAAACACTGTGTTTCAGAAGTAGGAGGCAATTTGGGCGTTCTTCCAGCAGGTGGCACGCGAGCAGTGCGAGCGCGGGAAAAATGAGCGTTATTGAGAAAATCGCCATTGCATTAACCATGGGAAGAGGGAGAGGGGAGAAGAAGAGCCTAAGGGGTAGAAAAGGGAGAGAGAGAGGAGAGCATGTTACTTTGCAGGGGTGCCAAAAGACCATTGTCCTTCGACGACATTCGCAACGGAGCAAGCACGTTCGCTGCCAATTTTTCAGCAGCAGTTCCTCACCCATTGGCAGCGTAGGTGGAATTTCTTCTACGAACAAATTTCAGTACATTTTTGTAATATTGCGCTTTAAAAGGAGTAACGCACGTAGGACACCCTAATATTTGTTTCTGGGACCATATGCGAACGAAAATGATTCTCCTAGTACCCTTAACTCGAAAATTTGTTCTCGCGACGCAGATGATGGCGTCTCGTATGTTACCATTACAGTGTCGACAGGCGTTATCGCCTTAGGGAATCCTCTGCAGTTTGAACATGGTGCAAATCATGGCACATGGCCACTGACATCAACAGACACTACTCATTTTAATCACCAACAGTTTCGCACTATTCAATTTCACATCTCTTTCATATACTGCGAGGCTACCAAACGTTCCAGAATTTAAATATCTTAGCCTTTATTTTTCTGGCTGCTGTATACTGGTTTGCGTGCAGCAGCGCAACCACGACTTCGTTTTTGTTACTGTCTTTTAAGTGCGAATGCACTTTATAAGCGACCCCGAACCTTCCGCCGTCTGCATAGCAACAGCTGCGGGTGCGCGCGCTTTTCGTCTTCCTTAGCAACGGGGGGAGATGGGCGCGCGCTGCCTGGCCGCTGACATGGCACATACCCACGTGGGAGATTGGCCAGGAATAAGTGCGAATGCACTTCTTAAGCGAGCCTGAATCGTCGCGCTCGCATAGCGCCTCCTCTCCCCCCTGGCCTACTCTCCTAAAGCCCCTTTACTACTCTCTCCAGCTCGCAACACCCTCTCTCGGCGCGCCAGCCAGGCCACTACACTATATAAAAAAAAAACAGCATCCGGCGCCAGGTTTCGATCTACGGACTTTGCGGCCGCAGCGCGACGCTCTACCGACAAAGCCACGGACGCGACGTTGATATCAGTGTTAGTAACGCGCCTTATATCTTTAACGCATTCAAACTACGTCGTCAGCGGCGTGCGTTGGCGACTCAGCGGCGTTATAGCGGCTTGATAACTGCGTGGTGTACACGTGATACTACAAACCCGCTAGTTCTGCATTCTCTCACGTGACTGCGCCTCCTCTCCCTTCCCTCCGGTCGGCGCTTCGCAGCTGCGGTGCGCTGCGGTGCGGTGCGCTCCTCCTCTCGAACATACACGTTAATTCACCAAGATTTCCGCAGTGGGACAAACGAGGCGTGTTAAGCCGAAGCGACGTCACACCCCACGTGACCCGCGCGCGCTCCGCATCCCGCGCCGTGGCTGCGCGCGCCCGCGCCGGCTCCCGCACCGCTCCTCGCGCCGTGACGTCACACTCCCACGTGACCGCGCGCTGGCGCCTTTGCGTCTGCTCCCCATCTCCTCGCGCCGTGACGACACATGCTCTGCAGCTGGCGCGCCTCTCCCCCCGTTAGGTTTGCACTCACCCTCGGCGCGCGCCTCTCCCCTCGCCTGACAGCTCCCCCTCGCCGGTACTGTGCCTCTCAAGGCGATGGCACAATTACTACGCCGTGTACTCTCGGCGCAAGAAATGCATTCGCACTTCCTCACGATTCCCTTCGGGGAGGTGGGGGCAATTTTTTTTGGACGTCCGGTCACTGCCCTTTCTCTTTTAAATCCTACACTGACAGCTGTATGACACATCGTGTGCGTGTATATGTGTGTGCGTACCTGTGTGTTCGTGCGTGTGTGCGTGTGTGTGTGTGTGTGTCTGCGTGTGCGTGGGTGTGTGCGTATGTGTGTGTGTGTTTGCTTGTGTGTGTGTGTGTGTGTGCGTATGCGTGTGCGTGTGCGTGTGCGTGCGTGCGCGTGTGTGTGTGTGTGTGTGTGTGTGTGTGTGTGTGTGTGTGTGTGTGCGTGCGTGCGTGCGTGCGTGCGTGCATGCGTGCGTGCGTGCGTGCGCGCACCACCGTCGTTCGAGTTTTGTTGAATGACTGGAACCGCTCATCCGCCTCGCACGACAACACCCAGAGCCTCTTGGTGTTGTCGTGGCGAGGCGGATTATTTCGCACTCAGATCGCTGCCCGAATAAAATCAAAGCCAGCTTGCCCAACGGTGCAAGCCTGATGTCACAGCAGGGCTGTGTTTGCCTCACTAAGCTAAATTCGATGAGCGCCATATTAGTCACTCGGAACCATTTACCCAGTGTATACAACTGAACCATTACCCTGTTTATATAACGTGATGTCTAGGAATTCGCGCTGAAAGCGACCGGTCGCGCCGCCCAGGGATCAATGGACCTGACGTTTAAAGTTCTCCCCGATTGGGTAGGCCGGGTAGGTTTGTCGGGGACGCTGTTTGGTCAAACGTACAATTGCACGCACCCGTTCGGTGGCCTGGGCTCACCGTCGCCGATTACATTTTCGCCTCGCAGCGCGGAGCACTTCCTGATAGCCGCCTCGTATTTGGCCGTCCGGATCTTCTTTGGTCGCCCGATCCACCATGTGCGCGGCACAGCGTCGAAGACAGTTCTGCCACCACCAAATGTCACCCGAAAGATGAACCAGAAGGAAGAAGAAACCCACGCAGCTAAGCAGGCCCAGCCGCTCGCATTTTAAACAGAAAGATCTGCTTTCCGCAGTAAGAACTAGCGATGTCTCGGCATAATTAGTTCGGCATGTGACGTCCCATGTGCGGCACGTGTGGGGAAGTTTTGAATATGCAGTTTTGTATGACGGGCTCATTCGCCCGCTTTACGCCCTGTTCCAGGCCAATACCCCATGTGTGTGCGTGCAATGTTACAAGGAACATCATGAGACGTACGCTCACGTGCGCTTGGCATTTTCTTGGTATTTTTTCTGTTCATTGACGACGCAACCAAGAGCGTAAACAACGTAAACAACGTAAACGACGTAAACACCGTAAACGACGACGATCCCATTCCGCAGGGGGTAAATCTTCTTTCCAGGGGTTTTCCTTCTTGGGTTGACTGCAAATTCTGACTGTAACAACTGTTCGTAAGCAATAAAAGTTATGCATATATAGTCCTTTGATTGATTGTAGGGTTTAACGCGCCGACGCAGCGCAGGCGATGAGGTGCGCCGTAGTGGAGGGCTCCGGATTAATTTAGACCACCTGGGGATCTTTAACGTGCGCCGAAATCTCGTACACACGGGCGTTTTTGCTTTTCGCCTCCATCAGAAAAGCGGCCGCCGCGGCCGGGAATCGAACCCGCGACCTTGTGCTCAGCAGCGCAAGGCCTTAGCCACTGAGCCACCGCGGCGGGTGCATATATAGTCCTACTTGCAGTGCACAAAATAAGAAATAATATGTAACGGCGGAAAGTATTAAAAGTACGAAAGATGTGGCAAATAAATTAAATATCCAAAAGTAATAAAGCGTCTTTGCACCAGCTCTTCAGCTACCACAGTTGCGGCATTGAGCGTGGCTTGACACCCTATCTCTTCCGCAGAAAGATGGCTCGATATCGACCGTGACCACATTTGTTCCACTTCCGCCCATTGCACGCTCAGTCGATGCATACCGGAGATGGAAGGCACCGCACCTATCCAGAAGCACGAGAATTGCGTTCGGCAATCTCATTAGGCCCCCTCAGTCGGGCGCCCTGCACCATCCATCTGGCATACACGGCGGAAATCGTTTCCCTGTTGCAGGACAGAAAGGCAATACCCTGAACGATCTATAGTCGCCCTAATGCAAGGCTGCTGGGCCAGATCGTGTCGTTTCTTCCTCCAGCTCGGCCTGCTGAAACTCTTCCTCCCGCGTATTGCTAAGCGCTATGCAGGCAGGACGTCAGAGGGTGCATATCGCGTCAGCGCGGTAGATTTCAGCGTTAAAACTGCAGCCGTTGACGGCTCATGCTTGAAGTGCTCGAAGACAGACGCATAAAATAGTCCACGGCTTTGGCTTTAGAGGGGAGTTTAACAACCCTTTACATGCCCGGGGGAGCGGAGTCTCTTTACTAGTTCTCGCACTTTCATGACTTTCCGCAAGCTTATCGGTATTCCATACGCAGGCAACGCTCTTCTGTTACGACGACGATCCCATTCTGCAGGGGGTAAATCTTCTTTCCAGGGGATTCGTTAGAAAACCTAATGTTTCCACGTGATGGGTGCTTCCGTGTTGTCTACAAGCCATCATTGGCGCACACCTCCTCGAAACACGCCTCCTGAGCGTGAAAAGTGGTTGACGCGCCCTTTTGTGATGAACTATTACAATACCGTTCCTTATCCCGCCGACATCAACCCACTGTTCCTGAGGAGAACGGTGGGAGAGGGGATCGAGAACTCAAAGCGGGACCAGCCAAAATGTTCTAACCACCTCTTTACTGGCCTTCAAAGCAAGTTGGCCTATCAGGCTTACCTTGTTAGCTTCTTACCGCTCTCTCGCTCTCTCATCCTCCACGGCACCCCGGGCTCACTGGGAAGGGCGAGATTAAGAAGTCTGTCCACTGTCGTCGTCGTAGAAACGGATCATAGAACTCACTTAGAAAATCCGCTATCCAGGGGAAGGGCGCAGACGTCATGATAACGATGGCGTTGTAAAAGTGTCGTTGCGGGTCTACAATCGTAAGGAGGCTTTTTAACCGATTTTTTAAATTTTAGATCCCAAAATTGAAGTGAACATCTGCAGTCGCTGTTTTGAGTACGTCGATTCCGAAACCGGAGCAGGCCGTAGAGCTTGCGTGGACCCTGATGTTGAGGAGGCGAGTCGTTGGTGCGACAAAGTGCGAATGCGTGTTTTGGGCGACGGCACTGCGTTGGAAGCCGAAATGCTCCGTGGCCCTTCTCTCTGTTTCGCAAACGGCGTCGGCCGGCCCGGTGTCCTGGCCGCCCAAGATTTCTTAGAATTTCCCACACCAAGGATAAAGTATGAAATATTTCTACACCTGACTTATCTCAACGTTACGGGATATGACTTTGTCTGCGGCAGGTACGGTAGCTTAGGAAACGGTTGCTTTGCTGTTCACGTGCTCACACAGAATAGAAATTCAGGCGACGCTCGTGGAGCTAAACCGGCGGTAGCTAAATTGTTGCAACTTCGCATTTCTTCTTTATTTGTTTATTTATTATTTGGTCTCCGTTATGCCGTCTCTAACCTTGGAATAATCCTATTCAGTTTTCTGTAGCAATTTCTTTAGCGGTGCGATGTCTCTCTCGTACGTGGCTGCAGTGTGATATGCTCACTGGGATTTGAGCTGGTATGGCTTACTGGTACCTCAGCCGTGCCCTTTTGATGCGTAGGCATTATTGGCTGAGAACCGCAGTCGTCAAAAGTAGAATAGTTTGTATCGGCCCGACAATGCATATCTGGAGAAATTAAGGCATTGAATCGGTAATAAGGTTAAATGATGTCAACTTGTTGAAGTAAATAAAATAAACAACAATCAAAAAGCTTAAATACAGATACATTCCAAAGTAACCTCAAATAGCCTCGCGGTAATCACAAAGTTCTCTTTTCTCCGCTTTCCTATATTCTGACGCGTGAGATGAAAACGTGAACGCGTTTTCTTTTGCCTCGGTTCGTTTGACGAGCCTTCTGCCGATGTCGATTCTAAGCCTACAACCTCGACCACCGACTTCGAAAGCGTACTGAGACTGCGGGCGATCTTTATAACGCAATTTTTTTAATTTGGATTTTATTTTTAAAGTAAAGCTTTACTAATTTCATCGAGTGGTTTCGCCATCGCAGAGGATTTGACCTTCATTTGACTGCAGCGGCGCCGTAGCCTTGGCATCGCATCACGTTACTCGCCGGGCAGAGCACTGCCAACAACCGCAATCGCTAGCCACCTGGCACCATCGCCATTGCCGTTTTGGCGCATGCGCTCTCCGCATCTGGGTCTGCGCCCGGCCACGTGACTCACCGCGTGAATGCGAACTTGGCCATGGATGAGAGTGGTGCCGGGCCGTCTCTCTGAACGTTGTGCGGGAGCTGGAGGCTTTGAGCCATCGTGGGCAAGCGGCGTCTGACCACCCCTCTGACATTGCCAGGCGGACTGCTTTACTACAGGAATGCAAAGCGCGCGAAGTTAGCGTCCCAGACTGAGGAAAAGCGAGCCATTCGGCTCGGAAAACGCCTAAAGCGCGACTACAACAGTAGACAAAGGCAGGCTTGGAATAAATAATGTAATAATCACAGTTAAATCAAAGGTTAACCAAGTGAAACCAATACTGAACCAGGCTCAGCCAAGCTTTCACTTTGCATATCCATTGTTGCATATCCATTTTATGCTTATACATGCGCTATGGAGCGCGTCGGAGCCAGTCTGAGTTGATCTCGCGGAACATGTATTTTTTAAAGCGAAAATTTTACCTCTACACCCCAAGGGTTCTGTCGCGACCTTTGGTGTCAACAGAAAACTCCCACGAACAAATAAAAGAAGTCAGTGGCACTGCCAAGCATCGCACCTGGAACGCGCAGATAAACGGAGCGAGAGCCCGTTGTCTTACCGATTTAGCTACGAGCCCACGCGGTGACGGGGGCGACAGACGGTGCACTCACCGAGCACATCAGCGAGATTACCCCCTGCGTCCTCGCTGAATGCCCCGTGATAGCGTCATGCGACCTCTCGCGCCGCTGTGCGTTCCACCCACGGCTCGTGTAGCAGCAGTGTGCCCGCCTTTCGCATGCGCTAGGAGTTAGTAAAAATTAAAGGAAACTCACACCAATGCATAACATCTAATTTTTCCTCCGTCTTTGCCGCCGATCTCATCGCCTCTGTTGGCGGCAGAAGAGACGGAGGAGACGTGAGATCGTCAGACACCGGGTTTAAGCTTCCTTTAATTTGATAAAAAAAGAGTTTCAACTTAAGCTTTACCACATCAACTCAACCAACCACCATTCGTGAGTATGCAATCACTTAACCTTAGCAAAGAATATCTTGTTACGTCGCATGGGTAATCGTTGTGGGTGTCGTTTACAGCTTTCAAACCATTTACACAGGGTGGATTGGCGCGCATCTTTTTTTTCCTTTTTATTACTTATGGAGGTGCCATGAAACGCGGCGTCGCTAATATGAATTGAACGCGCTCCGAGGGTTAGGTGCTTTTTGAAAGTTTGTTGTGGACTCTAACCATGTGCTCCTTTTGGGGATGCCCCACAAGTTCGTGCTTTTGCTATTCTGGGCAAGTGACGATTTCGCTTTATTAATTAAGGAAACAGTATATTAAACAATTATGTTAAATATGTTAAACGAACAGCACGTGGGGTTCTGACAACTACCCCATACTGGTCACCCCCGGGAACCACCACAAGCGAGCCGACACAAGGGCTTATGCAGTCACTAGCTGGGTCGACTTCCGCAAAGAAATGACCAATTGCACCGAGGACCCGGAAGTCGACTTCCTCGCAGCAGTCGTGCGGAGCGCCGACAAGGCAACGGTACGGGGAGAGGTACCTCTCTGCACGCCACTCCGATACATGGAGCTCCTTCGGCTTCGGGCCCACCGCAACCAGCGACAGAGAAAGGTTTTGCGAAGCAAGCGTCCAGAGGATTCGACGGAGTACTGGCGGGCGGACGCCCAATGCCGCCGACTGGCACGGCAGCATCGCAGGCAGGGCTGGGAGTCGCTGTGTTCGTCCATGGACTCTCGCAGGGACCCGGTCCGGCTGGCGTATCTTTAAGGCTCTGCTGGGGCCTACCACCACCAGCGTGCGTCCCTGCTCGCGGTCAGCATACCCCTGGGCATCAGAGAAGGGGCCCTGCTGGAGCTGTTCGCCGACCAGTTTGCCAGGGCCGCTCAAACCCCGCCTCTAGTTCCTGCGGCCTCAGCGGACGCGGCGTCAGCCGCCCCACACGACCAGCGAGTGGTGTCCCTCTGCTCAACGGACATCACGCTCCGTGAGCTGCAAGCCGCCCTCAATCGCTGCACCGAGTGGCGGAGTGCTCCTGGTATGGATGGGGTGACGTACCAGATGCTGCGGAACCTGCACAGGACTCAGCTGGAGCCGCTTCTGCGACTGTTCAATCAGGTCTGGCCGACTGGTGTCCTTCCGCCACCATGGCTGGGGCTCAAGGTCGGCAAGCCGCCGGGGAGCCAGAGTCCCACCGGCCCGTGTCCCTGACGTTGGCTGCTGGGAAGGTCATAGAGAGTGCAGCCCTGACTCTTCTTGAGTGGATCGCGGACCACGGCGGCGTCTTCCGGGAGCAGCAAAGCGGCTTCAGGCGGCACCGCTGCACGGCTGACTCCCTGGGGGACGTCATATCTATGCTGGAACAGGCCCGCCACGACAAGGAAGTGGCCTTCCTGCTCCTGCTGAACATGCGGTCGGCATTCAACACGGTCGCCCACGGGGCCATCCTGGAGGCCTTGAATGGTATGGGCGTTGTGGGGTGCCTAGGAGGCTACATCCGGGCGTTCCTGAGTGACCGGACCCTGCGGGGAAAGGCCAGCCGGGTGACCAGCAGTCCTCGAGACGTCCGCTCGGGGGTGCCCCAGGCAAGCATGCTGAACCCGTTCCTTTTCAACTTGGTGCTGCGTCCTCTCCCCGACTGCATCCGTCCAGGCTTGCGACACCCAGTGGAGGTGGCGGTGTACGCTGACGACGTGGCACTCTGGACCCATAGCCCCACAAAAGACCGCCACACAGTCAAGGCGTGCCTCCAGGACGCTCTGGGAGCAGTTGCAGTCTTCCTCGAGAGCCGTGGCCTGCAGCTGTCGGAGGCCAAAACGCAGGCCCTTATGCTGCACCCGGGAGGATGCAGGGCTCGACGGGCAACAACGCCCATCACACTCAACGGGCGGCCTCTTCCCTGGCAGCTGACCGTGAAGTACCTGGGGCTGCTCATTGACTGCCGGCTCACATGGCTGCCAGCTGTCAAGGCCTTCCGGGCACGCAGCGCACGGGTGCCCCAAGGGGTGCGGCAGCTTCTGGCTCGAGGCAATAGATGCACACACCTAGTGGCGCTGTGCGTGTTCCACAGCATGGCCTCGGCAGCTGCGTTGTACGCGCTTCCGCTCGCCTACCTGTGAACTCGACGCTGGCAGGAGCTGGAGGTCGACCAGCGCCGGGCCATCCGCCTCTGCCTGGGCCTCCCCTCCACGTCCCCGGTAGCGGGCACTTACACAGGGGTGGGCACCTGGCCCGTCGAGATGCGAGCCTTGCAGACCGGGCTGCGGCACATCCAGCGCCTGCTGACCGCACGCAACGAGGCCGCGCTCCTGCAGAGGTTCTGTAGATGGCCCAATTCGCACATGGGAGCGCTGCTCGCTATCTTCGAGGAGGGCATCGAGGTTCCGAACGACCACGCGTGGAGCCGTCACCACCAGACACCGGGGAAGCCCTGCAGATCACCACGACCTTCCGCGGGGTCCGCAACAAGCTGACCACACCACCCCAGGCCATCCACCATGAGGCGGCCGCTCTGCTGCAGGACGAGCTGAGCAGATACCTGCATCTCTTCACGGACGGCTGCGTCAAGCACAGCACGTGCGAGAGGTCGGCTGCGTGCGCGTTGCCTGAGCTGGGAGCCAGCCGGAGCTGCCGCCTGCCCTTCCCCACTACCTCCACACGGGTGGAGCTGGCAGCGCTGCACCTGGCCGCCGACCTCCTCCTCATGAGGTTGCCCCATTACCACCCCGGGGCGGTCATCCTCATTGACTTCAGGACTGCCCTGCTGCGGCTGCACGCGGCCGATAAGCCCACCAACAGCAGCGGCTACCCGGAGCGCTCCCTTGCAACTAAGCTGCGCACGGTGGCCTCCCGAGGTTGCGACCTGCGGCTCCACTGGATGCCGCTCCGCAGTGGCATCCGGGGCAACGTGGACGCGGACGCCCGGGCCAGAGAGGTCCACCAGTAGGGCACCCCAGTCTCCCAAGATGTCACCGCGTTCGACGAAGCTCGCACCGCCCTGGCCCGCATGGTGCAGACGATGCACCCCGACCCTCGGGTCGTGAGCGGCCTGGCGCCCCGATCGTTGCCCGCACGCATCAGCAGGGACACCCGCTTTCTGCTTCTCAGCGTGCGGCTCGACTGCTGCAATGTCGCGGAGCGTCTGCACCGACACGGGCGCAAGGACTCCCCTACATGTGCGGACTGTCCGAACTGGAGACGCTGGAGCACCTACTCTGCTTCTGCCCACACCACGCGGGGCCGAGAGCAGAGCTCCACCGAGCGCTCCAGCGTCAAGGCCTTCTGAGCGCCGGCATGGAGGACCTTTTGTTCCAGAAGGGGCCTGCGGCAACCCAACGAGAAGTCTTTGCCCATCTGCTCTATTACCTGGAGACGACCGGACTCACGCAGCGGCTGTAGCCCGGAGTGCAGTGATTGACTGATGTGCCCGGACTGACCGCTTTCTAGGACTGACAACTCTCTTTATACCTTTCTCTCTCTCTCTCTGGGTGCGTTCCAATTTACCGTTTAGACAGCTTCGTTGCCGTCTTCGCGGACAGTACGCCATGTTAAGCCTCGTTCCGATTCGAACGAAGCAGTCAACGAAGACTGCTTCAAGGAGAGAGCATCGAAGTCAGCAACGATGCAGGCTACCTTCCTGTCTAAACTAATAAGTGACGCCAGCGCCACCTTTTTGCGTATTAATGTTAAAACAAAAGCACTTGTTCCTTTATTTAAATATTTAGTTTAAGTTACTATTGATGAAAATGACTTTGTTTAATTTTTTAGTTACGTAACGCTTGTAATAACAACGGTAATAATAGTTACGAAACCTGCGGCTTGCGCAACTCAACATGTCTGCTATGACGCTGTCATCTGCGCTGGTGTTGCGCTTGCGACCGCGGCGCCGTTCCAATTTTATTCCTTTAGACGTCTAGTTAGACTGCTTCGTAGGCTGTCTACGAAGCTGTCCGCGAATTGGAACGCAGCCTCTACTTTATCCTATCACTCCACCTCTACTTCCCTTCCCCTGCACTGGGTTGTGTGCAGGTGAGCTCCCTTCCGACCTCAAAATATCCCCAGCGCATTTCCTTTCGTTTTCCTGTCATAAACCACCACAACAATCATCGTCACCGTCCAAAATCCAAACCACCAATGTCCAAAGCGAAAGACCACTTCAACTCGTCCAAAGCCCAAAGCCAACGCCCCAGCTACGAACACAAAGGAAATGCTGAACGAACCCGAATGCGTTCGAATTACGAATAGAGGGATTTCTTTGCCATGGGGAACTCAGTGTTCTATTTGCAAGCAGCCAGTAACGGTAGAGCACGTTATTATTCACTGTTGGGCTGGAGTATTTCTGTGGAAGGTTTTGCAGAGAGCCTTCATAAAGAATTCAAGCTGAGCCTCCATGGCGTACGCTGTCTTCCTGTATAAAATAGGAGGGGGCACTCTTTGATCTCATTATGTTGCTGGCCCTGCATAGCACACGACATCCCGCATGGCCTGGCCCCATGGTAATGTGGACGCGCGATCTACATGACAATGTTTTCGCGAATCCATATCGCAGTATGTTGAAGTGCAAAAGACCAAGGCCTGTGTTCCTTAGTGGCTGTCAAGGATAGAACCCTTGACTACACTAAGAGAATTTTACAGACAACACCAGATCACGTTGGATGATTGATTTTCTTTTAATTTTTGGTGTTCATAGTTTCATGTTTTATGGCGTCGTTTATGTGACGAAGACCAGCAATAAAGATATAAAAAAGCGATGATGGCGCCGTCGGATAGACGCCGACTTCATGAAGCGAGGGACCCAGGTTGGATTTCAAACGTGGAAAACGATTTTGCTTGTTTTATCATCATCATCGGCATCATCGTCGTCATCATCGTCGTCATTATGTGCCCTTTCATTATGTAAAGTCTACTTTCCTGGGGCGCGTTTTGGTTACGACACCGCCATTAGTGAGACCACGCAAGCGTCGCATTAAAACAGGTACACGCATGTGAAATACGGGTTCACTTCCAAGAGCGACCCTCTGCCCTTTTTTTTCAAAGACGGTTTGGCAATGCTGGCCTCCAAGGCGGAGATTTATTTTCTGCCCTTCTAGCGATAATGTTGTGATGAAAGCTGCCGTTAGACTTCGACCCTTGCTGAAACAGCTGTCGCCGTTGCAGACGAATTCGTGAATTCGTTCGTCTCCAAATTGGCACCCTCCTGTTTGTGCCGGTGCTACCCTTCAAGACTCCTGATTGACGTCTGTCGGTGCGAAACGCTTTCATGTGGCCCATTAATATATGTCATCTCTCTCTCTCTCTCTCTCTCTCTCTCTCTCTCTCTCTCTCTCTCTTCGTGGTTGGCCGTTTTACAGTGTTGTACACGTTCCTCCAAAACATGAACGAAAGGTCCTTCCTCGTTCCTCCCAAATTTTGGAACGAGTTCCTGCTACAAGTTCCTTTATTGCGAAAGGAACGCGTTCCAGTTCAAGTTCGAATATTGGAACGTGTCGTTACATTAAAGTTACAATACAATACAAAATCTGAATATTTGTACCCAAATAATCACGTGATCCATCTTCTCACTCTCACTTAAAACTCCCTGGTATTCATCAAAGTAAAAGTATAACACAGGTTGAAACCGACCAACTGAATCAACTCTGAATGCTGGCCCCCGACCTTCGGGCGGCCTCTCTCAGCTATTGTCCATACAGCGCGCGACGAAATTATGCCCAACAATGACGGAATTCCTGCCCTTTGTCAACACGACGCGTGGTGGACCTGGCAAAATGCCCTAGCACTTCCATCGTCCAATTCTCGCCAGATCGGCGACAGACCGCGCCGTGACGAACTGCATGCGTGCTTTGTAACTTCGAGCAGGACAACATCCCGAGAAACTGTGATCCGCCAAGCTCTATTGATAGCCGGTGACCCTTCGAATGACCTCACAGCGAGCGCAACTCCCCCGACAACAACGCACCCGCGCCTCGCGCGCACTAACGCGGTAATTACCCCTGACAATGTATAGATACGGTTCTTTCACGAGGGACCACGCAGCGCCGCTCGGACTTCGACAACCTTTCTCTGGCAGGGAACAATTCTATCGGCCAGGCGCGCATCCTGGCCTCCCCAGACAAATGATGAAAGGTGAAAAGGGTCCTCGCGGCTGCGCTATTCACCCTTTAGAACGCAGCGTAAGCTGCATGAAAGCAAGCACAAGCTGCGGCCCGCTGTCTGTCTTTGACCTTCGAGGAAGAACTTCACGCTGAAGGGCGGGCGATTTGGCCAGCTTATAGGAAGAGAAACACAGTAGCGACTTGTGGAATTTGATACTCGATTCTTGGCATTAAAAACAGCCAACTCCTAGTGATGTAACGTTTGCTGAAGGAACGCCATTCCTGCCGTTCCTTCATAAACCTAACGAGTTACCGTTGCAGTTTCACCGACCTTTAATGGAACGGTGGCGTTCCTCCATTCCTCCAAAAAGGAACTAGTTCCAGGAACGCCGTTCCTTGGTACGCCGTTCCGTAAAACACTGGTGTTATATATTCATTATCTTCCAAAAGATATATGAGGGCTGTGGGAAAGAATGGTCACTCTTGCGCCCCTGAGGCTCACAAGAGGCTTTTCTTTCTCTACGATTACTTTCTTCTCCATGTATAGAAACTATGATTTTCCTCCAATGAAGCATAGTAAAAAACATGGATTGGACAAAATTACGAGGCAGCGAAAACATCACAAATCATAATTAAACTTCGAATATCGCAGTCTTTAAAATAAACCGCATTTGTATTTCGCCTTGATGCTCTCTGTTATCAATAGGAACGTCTGAAATGAGAAACACAACTTTTATAGCGATCTTTTTTACGGCCCGTGAAATCACTCTGTTTTTAACCATTTAAGATAGCAAACTGCAGTGTAGCGGTAAAATAGTCACTGGTATGGATCGGCACTGAACACATCGAAAGGAATGCCAGCAATGTTGATATGTAACGAACAAAAACAAACAAACAGTGTTTGACGTGTGCAGTAAGTACTCGGCACTGCTATCTGAACTAAGCACAGGTTTCCACGCAGACGTGCGTAAGCTTCGATATCCAAACAACTGCCCTCACGGCTTTGTAATTGCAGTACTGTTACCAGCACGTGGCCTTGCGTAACACCGGTCCCTCCACGTGGAAAGGATCATCAATTCCGCCGTCCCGAGTTCTGATATAGGAGGGACGGTAACTCGACTGAAAGCTGATCGCCCAAAGCACACTGCAGCCTGTCGGTGGTGCAAAAAAGATTACGCAGCACTAAATTACGACTTCCAGTGTCCGCGATTGACGGCTCAGCAGGAGTGAGTTACACTGGGAGGACAGAATTAACAGTTCTAGGAAAGCTGTGGCCCGTCGAGTTAATCCTACAGGAACCAATCCCCCGACAGCGCGTTGATTGGACTGATTGGCCCACGCGGGAAGCCCCTCATGACTCGTTAGAGGACATCCTGATAGAGGTGAAACCCAGTGTGCACGGCTTGGGTGGCAAAAACAAATCTCAGGGTTCTAAACAAAGCTCGTCTTTTGCTATTCATTTCTGTTAGTCTGTTTTGTCGTTGTCGCGTCTGAAGATTTATTCAGCCTCCTGTAACAAGATCAAAAGGGAGGAATCATTGAAGCTAATGGGTTAGCTGCAATTTTCTTTAGGGTGCAGACATGCGCTTTTATAAGCTTGCTTTTCTTTATTTTAACATGAAAGTGTTTTCTGCTCGGGTACACCGAGATATTACCGGCGTCATATCCGTTACGGAAATGACATTGCCAGAAAAGGTTCCAATGATGCGGCTGCGCCCGAATTCGAGCCACGAACTCTCTCGCCGCAACGGGACGTACACAGCGCTCTGCCCACTACGCCACGAATTCAGGCGCAAGTAGGTCTACGAACGCGCCTTATATCGTTACATTACTTTCTTCGTTCAGATTCCGTCTAGGAAATGCTGCCGTCTGGGAGAATTGAAGCGAAGTAGTTCATCATGACAGTAATGAGCGCCGACGCTTGGCGCTTCGATACCATCGTCTTCGTCTACGCGGGACGCGGGTGAATTGAGGCACCCTCCACCACCTACTGCTTTCGGTTTTAGATGCGACTGCATCTCATTCACTCGCCTTGTCCATGCAGCGTCGGCGTTGTTGTCGTCTGCCCCTCCTCATTCTCCTCGCCGCGCGAGCTGCGCTCTCCGCCGCTCACCCCCTCTCCTCTCCGATGCCCCTCTCTCGTCCACACCCCTCCCCCTACACTATAAAAAAAATAATAGTTAGCGGCGCCCGGTTTCGATCCCACCACCCTGTGGGCGGAATGCGAGGTACATGGTGCTCTTCCCACTGCGCCACAAAACCGAGACAGAATGAAATGCTACGAACGCGCCTTATATCCTTGACTCATTCAAACTACGTCAAGAAGCTACTGATATATCAGTAGCATAATGGGGCAATGACTAACACTTCCAATAAAAGAAAAGAAGCTCCCACTTACAGCAACAATGATGGAGTAAAGGTCGTTGCGACAGCGAAGCCCCAAGCATACCACTTATAGAGATTGACCAAGATTGGCCAATGAAACATAATAATACTCATAAAACATAATAATCATACGTGTTCCCGACACGTTTCACGCGATTTCAGAATCAATCCAACGGAAACACCAAGTGAACCCCACGATGTGTCGCATCTACACAGGGTTCCCCTCGCGGGGAGGTGGGCGCAATTTTTTGGTTTCGTTCCGTTTCGTTCCCACTTTTCAAGGGGCTCTGGTTTCAGTCAGATTTACGCAATGCTCCGAAGCACGCAATCCAGTGTTTAACGTTGATGCGTCTAACGGTGCCATACCGAATTACATAAATAGCGATGCGTAAATTCATATGGATGCACAATAAGTGCTCCCGTGAAGGCACGTTTCACTTTCGCGTTTTACCGATTCCTATGAAAGAGGCATCAAACACGTTAAGTGATGTCCTTAAAAAAATTATCCATGTAAGTCGAGCGCTTTAGTCACAGCCCGATCATGGAGCCATGGCTCCCGACAATGGCACAATAGGGTTGTTTAAAAAATGGCACAGCTTGCACTAGTGGCACAAGGTTGGAGAAACAGCAGAGCTGGCAGCCCCTATCCCTTCGTACGGTACCCGGCATTTGAACCTCACATTTATTTCCGAACTTGCCGCTGAAAGTTCTGCATGGATGGCAGGCCTGGAACGTTTCGTTTGCGGCCTTTCACATCCTTCCAAGTGGGCCTCGTTGGCCCGAGCTAGAACCTGCAACCAAGTCCAAAGCCAACGGCCGCGCTACGAACCCAAAGGAAATGCTGTGCGCCCAGAATGTGATGACGGCTCAATCGGAAAGACGCCGGTTTCATAACGCGAGGGACCCAGCATCGATACCGGCCACGGGAAGTGTTTTCTTTCACTTTCAATTGGCTGCACATGTTATTGTTCCCAGCCGCTGCTAACCCCGTACCCCTCGGGCCTTTGGTGTGGCCCAGTGGCTATGCTGCCCGGTACGGCGTAGCGGTCCCGGGTTCCATTCCCGGAGCTTCATAACCACATTTCCTTCTTGAGGCAGCGAGGTTTCTCGGTGCGACGGACGGATTTGTCTCGTTGTAAACAGCTCCGCTGTTAACAGAAGCAGGTAGAAATCGAATCCTCCGCGTTCTTCTTGCCTGCGGAGCTCTTTCTCTTTGACTGCGTTCACACGTGCAGATAGCTGGCTCAGCAAGAATGGGACGAAGAAGAGAGGGAGAAGCGGGCGACGCGGGAGCTCCAAAAGAAAAAAAAGACGATGGGTCTATTGTCTATGCAGCGATGAAGGAGTTGTAACCTGAACAGGCAGCAACGCCTCGCCGCTTCAAGAATAAGCGCCTTCAGGCGCGGAGTTTCACCTAACTTACTATTATTCCCCGTGTCAAGACGCACGTTAAAAAACCGCAGTTGACCAGTAGAGTCACGTGGCAGTCAGCCAACACCTGCTCTTTTAGAAGGGAAGTGTCCTGTTCATTACTTATGACTTCTTATCTTTAATAACGTGTTTTAGGGGCCAAGCCGCTTAGGGGCTCGGGCTGTCGGCGTCTCTTGTCGTCGTCGTCGGGTCAAGTAGTCACGGTACTAAAACACCGGGACACTCGTTTTCCAGCGGCTCGCATTAGAACGCTTCGTTTCAAAGACACGACACTTTTGCCGCAAAGCTGTATACCTCTTCCACCAACAGTTTCATCTCCGTGGGAAATAACGCCAAGGCACCATGAATACACTTATACACTGCATGCTTCGCTCCTCCATAGGTTTAACGTTAGTGCAGATGGCCCGGTTTTTTTTTTCTTTCATCAAATACTGGACTAGAAAACAGACAAAAAAAGATATCAAGGGCCAGTAGGCAATGCGTGGTAAGTTTAATACCTCTAAGGTGTCTACCCTGCTCGTTTCGACTTAAATCATTTAATAGCAGCACGCTGAGTCAAAAGTAAACAAAAAATAAGAACATCAGCTTCATTATAACCTGAACGTGGTAGCACCTGAGTATACAGCTAGCCCACAGCCGCGTAGAACTATAATTCTGGGGGAGCTACGACGTGTGTAACCAGTCTGCTAGTAGAAATAATTTGCTAAAAAGGACGAAGAACAAAATAGAAAAGAGGACGCAAATCCAATTTAGCAGTTAAGAAGTCTCAGGTAAGTATTGCCACGTTTTCGCCTCCGGGGCACCTAAGCCGGCTTTAGTGTCCCAAGGAATTTCGTTAGTTATGTATGACGCAGTGGAGTACCCCACGTTTTCAAGCCATTCGAAGACGCGTATTTGTTTTACGGAGGCATGTAAGGTTTTGCCTTAAAAAAAACACACTAAAGTCACGCATGAAAATGGCGTGCCCCAAAGTTTGATATTTACGTGTGAAGGTGGAGAGGAACATAGCCGACAAAAGACTCCCCGCGGGTCTGTTTGCAGCCCACTTCAACTGCCGGGCTCGTAAGACCTCTCCTAGAAGTTAGGCAACATGCGGAGACAAGTGGCCCGTCGGGCTGGACTTAAGTTGATGGAGAAACCAGAAGGGCCGGCCTAGGCTTTTTCAATAAAGTTATCATGAACTGCCCTGCAGCCAAAACTTGTCGTTTTAGAGAAAAGCCGCTTTACACGATGGAGAACGCCGGGTAGAAGACGCAAGCAAAGCTTAGATAAAAGCCCTTGCACAATACGAGCACGTCGGTTAAAAAGCGAAAGCAAAGCCTAGCTGACAACCCCTACACAGGCCGAGCGTCTTATGGTCGACGAACCGAAGTTAACGTCATGGGGAATAAGGTTATGATACAATGACGAGCTAGGACAGTCGGCTAGGTTTATTCATAGAGGTCCTTGTTCGGACTTCAGCAAATAGCAAAATAAAACAGGCTTGAGTGCTTTCTTTGAGCGAGAACATCAAGAAAAAGCACATGCGGAATGGAGCCATCTATAATATTCCCTCTTTCTTTTTGAATATTCACACAACCCCCTACCCTTTCCGCTCTACCCCGCATCGCTTTGTTTTATCTCCTTCTCCATCCATTTTTCTCTTCACTCAAAGTGTTTCATTCTTCCAATACTTGGTGACGAAGAAGAGCTTCTTAAAACACTCCCTTGACATCCTCAAGCGGTCGGTTGTTTTCTTTGGGGCCTGTTTGCATTTCTAACACACACGAGTGCACTCCAGCCAAAACCCGTTCCCCTACATTTAACGGCCGAGCTCTTTAAAGGAGCCATGAAGACAAACTACAAATTGTGTTTATTAGAAAGACTGCTTAGTCCCGATAAAAATGACACCAATATCATCGCAATCTTCGATCAAATAACGGAGATATTAAAGAAAACGTGTGAAGCAGTCGCGACCCCCTAGCCAATTTCCCGCTAATTCTCTATGACGTCACGGAACCTTGTTTGTGCGATTGGCGGCCGCCTAACTGACCTGTCGCGACGACACATGACTGGACGTCTGTAATGGGGCCTCTAGTTCCATTTGACCGCATCACTTGAATGCTAATGTGCAGTTAACGCACTGAAAATTATGGTTTATTGTTGGCCCGTATGACGTCGTTTTTGCTCATAACACGTCACTGTGGCGAAAAAATTGAGTTTTTAAATACTTCTTGCTTTTTTCGCGTTAAAAAACATCTTTTGTGGCTGTAATGGAGCTGAGTGAGAAACTGAATCCTAGTTCTTTCAAATTACACGGAGTTGTATTTTCTCTTTATGGCTCCTTTAAGCTTGAGCGTGGTCCGGTGGCGGTCGCAAAATATGTTCGCAAAAAATATTACGAGAAAATACCGAGTACACGTGAGCCTGCGCCTCGTGAGGACGAGCACCCGCCGTCGTTGTGGCTTGCGCACGGGCTTGCGCAACGTGAGGGGCTTGGAAAAAAATCTGCAGAAATTCAGAGTATTGTCAACTAATGCGCCACATTCTTACGCCGCTTGTCTTGAGTGTGAGTTTTCTAGAGCCAAATTTCTTGGTTTTTCTAAATACTGTCCGAGGAGTTATCGCCATTTACGCTATTATAACAAATACACGTGCAACTTCTGCGAACTCTGCATTATTGTGGAAATTTAGGACGTTACACGGTTCATCGATGTCCTTCATTTTTTGTATTTATTATTTATTCATTTTTTAACTTTTTAGACTAATTATCCCCATTTGCGCTATTATAACGGTTACATGTGGAACTTCCGCGATATCGGCACTTTTGTGGAATGCAGGGCATTACACGGTCCTGGCTGTGGGTGCACTTGGGCAAGAATGCCACGAAAAAAAAAGTGCAGACATTCAGAAAATTGTCTAATAATGAATAGCTGAATTTTGCGGCTTGTCTTGAGTGTAAGGTTTTTACAGACAATTTTTTTGGTTTTCCTAAATCCTGTCCGAACAAGTATCTTTATTTACGCTGTTATAACTATTACAGGTGGACCTTTTGCGAAATTAATCTTATTGTGTACGGTTCCCCATTTCTCGTAATTTCTGTTACTTTTATTTTTTCTAAATTTCAAAATTTCGCTCGACCAGTGATATACACTTACGCAACTATAATTATTACAGGTGAAAATTTGGCGAAATCTGCAATATTGTTGAAATGCAGGACGTTATACGGTTCGCCTTTTGCGTATATATTTATATTTTTGTTATTTTTAGTTTTTTTTAACTTCGTTGGAGCAATTATCTGTATTCCATTTGGAACTTTCAAGAAATCTGAAATGTTGTAGAAATGCAGGGCGTTATACAGTTTGCAATTGTTTGTATTTTTTTCTATTTGTCTTATATTTTTAATATTTCAGAATTTCGTTCGACCAATTATTCCCATTCGCGTTATTATAACGATTACATTTGGAACTTTCGCAAAGTCTGCATTATTCTGGAAATGCAGGACGTGACACGGTTCGCCATTTTCCGTAATATTTTTATATTCTTCTTAGTCTCTTGTTTTTCGAAATTACATTCGACCAATTTTCTCCATTTGCGCTAGTAAAACGGTTACAAGTGCAACTTCCGAGAAATCTGCAACGTTTGTGAAATGGAGGGCGTTATAGAGTTTGCCGTTTTCCGTAATTTTGTTATATCTTTCCTATTTTTAGTTTTTAGTTTCCTATTGTATTCGGTATATTGATCCCTTCGAACGTTTTTGCAAGATATTTGATAATCTTGGCACGAAAGCACTGATAAAGCAAGGTTACAGCCCTAAGCATCGTTTATTATTGCTCACGGCTTCTCCAAATGAAAAAAAAAAACACTATACTAAACTAAAAAATAACCAGCCCTCGAAGAGGCAGTTGAGTAAGTGGGCTTACTCAGTTGACAGTAGGCAAATCGAATAAAATAGAATCTTGTCGGCTCGTGCTCGAAACACAGCATAATACTTTACAAAACTATACAATAGGTTTGAGAGCATGTTGTACTCAGCCAGAGTAATCTAGGCGTACAGCGAAAGGGATACAAAATAGCAGTCCGCGAGCCTAACTCAAGTAATAACAAACGGCTACTACTCTCTCAGGCAGGATAAGACAGTGATACGAAGCCTGACGTCAGCGAGAAAGTATAAACAGAACACTAACAAAACCTACTTCATTGTAGTATGGGAACAAAAGGCAACTCTTGAGTGCAGGCGAGGAAGACGTAACACATGTGAGGGCGCGTAAAAGAGAGAAAAACTTGTTAGCCTCACGTAGATGTAGCATGGATGGCATGCGTTGCATCTATCACTGATGACTATGATTTTTTGTTGGAATAGCCGTGCAGATCGGTGAAGATTAGCCTGAAATTGAGAAATAACATAAAGCAAACTGCAGATTTGCCTTCTACTGCTCCCTCCGGGGGATATGTTTTGCAACTCAAGGCGCAGCCAGCATATTGGACCTTTCTGAGCCTGCGGAGAAAAGCAGAAGATGAAAGGAAAGCACCGGACTTCCTTAGGAATGCGAAAATTGAGCGCACGGAGAGTACATGATGTTACGTCAAGGTGTGGGGGCTTCGAAGGATTGCAGACGCCTTTAGTGGTCTCCTGGTTGATGGTATACAACATGTGGCATGGAAGCAAAACTGACCCCATGACGCAGCACTCTGCAAACGGCGCAGATGCAGACCACCAGAAAACCTTAGCGCCGGTAATTCAAGTGGACACTTCTTTGGGGTGCACGGGACTAGCAAAATAATGGTTTGATGGCCTAGTCCCTACTCGGCAGACACTGCAATCATCATGAACATGCTTACATAGAGTGCATGATGCAATACCCGCCGGAGCAGCTAATACAAAATGCTTCCTTACCTCTCCGAAATATGAGTAAATAACTCGCGCCGATGTGCTGCGATATGGCAGGCAAGCTTATTGCCCTATTGCTCAAGTGAAACACTTTTTTGGTCTATCGAGGGACTTGTACAGTGCGATAAGCATTATTACTTACATCCCGTCCCATCCGTTCTGCCCAACAAAGCCTGAAAAAGAGTGCACACTAAAATGGGGTAACATACCGGATCAAAATGGCAGCCTAGATCAGCACCGTCCACACCTCATCAGACACGGTAAGCTTGTACGCTCTCGCCTTATATCTTGCTGTTTTAAAGTCCCCCGATCACTTTTAATGATTGCATTTCTGCATTCATGCAGGCCGAGAAAGGGCCGTGACATGTATACTCATAGATTCTCGGATGTTCCAAGAGTCCACATCCTTATGTCCTCTAAACAGAGCATGTCTATTACACGAACGCCAGTTCGGGTGGTGTGTCTGCTAAAGGAACAGATTCGAGGGAAATCTGGTTGCAAAGTGCACATGTTGCATAGTCGGCTCGCACGCAGAGCGTGCCGTGGTAGACGACAGTCGAGGCCGGCGGCGAGGACTGAACCGTTTATTCGTCCGGGAACAGAGTATTTAAGCATAGTCAAAGGAGAGAGGGCGTTGGAAGGAAGGGGCGGGAAAGGTTGGTACGTCACACGCCTGACTCAGGCGGCTGAAGATAACCCATCGTTTATTTACATCGCAAAGTTTATTCATCATCGTACGAGTAGGATGGCGAAAACTACGAGATGGTTCTGCTAACAAACTGATCCGCAAAATAATGGCTCAGTTCAAACGGCTATGTATTCCCGTAGTTAGGCTCTTTGGTCAACGAAATCTGCTACAACTAAAACTTTACCGCCAGCTGCGAAAAGCTGACAGCTGCGCTTCAATGTTTGTAACGCTCTTCTTTGGCTTTTGAATGACCGCCATCATTCAGTTTGTTTACGCGTTCCTAAGTGCTTCCTATTATAGTACAGCTTTTTCATGCACTTCCTGGAAGATGAGCGTCGCATGCTCACGAAAATGAGTTAATCGGTCTTAAAATAAATAAATAATCGTAGTCGCCAATGCTTTCAATCGGGAGTTATTCGCTGCCACATGCTTGACGAAGCCTGTCACTGTCCCGAGCCAGCACAACGCTGCCAACGGCTGGGGAAAGAAGAAAAAAAGAGGGTTAGATGTACACCGTTTTGATTCACGATCACCGCGCTTATACTGATCATAGTCCTGAAGTCCTTGTGGGAGTCGACCTCTTCGACTGCGTTCTGCTGCACCCCCGATAGCTTAACGTCCAAGTCTAACATGAAATCAAGAAGAGATAAATGCGTGAAACTAAAATTGAAATATTGAACTGGGAAAAAAGGAGGAGCTGGCAGTGGTCATTGTAAGGCATGAAGGAGAAAGGACACTCTCAGACACCACAGGCTCCTGAAGAATCAAAAAGAAGTCGCTGGAAGGCAACCTTAATTGCTTAAGGGGGCTTATTGGATGTGCCTGACGGACCTGCGTGGACGTGCATTTGGGATGCAAGCAAAGCCGATCACTGTCATGGTCCCAGTTTGTGCCCTTGGGTTCGGAGAAAAGGCATGCGAAAAACAAATTCAGCTATTTTGGAGATTTCCACCTTCCGTAACGGAAGATTCAACCGCAGTCCCCGGGAGTCCCCTTACTCCACTGAAAAAAGGTTTTTTGCTGCCGTAACTCCTTCTGTTTGGTTATTCTTTTCTTTTCATCAACTGTTTAGCTGACGGGTGGTCTAATCATTTTTATGCATAATAGCTTTAGGAGCGTGGACGATGTAGACAAAGTTATGCTCTATTCCCGTTCAACGAAATACTATCAGGTGCGTTATGACGTGTCGTACATACAAGCGTTTGTTTGCAGCTTGCACTTGTATCTTTGGGTGCGTATTCTGGGTGCGTATATTGTATGTTGGGTGCGAAGTTCATTGCCTGCAACACATTCTCTGTGTTCACTCGAAATCTCAAAAGAATGTGGGATGGCAGAAAACCAACGTTTGTGCCGTGACCAGCTAATATAGCTACCACCAATGTCGTACACGTATTTTACGGCTTTCACTTGAAAGCTTCCATAATTGTAGTCGTACCCGTATTCCTCCATCCATGAAGAATAGGCCTACTAAGGAACTCAAAAGAAGCCACGTACTGCCAAATATACCCAGCATGAGCTCGGAATCCACAGAAAATGCTGCATCTGCACATACTTTTTGTACTCGTAGACTGCCTACAAAAGCGACCCTATTTTTCTTGTTACGAACTTCACTGTCGATGTGACTAAAACTGAATTTACCCCAATATAGCCCTACGGTTGCCTTGTGAATTCATATCAGCCTACATCCAAATGGAAATAATGCGTGTGTAGACACTAAGTTCCAGAACCAGGACCTTGAGCAAGACACGATTTCTCAGGCCAATTACGTTACGTTCTTAACCCTCAATTAAAAGAAAACTGCAACTCATTCACGAAAATACATTGTTTTCCCATCATTTTGTAAGCAAGTCCCTAGGCACACATCTGATGCGAAAACATTTACCTCACGAACGCCTCTTTCATATTTTCTTCTTTGTTTTCTGCTCTCCTACTTATTCTTCCATTCATTAATTGGCTGCTTTGCGCATTTTATTCATTTCCTTCTCTTTTAAAAATTACAGATTGGCGTTCCTGGAAAACGCAGACGCAATTCTGCTTGCGACACAAGACATCGTACTGGGAGATTGAACGCTTTTTTTTTTTCCTCTTCTCGCAAGTTTTTTGGCCCTTGCCGACGACTCGTATGCTCACAGGATGTGTCGCTATTTTAGGCTTGCCCATAAATCACCATATTGTGGCAGCGAGCAAGCAGTGCCTTCTAAAGACAGCCTCTGGAGCAAAGGGATTCGGATGTGTTCGCTTCCAGTCACATGTCGAGGCTGCATTTTGATTCACCTTGGAATCAGTTGAAAGGCCCCTGTTGTTGCACGCCTGCAAATGCGCATCGTGTACGACTGCATCGTCTGCTACTCCTGGCTGCAAAAGTTGGTGACGTTGAATCCTCACGGTTGTGATAAATGGCTCCTTTCCGCAGACGTATTTGCGTAGTAAGAAGCAAAGGGTTCGCTCGCTCTGAATATTTGTTTCGTTCCCTTTTGCCCTTACTTTATCAAGTCTCGTGGTTTCAGCATTACACAGGCGATTCATGAACCACCTGTTTCGCTGGAATACAGACGCTTTTTAGGTGCCTTAGTTTCCTCTTTTCCTTTCTGTCTATTTTTTTTTTTTCGATTTGATCCGAAAAGGTGTAACCAAGTAAGACGTAACTCACCTGCGTTTAAAAATACGTCCTGATTACCCTCGTGGCAATTTCTCTATGCAGAGAAACAAGAGTTTAAAAGTTTTAGATTGGGTTTAAGAAAGCTACCAAAATAAAAGCCTTCAACTTCAGAAGCTTTTTCTAACAGTGTTGCCAGCTTTAGAACCTTTCCCGGGAGTATGTTTCGTGTTTATTTTTTAAAGTTCGGAACCTGACATCACGATTTATGAATCAATATTGGTTACACATAACTTTGCGTAAAGAGGTACCTTTCTTGTGACGATATGTTCGAAATGTGTTAGAACTGTTATGTTGTTACGACATGCTGTTGCGATATGTTAATAATGCTCGAATAGTAATTAATTTGGAAGATTTGCAATAAAAAGCACGCCTAGTAACAAAATATTGATCCACTTATTCTAATGTCTCTTTATTTCCACGCAAAAGAAATCAGAAAACTGAAAAAAAAAAATACGAGGAAACAAAAAGGCGAGCAAAGTGTAAAATTTGGGAATTCAGTTTTACAGTATTCCATCAACAAAACGCGCTTTATTGTGTCTTTCCACGTCTGGATGTGTACACTGTGCACGCTTGCAGAGCAGACACTTTTAATTTTTACTGACAAGTTTTATTTTTAATCATATATCGCTACAACGTGAATCATTAAAGGAGCCATGAAGAGAAAATACAACTTCGTTTAATTTGAAAGAACTAGGATTCAGTATCTCACTCAGCTCCATTACAGCCACAAAAGATGTTTTTTAACGAAAAAAAAGCAAGAAGTATTTAAAAACTTTCAAAATTTGCGCCACAGTGACGTGTTATGAGCAAGAATGACGTCACACGGGCCAACAATAAAACATAATTTTCAGTGCGTTAACTGCACGTTTGCATTCAAGTGATGCGGTCAAATGGAACTAGAGGCCCCATTACAGACGTCCAGTCATGTCTCGTCGTGACACGTCAGTTAGGCGGCCGCCAATCGCACAAACAAGGTTCCGTGACGTCATAGAAAAGTTGCGGGAAATTGGCTAGGCGGTCGCGACTGCTTCACACGTTTTCTTTAATATATCCGTTATTTGTTCGAAGATTGCGATGATATTGGTATCATTGTTATCGGGACTAAGCAGTCTTTCTAATAAACCCAACTTGTATTTTGTCTTCATGGCTCCTTTAATAACATACGTTTTTTTTAATCGTGTTTAGTCCGGAATAGAAAATAAGCTTTGGGGGGTCAATGCTGGCGACATGGGCAGCAGTTTATCTGATTTCTATTTGCGCTTTATTTAAGTTTGTGTGTAGTAGAAGGCTCCTGTGGACACGACTGTTCGCCAGGGGCGAAAAACACTCGCTACAACGTGAATCATTAAGAACATACGTTTTGTTTAGTCGCGTTTAGTCCGGAATAGAAAATAAGCTTTGGTGGGTCAATGCTGGTGACACGGGCAGCAATTTATCTTCTTTATACACGAGACTGAAGTATGTCTTAACTTATTCTACTTACAGAGACAACAATGGGATCTAAAACCATAAATTGCGGTGAACAATAAATAAATACATAAATAAATTTATGTATTGATTTACTTTAATTACAATATATATATATATATATATATATATAGTCGTGAAGTGGAGTCCTTAGTTGCTGCAGGAATACGCACAAAGTAGAAGTACGCTCTTCGGAGACTTTATTTCCAACGTTTCGACCTGAGACAGGTCGAAACCGAACCCACGCCTTTCGAAAGGCGTGGGTTCAGTCCCCACTCTGGGCGCGTGTTTTTCTTTCTTTCTTTCTTCCGTATATTTAAAAAATATATATTAACTTCATTAACAGTACTAAAAAAAAGAGCCTAAACACACCCCTATGCCTCCTTTGGCGTTGTAGACTGCCGACTTATCTTTCTATATATATATATATATTACGTGAACACGTTCCTCGTGAGTCGTGCTCTGTTTATATTGTTACGTAACGGCAGGACAATGAGGAGGTGAACCATGGGCGATGGTGAAGTGATGTATTAACTAGATGCTGCCGCAGAGTGATGCGATCTATTTACAAGCGACCATGATCGTTCGAACAACGAGCCCGTGCCATCTGCTGTCTCGTGGTCGTCGCCGATGGGTGCCATGTAGCTATGCGCCAGCGTCCACTTGTGCATAATAGATCGCATCGCTCTGCGGCAGCATCTTGTTAATACATCACTTCACCATCGCCCATGGTTCAGCTCATCATTGTCCTGCCGTTACGTAACAATATTATCAACTTTGCCTGCATACAGCTTTGTTTAGCGGACAGTCCGAGTTCTCCTGGTTAAACAAGTCATTCTGGCTTTGAAATGCTACCAGGAATGTACCGGACCGCCATGCTATTTCAATCACTAGTGGTGCTTATGACTTATCATTCATTTTTGCCGCCAGAGTTTGGGGCTGTAACGACTGCTTTAAATGAAACCTCTTGGATCTCCAATTTCACCTCCATATTCCTCCTGTGCCAGGTCTGCTTCCCGCCCATAATCATAATCATAATTGTAATCATAATCACAATGATTATGACGCTCCATTGTTATAATCATTTCGAGGAACATTTATTCATCATTGCGATTCAAAGTGGGTCTCAGAAGCTACACCTAAGCAACGAGGTGCACCACGGTGGAAGACTACAACTTAATTGGGACTACGTCAGAAACACAACGCTTTATCAACTGAGCAACTGACCCGTGTGTGTTTAAACTCTCATTGTTCGATTTGTTTGAGATTCGTGTTTGCCCGTGACGCCCGAACCCTACGATCTTCCTGCCTGTACAAGTAGTTTCACCACATTTGCGATCTTGTAACTGTGGTGCCCGCTTTACAAGCACAGACGCGACAGCATGTCAAGAGTAGTCGGCTAGTCTTGGTGAATCGGCAGCATAAAAGTGTTTCCCGCCAGCCAATTCGCTGTTATTTTGTTGTAGACGCACAGGTCACAACCCGGGCGACAAAGAAAGCACTATTTAGTGTGAGTTGTCGCTGTGGCGCTGGATATTACCTGTTGCAGACAGATACACCTTAGAGAAGAGCGGAATGCAGCCCCTCCGGTAGGTGCGTTGTTAAGGCATCGGATGCAGTATCTGAAAGTTTGGAGTGCGGATTTCACCTGGCGCGCATATTTTTCTCCACTTTCTTCCTTTTTTACCATTTGAAAGCTCCTGTCTTTTTTCGAAAAAAATCTAAGCCAGCTTGCACAACCTTGCAAGCCTGATGTCACAGCAGAGGTGTGTTCGTCTCACTAAGCTAAATTTGACGAGCGCCATATGAGTCACCGGGAACCATGTACCCTGTGTATATATTTTGCAGTCATCATGAAAAGACCAAGTTTTTTTCTTAACGATACAATGCAACAGAAACAATGGCTTAAGCTGAGTCACACAGGAAGAGCAGCGCTCGTCCTTTGTGCCTCAGATTAACTCCCTGATTCTGTTGCGCTGTATTGTTAGATGGATTACCAACTCGCTGAATACGGCACTCTGCCGAAGACCAAACCAAACGCAAAGTAAAGTATATCTGTGCTCTATTTGTATAGCGCCCTCTTCAGTCCGTGTACTTTACCATCCGCCGCCGCAAAGTTTTCGTTGAGTTCTCCCTCACCGTTGAAGGCCTGCACTTTTCCTTCTTGTTCTTGAAGAGGATCAACAGGCGGTCGTACCTGTAGAGGTATCAAATCATCCGTGGTAATCAGTGCGTCCATTTCTTAATAAGCTTGACCAAGACGGCCTTGTGATCACTATGGTAGACTGGCAGTGGCTTGCAAATCTTCGTAAAGCCAAAGTTGGCAAAGGCTAGATCAATGCAAGTTCCCCGCATGGTAGTAGGCAGACAGCTCCACTTGAGGGTGAGACGAGGCATACCAAACGTGCCAAGCATGTACTCGAGGAGCCACTTTTGCTTGAGGTAATCAACGTTAAAGTCCCCAGCCAGAACGACGAGTCCCTGCTGGTAAGCTTCTGCAGATTAGTGCCGACGAAACTCTTCACTTCGTTATGTGTAGCATTAGGGGCAATGTAAAGTAAGACCAGCGTGACCGACCCATACAGTCGCAGCGCAAGATCTTCCCCCTTTTCAAAGCCACCTGCCTTCTGATGGTTGATCCGGTTGACAGTGGTTGCGTAAACTCCGACCCTCGAGTACACACAAACTTTTCCGGCGGGCCTGTCCAAGGTATTCGCATCCGCAACGTACACGTATCACTCGATCTGCATGCGACTGTCGTTCCGCGTCTCTGCAAAGCACAGCGAAGTCGACCTACGAAGGAACACATCGTGGTTCACGTCGGGCGATTTTTTTCAGAGATCAGACGTTTAGCAGGGCCAACGTAAACTCGTCCTCGCCAACTCGGTGAAACGCGGCTCGAGACGCGGTGAAACGCGGTGAAACGCGGCTCCCTGCTAATCGTCTGGAGCTGGAACTCTTTGAGTCGTTCAAAGTCCTTGACCAGACTAGTGTTGGCATTCGAGGCGCCGTGCTGAAACTGAGTCTCCTTCAGCGTTTGTAATACAGCTTATTGAGGTCTGTGCAGCGGCTGAGGCCCACGTAGACGAATTTATGCGGGTGCTTCGTGTGGTAGTCGTACACCATGCTGCCATACGTCCAACCCTGCGACTTGTGAATTGTCGTCGCGCGGACTGGCTTGACTGAGCGGCTACCCTTTTCGTCTAACCACATCCTCCCTCTTTCAATTCAGAGTCACGGAGATAACCCTATTCGAATGGTTCCCAATTGGCCTCGACCACGTGACCCCGTCGTCTAGCGTCATCCGCGGCAGACCTGGCTTTCAGAATTCTCGCCTCACAGCGCGGCGTGCTTCGTGATGAACCGCCTCTTCATCGAGCGTCCTGATCTTCTTTGATGTCGCATCCCCCATGTGCGCGGCACAGCGTCGGTGAAAGTTCTGGCGCCACCAAATGTGACAAGAAAAAGGCGTTTAAGCCCACGCAACTAAGCAGGCCGAGCCGCTCGCATTTTAAACAGAGGTCTGTGTGGCGGCGCTACCAACTAGCGAAGTCTCGGCATTATTAGTGTGGCATGTGACGTCAGGAGCAGACGACAGGTGGCGCGCGCGTTTCTGCTTATTAACGGCGCAACCAATTCGCGCTTGTAATTATATGCCCTTTTTTTTCATTCAAATGCTGCAGGAAGCCAACCTGCAGCATTTAGGTTTCGCAAATAGGTTTCGCAAACCGATGATTATGATAAGCGAAAGCACATCACTCATCTGAGAGAGAGAGAGAGAGAGAGAGAGAGAGAGAGAGAGAGAGAGAGAGAGAGAGAGAGAGAGAGAGAGAGAGAGAGAGAGGAGAGAGAGAGAGAGAGAGAGAGAGAGAGAGAAAACTTTATTAAAGTGCCTGCAGCTCGGTTAGATTCCCCCCGACGCGGCCGTGACGTCTTCTCGACTTCTTGTGCCTCTACTTTGGCTCCGGCCTCGCTACTTCCTTCGGCCGGCTTCGCCTGCCCCTTTGATCGGGCGGTAACCTTTCGTCGGTTTCGCTTGGTCGTTGCCTTTCGAGGGCCGCCGAGATCTGCTGGACGGCCTTGGCCAGTTGTTCCTGTTCGTAGCTTCCCGCTGCGGCGTCGAGATGCGGCGGGATCATAGTCTCTGTCGATGCTTCGCGCGGGGTTTTGGCACAGTCCCAGAGGATGTGAGCCGCGGTGACTCTCTCCTTCTGGCACACTCGGCACAAGTCACTCTCGTACACGCTCGGACACACGCGTGCCTCATCAGCACCGGGGTGAGGAGGGACCCCGTCTGCAGTTGCCGGTATATCACCGCTTCCTCTCGGGTCAAGCCCGGGTGGGGTGGCGGTACCTTTCGTCTGCTCAGTAAATGTTTGCTTGGCATGTCGGAATCGAACCTGGGTCTCTCGGTATGAAGTCGAGGTCTATCAGATTACGCCATTCCGGCTCACTAGGGAGTCGCCGGAAATGCTGCAGCTGATAATGCAGCCTCATCGGTCCATATCCTCTCTGTTTCACTGGTGCCCATTGTTTTCACAAGAAAGAATTCGGCAACCCCCGCATTCTCGATTGCCTGGAGATTGCAGCGGTGCATCTGGACCGAGAAAAGACTTCACGGTGTACGCCTCTGCACCTAATTGACCCTAAATGCAGGTTTAAGATGCCTCCTGACCTCAAAAACAGTGAGGAAGCTGTACTGCATCGCCTACGCCTGAACGTGGCACACGGCATTTCCTCTGAGAAATTCAGCACGACTCTTCACCACTCTGCTCAACATGCGATGTAACAGAAGATTTCGGACATATCATCTGCGTATGTCCAAAGTTCACAGTTCCAAGGAAGACCTTTCTAACATATTTGTGTGTGTCGCACCATGAAGGCCTTGAACTGGGGGCAGTTTTGAGCCCTTGGTTGGACCCACGCCAGGCCGTACGGGCTACCGAAGCTCTTGTGAGCACTGTCTTTGACCAAGTGTTGTGATCAACTTGATTGCGAAACTCCCTGTATGTGCTTGAAAATTCGTGCGCATCATCTGACTTGTTAAAATTATTTATTTATTGAATTTACAGACCCTTATGTTTGTGTTTCTTCATAGGGCGTAGCAAGCAAAGCGAAATGGCTCGGCTATCCTTGCTTCTACCATTAAATCTATTATCTCGCTCGCCTGCTCCCGCTACTTCTTTTCCCCCTCTCTGTCTTTATCCATAAACGATCCCTTTTTGCCCTTCCCGAGCACGTCTGAAGCCTCACTTTATATAGAAAAACTTCTCGAAAACTTTACTCTGCTAGCGTGATTGATGGCAAAAGCTTAGCGATTATCAGACACCTCTTTACTGGTACGTCGTGTTTTCGACTCTTTCTTTTCTTTTGTTTCTTGGTCTTTTAACGCGAATATATCCCACAAACAGGCTGGATGCAATAAACGCGAAAGAATACCCAGAGTAATTCTTTTCTCATTTTTTTTTTCAATTACGCGCTAACCTCATCTGCAGTGTGAAGTTAATCTCCTACACTACACTAGCGGCGATCACTTAACGATACATGCCCAGTCGAGGCAGCTCCCCTCTGTCGCGGTTGTAACGCTGCGGGGCAAGTTAAATACCAAGTACGGGAGCCACTCTTGTGTTCGTAAAGAGCTCGTGGCACACACAGATTCAGTCCCAACTGATGCCGTGCACCCATGCAGCAAGCTGCGTCGGGCAATAATTATAGTCTAAACGAGCGCTGGGATTCGTCCTGCGTAGTGCGATCTTGGTTTGTCTGGATGAAGAGTTCTCGAAGTTCGCAGCGCCGTTAGTTATGAGATGGTGGACGCCCATACGTCCGCTTTGCGCTCTTGCGCCCCGGCGTAAAACTTTAAGTCCATTGAGCCATTCACACGAACATCCTGAGAGTTTATCGACGGAAACGTTCTGCGAAGGGCGAACTTATGGCAGAACAAATGAATAAAGCCCTTATTTCGGCCGTCTGCCGGCTTCCAGTTCTCTTCCACTTCACCAGGCTGTTGTTTGTAAGGCGAACTTAGCACCTGCCCCTCTCCTGAAAAAAAAAATAAACAAACTGAAAACTGAATGGCACTTTACTGGGTAAATTCTCAAACGATAAAGTGGGCAAAAAGCTGCCCTTGGATTATGCTAACACAGATGTTTGCCCGGCCGCTCACGAAACTTCTGCGCGGTATTTTTGGTAGCAGATGTGGATAACGGGTAAGGAAGACACCGCGTCTTTATTTAATTTTATCGAGAAGGTTTCCGCTGGAACTCTGAGGGTGACGTAAATGCAGCTTGTACTGATATAAGTTACAGGGACTGGCGGGCATTATATGCGATGCCCATTGCAACTACCAAACTTTAAGGAACAGGAATGCATCACTGATTTACGATCTGCGGAGCATGTCTTGTGAATCCGTGCAGCTTTACTATACTTTACTATACCTATAAAATTGCATCGCAGCTTTAACGGAGAATATTGCGCCCCTGGACTCCGTACAAAAGCTTACCCAGTGAAGCCGCAACGTGCAGCCGGCGTTTACACATGTGTTACTCCTTAAATGGTTGAATAAAGTATTTTTCATTGTGAGTTAAATGGTTGTGGTACAGTTGAACACCTCTGCATCGAACTCCAGGGGGATCAAAAATCTTTCGACATATCGATAATTATAAACATAAAATATGCCTGTCTGAGAATTATCTGACAACTCTGCCCATTACTGAGAGCTTTTCGAGATTTTGAGAAGCGGTAGCTTACCGATTTGTTCCTTACAGCACGAAAAATTCGAACCATGCTGCAGTGCACTTAACATGAAAAAGACGTGTGAGGTTCGCTTGCTTCTTGTTCTGCGTCATAATGTTTACCACATTTTTTTAACCTTACAAATGCCGTTCAAATGAGGAAATCTGTAGTCGTACTCTGTGCCACAACATTCCGGAATCTGAACACTGACGCCAGCTCGGCTGCAGTAGACGGTTGGAAACGTTGTTAGGGCCGTTAGTAGGGTTCGCTTCTTCGGCATCGGTGATGTCCGATGATGATTGCTGATGATTGCCGATGATTGCTATTGGTTTCCCCTTTGTAGCGGGGTGATGACATGTCGTCTTACCAAAAAGGACTAATATACCCATGTTTTACACTCTTCACCGACTCTCGAGCAGCCCTTCAGCACCTCATGGTGCTGCCACAAGAGCAGCTTGCTCAAGAAATTAATGGCCTGCACACGCAGGCAATAAACAACCACCACGTCGTTGCTCTGCAGTGGCTTCCATCTCACTGCGGTGTGGCTGGCAACGACGAAGCCGACAGAGCTGCTGCATCAGCGCATTCCAGCCCAATTATTACGCCAGTGCCTTTCACAAGGCGAGACGGAGCGACTCTGGCGTCATCGCTTGCCAAGAGTTCTCAGCGATTGCTGTGGAGCGACCCAAATAATACCTACGATCCGTTGCACACAATAGACCCAGAGTATCGATTTCGGATGCCAAGCGGTCTGTGCAAGCGAGATGAAGCTGTCCTGCATCGAATACGACTGAATGTGGCGTACACTAAGCATTTCCTTTTTAAACTACGTCGAGTTTCCTCACCTCTGTGCCCTACCTGTACAGTTCGCGAGGACCTGAAACACGTTCTCTGCGCATGTCCTCGCTACGAACTTGAGCGTACCACGGCAAAGCTTTCTCTGGGCCTGCCCGCGTCCGCCCAGATCTCTTCGAGTCACCTCCTTGGGCCTTGGCTTACAACCGGCATGGCAAGTCGCGCAACAACAGTGCTCCTAACGTTACTCCGGAGCACTGGACTTGTCAGTGAGCTATGAACTCTCAGACAAATGACTATATCGCCTGATTGTGTGTGTGCTTTTTGTGTGCGTCTGTGTGTTTGAGTATTCATGTGTAAGTGAGAGTTTTCATTAATCTTCATCACACCTTCACCCCCATTTGGTGTAGCAAGTCGGGCGCCCCGCCTGGCTGACCTCACCTGTTCATTAAAAATGTTTCTCTCTCTCTCTTGTTTTAACACTAGCGCTGCTTAGGGCAGGAACAAAAGCTTATTAGGCAGAAAATACTTTTTTCCCTGTTACAGGTGGTAACTGTCCTAGGCAATATTCCCCTCTCTGCTTTTCGTCCACCAGCATTCTCCTCATCTTTTCGTTCCCTCGACAGCCTTGAAAATAATTTCCTCTGGGATACCGTTAAATCCTAGGGCTTCTGGAAGTCTAATATTCCCTTCATGTAGATTTGGATGGATACCCTCATATTCTAACACTATGTGCCGCATAGTTTCTGTTTCTTTTCTTCAGACCACGCATAACCCATCATTTTGTGAATACTCCCCCCAAAACTCTTAGTTCGCAGGCAACCGTTGTGTCATTCGAAATGGCGCATGGTAATGCTGACAGCTCTCAAAATTCAGCCTCGAGGCACTCAGTGCAATCGTCTTCGGCAGCCGAACACCTCTCGTCTGGAGCCGCGCAACAAAGCCGCTTTGCACACGACACGCTCCGGATCGGCCGGGCCGTGGCCGTGCTGCCTTCGACTTTACGTCAGGTTGACGCGCAGTATCGCGCTCAAAACTTCTGTGAGAAATTTTATATGCCTCAGCCGCCGACATCGTTTGCCTGCACCCGTCGAATAATGTCCGCTTTCGCCTCTAAATCCACATTTGTCCTTCTTTTCGTGACCATAGCTCCAAAACGCATGCCCGGACAAAAAGCACGCACCACGCCACATCGGTCACCATGCGGGAGCCACCAGTGATGACCGCTCAAGCGTCAAAAAAAAAAAAAAAAATGCGGGAACCCGAGCGCTTTCAGCCGGTTTCCCCTCCTTTATTGTCTTTCGCCCCCAATCACTCCCCGCGTTCTGGCTGCCATGCGGCTGCCCCCCATGCTATCGAGCCAACAGCAGGTGTTGAAGGTAACCGAAGCGACGCAACCCCACCTCTTCATTACCGAGCGCGCGTGGCTGCGCTCACGAGAAGTTATCATCATCATCGCATCCACTCCGTCAGGGTCAGGAAGAGCGAACTTGCGGTGGTACTTGCGATGCCGCGTTTGATACATCGAATGTGCCCGTGCTTCAGAATTGGATATTCGCGTACAATAGCGCTATACTTTTTTTTGCATGAGATTTCCAAGAGGATGTTCAGACTGTTCGATATAGATAATACTTCGATTTATCCGTGTTTGACTGAATTTTCTTTCATTCCCGTCCCTGCTCGCGGCGGTTCTGATCCTAATCCGCCTGCGTCTTGCAAGTATACATTCGGCTACCGCCTTAGCTGAAGAACGCCATAAGTCTCTCCTTGCCTTGGAGTAAGACAACTTAGTCACACCTGCTTCATTGCTCTCAAGTTAAGTGGGGCACCAGAGTCCTCCAGATACGTTTGGACAATTTTTTGTGAGAATGTTTTAGATATACTTCGCTAAAGTGGAACCTGCTGCTTCAGCTAATTGTGTGGATGACTTTACGCATAGCGAGTAGGCTTCGCATTTCGAAGTAACGTGTCGCCGGTGTTTGCCATTGTCACGTTGGTGCTGCTGCGCCCGAACAGCCTACCGCCCCTGCACCCCATTACAGCTTCATCGGTGCTTCACGCAGCAGCTCGCTGCGCGTCCGCACTGGTAGAAGTGAGATAAATCCAGTCACCCTGCCTCCCCCTTTCATTTAATTTAAACTACTGTGCAACGTGTTTTTTTTTTCACGCGTCCTTATCGTGTTACGAAGGAAACGTTTACTGCATACACTGGAACGCTTTCGCCTGGCCCCATAAGTCTTTGGTTTAAAAGTTTAAAAACAAACCAAAACCACTGCATCTGGCCTGAAAGAGCTCTGTCCAAAAGAGACGAGGCAATCACATAAAAGGGAGGTGCCACGCGTTACTAGCACGACCCACATGCTAACGTCCACCACATGCGTCCCGTGGCAGTGCCCCATGGTGCCTAACCGTTCTGCGCTTTCTTTCGCTTGTTTCCAGATGAATCCACTGAGTGGGTGTTTTCAGCTGGCTGCGCCATTTGTTCGCGTAAAGAACGCCTTAATTAAGGTTAACTGGTGGGGAGTGTGAAAATAAGCTGATACTAGTCGTATTACGCAGACTTGCTGTAGCCTAAACCAGATAAACAAGAATCACGGAGGATGGAACTTCAACCTTTCTAAGAATGTGAAGGACAAAGCCTAGTTGGACCTGCTTTTGGTCTGCTGTTCAAATTTCCCCTGAACTTTGCAGCCTCGGCCGACCCCTCTAGACAGCACCCCTGGCCGGGCACCTCCAGAGCTGGGTCCGCTCACTCGCCATCGCCTGCAGCCTCCTGTTCGCCCACTTCGGTATACATTGACCTCTGGTGCGGTTCGTACCGTACTTAGGCAGGGACCTACACTCCTCCGGCGCTGCGCTGCGTCACCCTTCCTCAGCTCACTCTTCCAGCCCTCCACCGCCACTGCTGTTTGCCTCCCCAGGCTCGCGCTCTGATTTTATGCCAATCTATGTATCTCGGGACGTTTTTTTCCAATTTTACCCGTTCTATAAAACACAGACATCTAAGGCTGTCACCTTTATAACTTACGGTAAGCGCTCATCACTAAAAGTATCTTCGGAACGTCCTCTTAATTATTTATGATGGAGAACTCTTTATCGGCACACCTTTAAATCGCCGTACCGAAGGCAGTTAACAGCTGAAATTCCCGCAATAAACAATGATGCCGATATGTGGATTCTGATTGCGCCGATATGCGGATTCTGATTGCACAGCCAGTCTGACTTGATAATGTGACCCGCCGCGGTGGCTCAGTGGCTAAGGCGTTGCGCTGCCGAGCATGAGGTCGCGGGTGCGATTCCCGGCCGCGGCGGCCGCTCTTCTGATGGAGGCGATAAGCAAAAACGCCCATGTGTACGAGATTTTGGCGCACGATAAAGATTCCCAGGTGGTCAAAATTAATCCGGAGCCCTCCACTACGGCGCGCCTCATCGCCTGCGTTGCGTCGGCGCGTTAAACCCTACAATCAATCGACTTGATAATGTGCCCACATTTCGTGGTGGCCAATAAGGAGGTTGGGAAGTTCTTAGTGGAAGCTGCTCTGCTTTCTTGAATTTGCCAATTAAATTTTTGCTTTTTGTGTTTTTCCTGTCGGGAAAACTTCACCATTCGATTTTTCATAGGACAATCACTGCTTTCATAAAACAACGTCATCTGAATACATGCGTTCTATGCTGCAGCAAATGAAAGCTTCTAGATTGCTGCTAGGTGATGATGAACACAAAGCCCCTTGAAATAAAAACATTCTCAGCGACGGAATGTTTTTACCGCGCATTGTTGTTAGCCGGTATTCCGGTCCCAACAAATAGGCCCGTTTTCTCGTTTAACGTGGACAGCAAACACCCCCGGGCGCCGCAGACTTTCGTTTACCGGCTGCGTGACCACCGATAAATCAGAGCGATTCTTTTCTGCCTCGCTAGCTTTACGGGGATGGCCCCTCTTTCTAGAACAGTCGTTCCGCAGACCCAGACCGAATTGTTATGGGGCAAATCAAGCGTGGCCAACCGTCCTTCGACATGCCCTCAGATTTCTTCCGCTGCTCCCTTGCCGCCCGTTGCCAATTCTTCAGCCACTCAGACATTTGCGTTGCTCTGTTATACGTCTGACCGCCCATCAAGAGCCACTAGCAATCACCCAACGACCAGCGGGCGTGATTTGGAGAGGGGAACTCTTGATGGGGGGCCTTTTTGTGGAAGCTGCTATTGCCAGAAGGGAAAAAGAGACAGCCGAAAACAAATACGAATGTTTTGCACCAGCCAGCCAGCAGTCCCATTGTCCTAATACTGTTCCACGCTATTCCCACACTGCAGAACTAATAATAAAGTAACTTTATTCCTTTTCAATATATTTAACTCTGTTAGCGAGCATTAGGAGCCATCTTTGGCAGTGATGGAGAGAGTGTGACAGCTTTTTGCTGAACACGAATGCATGAAAGTTTTCTGCTACTTTATTACTTCAATGTTGTCTCTGCATATCATCTCAGTCAAATTGCTCGAGTCGGCACGAGGGCTTGTCTTACTTTTGTGGTCTTGCCTGTGGAATTCTCAACGTTCGGTTGTGGCGTTGCGTCTACGGCAGCGCAGCGCACGTGTGTTCAGTCCGCCAAGAGTTGCCTGCAGTTGTTTGTTAAAAAAACACACCCCACAACTTCTAAGCACTTCTGCTAACTTACTATGAAAACAATTTCATTCTGAGACGACATCCGTGTTTCCAGGACAGCCGCAGCTTTCAGCCACAATATGATACCCAAACTTAGTGTACCCAAGGCTTCACTCAAGCTTTGTGCATAATAAAAAAAGCAAACTTTCTCGAGGGTGTCACTTATGATGCGCTGATGAGATGGAAGTTAAAAGAAAATCCTGAGAGTTCTATAAGATTTCTAGAATAGTTACAAAAATAAAATTTTATAGCTGCACCACGAGGCAGAAACTCCATTTGTTGTAAATGGGAGCCTTCCGATAGCGCATGTCTTCCATCAGAATGGGCCAAGAGGCCGAATTGTAAAAAAAAATAAATAGAAAGGGCAATACGAGCAACCTTAATCCAAAGCCCGAAAGGGTGCAGAAACAAACTCAGAAACGTGGTGACGTGTGGCTATGCGGGGCAGAATGCTCGGTATACGAACTCCACTGAACGTACAACGCAAAACGGCGACGCATATTAAAAATGTACACGCCAAAAATACCAGTTTCACGTTTTCATGGTTTGAGAAAAGTCGCCGCAATCGCGAGATGCTCGATGAAGGCTGTCCGAAGGAATAACAAAAAAGAAAAGAAATCTGTGATCATCAAAGGCGGTGGCTAACAGTCACATCGCACCGGACGTACCAACTGAGCTTTTTTTATAGGTTTATCACGGAGAAAAATAACCACCGTGGCGCGGAACTCAAACCGCTTGAGCTCCTAGTTGCGACCTTATGGTCCCGACTCCTTGGCATCTGAACCAAGCCCGTTCAGGGTGATTTGTTTGCCGAGGTCCGTGCTGCGGCATTTTGTACCTACGCAAAATCAGTTGCTAGCCATATAAGTAAATAAACGTGTGTACAGATAGAAACCAGGCCTGAACACTTCACATACAAAAGGCCGCGTTATCATAGCGCACGTCTTCACTTTTTTAGTGCGGCGCACGCTAAATTCCACAGGTGGTGAAAATTAATCCGTATTCCACCCCCACGGCGTGCCTCATCGCCTGTGCAGCGTCGGCGCGTTAAACCTCATAGTCGAAAAAATTACACCATCTTCCCGTGGGGAACCCTGATGAGGATGCGAAGCATCGTGGCGGTCCCGTGTGGTTCCATTGTGTTGCCGTTATGTTGAGTGATCTGGTTTTTACTAGCGCCAGAGGGAATTCCGTGTCCGGGTCCACACCGGTGGCAAAGGCACGCAAGTGCTGTTGTGTTACGGTGAGTAGGCGGTGGTTCTCTAGGCGCCGAAACTCGTCCATCATGTTCTTGTCGATGTTGTCTCTGTGGGTAGAATCGGTAGTCTCCGTCAGCTTTGGCGAGGTAAAGGTTGTTGACATTGGTGCACCGGCTGAGAGCAATGTACACGCCCTCCTCTTCGCAGCTTTATTGTTGTTGTTGTTGTTGCGCCTTTTGGTATGGCACATACCCAATCAGGGGATCGGCCAATCAACAGAGGATGGTTAAAATGAATGGAATTCTTATCTAATCACGAGACGTTTAGGAAAGATAATTTATCTTCTCGTTCTTCTTCTTGTTGGCTTGATTTTGGGCTACCCAATGCTCTAATGATGAACGTCCAACAGATGAGATTTATTTATTTATAGTCATCCCGGAGTACCAGATAGAATGCCTTCTTCCCTCCAGCCCTAACATAATTTTCACTATTCACCCCCGCCGCGTTTCTTCACGGCGAAGCTGTATATGTCTAACAATCCAGTTTTCGCGCCTGTGTGTTACGAAAACTTGTTGGCTTGATTCGTCATCTGGTGGGCATTACGAATTACTCTTGCTGGAGACCTATATACGCAGCTCATCAGATAGGTGGCGGCTCCGCCTCGTGCACGCATCAGTTTACTCAGCGGCGCGAGTTCAGCGCATAAAAAAATTCACGAAATTAAAAAATATCTAGGGCCTCCATATTTACCTAGGGCCTCCATAGGGCCCCTAAAAATGTCTTCCCAGTAATGCGTTTGTGCTTAGATGTGAAGCCAACTTTTAAGAGGTCGGTGTGAGCTTGATCTTTGTAAGCTGGCTTTCTCGCATTGTGTTCTGCGCAGTAAAACATGGTCATCTACAAAAAATTGGCCGCGTATCTGCTCCTTTCGTTGCAAATGCCGTCAAAAGACGATAGTCTTTATCGGCTTTTGCGAAGTAAATGCCTCCCTTCGCTTTACCGCTCACCTCTCATGTTGTTCCTCTTGCGTCGCGCTCCTCCCAAGGTAAAGACGCCAAATGTTTGCTTAAATCATTTTAAATTTCCCGCGTTCCACTGCTCCTAACCGGGTATCTCGATTCGAACGCTGCCGTACGGCGAAGACGCGCGTTAATCGAGGCACCCTACTTCAACGTTTATAGAACCGCGTTTCCCTGCTCCACGTGCGTTGCAAGCAGAACGTTGAAACTATCTAGTGGAACCTTGCGTAACTGTTGCCGGTTGATTTCTTAAAATGGCGCCAGAAGCTATAGTGGCGCGGGCGACAGCAGGAGACGGCGGAGTGAATTCTTTTTCTGCAGTTGATGAAGTATTTAATTTCGCAAAAGTCAAGCATGTTTGAATTTTTATAAAGGAACACTGCAAATATCACTTCTGTATTGATTTGTTGTCTCATATTTGAGTAATGTCTTGTTCTTCTTCAACAATGTTGACAAGTATGAACATTAAACCGGACCAAGACGGGTAGATTTAGCTGTGACTATATAAGACTATTGCACAGGCATTCTTTTGCTTTGGCCGGGTGGCTGAATCGAGTCACAGACAGACAGACGGACAGACAGACATACAGACATACAGACAGACCAAAATTTCTGGGTTTAAGTAGCCCAAGAAAGACTATCGTCTTTAAAAAAAGAAGTATGGTTACAGCCGCGCTATATACTCCTCTCCACCGCCGCCGCCTCTTTCCAGAGTCCGTCTACTGCTCGCAACGCCCGGCGTCTATCTGCGCCTTTCAATCGCGCAATGCAGCGCGCCCTTCCGCGGCCACCTGTGCGGCGCACTAGAGACTGCGCTGTGATCGGCGTAGCCGCGCTACAATAAAACAGCATTGTTTCTACCCAACATTTGTGTGTGTCCTTATTCTGTGACGTGTGGATCGGGCCCCTGTCCTCATAATTCAATATAGCAAATACCCAATATAGCTAAACCCCAACATCGCAAATCCAACCAGACTGCTAGCTTAGCTGGACTCCCTCTTCCCACGGTGGAAGGGCTCTGATTAGTTTTAAACTAAGGAGGGGGGGGGGCGACGGAGAGTGTAGCGTGAAAGGAAAAGGGAGAGAGGGAGAGTGCGATAGAAGAAAAACGTAACACAGGAATTGGAAAACAGGATGAAAGAGTTTAAGCTGACAAAGGGGGGGGGGGGTTGGTTAGGGGAGGGGAAGATAAGGAAAGTGAAGATATAGGAATCGGGAAAGGTAAATGGAAATATGAGGGGAGAAAAAGGATAACAGGCGTTGCTGAAGCGTATAGGGAAAAGGAGGGGATTCGATGAGGAGGAGATATGGGAGTGTCATTTTGAACACGTGTTTGCGTGTGTGTTTTGCTCTTCGGTGTCCACCAAAGAGAGGTTATAACGCTCGCTAAATACGGCCTCGGCAGGAACAGAAGTGCGCCGTCTGCTTAGGGAATGTCGATGAGACGTACGGCGAGCAAAGAATGACGAACCCTCCGAAAGAGAGCTGGATGGACAACGCCGCCAAACTAATAATATACCTGCTAACCATCGCTCAATGTTCATAAACCACTCGGTAATTTATGCGACCACTCGTCGCGTACGTCAAACTATCCCGAGCGACGCGTTAGAGTTCGGAGCGTTCAGATATGTCTGTCACGATAACCTGATACGAATGCTACTTTCCCTCAGCCTGTTTGGCAATTGGTAGAAGGCAAGATTTCTGGCGTACAGAGCGAGGGGAAGGGAGGACACGCTTTGGGGCCCACTAGTCGGGCACTCGGAAGATGTTTGGCCGTTTCGGGTATCGCCTTTTTGTCCGGCATCCGGGAAACCATTTCTGACGTGTATGCCGGGTGAGCGATGCAGGGCGGCCGAATGAATGGTCCTAATGAGATTGCAGAAACCCATTCGCGTGCTTCTCGATAGGCTCCGCGCCTTTTATCTCCTGTCTGCCGCGACACAGTGCAATAAGCACGAAGCTGAAAGAAATGTGTCCGCCACTATTTGTATTCCAAATGGAAGTACGAAAATGGCTCTTATTTTTGAATGCTTGTTCTACCCACAAGCTGCAAACTTTTGTTATTTTCTACTGTGAACACTAAAAAACCTTTTTTAGCCCACGAAAAGCAAAACAATATATGTATAAGTGCCTTGGCTGACACACAGTATTTCTTCAAAAAGCGATTTGGGATCTTTGCAGCTGAAGAAGGGGCTCAGTCGTGCGGAGCCTCTTCCATACCACTTGAAGTTCCGATTTTTTTTTTTACACTTGTTTAGATTTTGAGCGTCTTTTACGGTGGTGCTAACTGCTATTCCTAATCTGGAGGATGTCCGGCATTCGGTGTAGCCTGTATTAGCAGGAAGCGATGTGATAAACGGAAGTGATCTCACTACGGTTGTGGCGTCATATCCAGCGTATTCGTCGCAGTGACGCCAATCCTGTGCAGTGTAGTGACCAGTAGTCATGTATGATGCCGAAGAGAAACTGGACCGACCAAACAATGATAACAAATGCACCATCACTAAAAAGTACTCGGAAAACGGTACCACGCACTATAGTGATGTGAATGCTGCGCGGCCAACATCGCGTGTTAGCTGCGCATATGCAGTGAGTGCATGGTGTCCACGTGGTTGCTCGCATGGTGACGGCGCCGTTTGACATAACGCAATCGCGAAAGGTGAATGCCGCATTGTTGTGACATGCGAATAATCCCACCATGCCGCTTTTTTTTTTCGCCGAAGTAGCGCCAGCTGCACGATTCTTGTGGATGGACGGGAAAATGACACCGCACCAAATTCTGCAAATGTCCCTTCAGAAGACCGACAGCTTTCACTGCAGCACACAGATGTAACTATGCAAGTGGCCCTTTTAGCGCATAGTTAGCGCATAGCGCATAGCGCATAGGCCCTTTTAGCGCCCTTTTAGCGCAAGTGGCCCTTTTAGCGCACTACTGCATAGTTCATTTGCCTCGAGTACCTTTTATTGCCTTTCATCTGATGAATTGAGACTGACGTGTGTATAACGCTGCAAAATTTCACATGTTAATTCCCCATCTTTTCTGGTGCACTCGCTGGATGCAGTATGGGCGGATTCCTTGCAAGGAATACCAACTAAAATTCACTGCTTGAATGGTGCTTCTGTCGCCTACCCAGATATTGGCTAATGCAGAACAATAGCCTTCCATGAACGCGACCCATCACGAGAACCTCTTCTCACTAGCCTCCTGTCCTTAGTACCTGACGCACAAAATCGCCGCAGCTTCCATTCCGGTGCGTCGCCACAATCAGTATCTCTAAATTTATCCCTCCTGTAGCAACATAAGCTTTAAATATTCGCACCTTCACAGATTTCTCTCGACGGGGAATCAGGATTAGAAAAGTAATGTGGTTAGTTAAAGAAGCCTCTGATTACGTGCAGCTCCCAACGCTAAAAGCCAATGATGCGCACCAAATGCAACAAAAACACAAGCATAAGCTTTTAAATATTGTTTTATTCAAGATCGTGTGCTTAAACAGAAAATTCTGAGAGGTAGTAAAGATAGGTCGTTAAATTAGCACATTCAAGTAATTGCACGTGTTAACCATACGGCGCTGGCATATGAACCAGCGAGTACGTACACCTTAGGGTATGGTTTAGGTTATAATACGCTTACCATTGCTGCCTAAGCTTGCTTCTACGAGAAAAACGTTACCCACACCCCACCTTTTTGGTACGGCCTACAAATATGCAAGAGTGTACGTATCTGGCCTTGTGCATTTTTTTAACATTTGCAAAATGTGTGTTTATGTAATGTTGACGCCAGGTTGCACGCAGAAAAGATTTGTAACGGGAAATGTCCCAAACGCCACAGGATGAGCAGGCAGTATACCGACCGCCTATCCATAGAAGGGATACAATGGAAACAGCGGGGCTTTTCGCTTAATTTTAAGACAGCGACTCGGAGCGTGCCTCGGTGCATGCGCTACTCAAGCATATCACCTGTTTTGGCTGTTTGTAGGGCTCGAAGTAAAGCTGTTACGTGCACTACAATGCTACATGTTGTATCATTCCCATAAAAAAAAAAAGGTTCTGGCAGCAATTTGGACGCGTAAACGTCCGCACTAGTGCAGCAAAAGGCTTTAAGAAACCCCAATCGATTGTTGAAACCTCCACGACAAAAAAATAAAACACTCTGCTTGTCTCGAAACTGAAGCTGTTTACTGATACGCCGAATTGAAATTGCTGACTGGACTAAAACTTCTTGTTTCCGCAGTGGAAATGCTGGCACGAACCATTGTGCGGGTAGAACTGGCGTGCTTGAAAGCCGCACCGCTTCAGTAGTGCTCGGAAGCTCACGGCAGTGAATTCCAGAGGCTTTAGGGGGGTGGATGTCTCTCATACTTTTCTGGTGAAATAATCTGGCATGATTCCATGAACATCAAAAATCGCCCTATTTTTACAAGCTTCAATAATACCACTTTCTTGGGTTTCGCATTTTGACATCGCCCCACTCCGCCCCACACCTTCGCACCCAGGTAATGTTGAGGAGTGAACAATGACGATGGCCCCAGATCCTTCCTCTTCAGCTACCGGCAGCGCGCGAATTACCTGTACTCTGTATAAGAAGGAATTCGAAACACCTGCCATCTGTCTCTTCGAAACCGGCAACGCTCTCTTCTGTCACATATGGGAGCCGGGCTGAATTGCACACAGTGTGTCTCTGCTTCTTAAATATTTTGTTTTTGATATGCCTACTCTGCCAATTTCTGTTGTGTCCGTGTGGTACGACCAGCGAGGAATCGGGTGCATAGTTAGTTCAATTTACACTTCTTCGGTAGCGCCAGTTAACTGGTTCAAAACAGCAGCTGGTCGAAACGGTAGAATATTAATTATTTCATGCTGTGTCCCCTTCCATAAAGCCGGACCAGACTTGACCCCCAAAAGTACGGGTTAAATAAGTGTGGTCCAATGATGAAAAAATCACTCATATTTTAACATATTAGGTCATCGTATATGAAATCTTTTGCGGAACTAAAAAAATTACTCCCACCTCCCCTCGCGGGAACCCCTGTGTAGATGCGACGCATAGGGGGTTCCGTTGTTGTTTCCGTTAGGTTGATTCTCCCATCGCGTGAAACGTGCCGTGAACCCACTGCCGCGGCTACAACGCAACGTGGCGCGCCTATGACGCAACACAATCCAATATAATCCACTTTAATCCAATCTAATAGAAATCCAATCCAATCCAATTCAAGCCAAGCCAATCCAATCCAATCCAATCCAATGCCCCTCGCGAGAGAGTGTTCGCTATCGGAGAGGAGAGGGGGTGAGCGGCGGAGAGCGCAGCTCGCGTGGCGAGAAGAATGGGGGACGGGTGTGGACGGACAACGACAACGCCGTATGGAGGGACAAGGCGAGTGAATGAGATGCCGTCGCATCTAATATAATACATATGGAAAAAAGCAGATGCATGCTTACGTATTACATAAATCGGTTACCGGTTATATAATGGTGCTTTGCTTTCTGGATATTTGCTGACTTTATCCTTTCTATTGGTTCAAGTGATGGAGAGTCGATAATAAGGCAAGTTAGATGTGGTTCAAATGATGAAAATTGCGTGAACACATGCATAAGCTAAACCGCTAACTCGGTATAAGCGCTGAGAGACAACAAGGATGGACCTGAGTCTACTTCCTCGTTTCTAAGTTGCTTCGAGCTTTCTTCCTCAACAGACGCATAAACAGACTAGGGGTTATCATAGTACCTCAGCGGAGAGTAGTTGCTTCATGTTAAGAATGAAGAAGCCCTGTCGCTCTTTACTGTGCATGTCGTCTCTGAGCCTCCATACAAAAGCACGTGGTTGCTAAAGAAAGCCACACCTGCTCTGCTGATCTATTATGGACGCCATAGCTTCATGGTTGATCAAAGACCCGCCAACGCGGAGAAACCATTTTAAGCAAAATCCACTTCGCTGGGGCCGGAAAATATCTTCCCACCTTCGTTTACAGGGATAGACACAGCTTAGAACCGGGATATAATGGAAAAAATACCGCGCCTGAAGTAAGGGCATATCCCGCATGTTTTATGCACAACCCCCGAAACCAACCCACGTTGTACCTACATTCCCTTAACCCTTCAGAGTAAGATGCAATAGAATACATTCTTCTACGTGATCACCAGTCTGGCTTGTTGCCCTGTCCGCTTGAATGAACAGGCCATTTGCAGATGGATATCTTTCTACCTCACAAATTGGAAAGAAAGAAAAAAAAATTGGTTCCAATCCACGCTGTGAAGGTGGTTGGAAAGCAAAGCTTTAAACGACGCCCGCAACAACTGCCCATGCGACATCACTTGAGTGCCCACACGTTGCTCTACAAAGAGTGAAATCAGAGATTCTGCCAGCCGTTATCTGGAATTCCCGAGGGCGGCGTGCCGAACGCAGCAGCAGCGTCGCCCACGGCCGGGCCAGCCGTGAGTCGGGAGAAAGAAAACGGAGTGGAGCTTCTTTCGCAGAGTGAGACAGTGGAACCTAGGAACCCTGATGTGCTAGCTTGGGGCTGCCCCACCACGAGACACAAGCGCAGACGCCCAAACAAGCTGAGCTTAGTTCAAGTGATGGAGAGTATTTTATTTATAGCGATTTAAACTAGTTAGTTTAGTAAGTTTGAGAATAGGTGGCGAGGCACTGGAAGTGGTAAGCTAATATATCTTCTCAGGCCAAGTAGTGACCCCGGATTACAACCATAAGGCAGATATAATTAGAACGATAAGAATGGGGTGGAGGACATTCGGCCGCCATTTTTAGATAATGGATGCAGCCTACCATTGTCCCTGAAGAGGAAAGTGTATGACAGCTGCATCTTACCGGTACTCACCTACGGGGAAGAAACTTGGAAGCTCACTAAAAGGGCCGAACATACATTGAACACGACTCAGCGAGCAATGGAACGAAAAATGATTGGTGCAACGTTACGGAACAAGAAGAGAGCAGAGTGGGTCAGGCAGCAGAGGCGTGTTACAGACATATTAGTAGAAATTAAGAAGAAGAAATAGGAGTAGGCAGGGCATGTAATACGAAGGCAAGATAGCCGTTGGTCATTAAGGGTAACAGCATGGATCCCTAGAGAAGGCAAACGTGGCAGGGGACGGCAGAAAGTTATGTGGGCACATGAGCTCAAGAAGTTTGCGGGGATAAATTGATCGTAGTTAGCACAGGACCGGGATAATTGGAGATCTATGGGAGAGGCTTTGTCGTGCAGTGGGCGTATACGTGACGAAGATGATGACAATAATCAATCAGTCAATCAATCAATCAATCAATCAATCAATCAATCAATCAATCAATCAATCAATCAATCAATCAATCAATCAATCAATCTTTATTAAAGTGCCCAGGAACAGCCGAAGCCTTCGTGCTGGCGCACTGAGAGAGGAAAAAAAAGTCCGCATTGAAATACACCAGCGGTTGTCACATAAACAGCGAGTAAAACGGTGGGTGAGTGACGAACAATAAAAAACTCTAAATACTAAAGAAAATAAAATTAAAAGTGGTATCCAACCTACATTACACGACTAACAGAGACTGTTAATTATGGTACCTTGCAAAAACGCATCGTACAAGAACCATAGCCACATGATGAAGCATCAATTACACAAAAATGTATGAAACTAAACGAAGGTAATATTTAAAACTATTCACAGAAAATGACGTTATAAAACATTTGTTACTGTGACCTGCCTGGGCCCCTTAAATAATAATAATAATAATAATAATATAAAATAGTGATGATGATGATGATGATGATGGTGGTGGTGGTGGTGGTGGCGGTGGTGGCGGCATTCATCAAGGCAACCCGAGCTCAGATGAGGCTGTTGTTGGCTCTCCTTGCATCGACACATGTCGTCAAGGGCCTCTTACGAGACACGCTGAGGAGTCGTCAGGGAGAAGACGCTTGAGGATCTGCTCTCAATCTTCCAGTCGCAGATATCTTTTTGTTCTACTTTATGTAGCCTACGGAGGTTCCTTTTCATCTCCTTATTAAGCGGCCTTTCCCGGAAAGTTTGTCCCAGTGCGTATTACTCCCCCATTAATCCGATCCCCGGTGTGCCTGAGCTTGGCGGCATTATTCGGCTTCGCTCTCTTTGGCGACAACAGACTACGTATATACCGAAAGTGGGTGAAATGTTTCTCTCCTCCCACCATCCCTTGGGTGCACTTACGGGGATGCGGAAAAGGAGAGCTAGAAGGGATAACCCCCGACGCATCAAACACGACTCTCTCCCCAAGTAACAGGTGGTTTGTCAGCATCAAAGTTGCCGTCGCGTTCAGGTTGTTCTGCAAATAATTGTGGGACAACGTACGTACGTACACACACACCAACACACCCACCTACACACACACGCACGCGTACACACGCGCCTACGCACACACGCACACACACGCACATACATACATACATACATACATACATACATACATACATACATACATACATACATACATACATACATACATACATACACACACATACATACATACATACATATATACGTACACACACATACATCCATACATACATACATACATACATACATACATACGTACACACACTATTACATACACACACATACATACACACACATACATACACACATACATACGTACATACACACATACATGCATACATACACACATACACACATGCATGCATACATACATACATACATACATTGATTGATTGATTGTGGGGTTTAACGCGCCGATGCAGCGCAGGCGATGAGGCGCGCCGTAGTGGAGGGCTCCGGATTAATTTTGACCACCTGGGGTTCTTTGACGTGCGCCGAAATCTCGTACACACGGGCGTTTTTGCTTTTCGCCTCCATCAGAAAAGCGGCCGCCGCGGCCGGGAATCGAGCCCGCGACCTCGTGCTCAGCAGCGCAACGCCTTAGCCACTGAGCCACCGCGGCGGGTCATACATACATACATACATACATACATACATACATACATACATACATACATACATACATACATACATACATACATACATACATACATACATACATACATACATACATACATACATACATACATACATACATACATACAGACTGTAGCTGTGGCAGTACTGATATTGGCGGAAACCCATCCCATCTCACTCTGGCCCTGCTTTTTCGACTCAACCAGATATGATCAATGATCACACAACGTCTCTCTTTGAGTGCGTTAAATGCCTTCACCTATAGAACCGAGCCGACATGCAGCTCCGCGACCATTAATTAATTAATTTAAGAATTATTAATAATTATTTTCTCTCTCTTTCTCTCACACACACACGAACATGCAAACGCGCACACACAAATGCATTTCGGCACAATGCGAGCAGAATGAAATTCTGAAGCGCCCGTTTGGGACTAAGATCTCTGCTTTAAAGGAACCGATTATAAAGCCTGAAACAGTTCTACAAAAAACGGCCGGGAAGGCCCGCGCGCTATTTAGTATGGGGAGCCGTGCGAATACGTCACGCCACGTACTGAGAACTCAGAAACCCGCCAGAACGTCTTCGTATCTTACAATACATGGCGTGCGTGCGCAGGCTGGACCAAACGACTCATACCCTGCGTATAGGAATGCCTAATCGTGCTCTCACAAGATGAATGAATTGCACGCCAGGCAGTAGTGTGTATCCTGCCAGGCGCTCAGAATCGGATGCACGCAGATGTGCATCGCAGAGGCACGGCGTGACGGTAGAGTGACATAAAAAAGGAGAGAAAGTAGCACGATTTGGCCGTCTCGAGGAATCATCGGGTAACAGGGTCGATGCCTTCTGCGCTAACTAATGCCTGCCCAGATGCCCGTATTCCAGTGTACAGCGGGGACGGCGGTACGGGGTGTGTTTGAAGCCAGCCGCTGCGGGTCTTCTATCGGGAACGCTGCTGCCGCTGATTTTCGCTTTGTTTTGACTTCTCTAATAAGTGCCGTTCCATTCACACAGCTGCTCGATGGTGGCGTGACCTTTCGACTTCTGGATTATTTCTGTTCTCCTTCTCTGCCCTCTCTCCCTCCCTCTCTCTTGACTTCCAAGAGGAAACTGGGACAAGTGACTGTGGTTATTTGCTTTGGGCGAGCAAATGGCGAAACGCGACTAGTTTCTCACGCGATAAGTAACTTTCAGTGTGTTCTGTGTCCCTATTTCTACTTTATTTATCTGTTTTCTGTTCTTGGGAGGAGCGAAGAATCTTTATTTAGCTCACTGGCTCAAAGAGTGCTTTTTTTTGTTCTGATATCTTTTTTTTTTTGCTTTATGCTCGACACACGGGGCCAAAAGAGTAGAAATAACTTCTCGTGGGCCAGTATTCTTGCGTGTACACGTGCGCCGGGAGGAGTACTTGATTGAACACTTCAAGTGTAACTTGCTAAGCCCGCCAAGTTAAGCGTGTTCAGAGGGACGGAGAGGACCGTGACATTTTGTTTTAATTCCGGAAGCTTCACTAGGCTGGCTAATAATAATATGTAACTTCTTTCCGGGTGTGCCGGCATATTCACTTTGACTCGTGATGTTTTCGAAAATCCAGACGACACAACCATGGGCCAATTGAAGAGCCAAATTTGTGCTCCAACAAAATTTTTTAACGATTTTTATAATATCCTGATATTTGCTGAGACCCGAGGTGGAGTGGGAATAGACCGCTGGATGTAGTGCCCCGAGAGAAGTTGGACTTGAAGCTTAATTTCGGAATGAAGTTAGAGGGGAAAGGGGCGGACTGGTGCACCTTCCTACTCAACTTAGAATTCACAGGAGCCCTTGAAATACCCTCCCCGGTGGCTTCATACCACGAACGGCCAGAAACATTCTTCTACAACATTCTCCTCGACAATCCGTAAGGACTATTTTAGGCTCCAGCCCTTTCAGACCTGTCTTGCAACGAAGCTTGTCCGAGAGTTGACCCACCGGGCAATCCCGGCGTTCCGCGAAAGTGTCAGGCCTGTCCCTATGCGATGTCCTTCAACAAAATCACCAGAATGACCGTCTGGAAGGAACAATATATCACACTGACCCCAAAAGCTTCCCTAAGGAACAAGAACGACACTTCCTAGGCATCCAAGCTAACACCTTACTCCATCCCCTAGAGCCCACAGTCTGCCACCCACCTTGTACTCCTTCCAATGCCACTTCTGTGAGGCTCCGGACATCATCTGCCGTATAATGTGGTGTTGTAATCAGAACTCCCCCCCCCCCCCCCCCGCAAACCCTTTTGTCATTCCTCACCGCCGCGCACTGGGTGCTAGCACTGTCGAGTTCGAACCTTGACGACAAGCTTGGGCTGGTGAAGAGAGCACAAGAAGTCGGACTGTCTGGAGGGGTCCTGGAATGAGTCTTACCCAGGGCTGACTACTTCGCAAAGGCATTTCTTCGTCCTCCTCCTATATGTACTACACCGGAACGTGGTAAAAATCTAATAATATATAGCGTCAAAGAATACTTAGCGCTAAGATGAGCCCGAGACGAATCGAGACTTTTCCCAAGCTCTCATAGGCTGCACGTAGTGACATTGCAGGACTTCTAAACATCTGAACTTCCAACCTAAGTGCTCATCACGTTTCGCGTTTAGTATTCATTCAGTACGCAAAGCATCAGAAGGTAAAAATATATTCTCTAGTTAATAATCGGCTTACAGCGTTCCTCGAAGAACACAACTTACTACCCCATATTATGTTTGGCGTCAGCTCACACCTATCATTGCAAGACGTCCTGTTACAGATAAAAGATGAAGCGCTTACACCACTGAGCTCACAGACCAAACGCGCTACCCTATTCCCTGACATTAAAATAGCCTTTGACAATGTATCGCATCAGGCTATACTCGAAGGTCTACAATTAACAAACTACGGCACACATATATACAATTACGTACAGAACTTTCTTTCAGATCGCACAGTTAATCTCAACCTCGGCCCCATCCAATCCATCTCCTTTCGTGCATGACCGCGTGGTACACCCCCGGGATCAGTAATTTCCCCTCTCCTATTTAATCTTGCCATGCTACAACTTCCGCCACCTGTACAACAAATTCCACACATACAACACGCACTGTATGCAGAAGATCTAGCTATTTTGGCTTCAAGGGGTTCAGTTGGTAAACAACAAGACGCCCTCCAAGAAGCCATTGGCACCACCAACTACCTTACTAGTCTGTGGTCTCAATTGTGCACCACAGAAATTTGCCCTTATTGTTCTACAAAAATGCATGCAAGGCCGTAAACGAACACCCCTCCCTGACCCACAATTAAACCTACATGGCAATCCCATTCCAACCACACCTACAATACGTGTTCTGGAAATTACTATCCCATCAGACGGCGCAGGCATTTCTACTATTCCTAACTTAAAATGAACGCTTTTAAAAATCCCACACCTCATCAAACGCATTGCTAATCGTCGACCAAGGACTGAAAGGAAAGGACTTCGTGCGCCTCATTCAAGCCCTACTAATTAGCCGCATCACATGCAGAACTTCATATTTGGCTCTGAAAAATAGTGAAATCCAAAAACTCGACATAATCATCCGGGAAGCCTACAATTATCACTAAGGCTAGCCCCGACCACTTCCACTGCCAAATTACTCGACATAGTCATCCGGCAAGCCTGCAAATTAGCGTTAGGGCTGCCACCTACCACTGCCAAACTACTACAGATTGGAATTCATAACACCTGGGATAAACTTGGAGAGGCCATTCATGTCAGCCAAATCGAGCGTCTCAAGCTCTCGCACACTAGCTGCCACCCCATCCATCGCCTCGGTACCACATTCCTGCCACGAACCTCCCCCTCCAACGCATCCCCCTGGAACTACGTAACTGCAGCACCGTCGCCCAAATACCCAAGAATATGCACCCTCTTCATAACCAGTGTAGCTGACAAGCACGCATCGAATGCTTCGCAAGGCGCTTTGAGTCAAGTCCCGAGGGTCGCGGGTTCGATTCCCGGCCGCGGCGGCCGCTTTTCTGATTGAGGCGAAAAGCGAAAACGCCCGTGTGTACGAGATTTCGGCGCCCGCTAGAGATCCCCAGGTGGTCAAAATTAATCTTGGTGGAGAACAAAAGCGCTCAAAAAACCGGGACGAAGGAAGCGCCGTGCTGTCTACGTCTTCCTTCGTCCCCGTTTTTTGAGCGCTTTTGTTTTCCACCAAGATGAACCCATACCAACTAGCCAAACTTTATGTTCTTCTGCGGTAAAAATTAATCCGGAGCCCTCCACTTCGGCGAGCCTCATCGCCTGCGTTGCGTCGGCGCGTTAAACCCTACAATCAGTCAATCAGTAAAGTCCCGAGACATCCGGTAAGTTGACGCCGCCAAATGTGACGCTAAAACAGCCTTCGCAATCGCAACAGTAGGCCACCGACGAATCGAACTGGCTTCCGCAACAGTAATTGGCAATGACTCCACAACTGCGGAAGAAATCGCAATAGCCCTCACAGCCACTACATCTCAAGACATTACCATCATAGTCACAGGTTCGCAAGCTGCCTGTTGCCAGTACGCTGCTGGTCACATTACTCCCTTAGCCCTCCGCATCCTACAGTCCATCCCTAACACCTTTCCCTCCATATTTTCTATAACCAGGGACCTGAGTCTCTGGAGAGGAATTAGGTGGCTCATGCCACCGCCCGTGCATACAACTACAGGGCGTTCCCCTCTAACACTGCAGCGTCACCGTCGGAAGAGTACCATTATGTGCCTCAAAATACAAAGATATTCTCGAAGACTACCGCCTCGAACGCCGCATCTTAACCCCGCCCCGCGACAAATAGAATAAGCAAGAAGCCACCGCCTACTGCCGCCTTCAGACCAATACATACCCGCACGGCCTCCTCCTTCACGCCATCCACCCACCTCCTACTCCGCCACCTGCAAGTACTGTCCCCAACCTTGCACACTCCACCATATGATCTGGGCGTGCTCCCCCCCCCCCCCCCCCACCATACCTCCCCCTCCATCCCCTCCCCCAACCATAGGCAGTAGGAAAGCCAGCCCGCACGCCGGAGATCAGCTTCGTCTGGTTGACAGGGCCCACCAGGCAGCGACCGCACAGGGACTTCTGAACTGAGAGGACCCCCACTGCCATCACTCCAGAACTAATATAAAAATGATTTTCATTCCTCTTCCTCCTCACTAAAGGAAATCGAAGAACTCGACTCTCCCTCGAATATTTTGATCAGCTTCTGTTCGCAGACTAGGGTGGAATTACTACTGTAGGGTTGTGAATATCGTTTTTTGTGCTTATTTGTCAAACAGATGCAGAATAGTTTACTATATTTAACCCGCACCTGCTGCTGTTCCCTTTAAAAAAATCCAGGAACTTTTTGTTTTCATCGAAATCAAGATAAATTTGCTGATGAAAAATTACAGACAGGAGAATAAATAAATTAGTGCCCTTCCACTCTGTGAAGAAGGATGACCTGAGAAGCTAGACGAAGTTCACAGATTGCACGAAACAAAACGTGTATGTTTGTGATTTGCGATTGAGCATACTTCCTAGACAATAATCTGATCAAAACATAGAATCACTCGAGTTTTATTCTAGCAGACATACATTATGCTGTCTGTTTCACTCCAGCCTCGCCGGCACCTTACTGTCTGTGTAAGACACCAACCCAATCCGATCGACCACTGAGGACATTGGACAAATTGAATCGGGACGTTTGACGTTCAAGTTAAAATATTCGACCAGCACGACGGACATGTCATAAGTGAGGTCATGAATCCTTCAGTTGCGCATGCACGCCTCCCCCCTTTCCGCCCCACCCTTTCACGCATAAACAGGAAACCGGTTTAATGCGCATGGTTAGACGTGACAGACACTGGCGAAAATGTAGCTCTCATAGCCTTTCAGGGTGAACACAAAATCTTGGATCACGTTGGGGTACCAAGCGCGCAAGAGCAAGTTGCTGTTCATCCAGCTGGGATTCGCAGCTACTCGATAAGCTGGAACTTGCAACGGCGGCGGCAGCGGCTTTCCGTTTATTTTCCCGTCCATTCGCGCTTCCGCTCGTTGTGACGCTCTTCCAACTCCCGCTCTTCTTCCTACGAGCGGACGGCAAGCGTGCGTCCCATAATGAGTTAAAACGTGCAAGAACTCGGGCTTTGTTCTAGCGGACAAGCATGTGGCTGTCTGTTTTTCTCCCGCGTCGTAGTAACTTACGGTTTGTGCAACACACCAGCCCAAACCCAAACCGCTCGACCATGGTGGCAGGTCGCACTTAATCGCGAGACCTCCACGTTTAAATCTCCCACCAGCACAGCGGGCACGTCAATAGCACCGGCATGATACCTAGTTGTGTGTGCACGCCCCCGTCATTCCACCCCCAACCCGTGCACGCGTAAAGCGGAAACCGGTGATGGCCGCGTGATGGGCGCACGAAAATGTCGCTCGGGGTGCCTTTCAACTTGAAGAAAAATCATGGGCTCACATCGGCGTTCCAAACGGTTAAGTTAGCCTTCATCCGAGAGGAATTCGGAGTTACTCGACGAGATGGAACTTGAAACGGCCACGGCGGTGGGTACACGTTCGGTGGATACGGCTTCCATAGTTTCACGCCCATTCGGCTTCTGTTGATTTTTCGTGATCATCTGATAACGGCGCTATCGCCTTTATCAGCCGATTTTGCAACTTGTGAAAAAGGCATCGTTGTTGCGAGGGGAATGAAAGCTGTAAAAGAGGAGCCGCGGTGCCGGGGAGGAGCGTCAAAGCGGCGCCCAGGAAATCGGCTTCAGCCGAAGGAGAATTGGGAAGGGGGTGGGGGTAGGCACACTGCTTTCCAGTAAAAAGCAAAATGGGGTCGTCAGGTGGGCAGATGAGGAATGGAATTAGCGGAAATTGTTTATTACACAATCAGCAATTTAAAAAAAGGAGCAGAACTAGCGGGAGCCATAACTCCACATTGTGAAAGTGCAGTCTAATGACCATTCCTTTTCTCAAACTTTGCATCCAGATTGTAACACCATTGTTCATTTAAGGGAGCACTGCCAGGTACGTGGGATCGAATTCCACATTTTAGTTTCCTTGCAATATTCTTAGGCCCAACACTAGGCACCTAACTCGAGATTCAGGACCGGTACTGCAACACTTGCAAAACGGAATCCTTCCGGGCCTACTGCGCTGTATAAGGGTATGAAATACTGTTTGGCGAGGGAAATACTTTGTTATCCTTTGCGTCATGCCGGGTTTAAGCAGCAAGGAAGCATCTTTAGCGGGCATAACAAATAGCGAAGGAGTGTACCATGTCGTAACAATGCAATTACAGGCTTGGTAATAAATACGCGAATACACGCACACGCCCCTAAATCTCTCTCTCTCTCTCTCTCTCTCTCTCTCTCTCTCTCTCTCTCTCTCTCTCTCTCTCTCTCTCTCTCTCTCTCTCTCTCTCTCTCTCTCTCTCTCTCTCTCTCTCTCTCTCTCTCTCTCTGCGTGAAACGTCAGGCAGCAGATTGCCGCTGCCTGGCACGGCTTGCACCGATTGCCGAACAAAAAAGGAAATCCCCACGTCCGGCCAAACGACAGGCCTCCGCGCGAGTCTGCCACCTTATCCTAAAACCAGACGCAGGCGAGGACTCTCTACGACACGGCGTACCCGTTCGAAGGAAGAATTCGTAAAGACTGAAGAAACGCGGATGGGCGGAAATGAAACTCCCGAGACGAAACCCGTGTGGCCGGATGAGCACACCTTTCTCCTTATCGTCGCGTTGGCGTACCGAGAACATTCCCACCTTTGCACCCTGGGGCCAGTGTTGTCTGCCGCGTAGTCGCCCCGAGGCCCTGACTCGATCATGATGGCTCCTGTCTGAAGTGGCTGATGCTATCATGCCGGGAACGCAGCCGAGAAGAACGCACCGTTATCACCCGCGAAGAACTTGGGGCATCGGAGCGAGTGGCGATGACACACCTTGAGGCGCAAGGCGCTTAGGGAAGAAAACCAGAGAATGAAAATTGATTGATTGATTGTGGGGTTTAACGCGCCGACGCAACGCAGGCGATGAGGCGCGCCGTAGTGGAGGGCTCCGGATTAATTTTGACCACCTGGGGATCTTTAACGTGCGCCGAAATCTCGTACACACGGGCGTTTTTGCTTTTCGCCTCCATCAGAAACGCGGCCGCCGCGGGCGGGAATCGAACCCGCGACCTCGTGCTCAGCAGCGCAACGTCTTAGCCACTGAGCCACCGCGGCGGGTAAGAGAATGAAAAAGAAAACAACACTGCGTTCCAAGGATTCTAAGGACAGACTGACGCTGTTGTCCTTGGCGGGGTCGTTGCGTGGGGAGTGGCCTGTTCACTTAAACGCGTATATGCAAAACAAAATGTTGAGGGCTGGAGTCGCCGTATCGCGACTGAGAGGTATGCTCGAATTGCTGAAGAATAGCAGCGAAGATTTTATAAAAGAATGGAGCGGGGCCACTTTCTCCGGCAAAGGCTCGACGGAGGTTATAACCGGAGGCGTTTACCCATTGCCACATGGCAATTTACGTGAATTAAGTTCGAGGTAAATACGTGCTTACAAGGCGGAAACCACTCTTACATTTCACTAAAAAGTAACAAAGCTTTACTTTTGAATGACAAAGCGTAAAAATCAAACCCCAGCCACTAATATGAGCACGGTGTGGGTATTTCTTTTATTCTATAACTACTACACTACTGTGGGTCTTAAAATATCCGCATGTTAGGCGTGATGTGGGGATTGCGGTGCCGGACTGGGCTTTGTGGAATATATCAACAGCACTCTCAACATGTCAACAGCAGAATGTTGAATGTTGTTTCAACGTGAGGTTCAATAGAGGGGACAATTTGCAATAGACTGCATAATCCAATACATAACACAATTCCATAACTTACACAACAAATTTATTGTTGAACGTTCGTTGGTTTCTGTAGTTAAACAGTCTACGGCTAAAGAAAGCATTGTGTGTCTCATCGGAAAGTTGAACCAGAATGATGCCGGCATTCAAATGAATGACGAAAAAGCCGAAGTGAACCAAAAGCACACCACCCTTGTATAAACGATAATAAATGGTTACCAAAGTAAATTACTGACCAATTAGCGAACTATAGGTATGTGATGTATGTGTTTAAGGTGGATTAAGATGAATTCACATGGACTATGATGGATTAGGGCGACAGGAGTTATAACGTTATAATGATTCTCTCAGCTCAAGGGAACGATTAGCAGACACGGAACGAACGCTTTTCCCTCCAGAAGGGCAAGACACTAACGGCAGAAAAAATCCTTCGCTGCCCAAAAAAGTCCCAGCCCGCATATTGGTACTCAGTGGCAGTTACTCCGAAGGCCATCGTCAACAAAAAAAAGATAGCTATGCTTTCCAAATTAAAAGCAAGCCCGGATTGGAGCGTTGATACCGAAGAGGGTTTGCAGCGACGTATATGAATTGAATAAATACTACTTGTTATATTATCAAGCATTTGAAGTGGTTTTACCCCTCCCCTCTTTAAAGAAACGGGTCTTTTAAGCGTGGGGTTATTTACCCCATTCCTGTCCTGAAATACTCTTCTGAGGTCGCTGTAAATGTGTTAGGGCCCTATGTTGACACGGGGAACACATGGCGGGCCTTTTACGCTGATATCTGGGAGAGACAAAAGGCCTAGCTGTCATATAAGTTTCCTGCGCTCTGAGAACCTGCCTGCTACACTTTTTATGCCGGGCGGTCAATCGCCGAGTAGCCGTCGACGATCACCAACCTCCAAAGCCGGAAATGCAGCAAACATTAATCGTTTTTCTCGTTCAATCTTCCGAATTGTTCAAGCACGGACCAAAGCTTCCTTTCGGCCCTGGTGTCCTATATTTAGGACATTAACCAAAAGTCTTCTAGCAATTTGAGAACAAACGAAAACAGATAGTTTTCTGGGAAATAGTTCTTTAAGGATGCCCCTTCCGATTGATATAACTATTGTTCGTTTTTTTGCTATAGCTGAACACATGAAAGAGGAAGGCATTGCAGTGAAGACCAAAATGACGTCAGGGTGACTTCAAGGACTGAAGTCATAGTTAGTTTACATGGCTGTAAAATCGAAAAATATTTGCACTACCATCTTCAATTTTTGTATGTGGGTTAAGTTCTTTCCAAAATTTAGGAAAACAAGCAAAAATATTTTTTCTACTCGACTTTAAAATTTTAATTGCCTAATGACCTAATTAGTTGTCATGCCTGTAGATCGCTAATTACATGCATCACAAGCTCAATTTTTTGTTTGTAAGCTAATAGGGTACAAATATTAAAGAAAACACATAGAAAAAAGACTTTCCAGTAGAAAGAAAAAATTCAGGGCTGAAAGGGTTAATATCCACGACACAATGAACAAGAGGCATTGCGTCGACATTTTTCGGCGTTGGATCTACCCAAAGCAAGCATACACGATGTACGTATAATTTAATCCATGGGGACAAAGAATGCTGCGTTAGGTTTTCGGTTGCGTGTGCAGGAGGGGAGGGGGTCTTTGCGAATTTCGAAAGGCTCGCACAGAGGCAGGCTTTACCTCGACGCTCGGATCGGTTATTAGCTTGCTAATTAGACATAGCAGTACCCCTGTGGGAACGCGACAGCGCTTTTGTGTCCGCCTGCTCGGCCTCAGGCAAAGAAGTCAGTTATTTGTTCGCGGCGGGATTAATTACGCCTGTCGTTGACCACACAGCAGCGCTTGCAAATGAGACGAGTGCCGAGTCGTGACGCCGAGCAGGGACCTCCTGCAGTCACATTAGCGACGTCGACGGCGATTAAGTCCTTGCGTCGCTACGAACTCGCGCTTACAGGTGAGTTTTGAGTGAGAAAGTGTAACACTATATCGATCTATAAGAAGCAGATACCTTAATTCCAGATGTTTTGTTCCCCGTAAGAAACATACATGCGACGGGAATTTTATATCAGGATGTAGGCCGGAATGCGCGTATATAATTTACGTACGAACTACTTAGTTGGAACTAGACCCCGAACTAACTATGGCAGCCAAACTATACATTATCAAATGGTATCTCCCTGCAACAGCCATCCTTCCGTAATTGATGAATCTCACAACTGTGAAATTCCCCGCATTCCCCCGAGGGGAAGAATGTGAAAGTGCGAATGCACGAGTTGAATTCGCGCGGTTCGGTAATGTTCGCGAAAGAGAGATCTCACACACACACACAACTACAAAGAAAGAAAGATGCATTTATTCACAGACACCTATTTGTGTTGTCGTTGTACTTGATTGCGAGAGCGGATCTCAGCTTTGAAATTTCGTGTCAGTACTCCTTTAAGCAGGTGCATTAGCCCTTCTCACGCCCGATTCTTGGTCAATCCCCCACGTGGGTATGTGCCATGTCAGCGGCCAGGCAGCGCGCGCCCATCTCCCCCCGTTGCCAAGGAAGACGAGGAGATTCCTGGCCAATCCCCCACGTGGGTATGTGCCATGTCAGCGGCTAGGCAGCGCACGCCCATCTCCCCCCGTTGCCAAGGAAGACGAGGAGATTCCTGGCCAATCCCCCACGTGGGTATGTGCTATGTCAGCGGCCAGGCTGCGCGCGCCCATCTCCACGTGCGCGGACATCGCCAGTGGACGCAGGTTCAGGGTCGCTTAAGAAGTGCATTGCACTTAAAACGATCGGGCAATAGAAAAGGAAAATAAAACTCCTTCTGGTAGGTAGCAGCGGTCTTAACTGACTTTCCTGCCTTTTGAAATTGTATTTAATAACCAATTTATTCTAGTATGCATCAGCTTTGTTAACATTGTATCTTGTATAAATATAGAATTGTAAGAATCTATTGTTTAGACGTGTGATTAGCTTTAGTTGCGCACGTAATCAACATCTTATTTGTATACTGTACCAATAGTGTTTGCTTGTTCTGCCATTTTCATATATTCGAAGTGTTCGTTTTTATGTTCTAGTGCAGAGTTTTTGCGCTATTCAGTTTTCCTGGATTGTACCCACACCTTTCCGATGTGTATACTTGGGGTGGTGGCCTCGTCAGGAGATCTACGAGCCTCCTTTTACCATGCCTCGTAGACATAACGACATGCATGTATTTATGTCGGAAATAAATTGAAATTGAAATTGGAATTTATATCGCTACAGTGACGTCCCATGGCATGCAGCTTTGTCTCACAAGGCGATATAATTTTTGTGGGCCATTCAGTGTATGTGTGTGCGTGAATGTGTGCGCGTGTATATGTGTGTCCGTATCTGCGTGTGTGTTTGCGCGCATCAGCTTTCACATTTGTGGCCACGCAGACAGCCAGCCAGCCAGCCAGCCAGCCAGCCAGCCAGCCAGCCAGCCAGCCAGCCAGACAGACAGACAGACAGACAGACAGACAGACAGACAGACAGACAGACAGACGGACGGACGGGCGGACGCACGGATGGACGGACGCACGGATGGACGGACGGACAAACAGACACAGACACAGACAGATACAGACAGGCGGAAAGGACAGACCATTTGAGGATGGTGCTTGTGCTTCTAGACTAAGCTACTCCAATTCATATATATGATAAATAAAGGCTTTACTCTGTCTCTGTGTCTACCCCTCTACATCTGACAAAAGTCACGGCTGCAACTACAACAGGAGGGAAGAGGCTAGCCCCCTTTCCCCCGCCACGTGGGCTCCTGAAGTTAGGGAAATCTGCGTTGAGCACATTTTGGCCCCAAGGAAGGAGTCGTGTTAACGAGTCCGCAGACGTGATCGGGCACGAGGATCTATCTCCAGGGTGAGAGCCCCCCCGAGAACTTTAAACTGAGCGCCCGTTTGTTCAAGCTGTTCGTTAGCTCTCACGGTTTCCAGGAAACGCGGGTCGACTAATTAGACAGACCTGCTTTCTTCATCCACCTATTTTTTAGCAGTTCACCTTTCCTGTCCTTCTATCCACCTCACTCGTCTCTGATTTGGCGCGAAAGAAAGAGCGTACATATCAAATGAAAGTGGGAAAGCATCAAAAATGCAAGTGCTGTTTTTATTCACACGCCTGTCATTGGCACTGAGAACGATGTCCGCTTTATTATCACATCAAAAATACATGAACAAAACGCTGAAGCGGGGGCCAAACTTTTGCTCCAAATTAACTCACCCTACTTCTTGTCGTCGCCTCTCGTTAGCACTGTCCGCTATCTCCTAATGATGGTAGTCAATGACACATTAGGATAAGTTAAGAAAAAATAGTTAGGTAAGAGGTGTCAGCGGTGGTGAGGACGAGCCCCGGAGCGGCGCCGAGTAAATCTATGACACCGGAGTAAAAATTGGGGGGGAGGGGGGGGGGGGGGCGAGTTAGACATATACTGCTTTGCAGTAAAAACAGACACCGTGATATGCGTACGTTTCGATAAAAAAGCAAACCATGACCATCTAGTCAGCAGCAGCGGACAGTCGTGATTGAATTCCGTTTGGACACGCACATTTTTTTTGTCAATAATTATTTGTCTTCTGTGACTATAAAAAAACTGTTGACTGAGTGAATTTTCCCGGCATTCACGTCTTTCATGCTGTATAAAAGCTATTAACTAAATCTAATCGAAATAGAGATCACAATCATTGTTGCAACTAAGTTCTGCACACATCGGAGAGTCAAACTGAAGTCAATAAAATTTACGACATTAAATCAACCTAGATTTTTTTTTTTTTGCAGAAAATTAGGAAACTTCGCAGGCGTTGGTGGTTGTGGCGTCGGTGATTCTAGAAGGCGTGAACGGCGCCACGATTGTTAAGCATTAAATCGCTCTCCTTGGGAAGGCGGCCCACTAATGTAGCGACCAAGCACCAGGTTGTGGAAATATTTTGGTCGTACGTGGTTTCAGCCATACGTGGTAAATATGCGTGCTTGTATTTCAAATAGGTTGTTGAAAGACGGAAGGTGTTGATATACCGCATACAACACACAACATACCACATGTTTTTCAGATACAACATACATAAAGGCATATACAAGTTACACACTAGCTATGTTAGCTACTATTGTGCCACGTGCAGCCTGCATCCTGAGGTGCACGAACTTAGTTTTGCAAGTTAAACTCAAATGTATAACTGGTTGCTAGGAACCCGATTGCGGGACTAAGAACGCGAGACTTTCTAGTTTGTCAAGAACGGCTGCTCAGAAGTTCCTTGGTTGAACAATCACTCATTTATTGTGAACCATACGCTCACGCACGATGTGAGAGAAATGGGACAGAGGTTTTTGAGTTCTCGGACCAGCGCCGACTGGTGGAAGAGGCCCGGACGGCCAGCCAGCTCCAAGGCATCTTGGAATAAGGATGCCTCTCACTGGGTGTAGGCCCTACGAACATCCTCCTGCTCACCAGTATAATAAATGTTTGTCTCTCTCTCTCTCATTTATTACTAAAAAAGAACTCAGTCATGGCACCTCAGGCTTTTTGTAACTTTTAATTTTTAGCATTGAGCTCTACGGTCAAGAACTACCACAAAGCATTTTCGTTGACGGAGTGTGCGGTCTTTGTGATTTCCAGAAAATTGTAAGTGCTCTGTGCGTGGCTAGCCGAAGTTTATCTACGGTTATCCCAAATTTATAACTCTTGAATGCCGCTCGACTTGCCTCTTGCAGCCAAGCTTCTTACTCCTACTTCCGAAAAGAAAAACATTACGATGATTTTTTTTCACGACAGGCATTCTTCTAAATAATACATAAATAAAAAAAGAGACGCCCTAAAAAAATCAGCAAAGGAGTGGTTTGTCGCAAAACGTTGTCATTTGTTCTTTATTACTGCTTCCTTGCTTGCCGTTCAATATCCCTCTTTTTTTGCTTTGGCTGGCTGAAACTGAACTTATGGCTAGAAACTTTTCATGCTGTTATAAAAGCTACTATTAAATTACCAGCTTAACACCCATTAGGGTGAGCAGAAATATCAACAGCAGGTTTCGTGTGTGGGTTTTGCAGGCGCCCATAAAAATAAAATAAAAAAATTGCGAACCACGGCCGAAAATCAGTTGCTCGCAGCCTCCACGCAGCCGCTAATAGCAAGCAGCGGCAGACCCATAAAATAAAACGAAAGCGCCAAAACATGATCGGTGAGCCCTATTCCTTCAAGTTCACTCCAATAAACGAAATATTCTCCTGTGACCTCACTCGTGTAACTTTACATAAGTACCTTACGTAAGTACTTTACATAGGTACACATGTAAAGTACTCCAAGACAACAGGCAGCTGTTACTACTCTTCCCCTCGTCCTATAAAAAAAAGAACACAGGCCTTAGCAAACGTAACGGCCCGGGTAGCATAGATAATAAATTTTTGACGAGAAAAGAAACTTGGTAGCATCAAACCGTAAAAACGACCTTCGGATTAGATTTTCAGTTTTCAACTAAACTAAAAATAACTGCTGCAATCTAGTGAAGATTTCGTTTGCGCCGATAGTGCAAAGCTTCGTATATGCAGCCTTTCACGTTCATCTTCCTCCAACCTAAAACCCCGCCTTCGCCATTTTGCGCTTGTGTATGTGTATGTGCAGGGGTGGCGGTACGCCTGGCCGTTTATCGAACGTTTCCGTGTGTTATCACCTGAAAGAAGTAAAACAAGAGGTATATAAACATCTGGCTAGAGGTGCAACCGTATAGCAGGTAAAGGTGTGCACGATGGTTGGGCTGACTTTTACCGAAGTACCGCCTGCCTCTTCACAGAACTCCGGCTTCCTTCATTTTCCCGTCTGTTTTTATATTTCACTCCGAGAAACTCGGCTTTTTACTGGCCGTCGCAACGTTTGTTAATGAGAGGGTATCAAGCTTCCACCGAGAAAGAGATCGTTACCATAAACTTGGCGTTTCTTTTCGCTTCGCCCGAGTATGGCATCGTCAAGGAAGCCTGGAAGTTGTTTTGCAAGTGACGACGGACAGTCAAGCAAGAAATGCAACATATCTCATTGCTCTTGTTTGTTGCAGGCTTCCCACACTTGCTCACGATGGAATATTTCCCTTGTCTAGCACTGATCCACTTTCTCGCTTCGCTTTCCCTTAAAAACCCAGAATGCTCGCCCATGGCAGAAACTGGGATATCACTAAGAGATATGAGTTACGCAACAATCTTCCCCAGGAAAAGTTCTCAGACAGTAATAAAAGCGTCGGTTCTATTCCCGTCCCTAGAAGGCGACAAGTGAAATAAAAGAAGACATCTAAGCTTCTTTCGAGATAGCGTCATGCAATATTGGATGAGAATAGGAACTGCGCCACGCAGGAGCACAGGAATAGAGACGGACAAACAAACGAGTTCTAGAAATATATTCCTCCACACTCGTGGGAACTGCCTAGAAAGGCATTTCTGTTCACGTCGGTATGGATAAATTAGCGCTCCTTTCTCAGCCCCTGTTAATGAACGCTGTGCTGCACACAGCAGTTCGACAAAATCACCGGCACCTAAAAATGCTCTGGTTAGTGAAGTAAATGGAAAAAGCCTGCTCTCTTTCTTGCTAGTAAAAATAACTCAACTGGTTGTGAAATAGAATACACGAGCGGTTGCTCTGTTTTTTCTGTGTCGACAGGACGTGTAATTCTCGTAAGATGGTAAGCGTTGAAATTTCCTAATGGATCTGTACCGTGGAAAATGTGGAGGTGAACGGCTGCTTTCGGGAAACCACGTGATTTCGGTAATGCAGCGCCATGATGACAGCTGTATGGAAAGGAAAAGAACGAGTAGCAGATTTCAGGGAATAGCCTGGCGCGGACACGATGATTACTGTGTGCTCGGTCAGTTTTGAATTTAGCTGCGTACTTTGTTGTCTCCCGACCCAGCTGAAACACTGCTGCCCCGAATTAAAGGGACAGACACACAATTTTTTTAGCATAAGCTCTCTTATTTAGCATAAGGTTTCCCTGATATGGCCCCAGAACATTTGAAAGCAGAAGTTTCCGATCTACCAGTTTTAAATGAACACTAGACACAAAACCAAACTTGGTGTAAATAAATAGATTGGCATCCCCAGAAAACGAATATACCAGTCTCTGGGCAGAAAATCTTTCTTTTCCCGTTAAATTTCATAAGTTATAAAGAATCATAAATGTACGGGTATAATTCAAGCCGTGCCGAAATTCGCAAGCTGCCAAGCCGCGGCGCCGGTGGCGGTTGCAATGGTTATTGCAGATTCGGCATAGTCACATGCCTGTTACGTGGAACTTTACGTATAGCAAGGCTCTGCTGCATAAACCGATCTGTCCAGCCGTAAATTTGAATAGAGAGTTTTAGCCTACGAAGCCGTACGCAAAGGGTTAGCGTACGTTATATCTTCTAGTTATTCTCGTGTACGCTAGGGGGATTTCGTATCTCCTTGTTTTCATCATGGCGGCAAGTAGCCCGACGGCCTTCAATGGTTTCACTAATCTGCGGACAGTACTTTGCGTCTGATAGAACGAGTTTTTTAAAGCGAAACTTTAGTGTTCTTACTGATGGCGTCTGTAACGCGAAAACAGGTGAAGTGAAAGAGGAAAACGCTTCCGGGGGTCGGAATCGAACCTTCGTCCCTCGTGTTATGAAGCCGGCGTCTACGCGATTGCTCCATTTCGAGAACGTCGAAGCGGTTTGGATTTGAAGCCGGCGTCTATGCGATTGCTCCATTTCGAAAACGTCGAAGCGGTTTGGATCTGAGAGGCCTGCATAGACGTGCAAAATTAGACAAAACTCCTGCACCCCACCGCGTAAAGACGGCGATGATCCGTCAGGAGAAAGCTTCTAGTTCAACCATCGTCATCGTTAGACGAAGGGATGCCTGGTTTTTTGCTTCCTCTCGTAGCGCTGTCAACCCGAACGAACTTTTGCAGCAAGGCCAGCCGGCAGCGGGCAGCCGAAGTTGTGACTGTGTTGTGGTCGCGTTCGCTTCGCGATTAAATGCGACGGTGCGTTCCTGCGGGTAGACTGTGCTTACTATGTTGGAATTATCATAAGCGACGATTCAACCCCGAACAGGGTATGTCGAGTGGGAGCGATTTTTTAAAAACCTTCTCAGCTTGCGCCGAAGTAAAGTGACTCGTTCGCCCCTCTAAAGCGCAAGAAGCGAGGGCTATCCTTCCGACGGGCAGAAGGCTGTCGATCGCCTGTTAGTTTGGCGCTTCGGTCTCCCAGCGTATGCAGTGACGACGTGTTCGTTCGAAACACTTTTTTGATTGTTTTGAAGTTGAATAAAATGTATGCGTCAAACCGGGTGTTTTGGTTCAGGGCGTTTTGTGCTGTTATTCTTCCATACTGGCGCCAAGGCGTTTGTTAGTGGTGGTTTGGGCGCTCGTAAGAGCTCTAGGCACACTTCTGGCAGATGGGCTAATAGGCAACTCGCTTCGCAACACATTCAACAGATGCCGCAAAATTGGCAGCATATCCACTCTGTGGATGATGCCGAAGGTGCGGAGTACGGGGACTCGAAATGACATCCAAGTTGCGCCCCGGGTGGCATCCGATTTGCGCCCCGACCGTCACTCGATTTGAGCCGTGAGTTGCACCTTGATTATTCCCTAAATAAAACTGCAACTCACGGCTCAAATAGAATTTAGCTCGATTTTCGCTTGATTGTGGTGTGCACACGGATGGACGCGGACGGACATTGGGAGGTCCTAAGGTACTCCACACCGTTACAAACAAGGGAGTAAGCCGTTTGACTCTCGGGTACTAACTCACGGTCATAGCCCAATGGGTAAGACGACTGACACTAACTCTATCTGGTCTGCCCGACGCAGGCTCGAATCCTGCGGGTGCCTGTGTGATTTTTTATGTGCGAATGCACTTCTTAAGCGACCCTGAACCTGCGTCCACCGGCGATGTCCGCGCACGTGGAGATGGGCGCGCGCAGCCTGGCCGCTGACATGGCACATACCCACGTGGGGGATTGGCCAGGAATCTCCTCGTCTTCCTTGGCAACGGGGGGAGATGGGCGCGCGCTGCCTGGCCGCTGACACGGCACATACCCACGTGGGGGATTGGCCAAGAATCGGGCGTGAGAAGGGCTAATGCACCTGCTTAAAGGAGTACTGACACGAAATTTCAAAGCTGAGATCCGCTCTAGCAATCAAGTACAACGACAACACAAATAGGTGTCTGTGAATAAATGCATCTTTCTTTCTTTGTAGTTGTGTGTGTGTGTGTGATCTCTCTTTCGCGAACATTACCGAACAGCGCAAATTCAACTCGTGCATTCGCACTTTCACATTCTTCCCCCCGGGGAAATGCGGGGAATTTTTTGCGATTGTAAATGCTATGCGCACGGACGCGGACGGACATTGTGCGGTCCTAAGGTACTCCGCACCTAATAAGCGTTGCCGTATCTCGACTGGAAACTGATGAAACGTTCTACGAGAACTCACGTCATGGGGCCGAAGTAGGGGGCCGCAAAACGTTAGCGTTGCACGTAGGCAAACGCGGCAAACACTGTACGGTCGAACAAGGATATGTCGAATTCCAAGGGGATCACGAGATAGTTTGATATATCGATCATTCGAAATAGAAAATACGCCCGTTAGAAGATTATCTGAAAGCTCAGAGCATCACTGAGAGCTTTCCGAGATTGGGACAAGCGGTAGCTTACCGATTCGTTTCTCACAGCCAAGAAAATTGGAACCACAGCGAGACGACAACCGCCCTTTATTTAACATGAAAAAAGTTTGTGCGATTCGCGTGCTTCTTGTTCTGCGTCATAAAGCTCACAACAATATTGTCTAACTTACAAACGCCCTCCAAATGAGGAAATCTGTATTTGTACTCTGTGCCACAACAGTGGCGAATCTGAACACTGACGCAAGCTCGGATGCAGAAGGCGGTGGGGAACGTTGTCACGGCCGCTAGTAGGGTCGGCATCTTCGGAATCAGTGATGTCCACCACAGCCTGCACATTGTCGTTGGCACTTGCGAACTCGTGCGCCGCTGCATCATACAAAATGGCACATGGTAATGCTGACCGCTCATAAATTCACTCTCGAAGCACTCGGCGCTGTCGTCTTAGGTATCTGAACACCTGTTGTCTGGAGCCGCGCAACAAAGCCGCTTTGCACACGACACGCTCCGTATCGGCCGGTCCATGGCCGTGCTGCGTTCGCTTTGCTTCGAGAAATTTGGAATGCTTCTGCAGCCGACATCTGTTCACCGGCCTGTACCCGTATAATAATGTACACTTTTGTCACTAAATCCAAATTCTTCCGTTTTTTTTTTTTTTTTTTGTGACCATGGCTCCGAAACTCCTGCCGTGGGCAAAATAAACGCGCACCACGCAGCATCGGTCCCCCTGCGCTAGCCACAACTAGTAACAGCTCAAGCATGCAAAAAAATGCCATATACTGAGCGCTTCCGATCGGTTTCACCTCCTGCTTCATTGCTTTTCGCATTGAATCACTCTCCGAGTTCTGGCTGCCATGCTGGTGCCCCCCAACTAGCGTGCGAGTAGCAGGTGTTGAAGGCCATGAAAACGACGCGACGCCGCCGCCTTCTCACTGCGCGCGGCAGCCCCCTCGAGAAGTCATTATCATCATAGTATCGACCCATCAGGAGAAGCGCACTTTCAGAGGCACTTTCGGTGCAGAGTTCGATATATCGAATGTACCCCTGATCGGGAGTTCGGTACACGCGTACAACAGCGCTATACCTTTGAATGGGATTTCAAAGGGGATGTTCGTACTTTTCGATATAGACAATGATTCGATGTATCCGTGTTAGAACTATCCGTACTAAAATTCGCTGTCTTTTTTAAGTGTTCGGGTGAAAGGGCACACGCACGCATGCATAGTAATAGCCCGCAAATATACATGTACTGCCATTGAGGTTAGGGGTACCAACTCTTCAATGAAGGAAGTCGGGATTGGGGGAAGCGGGTAGCCAGCGAAAACAGATTTCTTTATTGCAATATGTTGCAGGCAAATCCATTGCGTCTTTATGGCTACGGCCTTTTTAAGTGGTACGTCAGCTGGCTACGTGCTGCTCGCAACACTTCCTTCTGCTGGAGAATGTACACGTGAAAATTGTCGCACTTCCCTCGAATGTTCACCTTTATCCGCAGCTCTGCCTGGACAAGTTCACGCTAACTTCGTGTTCCGTAATGTGACCCGCCTTGTTGGTGCGCATTCGATCACATAAAAATGTTTAACTGGACTGTCTGGAACAAATCCGGGACATTTAGCTGCCCCGACAGGGATGGCGCGGGACTCAGGACGTTGTATGAAAAGTCGGGACAGTCCCGTAAAACACGGGATAGTGGGTAACCCTAATTCAGGTGCTCGGACACTGGAGTACCTAGGCATCGTTTTCACACCAGCATCGGGCGATGTTCTAAGTTAAACTAACAGATGGCGCCACGTTGCCAAGCCTAGTGCATCGAAGCGACTACAACAAGCCGAGTATCCATAACGAGAATGTAAATTAAAAAGAGCGCACCTCTCGTCGTTCTCGCTGCGGTTGAGCTGTCCGCTAGACGTTTTGTTAGTTAAGTAAAAGGCTGCGCGGCACATTCACATTGTTTAACCACCATTTCCCGCCCAGTGCGGCACCAAGATAGACGCACACGGAGTGGCAAGTAACGGACGTGTAGGACGGGCAACCTCAAAGTTGTATTGTAGTGTGCGCCGAGAGTGCGACCGAGATCGTAGGTTTTAGTTTTCCCGCTAGATCACACCGCTGTCTT